>NC_052052.2:132140612-132831112 GCF_903992535.2 Arvicola amphibius | reverse complement strand
CATATTGACTTGGCAGGGACCGCTGTCAGGGATTACTATGGCTGCTGCGGTGACAGAAACAGTCCAGACAGAACTCACTGGAAAGAAAACCAGTCTGGACCCCTTCAGCCAGTGTTGTACTGGCAAAATAAACCCCCATCGTGTTAAGCCGTAATAACAGCCAGCTTTCATTATGTAATTTCCCTGGTTAAAACAATCTCCTTTTGGATTGCCTTTGAAATCCATTTGCAATATGCTCAGTGCTAGCAGGCCATTACCCTGAGTATATGAATGAGCTGATTCAAGTCAGTTCAACTAAAATATATTAAGCACTTCATGCAATCAGAATAAATAGTAAAGGCCGGGAATGATACCAAGTCAAGACTTTGCTCTCTGCCACCTCACAGTATGGCTCATGCAATACACATCACAGTGCCCAAATAAAGGCATGGCTGCAAAGACACTGAGATAGACTTGAGTTTAAAGTCATCAAAGCAATTTCTTTGGAAGCCATTGGGCACCAGAAAAGTTGCTAGCCAGGACTCTGTTACATTCATAGCATTTATGCAGCAGTGTTGAACACTCTCTTTCTTTGCCTAGGATGTGCTATTGATGATGTGGAATGCCATGTGATGAGTGCCTCCTTTCCCCTCGAAATTCATGCCATAGTCAGTAAAAAATGTGACAGGCTTAGAACTCGGTAGAGTGATCCCTCAATTGAGGTATTGAGATGTTGAATGCCTCTTGGTAAAAAAAAATGGTCATTTTGTACCCATTTCTTCATGTCTGGTTCAAAGAAGAGGGTTAATGACTTCATACCAGGCTGTATAACAACAGACAGGTGTGAGACACACAGAGCTTTGGGGTTTAGGAGACTTTGAAGATGAGCAAGGTGTGGTGACTACTGGTGTCGGCAAGGCTCTCACAGAGCTTGTCCAACTAAGTTTTTAAAGTTCCTTCCCACCCGAGAAGAAAAAGCGATGGCAGAAAGGAGCATCTCACCCACTGGAAAGAAGCAGAGCTAGAGTCCTAGAGATGCAGCAAAAGCAACAGGTGTGGGCCAGCAGGCTTCAAACTTGTCATGGTTGTGGCCAGAGTAATGGCAGGGTGGTTGGTGTGGAGGGCAAGGTGGTGTGCAGCATCTGGAGCTCTCAGAGGCCATGCCCCTCCCTACACCTGCTGCCCAACTGCACCTGACTCTGAGCAACAAGATATCTAAGACAAAGAATGGTTCATTTTCTGGGTTAAGTCTCTTTGAAAGACTTCCATGACTCATGCTGCCTCAAAAAACCAGGTAGATGTCCATGATCCGTGCTGCCACGGGCAACTATGTACAGGGAAGCTTCTTTGTGGTGATATTAATGACTGTAGACTCATAACTGAGAATGAGAAACATTGAAGGCTTCCATGACAACCGCCCCCGCCCCCCAAAGAAAGTACCAGTCCCTAGATACAAAGTTATTGAAAAGAGTCCTTAAAATGATGATAAAGATGCTGATGACTTCTAATGGGGGTGGGGTAGGGAAGAGCTCATGTCTTCTTTAAGGGGCTAGCCACTGGGAGTTTGACCATGCTCTAATGAGTACATGGGCAATACAAGCTGGACTTGATTATTTTTCTTTTGGGGGGTGGGGTAGGGGAAGGGTGCAACGATGGGAGGGTGGACCTGAGAGAAACAGTAAGCAAATGTGATCAGGGTGCATTGTATGAAACTTCCAAATAATTAATAAAAAATAATATGCTGGGAAAAAGGAATATGAATGATAACAGGACAGAGTCTTAAAAAACATATGCTTAAATGAAGAGGAAAAAATTCCTCCCCAAAGGGCATATTTGGTTGATAAGAGGACAAACTTCCAGGAGAAGGGTAGAATGGCGTGAATGCTCCCCATGGGATAAATACACACATAGAACAATCTGAGGATATGAGTCACGGCCTTCCCAAACTCAGACCCACACCAGACACTGTCCAGGGAATCAGCTAGCAGCTGGGTCCAGGTTCCATGCCTTGCCTGGTTCTATCTGGCAAGTCCACCCATAAACAAGGCACACAGGTGCCATTGCCTAAGTTGTTTCTGCTGGGTTCCTGTTCCATTTTCCTACTTAATCAGCTGCAGGCTGCAGAAGAATACGCTAGACCATGGCAGCCCACGTACCCAGAAAGTTGTCCCCAAAGATTACAAAGGAGCTGGGAAAATCCTATTGCTTAGTCTTCACAGCTGCCCTAACACTGAACTGTGCATTCGTCACATGACTGTAGTTTTCTGTGCTCTCCCAGATGCCTGGTGGTGCAGCACGCACACAGAGCACTGGATGATGCTGACCAGCAAAGTCATGGTTCCTGTACTATTTGCCATTATTTCTGAGTATCCACCTTCTACTTATAAAATGAGGAGATAGTAAACACCACAAAGAGCCTCACACCACAGGATTCCAGTATCTTTTGACTGCACCCAGAGGCCATATTGATAACCCACCCGGAGTGTCCAGGTTTGGGTATGCTCCTCTAGGATGTGTGCTTGAGACAAATCCACAATTCTAAGATCGTGCCTCCACTATTCAGCTACCATGACTATGTAGGATGAGGTGAATTCTAACAGAGCTTCCAGCTAATTCTAGCCACAAGGCTCACATTGTCACTCACTGTCACCTTTCATCTGCACAGCAGGCCCTGTGGCATTTCTGTCTCATAAACGAGCAAACCCTGGCACAGAGGTTAAGTGACTCTAATTAAAGCCACACGGCATGTAAACAGCCGGGATGAAGCTAAAGCCTGTCTCTGACTCCAGGATCTAAATTCTTTACTGCTGCACTAAATAACAATTATGGGCATTAATTTTATGTGTCATTTTGAATAGACCAAGAGGAGTCCAAATATGTTAAACATTATTCTGGGTATTTCTGTGGAACTGTGTGCAGAACACATCAGCATTTGAAATGGTAGACTCAGCAAAGTGATTCCCCAACTGCACCCGCCACCACACGCCCCCCGCCCCCAGACATGGTGACTGGTACCATTCACCTGGCCTAGGGACCCAAAGAAATTAAAAAGGTAGAGGAGGTGGGAGTTTTCTTTTTCTGCCCAGCATTTGAGCTGGAACATGGGTCTTCTGTCCTGGGTTTTAGGATGGAGTTATACAACATCTTGCCTAGCTAGGCATCAGATTTGGTGAATCCCATATACACTTTCCCAGGTCCCAGAATGGATGAAAAGGGGAAAAGGAGGAAGTCATTAGAGAGTTGGCATCCTTTCTCTGACCTGAACTGGCCTCTCTTGCTATCGAGCTTGCCCCACCACGGCAGACTGTTTTCCTCTGAACTGCGAGCCATAGTGACTCCTCCCCTGTGCCCCCACCCAAGGCTCCTCCCATCCCGCCAAAGATCCTTCGGTCCGGGTGTTCGGTTACAGTTTTTCTCTACTTCTAAAGTTCTCAGGCATTAGCTGAGGGCCCACTGTGCTCTAGTATAACCTGGTCATAATCAATCCTTTCTTTAATGACTCTTTCCAAATATGACCTCATGTAAAAGAGGTTAGACCTTGAACATGTGGGGGCAGGGGCACATTCAACAACCACAGTAATAATGCTACTAAAACTGAGAGGGAAAAGAGGAAAAATGGAGGCAGTTTGAGAATGTCATCTTCCTTTGGAAGGAGACCTTAATAGGTTAAAATCAAGACAGACAGAGATGTGTGGCCCCGGATACAAAACTCCCACCTGCCAATGTTATCTCGGAAAAACATGTTGCCTTTGGAGAAACAATCTTCCTCGAAACATTTACTTAAGGCTTAGCAGCTTTAGGTTTTGTTCTTTTACAAAACAGAGAAAACTTAAATGTAAAGATCATTTATTCTTTCAGAGATTATAAGGATTCCTTACGAGATTACTCAGCTAGGCAATTACGATATGAACTTCCTCCCTGGTGATCACCAAAACCAAGAGAAAGGAGAAGGAATGAAGGAGGGGTAAGTGGGTAGAGGAAGGGAGAAGAATGCAGGCAGCGGAGGGAAAGGCATGAATCTATCAGAGGCTCATTCACAGTCCCAGAAGTCAGCAGGAGTCTGGTTATAACTACCAGTTCATAAATGTTGGCTGAACTGGGTTCTTGGCTCTTACAGCTGCATACTGTAGCAATGTGGACATGTCCAGACACCCCCCCCCCCACTCTCACCCCACAGTCACAAGGACTGCATGTTTCCTTTTCTTTTGCACCCAGCAGTCTAACTCTGATTAATTCTAGACAGAACCGAGAAGGAGAGGCCAGCATTGTCCTCAGATGAGCTGAGCCTGTGGCAGAACAACCCAAATCTTTTCCTTCGGCCTTAGAAGGTACTTGGTGCCTCTGGCTCCTGAGTTATATTTTCTGTGGCACAAGAGTAATTTCCTCCTTGGACAATGGGACCGGCTGGTAAAAACTAAGGTGGTGTTATCTGTAGCTGTCTGGTTCAGCCCGTTTCTCTGCAGGAGGCACTGTGGCTGCTCACAAACACTGTCCAGCTCAGAAAGAAGCAAATGCCATAGCTGCTGACGGATGCTCACGGCCTGTCACCAGCTCCACACCTCCCCATCCTGCCTGCCCCTCCCATGCTAGCTCACCTCCAGCCTATTTCAAAGGCAACAGCAGTGACTCAGGCTTCTATAAAGGACAGGGACTGGCTTCACTCTCACCAGCAGGCTCCTGAGAAGGGACATCAGAGCCAGACACCTCATGCCTCTGCCCCTGTAGTGTGTGTCTCTCGCTCCACCAACCCCCCCTCCACACACACACACACATTTGCACTAGCACAATCACTATTCTGGCGCAGGCAGAGACTGAGGACCTGCAAGGACCGCTTACCATTCTCCGCTGACTCACCCACGAGACCAGCATTCCCTCAGACTGGACCAGGAGCATGGTGACTTTCTTGGCTCAGTACATTTCCCCTTTTTCCTGTTTCCCCAGAAGTCATGTAGGTCCTTACCTATGCCTTGTCACTGTGAGAGTCCCAGAGAGGCTTGGAGACTTACAGGCTTCTGTCAAGTGTGGGGAAACCACTGAAAGAAGCCAGTTCTCAAAAAATATTTAGCCAGTAAATACCTTAAAAAAATGTTCAACGCCTTTAGCCATCAGGGAAACACAGGTTGATAACTACATTGAGGTTGCAGCTCGCCCATTTCAGAAAGACGCCATCAAGAAAACAAACTGCAGCAAAAGGTGGTGAGAACAAACACAGGGGAAGGGAAGAGTTCCTTCTGTTAGCAGGAATGTAAATTAGCGCAGCCACCATAGAAATTAGTGGGGAAGACACTCCAAAAAAACTGAAAGTGGCAATACCACATAAACCCGCTATATCACTGCTGGCTAGGTCCCTGAGGGATCTGAGTTGGCAAACCACAGAGATAAATTCATGCAGCACAAGAGCAAATAATAGAAACAGCCGAGAGGCCTGTCCGTAGATGACTAGGTAAAGAGCTTGCAGTATACAACAGCCACACAGCCACACGGCCACACAGGAGGACACAATGACATGTCACCTGCAGGAAAGTGCATGGACCCGGAGATCATCATATTAACAAAAAAATAAATCAGATTCAGAAAAACAAACATACATGCTGCTCATCATACGTAGAATCTAGACTTTTTTTTAAAGGCATAAATGCCAAAGGGGACAATTTAGCAAAGCAAGAGACCCATCAGGAAGGATAGAGGTAATGAAAGCATTAATAAGATCAAAGTATATAAGATGCATCTGTGAACACATCATAATGAAACCTGTTATTTGATGCAATAACTATATGTTAATAAATAGATTAAAGTCTGTAACCAACAAGTACAGCAGCTGCCACCCTAGGGCAGAATCCTCATGTCCAGGTATGGTGGATTGCCCAGTTCTCTAACCTGACTGGAAAGGCAGCAATGTGGAAAGATAAAGTCATTTAAATTCTCTTCAGTCTGATGAGTGACAGGCTCAGAGCAGGCTGGGAGCTACAGTTAGGATCTGAAATGGACCCACAGGACAATGGGTCAAATATTTACTCCCTGGAAGTTCCCCTGAGAGACAGTGTGACATTTAAGAGGTAGAGCCTACTAGACAATCTTCAGTTTGGGGGTGTACCCTCAAAAGACATTATGGGACCCCAGTATCTTCCTCTGCTGTTTCACCCAGGTCGGACCTGATTATTGCTGTCTTGAATCAGAGCAGGTGTGATCAGAATGCTGAAACCCTCAGGAGACCTGGCCTATTAACATTCCCACAGAGGGGGCGGGGAGGCTCATTAAGTCCCTCCCCTCCAAGGTTATGTGAATGGGTAAAAACTGCCGAAAGAGGAAGAGACTCAGCAGAGTAGCTGCTGGTAGTTTCTCAGGCTCTTGCAGATAATGCCAATAAATTTATTGCTTCTCCAAGATGGATTTGGGTAGAATCATTCATTTCTCTGGATGTTGAACTCTACCTGGGGTGAATAGAAAAAGACCCCTCAGAAAATACGATATTCCAGTCTTACACTTCCCAACTGTGAAATATGGAGTGGGGTAATTTGAATGTAATTAACCCCCATACGCTCATAGGGAGAGGCAGTGTGGCTTTGTTGGAGTAAGTATGGCCTTGTTGGAGGAAGGGTGTGATGGAGGCGGGTGGGCTGTGAGGTCTCTTATGCGCAGACTACACCCAGTGAGGTAGATAACTTCCTGTTGCCTGCAGGATTAAGATGTGGCTCCTTTTCCACTCTCAGCTCCTTCTCCAGCACCATGTCTGCCCGTATGTCACTATGTCCTGTCATGATGATAATGGACTTGGAGGCCAGCCCCCATTAAATATTTTTTTAGAAGAGCTGCCATGGTCATGGTGACTCTTCACAGCGATAGAAACCCTAAGAGTGATTTGCTCTGATTCATGCTCCTGCCATGAACTGCTGCCTTCCCATACGTTCAAAGGTCCAATAACAGCATAAAACCTCTAAGCACACGAGCACTAAGTAAGTCTTTTTCTCTTTAGATGTTCATTCCCACAGGGATTTGTGCAGTGATGGAGAACTGACTAGCACACTGGATCCCAGAGAGCAATACATTCAGTCTCTCCTGTCTAAGAAGAATCCAGAAAAATGTCTGAAGCAGGCTTTTCCCCCTACCCCAAGAACACACTGGTGAACAGACTCAGGGGCCCCCTATTCAGGGTTATTTTCTTGCCTCTATTTTGTGTGCTACCATCTAAGTTTGCATGCTATCTTTATTTTGCTCAGTAAGGGGATGCTGTGATAGTCTGTGTGATGCTGATAGTCTGCTGTCTTAGGGTTTCTATTGATGTAAAAAGACACCATGACCATGGAAACTCTTATAAAGGGAAGCATTTAATGGGGGTACCTTACAGTTCAGAGGTTCAGTCCATTATCATCATGGTGGGACATAGTGGCATGAAGACAGACATGGTACTGGAGAAAGAGTTGAGAGTGCTACATCTTGTGCAGACAATAAGACGTGGTCTGAGAAACTGGGTGTGTCTTGAGCATATATGATACCTCAAAGCCTGCCTCCATAATGACATACTTCTTTTAATGAAGTCACACCACCTAATAGTACCACTCCCTTTGGGGGTCATTTTGTTTCAAACCACCACACCTCTTTAGGAATGGAAAATATGATGTGGGATTCCCTTCTGTATGCTGTGAATACCATTGGTTAATAAAGAAACTACTTTGGGCCTATAGCAGGGCAGAACAGAGGTAGGCTGGGAAAACTAAACTGAATGCTGGGAGAAAGAAGGCGGAGTCATAGAGAAGCCATGTAGCTCTGCCAGAAACAGATCCTGGACAGAACCTTGATGGTAAGTCACAGCCATGTGGCAATAAACAGATTAATAGAAATGGGTTAAATTAAGATGTAAAAGCTAGGCAATAAGAAACTAGAGCTAATAGGCAAGCAGTGATTTAATTAATACACTGTTTTGTGCGGTTATTTCGGGGCTGAGCAGCAGCCAGGAACAAACAAGCAGACTTGAACAAAGAAGGAGCCTCCTATAACAAAACTGTTTGTACGTAAGGACAAAAGGGGAGCACATACAGATAGATAGAAAAGGCCAGGAGCAGAGCAACAGGAGAGTTCAGAGCAGATATACTCACGAGCCAGTCCCTGGAGAGTATGTGAAGGTTATTTCCCCTAATGTCTGTCTATTACAGTTCACTGACCCATAAAGGAAGAAAATGGCATGACCCTGGGAAAGTCTGAAGGGTAAAGAGCAATAGTCACCCTGCACCTGAGGTTCACAGAAGCAGGATGGAGAGCTTTCTACCTGCCCCATGGAAATCCCTGCAGAGACTGTGTTCACTCAGCGTCTGTGTGTTCTATTGCCCTGGACTGCAATGAAGGGCTAGACAGACGAGTGATAGATAAGGAAGGAGATAGCTAGAGTTGGTGCTTGTGACTTCCCAAGGCATGGCTGTTAGAGAATGCATCCCACAGGCAACTGGGGAGAGCATAGCGCTGGGCTTACACCACACTGCTACTCCAGGGTGGTTGTTTGCATGAGACCTTTGACAGAGAGCAGACTTTGAAACAGGAAAGAGATATCTAAGGTCCCTTTTTTAGGGACCTGAAACCACAGGATGATGGACTCTGAACTGAGTGATCCCAGAGGCTATCTAGATGTTTGTGTATCCTGGCTAGGAAATATTTACACAGTCAAGCTGCTTTGAACAATGGCTGAGGAAGCAGCACATCCCCTCCACAGCTCACTCTTGCACTCAGAGAACTTGAAACTCAATCGAAGGTCAGAGCGAGCCCCCTGATACCCTCTGACCATTGCCCTAACTCTTCCCAGGATTCTCTTAAGACAACTTACTGAAAGCTTTCAACATGTTTGGGGGGCTGTGTGTACATAAGTGGGGGAAAAGCATAGAAGAGAGGAAGGATGAGGAGAGTTCATGAGTTATTTAAATTAATAATCTTGTCAATCACCAACAGTTAGCAAGCCAGTGGTTTCTTTACTTGATGGTTATCAATGACAAATCCCAAAATCCTGATTTATTTTTCAGAAGTCTGTTGCAATTCTTAAATCTTATGCCAGGGGAAAAAGCTCAAGAAAACTTTCAAATGATAGCAGTGAGAATATTAAAGTCAGCCTTTCCCCCAGGATATATTACCTGTTAGTGATAATGACTATCTTCCCTGTCCCTAAGCCCAGAACCTTTCTGTCACTGGTGCTTGGCTGTCTTGTGTCCCTCCCGTCAGGTTTGTTGCACTCTCTGCCTTGACACACTGCCTTCCATGAGAGCCTCATTCATGGTAACATGACTGTACATTATTTACAGTATCTATTACACTGCACAGTAATACACAATTAACATATACATATATAACTTTATAATTTATGCAACCTAACATATTAATATACCTATATGCTATCTTAATATGCAAAGTTCTATAACATATGTTAATATGACATTATAGTAAATAAGAAATTAAAGAATGCTGCCGAAATATACAGATAGAATTATAATTCTATAATATTGGTAATTTAGTAACATACCACAATACTATACTTTTATATTAAATTAATACATAAATTTGATAACATTTACTATTCATTTAGTAAGGAGAAAAGTTAGACAGTATGTGAATGGATACACTTACAATTATAATTACATATAGTGATATAATATATAGATGTGCTAATATACTCATGTTAATTTGATATAAAAGTTTGATAATATTTAACAAGTGTTTAGTAATAAAAATATTGGACAATGTATGATTAGAATGTATATAATTAGAACATTGTTAAAATAATGCTTTAATATAATAGCTCATATACATATTCTATGGCAATATAGTTTGATATTATTACTTATTACTAAATTATAATATATAATGATCATAGTAATATGTAATTATGTATGTAAGTATAAATCATACTTATTGTCTTCCACTTGCTTTGATTTCTCTTACTCAATTTTCACAACAACACTCTGATGTAAGTACTTTTTCCTCCAATACTTAAGAACAGTGTATGTCTTGGCAACTGCTGTCCTTTGAGTCCCTGTTAGAGATCACTTTGCATGCCCTTACTGCTCAGTGGGAGTGACTCTCATCCTCCTACCCCCACCACATCTCCCTGAGTCTCCTTGATGTTGAAGGCTGCCGTAGGAATCTGTCTTCTCAGTTCCTAACTCCTGCCTCTAGGAGCAGGCTATGAAGGAGCAGGTCAGACCTTGTTCCTTCTGTTTGACAGGAGCCTCAGAGCTTGTCCTAACTGGTCAATCGAATTACACACATCTGCAAACACTCTCATCTAGCCTTGAGAACTGGCTTCTACACAGATGAGTGAGTCATATATTTGGCAATTACCCACTGCCGTAGGATTAACTCTGCCACAGTCCTCAAATGTTTGTTAGGCTCCCTATCTGGATATTGTATATCCTGTTATTTGCTCCTAACACACAAGACAGACTTCAAACACAGGGTTAATGAATGGCTAGTGTGGAAGGGGCTGACTTTTGAGTTGAAGTTTCCTAAGTCCCAAACTCTACCGAGGAAACATGGCTGTCCACATTTGTACTCATCAATCACACCACCAGGAGAGGAGCAACAACGCCTGACACTGTACCATCTCCTCCATCAAAGACATCTGAGAGACTTTCAGACACACCACATGCTTGTGTCTTTCCTAGGCTCCACAGGAGGACCCAAATAACTCTGTTCTCTTTTGCCAAGAGGCGAGGGGTGCTGGAACATGACGCTGAGAAGGTGCCATTCTCACTAAATCTGACTTTATTCAGTACCTACCCTGAGGAGCGGCTGGAGCTACAGCCCACTCTCCTCCTTCCTCCTGCACCAAAGCTCAAGTTCCCATCACTGTCCAAAGAATTTCTCCTCAGGGCCCCATTTGTACATCTTGACCAGAATGAGTTCATGTAAGTACATATATGTTCCTCACATTAGGGCATCTTCAACTCTTCTGTCACAAGCCCTTTCCACCCAATACATTTGATACCATCCTGGGTACATAGGTACAGAAAATGGATCTACAAATCAAATATTCACTGGTAATAAATCATTAAAATTTTATTTCTAAAAATTATTAGGTATATATACATACCATTATATTATTTGTTAAAAATGAGAGTACATTTTCTAATGAGATTAAATCTTAGATGAATATCTGATATTGCAGGATAGAAAGCATATTCAACATTTTTCAGAATTGGTCAATATTTTGATTTTATACTTCTAAATCTGAGAAGGGTACTTTGCATAACCACATAGTACAAAATTACAGAAATGTGTTTAGGATCATTTCAGAAATTATTGGAAATTCTTTCCTAACTCCAAGCAAAAATTCATTCTCTAATTTTTATTTAATGTGTGTGTGTGTGCCTGAGTATATATGTGAACTACCTGTGTACAGGAGATGATGACATTGGATTGGTGTGGGAAGTCTTTCTGTATAGGTGTTGCTTTTATTGGTTAATAAAGAAGCTGCTTTTGGCCAGTGGCTTAACTGAGTAAAGCCAGGCTGGAAGAAATATGGAAAGAGAGTAGGAAGAGTCAAAGAGAAGCCATGTAGCCACCGGAGACACACATGCCAGAACCTTGCCAGTAAGTCACAGCCATGTGGCAATACACAGATTAATAGAAATGAGCTAGCCAATAAGAAGCTAGAGCTAATAGACCAAGCAGTGATTTCATTGATGTCTTTTCTGTGTGATTATTTCATGACTGGGCATCCAGGAATGAATGGGCAGCCTCTGCCAACACTGAATCGCCTAGAACTGGAGTTGCAGGCGATTGTAAGCTACTATGTAGGTGCAGAGAATTTAACTCGGGTCCTCTGCAAGAGCAGTAATCTTATCTTATCTCCTGAACCATCTTTCTAGTGCCCTGTTTTATTTTTTATAAAACGATGGTCAATGATTCAAATAGCAACTTTTAAAATCAAGTATTAGGATACTGAGAATTGATCTCGCTTGGTAGAGTGCTTGTCTAGCATCCATGAAGCCCTGGGTTCAATTCCCAGTAATACATAAACCTAGCATGGCGATACACACCTGCAATTCCAACATGTGGGGTATGGATGCAGGATAATTAAAAATTCAAGTTCATCACTGGCTACATAGTAAGTTTGAGGCCAGCCTTGGATATATGATACCCTGTATCAATAGGAAGGAAAGAACTCTTAATACAATACATTGCTGAGATATGCTGCATGCTGAGGAATGGCAGAAGGATTTTCTGTAATTAAAGCATGATGTTTTCCTAAAAGTAGAAAACATTGTAGGTACAGTAAAATCATTGTGGCTTATTACCCACAGTGTCTTGTTTCTGACCTGAGGCGTTCCAGGAAGAGTCTATTGGTGTTGAGTGGTGTGAGGGCATGCAGAGAGCAAGGCATACATGTGTGTTCCGAACCAAGGCTACAGGGAAGTCACGGGAAGCAACATGAGTGACCATTGCCAGAATCTCTTCAACTTGGTTACACAATTCATTTTCAATTTTTTTTCCTGTTGTGCATTCAGAAATATTTTTCTGTTGTTAAGCTCTTGAGAAATCCCCAACTTAGTCAAGCTTCTTGCAGTTTAAGAATCTATGCCTTGAGAGGAGGTTTAGGTTTGCTCTCACAGCTCCTTCTGGCAACATCGAGCCATTTTTCTCTTCCTCCTTAAAGTCCCAAAGCTGTGCCAGGGGTCATCTAGGGCCAGGCTCCCCAGAAGCAGATCCTGAGACCAGGCTGTGTGAGGAAGTGACCTTTGCAGTTAGCCCTCCTGAAGAACTGATGGAGGAGCTGAAAGGGGCAGCTGAAAAGGGACTGTCACCAAGCCGAACGATAGCACATGCCTGATGAGGAGAAGTTCAGAGAGAAACTACCTCTCCTATGAGTTTGTCCTGTATCAAAACAAGGACTTTAACCCAGGTGTTCATGCTCCTTCACCAGGAAGTCCTCGCTTAGGATGGAACTCCAGATGTGGAGGCAAACTGGTTCTTCTTACCCTAGGGCAACTGATGAGCAGGTGTTGGCCATCAAAACCGAAGTGCAACAATTCCGGAGATTGGTGCTGTCTTAGTCTTTTCTGTTGCTAAAACAAAATACCTGAGACTAGAAAACATAGGGTTTTCGGGGAGTGACTCGTGGTTTTAAAGTGAGAAGAGCATATTTATTAAAACCTGACCTACGGGCATGTATGTAAAGGAACTTTTGCTAACCTGCATTGTTCTACTTCTGCAACCCCATCAAACAAACACCATGGTGACAGACACAACTGTGCCCAATTCTCATTAAAAGTTCGTATCAGGTCAAGTTTGCTAACAGCCATCACAGCTATGTCAACAGGAGGTACCAAACCTGTGTACCTGCTTACTCAGCTCAGGGCCACCTCTAGACTTGTAGTCACAGGAGTGCATGCCCCAGGCCAAATCTGTGTGACTCAATAACCTTCAAATTCATAAAGAGCTCATCCTGTTCCCCTTCTCTTGGGCTAGAACAGCCCAGCTACAACAGTTTGGAGAATAGAAAATCCAAGATGGAATGGCCGTATCTGGCAAGGGAACATGCTCACCCCATGGAGGAAAGACAGAAAACAGTGCAGTCACATGAAGAGGAGCATTTGTGTGTCACAGTCACAGAAGTGCCTGACTCACCTTATAACAATCTGTTCGTGAAGCAACTAATCCAGCCTTTAGAGAATTAGTTCCATCTCCCAGGAAAGACAATTAACTTGTAAAGGCAGTGACCCACCACCCCTTAAACATCCTACGATTCACCAACACCATTAAATTGGAATGCTAATGTATGTCAATGTGGGTTTCGGAGGGAACAAATCAAATGTGTACTGTGAAGTGAAGTTACCAAGCAGGGTGAGGGCAGGGACTGTACCTGTGTTAGAGTCCTTAAGGCCAAGTGACTAAAGTTCCCGGAGAGTCACCGGGAATGCCATCATTTATTATCTCAAACATACAGCAGAGCTTTCCCTGTTTGAGGCAACCTGCTTGCTTACCTGTGGCTCCCGCTGATGTATTTGGCAAACACTTTAGTTTATGAGTTTCTTTGGTCTGCAACTAATACAATCACATGTAAGTGTGGAGCATGGCATTTGGGGAAACCTATCTGTGTTCCTGAGCCATGTCCCCTCATATTTAGCTCTGGAATAAACTACCTCTTAGTCCCTTTGAAATGAGAACTGCTTTTGCAAATAAGAACCACAGCAGGCACGCAGAAACAAGGACAGGCAGATACCAGAAGACGGGTGAAGCACCAACTACACTACCGAATCAGGCTGAGCACTTGAGCAACCACTGCACAGATGAGCCATTCCTTTATGTGTCTCTGATAAGAACTGGAGATTAATAACATATAAAAATCGTTGATTTCATTTTTACTAAGGTGAACTTCAATTGTCTCTCTCTTCCTCTCTCCTTCCCCACCCCCTCACACACACACACACAGACACACACACATACACGGGTGGGGAGACCACAGTAGATCAGGAACTCAGGGTCCCATTCATCAACATTGTGGGCGTCTGGCCCCCATCGAAGCCCTTCCTCTCAGCCATTAGGGTCAGGATCATCCTGCAGCACCACTGCCTTCCTGCTGAGCCTTCCTGTTTCCACCTCTTAGAGGTTCTGTTTGCTTCAAGTCCAGCATCTGTTTCCTTTTGTCATGGTTCCTGTGGCTTCCTCTGCATGCAAAAGGATTGTTTGCAAATCCTTTCCTGGAGCATGCACACTTTGTGAGCAAGCTCTTTTCCAAGCATCTGGAGAAGGAATTCCTTGTCACCTAGAGACCAGTTCTCTGGATCATTGGTTCATATTTTGTAAGGCAAGGAGCTTTAAGGCCATAGGACCATGGGAGTCCCTTACAACTTGTAGCCGACGCCCTGATGGAAGCCACGTCATGGCCCAGCTTCCACGTGCACTTGATTGGTCAGGACCTTAGGAACCTGGCAGAGCGTGCAAAGAGGCATGCTGCCTACTGCTTGCCAGGGAGTGGTTTACTCACTTCCTGCAGATCAGATGAAGAACAGTCAACGTTGTCTGAGTAAACAAATCAAACATGTGAGTCATACAATATCAGCCTGGCAAACCGTGAGCGTCTATTTATGGCAGCAGCCATGGATGTTAATGTTGCTGTTGTGGGCTACCCTCCCAAAAACATTGGGGGAATTTCATAATGGCTGTGAAATCCAAGCTCAAATGTCATTTTCTGATCACAGACCCTGGGAAAGCCCAACTCCCAGAAGCAAGTTCTGCTCTGTCATGTTTCCTGGGTCTTTGTTCAGTCCGTGCTGGGTACCCAAGAGTGATGAGCTGTCTTGCTGTATACAGAAGTTGCTGAAGGCAGAGAAGAGGTGGGAGTGGAGGGCAGATATACACACGTGTATGTGAATTTTAATCGAAGTGGCAAAGATTAGTTGAAGGGATTAAAAATTAGATCTATACGTATGAGTTGATTGTTTCTGAACAATATCAGAAAAGTCAAAATCAGATTTGAATTGACTAAAAACAAGTCCATTCTTTTAAACCTTCTATTAGCACTGTTTACTCACTTGAACTTACTTTTATCTTCTTACTTTTGATTAATTTTACATTAACCAAAATTGCAAGACTTTTCCTAGTCTTCACACAGATTACCAGTCCTGTTTATGTGTGCACACATGCACGTGTGTGACTGCACATGTGTATGTGTACACAAGTGGAAAAATAAAGGTTAACGTCAGGTGTCTTCCTATACCACACCCCACCTTATTTTTCTGCATGTGTATGTGTTAAGTGTGCATTATGCATGTGTGCTTGAATGTGCACTTACATGCATGTGCCTTGTGTGCGTGTCCGTTAGAAGGCCAGAACTGTTGCTTGGTTTTTTTGATTACTCTCTACTTTATATATTGAGGCAGGGTCTCTTCTTGGAACCAACCCAGGTAGTCTAGGTAGCCAACTTGCTCCACTTGGATTATAGAGCAGCCACACATACACACACATACACAATTACACACACACCACACACTAACACAGAGACACACACACACACCATACACCCATACACCACACACACACACACACACACACACACACACACACACACACTCATCAGTATTTGTATAGGTGCTGAGGATCCAAACTCTTCTCCTCATGATTACGCAGCAAGCTTTGTACAAACTGAACCATTTCCTCAGGCCCCAGATTGGCAACTATTAATGTGTTGTCTCCTTTAATTTAACACTTTCCTCGCCATACATACAATATTATCTTTTCTGGACAATTTAAAAACTAATAACAAGCATTGTGTGACTTAATCCGAAATATTTCAGAATGGACTTTGTGAGACAAGACAGCCTCCACATTACAATGACCAAGTTCAGGTAAATTAAATGGATATAATACTATGGCCTAACCCACAATTGAAGCTAAATTTTTCACCAATTGGTCCACTAATATCCTTTATAGATATTTCTTCCTTAAACCAGAATCCAAACATGACCACACAATGTAGGTAACTATTGTTTCTTTTCTGTACTTTAGTCTACAGTAGGTCCTCAACCTGTCATTATTCTTAAAAATATTGACTTTTCTCCACCTTCCTAAGTGGATCCATGTATGTCTCTCTTAGAGTCAAAAAGACAAGATCTCCTGAGTAAATTGGGAATGTGGGGGACAGGGAGGAGGGTGAAAGTGGAGAGGGGAGGAAAGAAACAGAGTTGGGGGAAATGCATATTAAATTAAAAATAATAAATTAAATAAAATTTTAAAAAATACTGACTTTTTTTCTGTCTGGCCTTACTGTATATTCCAGGCTAGCTGAAGCACTGACATTTCTTGGAGAAATCCCCTGATTTGATTTTGTATAATGTGCTTTTGTGTCCTCAGTTTCTGCTCCTCTCAATAGGCATCTAAAGCCAATTAGTGCCCATGTTTCAGATGGCAACTTTCTCATCTGTAAGACATTGTTTACCAAGTTTCCTCACAAATTGTTGCCTGCAAGGAGAAGCCCAGGATCTTTCTAAGGATTTGCATCTTCTATAAATAAATTTAGGGATTTAACAGTCTCAAAATTTCCCAATGAGTTTCTGACCTTCAGAAGTAAATAAGCAGATGCCTTCAAAAAACCAAGCAAGCACAGCCTGAGACAAGTCTAAAACAAAAGAATAAGGAGGAGTCTGGCTTGATGGTTCCTATCTATGGTTCCAGAGCTCTGGGGGAAGGGATTAGGGCAGATGGACTGCTGAGAGTTCAAAGCTAAAACTGGCCTGACTGCAGAATAAGACTATGGAAAAGGAGAAAGAGAGGGAGGAAGAGAAAGATTGCTGTTCTCCCAGTTGTTTAAAAAAAAACAAACTAAAAAACCTTGGTGATGAATACTAAATGGCACCTGAAAGATAGACAGTTCAATGAAGCAGAAAAGTGCAGATAGAGAATATTATATCCCAAACGTATGTATGAACATAAATAACCCAATCAGTGACTGTCGACTCCGTACAAACAACACAGGGCAAGAAGATAACCATCATAGAGAAGAATGAACTGGAAACCGTAGTACACACCATGCATGCATCAAGATCCACATTAAGGGATCTAAGTTTTAAACGGTAGAAAGTAAAAGCCTACACGCACTGGCAGAAAACAGGGAAGCATGTTCCCCACCTCTGTAGGGCTCTGAGCCAATCTTCCTCATTCTCAGCCAGGAGAGCCACCCACATGGAAACAGCCATGGGCATGACAAGACAGGGAAGACAAGAAAGACATGGAGGTGCAGCCTCTGTTCTCAGGATCTCCTCCTGTAGGTTGCTGTTCCTACAGCAGAGAAAAAGGTCTACTCTAGAAGCCTGCTCTTTCCAGCTCTGCCTCCTTCTAGGTTATAATAACTCTGCTGTCCCTCATCCCTTGAGCCTCAGGGGTGATACCTTTGTTGCCTCTGGGCTTTGATTCTTGTACCACCTCTTAGGAACTCCCTAAAATTTGCTTACACCCTTATAATAAAGTCTGGTGGGGATTAAGCAGTCAGTCCCTGTACATTAAACCATCTTGTATTATTCTAATTTAAGTATACCATCTGTTTCCTATTGGGACTCTGATTGATGGGATAACCTTGGAGCGGATTGGCACATCTAACTCTGTCTCAAGATCTAAAAGCCAAAAATAAAATACTTTTTAAGATTACACAGGAAACAAAACCAAAGAAGAAGATATAGAAGAAACTGAGAGAAATATTTGTGGCTCACAACACAGAAAGTGCTTTTCTCCAAAGCAAAAGAAAAGCACCCAGAGATGGAAATAGAAAGACCACAGGATCAATAGGAAAGTGGACAAAGGGTCATGGGGCGGTTCACAGATTCAGAAATATAAATGGACTGAAATACAAGCATCCATAATCAGAGGCATGAAAAATTAAAGCTATATTAGGATACAATTTTCCCCTGATCAGATTGGTAAAATTCCAAAAGTCTGAAAAATGCTCTATGGGCAACTGGCCAGAAACAGAGACACAATCATTTTTCGTTGGTTGGACAGCAAAATAAAGCAGGTCCTACCGGGACAGTAGTCATCAGCATGGCACAGAAACTCCAGCTGGCCAGCAACCTCACTCCTGGGATTGTATACGATAAGAGAACACCGACGTGACAAGTGTACTCACCCCAGCATTGTTTATGATACCGAAACCGTGGAAATTGCGCTGGGGACCATCTCAAAGGAAGAGGAGAAGGAAACCTATGATTCACCCACAGGGTAGAAGGCTATGGGAGTGAGCATGGGCAAACTCCTTATGCACGGAAGTAGAGACTGCTAGACACAAAAGGAAAAGCTATGAAATGATCCGATGTGTCCACCAAAGAAAGTAGGAAATACACATATATTATACTTACCTGTTTTGCATGAGGAAACTCTAAAAGAGTGGAGAATGAAGTATAGCTGACGTGGAGACGGGCAGGAGGAAGGGGAACGGTATGAGTTCACATTTGTGTCTTCTCCATCAGCCAGGTGTTTGACGAGACACAAAGGCCGAACATCCTGAATGTGAAAATCCAAAGCCCGAAGTGCTCTAAACTCCAAAACATTCTGAGAATTAGCATGACGCCTTAAGTGGAAAAATCCCACATCTGACATCATGTGACAGGTGGCAGTAAAAATGCAGATGTCTTTAGAATACTGCATAAAATGATCTTCCAGATATGTGCCTAAAACACAGCTCATGTTGGTGTTAATATCTGAGTCTCACTCCAGCCCACTGTGCAAATATTCTAAAGTTAAAAGGGGAGCATCCTAACCCAAAGCACACCTCCTCAAGTATTTCAGGTAAAGAATACTTGGTTAGAGCCAGGCGGTGGTGGTGCATGCCTTTAATCCCAGTACTTGGGAGGCAGAGGCAGGCGGATCTCTGTGAGTTTGAGGGTCAGCCTGGTCTACAAGAGCTAGTTCCAGGACAGGCTCCAAAACTACAGCAAAAACCCTATCTTGAAAAAAAAAAAGAATACTCAGTACCTATTTCAAAAGCTGGGAAGGTATTGTAGGAGGCCACTTGATTGTTCCCGGCCGCTCAGACCCAAAATAATCACACAAAAACTATATTAATTAAATCATTGCTTGGCCAATCACTTAAGCTCATATATCTTTGGTTAACCCATTTCTATTATTTTATATTTTATCACGAGGCTCTTGGTCTACTGGCAAGGTTCCAACTAGCAGCTTACATCTTTCCCCTCTGGCAGTTCCATGATGTCTCCTGACTCTGCCTTCTTTCCCCCAGCATTCAGTTTAGTTTTTCCAGCCTAGCTCTGTCCTGCCCTGCCATAGGTTCAAAGCAGTTTCTTTATTAATCAATAGTAATCACAGCATACAGAGGGGAATCCCACATCAGGAAGGACTGAGGAGAGGGAAGAGAAGATGGAGAGGACCAAGAAGGGATGCTGTGTCACAGACTCAGTGAACACTGCTTTCACTGCATGTCCTGTTATCACAGGCACGGACCAGGATACCACCGGCAGAGAATGTACATTGTGGATGAAAGCAGAGCTTGGCTTCAGTCTTGGAATTTCTGCCTTGGCTGGGCAAATGGGCTAATCTCTCCGAGCCATGATGTAGATCATCAGTGACAGGGGTTTCCAGTACTCGTCACTACAAGGCACTGTTGTGAGGACTGAATTAGGGAACATATGCCCTCAGAAAGTGCTGGCTCCTTGGAAATAAGAGACATCATCCCTATTTTTACAGCTTTTAGGTAGACATGTTGAAAGGTAAGAGTTTAATTGCCCATGTAAACTCTTTTAGGACTGAAAATTCTCCCTGGAAATGAAATTAGTCCTCGGAATAAATACTGAGGTTTCTATTTTGAGATGTACTGCTGAGGGCTCTCCACTCAGCTGAAGTCTCATCATTTAATAAGCTTCCATTAGGAACACACAGAGGTAAGGCATAGACTTATTCTCAGCAAACATGATGGCAGGTTTTCTCCTCTCTTCCTGTATCCCTCCTCTTGTGCTCCTGCATTCATTTTCTACTGTTCCTTTCTTCCTTATTCTTTCCTTTTCTGTGTCTGCCTTTCCTTTGGCCTCTGCAGGCATCAGCGACCAGAATGCTAAAAGCAGTTGTGACCTTGGTGAACCACGTGCCTAATCCTCACGATTGCAGAGGAGCAATCAAGATCCAGAAATGAGCAGCCTTACGCCATCTCTCAGGTAGCAGCACACAGCACCAGAGTGGCTTCCCCCAGAGTGCTCCTTCCTTCTCTCTCCCAAGGTCATCCTTCCACCATTACTCACAGTCTATCTGAAGGGTGACACACTATATCTCAATATCATGTTTCGTTTAGAAAACAGACAGAGCTCTCTCTCTCTCTCTCTCTCTCTCTCTCTCTCTCTCTCTCGCTCGCTCGCTCGCTCCCTCCCTCCCTCCCTCCCTCTCCTCTCCAAAGTTTGAGATCAATCACACAATACCTCTGGAACTTCAATTGGAGAGGGTCTTGTTAGACTGTAGGAGAGCAAAGTGTTGTGCTATGGTGAACTCCACCTCCTTGGCCTAAGGATATAGATGGCAGCCACTCAGAACAGAATTCTTCAAGACATCCAGGTACTCCCTCATTGAGGCCCAGTCTTGAGTCTTTGGCCTGGGAGCTGTAGAACATTAAATACACTTTAGAATGAGGCAACAGTACCAAGATCTAGTGGCTAGCTGCTCCCGGCTGGCAGTGTACTGGGGATTCATACCCACGGCAGATACTGATGTCATGGGGTTTAAATCCAGGATGCAAGAAAGGTCGAATTTTCATGTGTCCCCAACTCACCACTTAGAGGCAAAACTCCTATTGTAATTGTGCTCAGGATTTCTCAATCATTCCCATTGAAAAGTCTTCACTTTGCTCTTGCCTCCTTCTGCCCAGCATGCCTTAATGCTGAGTTATACACACAGTGGGATGCTGGGAGGAGAGTCTGACTTGGGTCATCTCTTATCCTGCTCACACTCACATGGAAGCGTGGCTTCTCCTAGTTATCCCTCAGGGCGTCTTACCATCTTATACAGTGATCTAGGCATCATTTCTTCCCCTTGCCCTGGTCTGGAACTCCGGAGGCTCTGCCATCCCTTGAGGTTAAGTGACCCCATGACCAGCTTTGGCTGGTGAAACACGAGCAGCAGATCTGTGTGTCACTTCCAAGGAGAACCTTGTCAGAGCCAGGGATTCGATCACCAGTTGCTCCCTTGCCGCTCTCATGAGGGTTGCTTCATATGGAACCATCCGAGGCCTTTGAGAGATGTCAGCGCAAAGCAGACAAACAACAAGACCAAGAAATAAATCGTCATGAAACTCATCATTTAGTCATCATGGAGACTGGCGGTGGGGGTGGGGGTGTTTGCGACCACCTGTCATGGGGAGAGATGAAGTTTTAGGATGTTGTTTGGGGCCATTGGAGGTAGGAGGGTTCTCTGGTCCTGTGAACCTAGGCTATCTGGCCATTATGGAATTTTTGCTCCCACATCAGGATGGGCAAGAATCTTCTCTGCCAGCTTGGCTGTGATCCCTGTCTTCCCCAGGGAGTAGAACGTAGGACCCTACTCAAATTCTCAATTGTTTTTTAAAGGATCCTATTGTCCTTTCCCACTAGATGCCTATTCTACAAAGTAGGAAGTATCTCCAGCCCAGAACCTGTCTCTGCCAACTCCTCTCTGGCATTGTAGTCTCAGACTTGATCCAGTTCTAAGGCAGGGTCAAAAACCAGCTTCGACAAAACTCTTATATTCCAGGGTAGGAGCATGAGGATTAGAATTATTAAGCAAAAGGGACAGAGATGTAGGAGAAATAAGAGACAGAAACCCCAGAACAGCATTGGGAGGGACAGTCAGTGAATACTGAATCTACCTTGTATGTTTTCCATATGCTTATATACTTCACTCCAAAAGTATATAAAAGGAGGAGACAACAGACTTCATTAACATGATTATAAGGAGTAGACTTGAATTCTCTGACCTTTGGTCCAGGTGGACCGGATTCACTTCAACATTCAAAATACTAATTAGCCACACCCTAGGTCAGAATCTCTCCTTTGTAGCCACACCTGTTGTCAACAACTTTGCGAGAGCAAAAGTAAACTCAAACTCTCCCACCTCCAGTCAAGGTAAAACATGCTCACCCGCTCTGTGGGCCCTCACAGGCAGTGGCCTGCTGGCCGCTGAGTCTCTTGTTAATCATTGTGACATTACCTTATGGTGGTGCCTCCCAGATAGCACCGTTTCAGATGCTCAAACTCGCACTCTGGCAAGTCAAAGTTTTTCCTCGCAAGGCAGCCCTCTCAGTTTTCACTTGTTTTGAAGTTCCTTTTTAAAAAAAAACTATCTAAGAAATACATGTGTACCATAAAAAATCAAATAGTACTACAACCCTGGTAATTAAAAATAGCCCTTTAAGTCTTTCACTTGTTAGTTAATCGCTATCATCTTAAGTTCTCATTAGAGCATGATTTTTTAAGATTTATGTTTATTATTTTTCCACTCTGTGTGTGTGTGTGTGTGTGTGTGTGTGTGTGTGTGTGTGTGTGTGTGTGTGTGTATACAAGTGCCCAGAAGGCCAGGGACATTAGATCCCCTGAAGGTGGAGTTATAGGTGGATGCAAACCATCTGCCGTAGGTGTTGGGAACTGAACTCAGGTCTTTTTGTAAGATCAGTATGTGTTTTTAACCCCTAGGTCGTTTGTCTAGGCCCTAAATCATTATCTTTCACTTGTCTATTTGAAACAAAGCCCGCCTACTGATTTCCTGTAATAGACAAAGGTCATGTGGTGCCTTGAATCAGCACAGCCACTTTGTCCACAGCTTCTTTTCTGCCTCATCCTAATAGCAGCTATATTAATAGTTTATATCTATCTTATGTCAAGAACTATGATTAAATCTTTCCCTTACACATCTTTTTTTTCATTTTTGACTCTTTACGATGGTTAATCTTAATTGCCATGCTCATCGGATAGAAAAATGCCCTGGGACAGTGGTGATGCACATGTCTGGATGGGTCAGGAGAGCATTTCCAGAGCTGACCAGATCTTGGGATTCTGATCTAGTGTAGGGATTCATTCTTGGATGGATTCATATAATGGCATCATTAGGAAATGGGGAAAGTAGGCAGGAACCTAGTTGGAGAAAGTCGGTCACTGAGGGCATGTTCTTGAGAACTGTATGTTGCCCTGTCACTTCCTGAATTTCTTTCCAGCGTCCCATTGTGGGTTGCTCTGCTCAACCACACTTTCCCTGATGTGAAAGACAGAATCATTTGGAACTATCAGTTGTAAGCAATCGTCCTTCCCTAAAGTTGTTTCTATCAGATGTTTCTGTTGCTGTGATAAGAAAAGTAAAGAATCTTTGGATCTAAAATTTTTTAAGCTAATACCTCATATTTGCTTGGCTCCTTTATTTCTTCCATAAATTTTCAGAAGAATTATAAAAACAACCCTATTGTAGTGGCGTAACTGTAAGATCAAACATATCAAGTAATCTATCTATCAATTTCATCCTTTTAAATGTATATCTCCCCAAATCATCAGTCCTCCTGCCAGAAGCAATCTAAGTCCCTGTCCTTTCTCCTCCTGGTCTCTTGCTTCTGTCTGGTTTCAGAGCTCTGTTTCTCACACTGTCGTTCTTCCTCATTAGTGATGAATCCCTTTATTCTGAAGGCCTGATCTCTTGTAACCTCCAAGAACGCATGGATGGGCTAGAGTTGTATGTTTCCAGCCATTCAGCCTTTATTCTACCCTTTCTCTAGTTCAGTCATTCCGAAGGTGGACAATTGCTGTCCGTTGTCTTGATCTGGGGCTTCCACCCCAGTTTTTGGGACGATGATAACATTTGAGTTCTCATGCCTTTGTGTCTTTTGTGTCACGGCTTTTCCCTCCTTGTTTGAAGATTTTGGGATCATCTCTTGTTATTGGTTCAGCCCTAGGCCTTCCTCATTCATTGCATTTAGGCATCTGTAGACCTTTAAGTTTAGAAATTTATATATTTAGTCATATGCCCAAGACCTGTTTTCTTTATTTATACATCTCATTATAAACCCTGTGAACAGCTCCAGAGTGGGGATGCTCACCCTCCCACGTCTGTACTTTCTCCCTTAGGTCACATATGTTTCCAAAAGGAGCATGTGTGTGTGGAGATTTGCCTAATAGAGCAGACGTTTCTCTTGCCGCCCTGCTCAGGGTTATTTCTGCCTCACAGTTGCTCTGTGAAGTAGGGACTATGAGCCCCACTTTACTGAGAAAAACTCAACTGTCTTCACGTTTGAGTAACTTCCATGTAAGTCTACTGCAAACTCAGGTTTGAACCTGCTTTATCATCTTGCAGATCCCAAAATACAACTTATTTAAAGTTTATACTGTATCAGTGTTATAAAAATTATGTATCCATAGATCAAAACATGGAGTCAACCGTCTAGGCACATAGTATAGTTATTCCGGCAGGGCCAGCCCATGCTTTGAATCACCATCCTCCAAAGTGTCATGTATTAAAGCCGGGCCATGAGCCTGTGAACTGCTGAGTGGAGGTGAAGCCATCAGGAGGTGGGTCCTAGTAAGGGGAAGTTAGTAAATTGAGGGGTGTACCTTGGAAGGGACTATCGGGCTTCCTTCCTCTCTCTTTCATTTCCAACATGAGGTGAACAGCTTCCTATGTTATGTAAGGCCTGCTATCATGTACTGCCTCACCACAGGTCCGAGAGCAACGAGCCAAGTGACTACAGACAGGAACCTTGAAAGCTATGAGCCAAATCAACCTTTCCTCTTCACGACTTGAGACACTTGGGTATTTTTAGCACAGTATCAGAAAGCTAACACAGTACCTTATCATCAAATTGCTCAAAACCAGTGAGCAGGGAGCCTGAATAAATTACGTTGAGAAGGTAGGTGAGCTTAGCTAGATTCGAACATGTGAGTGTGTATATTAAAATATCTCATGGTGAGCTGGAGAGAGGGTTTGGTGGTTAAGAGCCACTTGCTGTCCTTCCTGAAGAAGTTACAGGTGGCTCACAACTCCCGTAACTTTAGCCCCAAAGGATCTGCTGCTGTCTTTTGACTTCTAGGAACACCCAGATGATTGTGTACACACACAGCATAAATATAAATAAAACAGTAAATTAAAAAAAAAGAAAGAAAAAACACCATATGGTACCCCATAAATGTGTATAATATTTATATGTCATCTTTTTAAATAAATAAGACAGAAGGAGCCAAGGAGGTAAAAGATATGACAGAGGAAAAAAAAGACACAAACCAACGGAGTTCTTACCAGAAACAAGGCAACTCGGAAGAAAAAGAAAGGACTTTGTTTGCACTTATTGTCAGTTTTATTTCTTTACTATGTCATCTTTGGTTCTGAGGATTGGGTCCAGAGCCTTTACATGTTAAGCACCCTGCCTGCCACTGAGCCGCAGCCTCTCCTGAAGCTCCAGCCCATAATCACATTCCCCAAGTCCTTCCTGGGAACTATAAAAGGGCACAGGAAGGAAGGAAGACAGGCGGCAGCCGGCTGCAAGACGCCTGTGTGCGGAGCGTGTCAAACCCTTCGGAGCTAGGTTGCTTTCATGTCCTCTCCTCCTTTCAGAGGAATGCAAATGAAATTAAAGTCCCCTGAAACTCGGGAAGAATATTTGAAGATTCTTTTGCCTCCACAGAATGAGTGAAAACTACTGATCTGTGGAAACGCTGAGCTGCCAGAGGCCCAGACGCTCTTGCCCATTTTGATTCTAAGATGATGTTTTGTACACACCACCCGTCAGAAGCGATAGAGAATGCCCACTGAACCCCTTTCCTTTACAAAACCAGGCTTCCTTCAGGGGTCCCTTGGCACGCCTTCATATAAACATGAAGCTTGAGAGACAGCTAGCTGGACCCTGGTGAGTCTCTTCACTGGGTTAGTTGTGACCCTCCCAGTTAATCTGTGTCCCTTCCAACTTGATAACACAAAACTAAAGTGAGCACTCCGGCCCCCGGTGATTCAAAGGTCTCACGGGAGTAAGGCTACTCATTGTTGTAAAGAAATCTCAAGAAAATAAAGATAAACATTTGCCTAGGAAATGAAATCTCCAATTAGGGTTCTTTTCCCACAATCAGATTTGCTAGCTGCATGTCCTGGTTTTGCCACCTGGTGATTAATACATTAAACCAATTAAACTCTGAGTAACTCTTCACAT
Organism: Arvicola amphibius; assembly: GCF_903992535.2. Lineage (NCBI taxonomy): Eukaryota > Metazoa > Chordata > Mammalia > Rodentia > Cricetidae > Arvicola > Arvicola amphibius. The sequence continues at coordinate 132,804,516 of NC_052052.2, read as the reverse complement.
TTGCATTTGCTCTCCTGGTTTTCAGAGGCATGCACACAGAATTAGTCTGAACCGAAGGTGTAATTTATTTGTCTGTAGTCTGAGTCACTAAGCTCCCTCGGGCTATCTTTCCACTGCTTCTTTTTAATCCCTGTGGAGTATTTTTTTTCAAAACATATGACTTATTTAGAAACAACAGGCTCTCCAGCACAGAGCCCAACCTGCTCAGTGTCTTCTGCTCCAGAATTTCCTGACATGACTGAAGGCATTTAAAACCCAGTATTTTGCATGCTCTCGAGCTCTGAATTAGTAAGTAGCAGAGAAAACTGAGGGAGGAAGGGAGGCAAGAGGGGAAGAGGGAGGGAGGGAGGGAGGGAGGGAGGGAGGGAAGGAGGGAGGGAGGGGGGCAGGGAGAGAGGGAAAGAGGGAGGAAGAGAGGGAGGGAGGGACGGAGGGAGGCCGCCCATGCCCCACCCCCACCCCCACCCCCACCCCAGCTACTTCACATTTTGCCACCACCGCAAGAGAAAGCACACTGTGCTTTTAAGAAAAACATCATGCCTTTAAGAAATTGTCCTTCTCGGTTCTTGGCCTTATGCTGAAAGAGAATCGTGAGCCATGTGACATATACATACGGATGCTCCATGTATATGATGGATATCCCATAAGATGATAATAGGACTAAAAATGTACAGGTGACTACCAGCGTCACAGTGTGATGCCTTCCTCACTCGTGTGTCTGTGTGGCGCTGGCAGAAATACATGCACTACACTGGCAGTCACAGGATAGTACAACACACATACCAACTCACGGGACATGGTACTTGGTAATAGTAAATGACTAGGTGACTGACATATAGTTTTCTATACTACAATTATTATTTTAAAACACGCTCCTTTAAAAAAAAAAAGTTGACTGGAAAGCAACCCTGAGGCTGGTCCTTCATGGGGATTCCAGAGGCCTTGTTTATATAGATAACAGCTCTGTGCATGCTGTTCCCCAAGACCTTTTGGTGGGACAAGGAGTGAGGGTGGAGGATAGTGACATTAATCATGACCTAGAATATGGCCTAGGCTATACGTGTATGGATTTTAGAGGGTTCTTTTGAGACAGTATTTCTCTATGTAGTCCTGGCTATCCTGGAACTCTCTCTGCTTTCTAGACTGGCCTCAAACTCAAAGATCCAGTTGCCTCTGCCTCCTAGGTGTTGAGATTAAAGGTATGTGTTGCCTGGCTTTTATTTTTAATTATACAAGGATGTGTGTACTGTGGTGTGTATATGCGTGTGCCTATGTACCTGTGATCATGAGTGTGTGCTTTGCTGTGTGTATATGTATGCCTATGTATCTGTGAGTTTTGGTGATCGTAGAGGGCAGAAGAAGGTATTCTATGCACTGGAGCTAGTGTTATAGGTGGTGGTGAGCCACTTGCTGTAGGTGCTAAAACTCATTCTCCCATCTCCAAGAAGAGTAGCAAATGTCCTTAACTCCTGAGCCATCTCTCCAATCCCCCAAAGGATAGGGTCTCACTACGTAGAACTGACTGGCCTTGAATTCTCAGAGATTCTCCTGCTCCTGCCTCTCTCAACTGTTAGAATTAAAGACATTTACCACACCTAGCCAAAACAGTTGTTTGTTTTTCTGAAAAATAATACAGATTATACCATATAATCTAGGTGCACAGTTTTCCATCCCATAAGAGTACCCTCTATGATAGTCATGCAAAAAAAATTGCTTACTGACAATTCCCGGGGTACCTGACCATCATTCTGCAGCATGACTTTGCAAATATAAGAACCCAGGCACTAAGCCACAATTTTCTTCCATACTCTCTGTCTTAATTAGGATTACTATTGCTATGATAAAACACCATAACAAAAGCAACTTGGTTTATTTGGCTTATACTTCCACATCACAGTTCATCATGGTAGGAAGTCAGTACAGGAACTCAAGCAGGACAGGAACCTGAAGGCTGGAGCTGATACAGAGGTCATGGGAGGGTGCTGCTTATTGGCTTGCTCAGCCTACTTCCTTATAGAACCCAGGACCCCCAGCCCAGGTGCACCCCACCACACACACACACACGCATACACACACACATGCATGCACGTGCGAGCGCAAAGGGCTGATTCCTCTCACATGGATCACTAATTAAAGAAATGCTCTACAGGCTTGCACATAGTTGGATCATAAGGAGGCATATTTCTCAACGGAAACTCCCTCTTCTCTGCGAATTTAGCTTGTGTCGAGCTGACATGAAGCTAACCAGGACACTCTACTAAAATTTCTATGTAACTCTATGATGTGTGAACAAAAACCACCAGAATTCAAGTTGTGGGTCTGTTCTAAGTTAAACTACATGACAGCTGTAGGAGTAACTCCTCCCCACCCCCATCCCACCACCACTATCCTGGCCTCCGAGCCCTTGTGTAGCAATGGGAAGAAAAATGGTAGTTTTAGTTGGTGAATCTGTAAGTCCAAACGATTAAATGTCCACAGAAGCCCTTTGCAGTGTATGAGGTTCTCCTGGCACAAAGCATTTGTGTGGAACTTTTTCCTGCTGCTCTTGAATAGTGACCTCCACACAGAAACCCTCAGAGGATCCATCGCAGAGCAGTAAGCAAATACCAGGATGCCTAGAATATTTACTTTTACCTATCATTTCTGTGTGTGCACTTGCAGAGAGCAGCATTTGGGTGTGTTTCGGGGTAGAATGGTTTGTTCCACGATGATTCCAATTTCCTTAAGTAAGTCTGACTTGACTTACGAGGCTGCAGATGCTGGAGAGCCAAAGAGCCATGCTTCCCAGACTCTCTCAGCCAAGGAACAAAGAGGTGGTTTACTTTCATACATTCACCAGTTCCGAGCTTCTTCACCCTGGGTGTAGTGGCATTTCAATTGCATTTTAATAAATAAAGATTGCCTGGGGATCGGGAGAATAAAACAGACACACTGGTCAGCCCTACAGCCAGGCAGTGGTAACACATACCTTTAATCCCAGTAGCCACATTAGTTTGCTGCAGAAACCGGGCAGTACATGCCTTTAATCCCAGCCCTAGAAAGTATTATAAAATGGGAGGAGATGACTCTTAGACACAGTCTCATTCTGAGATTCCTGGAGGCAGGATCCCATTTCGGACTGAGGTCGAGGTAAGAGCCAGTGGTTGACTGTTTTGCTTTTCAGACCTTCAGGTTAAATCCCAGTCTCTCTTTGTGAGTTTTTATTTATCGTGCTTCACCTGGGACTTTAACGTCTGCCCTGCAGGCATAGTCTGGGTATGCCTTACCCCATACAGCCCAATAACCCCCCTCATCCTAGCTCCTCCCTACTCAGCTCTTCCTGCCCAGGGCCTTACAGACCATCTGATCCAGAGCTGCTCTTCACAGTCTTCATTGGGCTCTTGCCTGCTGGGTCACTATCTGCCTCTGCTAGCCCTAAAGACTGCTGATGCTAATTCAAACCGGCTGGTCCTAAGCATGCTCCCCCAACCTGTCTTTCACACAGGAAACACCGCCTTTTGCTTCTAGCGACCTGGAACTTCTCCCCATACACCAACACCCACACAGCATGATGTGCCCCTGCTCGTGGCAGCTGGGTCCTTCAGGTAGTCTAAAGCAATCTGGGATAGAATTCCACATCAGGTTTTGCTGGTTCCCAGCCTCGGCTTAGATGGGCTCAGAAATTGTAGGGGCAAGTGAGGGTAGAGAAGAAGGACTTGGCCATTTCTCTCTCTGCCTTAATCTCCACTCTATTCTTTCCCACCTGCTGAGTCATGAGGGGAAGAGAAAGGACTAAGATACAGGAAACAAGACAGCTTCCCTTTGGTGGTTTCTGAATGCGGTCACTCACTGACCCAATAGAATCATATATCCTTTATCAGCACAGAAATGCCAAGGACACAGACCCTCATCCCAACCCAGTGAGTCCTGGGAAGTCCCCTCTCAGCTCTTCTACCTCAGCTCTTCTAGCTCTTCTTCTTCTTCTTCTATCTTCTTCTATGTGGCAGGAAGTATATAGATGAAGGAAAAGGCAAGATGTACGGGCATAAAAGCCCTCTTCCTTCTGACTGGTCTTTAAAGCATGCTCTGTATTCGTAAATGAGTGAGTGGGAGGACTGGCCACCATGTGTGTGCACTGCCCTTGGTTGTATTTATCTTTGCTTTTCTGGTTTAGGACCATACAAATGAGAAGATGGGAAAAGATACCTTTTTTCTTTTATTTTCCTCTTTATTATTGTTTTGCCAAAGTCTTGCTCTGTAGCCCAGGCTGGCTTGGGATCCTACCTGCTGACTCCAAGCCTGCGGCACACACCCACGGGAGAGTAGACTTCCACGTTAGGATGTAATCTTTCTGAAAAAGCTTCCAGGCTCTTTCCCAGCTGCATTTTTCGGATCATTTCTTGGAGGTCACAATGTTCATGTTAACATTACTCTTATTTTTTTCATTGAGAGGTGAAGGGATGAGACCAGGCTGAGCTAAGTAACCTGAGCTGCCACCCAAAACCATGACAATGTCCAGGCCTGATCTGCTACCAAGGGCCATGCCTAGGTCTGTGGCCCTACAGCAGCCAGAATCTGTGCTGATATCTCTGTTACCACTGAAGACCGAGCAAACACCAATGGTCTGGACAGTCACCTGAGTCCATGTTGGTGTCCGAGAGTCGTGCTTCTTCTGGGGCCATATTGATCTGGGTGGCCTGTGTTGCCACTAGGGCCATGATGATGTCCTGGCTTGAACTGCAGCCAAGGGCCATGTCTGGATCCATGACCCTACTGCAGCCAGGGTCTGTGTTGATGTCCCTGGCTTCTGTTACCAACAAAGGTCATGAGGATGCCTGGGGCCTGGGCTACTACCTGGGAACATGTTGGTATCTGAGAATCACACTGCCATTGGGGCCATGTTGATCTGACCGGCCTACACTGCCACCTGGGGCCATGCTGGTATTCTGGCCCAGGCTTCTGCTGAGGATCATGTCTGGGTCCATAGTCCTGCTGCAGCTGGGGTCTGTGTTGATCTCTTTGGTCCATATTACCACAGGGACCATAGGAACCATGTGTTTTGAAATCCAAGGGCTGTGCTGAGCCGGCACTGCCCTTTACTGTTTCTGGGAGAGCTGGCCCTGGCCTTAGCTGGCCACTGCAACATTAGAGCTGGCCACACACTCACGGGAGAGATGGTCTCACCCCCACTATGGGCATGCTAGAGCTAGCCCCATTGCATGGGCATAGAAGAGTTAGTTCAGCTCCCGATTTAAGAGTGGTAGCCCCAGTGGCTTGAACTGATTAAATCAGCTACCACCCAGACCCACATTCAGGGCTTTGAGTTGGCTCACCCAACATCTACCCCATCTATAATCTGCAGGAGTGTGTAAAGGGACTGGTTCTATGGAAGCATAGCCACAGGAGGCTTCAGGGTACAGCATGGATGGTGTGCCAGAAGCCAGAGGCCTTGAACCTGACCTACAATTAATTGCAATGAACATTTGCAAGTAAAGCTGAGTGGACAGATGGGTCTTCTAGGTGACACACCAATCCCAATACCACTAAGACAAATGAAGAGGAGTTGGAGAGGTGGGAAAGATGGAAGCACAAAGTGGTTTTTGTTTCTTTGTTTTGTTTTGTCTTTAATTAATATTTTTTAAATTTTCTTTTGGGGAGGATGCTATGAGGGTAAAGGGCTGATATGGAGAAACTGGGAAATGAGAGGGATTGGGGTGCATGATGTGAAATTCCCAAGAAATCAATAAAAATTATGTTTTAAAAAGAGGTGAATGGGATCAAAGAGTCTATTTGGAGGTGACAATGAGCTTTATTGTCTAAAAGAGAAAGGAGGGTAGGGGCAGGGATGGACAAACACAGGGGTACGGGAGGATGGAGAGTCAGGCAAGGCTGAACAGACCCAGCCAGTGCCTCCCCAGCTTATCCTACAGAACTTCTTTCCTAGGACCACAGGAGCCATCTCCATCAGGGATTTATTGCTCTCAGGCAAACTTTCTGTGGAAAAGGAGTCATCTAAGGGCAGCATAAAAGGTTATTGATTATCATTGGTCCATTTCGTGCTAGGTACTTAGATAAGAGAGAAAGCGAAAAACATAAATAATCTCTAAATTTACTTCTGCAGAAAGAAATGGACCAAAAACCAATATGGCACCTTCCCAGCAGAGACCAGTCCTTGCACTCATTAAAATTCAAAATAGTGATCTGAGCATGTCCTGGAAGGAACTGCCCAGAGAGTCTCACTAATGGATCTTTCCAGGCGCCTTTTCCAACTCCAGCAGAGGTGCTTTGAGGGAAGAGGAGAAGAAAGTACATACCAGAAACACTTACGAGGCTTGCTAACCTAGTTCCTTGGGCCACCCCAGCCAAACCAATGATGTGTATTGCTAACAAGTCCCCAGGTATTTGAGTGTTCCCCAGATGCTGCTATAACAAAATAGCACAGGCTGATAGTTTATAAACAGTGGTGTTGTGGAATTTCCCTCTGTATGCTGTGAATATCATTGGTGAATAAAGAAACTGCTTTTGAGCATATAGCAGAGCAGGGCAGAACAGAGCTAGGCGGAGGGAAAACTATACTGAATGTTGGGAGAAAGAAGGTGGAGTCAGGAGAAGCCATGTAGTCCCACCAGAGACAGACACCAGAACTTTATCCAGTAAGCCACAGCCTCGTAGTAATACACAGATTGATGGAGATTTAATTTAATTTAATTGATGGTTAATTTAATATATGAGTTAGTCAGAAATGCATATGAGTTAATCAGAGAGATACACTCATGAAGTGGTTGACAAACTGGGTCTGACATGTATTTAACACACCCCTTCCCAGAATGAACCATCAACATATTTCCTTTTTTCATGATCTTGGGAGGAATGTTCTTAGAAGCCAGTCTACAGGCATGGCCTGCAGAGAAAGCAGCGTGAGGACAGGGAAAGCCTGGAAATACAGTTGCCTCCCTCCTCTGGTGGGGCTCTCCCTGTGGAGGATGCTGTTAGAAGCCTAAGCTTGAACAAAGACAAGGCCATTGTACCACCCACAACAGAAATACACTCCAAACTCCATTTTGGCTAAAATGAATAACATATACATTGCCAAATACAATTCCAGCCATTTTTTTCTCCCCGGTTGCAGACATCTCTTGAGATGCCCAACTACAGAATTGTTCTGGCTTTCTTACAATATCCAATCTGTAGCCCATCCAAGATCCCTAAATCATCCAAGCAAACCACAAATCTTTTCTGTCCCTCCTAATGCCTCTCCACTGAGATCCCTCATGATTCCCCATGCCCTGTGTTCTCAATCACTGAAACAGAAGTACCCCAACTTGCTCAACAGGAGGGTGATTCTGGTAGTCTCAACAGGGAACACTATCGGTGCATCCTGTCAGCTCTGATTGAAGCGGTATGGCATCCCACAATCTTTGGAGAAGTATATCAAGAAGAGATCCAGGGAAGACACTGTAGATTGTGAAGGAGGATCTCAAAGGAGAGATACTGGTGAGTTATGCTAGGGTGGGGGTTCTACACAACCGCTTAACCCATCTTCCAACACAACTCACTGCCTAGAACATACAGGGCACCATGGGCACTGGCTTTGGGTTTGAGTCAATAACTAGGTGCAAAACAAAAACAACAAAATAACAAAACAACTCTATGCCAGTACAACAACTAGAATAGATGAGAACAGTGGCCCCTGTGTTGAGCTACCAAGGTAGTCTCGCCACCAATCACTTTACAAATGTATCTAGACCATACAACCTTAATCTGAGTGCAGAATGCAGGATGGATTGAGGGACTATGTGGCTATCCAGGAAACTTTGTGCTTTCCAGAGAAAACTGGTCAGCACCCTGCTGTCATTGGCAAAAGTAGCTCTGGGTTTCTGACCCAGGCCAGCCCATCTTCTAGGCTGGCTGCCAGTGTCTCTACAGATCAGGGATGACAGGGCGTGATGGATTTATTCTGGTTCTTTCTTAGGGCATTTGGCAGCAAAATAGATGGGAGGCCGTATGAGCATATTTGTTTCCTGTGGCTGTTGTAATGAACTACCACAAGCTGAGAGCTTTGAACACTGTAAATTTATTGTCTCGCAGTTGTAGGAGATAGAAATTGGAGGTAGAGTTATTAATATTAACAAGTTTGTTGTTACTATAATGAAACACCTGTGCAGGCTACTTCATACTGAAAAGATTTTTCACTCAACTTGCAAGTCTGTAGAGCAGAAATCCAAGCAGCATGATCCAGGCTCTGGCAAGGGCTCATACACACACACACACACACACACACACACACACATACATGCACACACATGCATGCACACTTATATCACATCATAGCAGGATCATGTTATATATCTCTAGAACTCTCCTTCTCTTTATGAAGTCTCCAGGGAGCGAGGTAACCCAGATCCAGGAAGACAAACATCACATGTTCTCACTCACATGTGGACCCTGGCATGGAATCTTTGATTTGTATGTTTGATTTGGAGTACCTCCAGCATCAGGAAAACTCAAAAAGAGTCATGGGGCGTAAAGAGGAAGAAATATCTGAAGAAAAGGAGGATAGTAGAACATGGCTGATGTGGAAGAGAGAGGGGAATAATGGGAGAGCGGTTTAAACGGGGAGACGGACGGGAGTGTAAGGCAGAGGAGGATGTTGGGCATAGATAACTAATATTAAGGATGTCTGAGACAGTCATCTAGAAACCTATTGTTTTACAAACTCCCTTAGTGTCACATATATATTTTTTCATATAAGACTTTAATTGGAATGCCCTACATAGGGGATTATGCTCATTCCAGAGGCCACAGGTGGCTAAAATAAAAAGCCCAGTTCCAGGTGAGGGATACCTCTCCTCGAGTTATTGGTCCATGGTGTCCTGAGACCCCCTGCAAAAAATATAAATAAAAACAAACAAACAAACAATAAATTCTGTTGCCTTTGTCCTTGTTTGCCCACCAGTACTTGATAAGGAGACCTTATTACTGAATGCACCACACACATTGGCCACAGACCGTGGAGACATCAGGCTGTTATCGACTGGAAGCGTCCTCCCTGCTAGCTAGCTTTCCTAGTGCTGGAAGGTGCTATTCAGGGAGAAGAGCAGGGGTGCATGGTACCAAATACATTGCATGAAATTTGCAAAGAATTAGTGATATTTTTTAAAGAGAAGACACAAATAGTCACCAAGCTTCAGCCAGGGTGGCTCCCTCCTAACAATCTAACCTAACCTCATCACTTCCCTCCAAGCCACAGTCAGAAGGAATCCCCATCCCTTGGACACCATTAGCATAAAACCATGGGGCTCCTCTATGGAATGGAAAGACAGACAAGCCCTACTCAAGGCAGTATTGGCAGACAGGTTCCCTTGGAGGGATCTCAGGGAAGGATCATTCCAGGCTTCTCTCCTTGGCAGATAAGACAGTCATCTGCCATGACATGACGCTTCCCTGTGTGCTGACTCTATCTCAGTGCCTAAATTCCCCATTTTGATAAATTTACCAGTCATGTTGAATCACGCTCTGCCCCTCTGCAAAGACCCCATTTCCAAGGGGGCTATACTCTAAAGTCAGTTGGAGGTGGGACTTCAACAGATGACTTTGGGAGTGGGAGAGATACAGTTCAGCCTGTCACAGTGAGGACACAGAAGCTAAGAAGACATTGAAAGCACTATCTTGGAAAATCCCATTCCTGCCTCATATGCCCATGAGTCCTCTAGGGACTTATGGGATACAACTCTACTGAGAAGGTCTGAGGTGGGGCCCAAATTCTGTTTCCAAGACCAATTTAGATTTAGATTTAGATGCGGACACATCTAGGACAGAAAACATATAGAGAGCTCTGAGGCAGGACATGTCTTAGGTATCTTCTGAAGAGGACTAGCGGACAGACAGACTGACTGGCTCCCTCAGATTCTTAAGGCAAGTGTTGTGAATCCTCACTGTACTTTTGGAACTAGAAACCTTTTTTTCATCCTCTCACCTCCTAGAGCTCTGTTTGACTAGTCTGGAGTAGACTTCAGCATTTTTAAAAGGCTCCCCAGATAACTGTCTTTATTTTCAGGGATCCCTCTCACATCCCACAGCTTTATATTCTAACAACTATACCTGTAAGCAAGTGGCTCTTCACTCCATGGATGTCAACCATCAGTTTCAATGGTGGGAAAATACCTTCGCACAGACAAGTCTTTTGTTCTTCAAATAACAATAGCATGGTGGCATCCCATGATTTGTCAGAGTATCGTTGCCAAGCAGTTGGGAGTCAAGGCAAGGGCTACAGTGCCATGTCCCTTACAAGAGTAGAGAAATGTCCCCTGTGTTCAGGGAAGCACTGAGTAGTGCTTACAGCACGGACAGCCCCCACTCTATACACACAGCCCTTTGATACCCAAAGGGCAGGAAGTAATTTCAGGATTGTAGCTAGAGCTTTCACAGAAGGAAGAAGGCTGCAGGGGAAGGTCCTTCTGCCTGTAGTTCTGGGGGGATGTACCCAATAGGTCACTCCCCAGAGGTGCTTGCTGACCATCAGATGTGCTGTGAATTCACCAGAGTTGGCTTATTGTGTTGGTGGCAAAGGGAAAGGAATCGGGAGCAGGTAAAATAGGAAACTGGATGTTGTTGGATGGTGCTATAAAGACAAGAATTTTTATTTAACTCTCCTAAGCTTGGTGTGGTGACCTGTACCTGTGATCTCAGCACTCAGGAGGCAGAAACAGGAGGGTTGTTAAATCCATGCCAACCTAGGCTACATAAGATCAAAAAAAAAAAAAAAAAAAGCCAAAGCAACAATCACCAAAAGTGTGACAATCTGAAAGAACACCACCAAAATGTACCTTCTTAAGGATGCTGCCTTCCAGTTTGTCTGAGTAGATGATGTCGCTATGGCTTGAAAAGGTCTCTCCAAGTTTCTATACTGCCAATGTCATCCCAACTCCAACAATACTGAGAGCAGGGCCCTAACGAGTGGTGATTGAGTTGAGGGAAGGGTGAGGAGGCCATTGTTGCAGGAATGGACTAGCTCTCTCTGCATTGGCTTCTTAGGAAAGCAGATCCTCCTTGCCCTTTCAGCGTTAATATGCATTTCTTCCATCCTCCCACCTTCCTCTAAGCAGGGCAGTCTTGGTACCAGTTGGAGGAGGAGGAGATGTCCATGCATCTATCCCAGGGCCCAGCCCAGTGGTTGCACACCAAGTAGCACAGGAAGTATTTGGTGAGTGAGCATCAGGTCTCCAGGTCTTGAAGGTCAAGCTCTTCCCATTGGGGAGTAAGCCCTTTATCCACTTCCTCTGCCTTGGGTACCACAGTGCCGTGTGCACAGGGTGACAGCTGTTCTTGCCTTGAGCAGGCTTTGCTAACTGTACTTTGAAGACTGGGCTTTGTAACAGAAGGGTGCATGGGAAAGGTGAGAGAGTAGTGCTTAGGGGGACCTGGAGGAGCAGTCACCTTTGACCCTGACCTTGACTCTCCTCCCTTGGAAACAGTCCAGGTTTCAGCGGCGCAGCCCCCTGGCCACCACTGAGCTCAGAGCTGCAAGCTGCCTTTGCAGAGCCGGGTCTTCCTGAGAAGCTTGAAGCATCCTTGTCGTCACCTCCTCTGTCTCACACATTTTAGCTGCTTCCTAGCAGCACTGCCCCCTGTGCACCCAGCTTTGCCCTCAAATGACCCTGAAAATTGTTGCTTCCTAACAGGGGGGGTACAGCATACTTTTACCCTAGGCGTGCATCCTCAGGCCGGGCCTGCACACCCCAGATAGATTTCAGGAGCACAGCGGATGTGTGAAGAGTGATTAGTAGCTAGATATTGGCACCGCTGCCTTAGTTGAAATCTGTTCATAACAATCGGCTAGTCCTTGCTGAGAATTCACAGGGAGTCTGGGCTTTGCTAGGTCCCACTGCGGGAGGCCCAGAAGACGCGTGAGGTGGTTTCCAAACTGAAGTGCAGTTTCTTCTTACCTGAGGTGACAAGAATAGTACTAAGAATCCGCATGCTGAAAATACAGCAGAATAGGAGCGGGGAAATGATGGGGAATAGGGCTAGCTGGAGAAGATAGGCAGAAGCCTGGGCAGATGAATAACAGAAAGGGGGGTTGCATCACTGGCTAAGTACTGTTGGACCAAAGGTACAGGGATGTAAACAAGCACATTGTCTAACTGGATCACAAGGAGCCTGGCCGGCTTACAAACAGAGAATGTTCTAGGGCTGGGTAACAGAGTCACTGGTTTGTTTGGGCCTCTGTTGGAGGAGGGGGCCACTTGTTTTGTTCCTAGCTGATCAGCCCTGAAATAATTACACAGAAACTATATTATTTAAATCACTGCTTGGCCCATTAGCTCTAGCTTCTTATTGGCTAACTCTTACATATTAATTTAACCCATCTCCATTAATCTGTGTATCGCCACATGGCTGTGGCTTACCGGGTAAAGTTCTGTCAGGCTGTGGCAGGGCTACATGGCGTCTCTCTGACTTCTCCTTCTTTCTCCTAGCATTTAGTATAGTTTTCCCTGCCTAGCTAATTTCTGACCTGTTATAGGTTCAAAGCAAGTTTTTTATTCATTAATGGTATTTACAGCATACAGAGGGGAATCCCACATCAGGCCTCACTGATGGGGAACTTGGAAAACTTTTATGTATCAAGCTTTAGACTGGAACCTGAGTGATCTGCTTACTCGGCAACCAGACAGGCCAGATGCTGCAGGGGCAGCAACCAGAGAAGAACATGGAAGGCACAGAGTCATGGCAACTTGGAGCACTGCAACAGGACCAGGATGAAGAAAGAATAGTTCCTAAGAGAATGGTAGGATTTGGTCAACAGAGGCTGTGGCCAGAAGTAGCTTACTGGAAGAGAACAGGATTAGTTTGTGTGGGGGGAGAAAGCTACTGGAGATTGTCCTTCACCCCAGGCAGTAGCACTCTACAGAGTTTCTTTTTCCCTCTGCCTACACGTCAGGGAATGTGAAGAGGTGGAAGCTGGGGCTGCTGCTCTGCCTGGTTCAAGATCTGCCTCGACATCGGCTTGGGCAGCCTCCACATCCCTTTGAGCAGCCATGCAGCTCAGTTTGTACTTGCTTTAGTCCCTGTCTCTGTGACATGGCGTTGGTGAGAATTCCTCTTAGAATCAGTCTGAAAAGTGACTGAAGGCTTAGAGCACATTATAGGAACCACAAGCTGCCATTAGCCTTCCTCCTGGGTCGTCTTCCTTTCCACATGAATAAAGGAGTGATGGAGAGATGTCAGAAACTGCTAATCGAAGGCAGGAGAATTGCTTTTCCATCTACAGACTTTTAAATAGAATTTTTTCATTTGGCTTTTGAACCTTGTGTATCTGTTTATCTTGTTGGGGGTTGAACCCAGGACCTCACGCACGCTAGGCAAATGGTTTCTTACCAAACTACATCCTCAGGCTCTTATCAAGTGATAAGGCAGAGTCTTGCTATGTTGCTCAGACCAGCCTCAAACTCTTGTACTCAAATGACCTGCCTTAGCCTCTTGGATAGCTGGGATTAATGGTGCCGCTATTATTTGAATCTTTAATGTTCACCAAAGACTCTGGTGCTAAAGGCATGTCAGCAAGCCCATGTCACAGTTAGAAGCTGGTAGAACATTTAGGAGTGGGGCCAACTGAGAGAAAGTTGGGCTACTGAGGCACGCCCTTGGAACGATGTTGGAAACCTAATCCCTTCTCCTGTCTCTTTACCCCCTGACTGCTGTGAGGTGAACAACTGTGTTCCCACACATGCTCCCTGCCATGATATTCCACATGGCATGACATGCCACAGGCCCCAAATCAGCAGAGCCAAGCATTCATGGATTGAAACCTCTGAAATTGTGAACCAAAGTAAACCTCTACCTATCGCATGCTCTGTTACAGTGTCAAAGAGAAAAGTGCACACCACTAGACCTGGTTTTCCACGTGTATTTCAAAAACAGTTTTTGTTTGTTATTCAGCATCTGAAAGATTCTGAAACCTCTTTCATAGACATGCACAGTTATCTAAAGCTTATACATATATGTACACATACTCTCTTTGTGTCTCTTTTCTCTCTCTCCTCTCCTCCCTCCTAGGCTTCCCTTCCATTTGTCCTTGCTTGAAGCATGTGGTATACGTGCCATGTTAACATAGGCATTTCCAGGGACTTTTGTTATGACTCTGCTGTTCATTTGCTTGGAGCTAGATAAGCATTTGAATTAATGTGTGAGGCTTAAACCAGGGTGGAGTACAACCCATCAGCAATGCTATATTTATATGAACTTTTATTTCCATCAACAATGACAATAAAAAACAGTATCAAAGCAAGCCCAGACTTGAAATGTTTTGAATATATTACAACACATTAATTCCATGGAGACTTTCGAGGCGGCCTCATCAGGCGTTTGGAAATCATTTATCTTAAATGAGGCTCTGTAATGTATGAGGGCATTAAGAGAGGCAGTCAATTATGCCGACTTCATGTTTTACATTAAAAAATAGGAAGTATCGTAATTTCTGTTGGGGGTGAAGGCATTTTTCTAATCCCATAATTAGCTCTCCAGGCATCCAAAAAGAACATTTCATTCTAGTCTTTGGAATAGCCACCTCTTTTTAAAGCCGGATAATGTATGCGTTGGCAGACACAAAGACCAAAATAGATCAAACGGTGCCTGCTCTGGTACCTTTAGGTGATGAGAGATGGGAGAAAGAAAAGCAAGCAAGATGGTGATGGCATTCATGGCACTGAAAACTTGTTGGCACCCTTCCCACCACGCATTTTTTTCTCTCTCTCTCTTTCTCTGTCTCTCTCTCTTTCTCTGTCTCTCTCTCTGTCTCTCTGTCTGTCTGTCTGCCTCCCCCCCCACACACATGCACACACGCACACACACACACACATGCACGCACGCACGCACGCACGCACGCACGCACACATACATGCACAGAGTTAAGTCATTCCTCCTCCCCCTACAGAACCCAAACTATGTGAGGGATTCTGTGCCAGGCTTTGGAAGCACAGAGAATAATCATAGGTTCTCCCCATCTTCAAGGACTCCATTGTCTAGGGAAAGGGACAACACGATCTTGTAATTATGATGCAATGCCAGCTGTAGATTCCCAAAAGGAAAACGTGCTCGTAGGACACGCCCACACACGATGCTGCAAAGCAGGAGTGTCCACCCTTAGTCCTTTGCCGGCTGTAAGCTTGCCTCGTTTTTTATTGTGCTGGAGATGAAGTATGGAGGTCTCTGCTCTTTATGACTCAAGCTATGATGTTGGCGACACACCGGCTAAGCATTTGTGTGCGCCTGAGGGCACTCATTCATTCACCACACATCCTTTCAGTGTAGGGCACAGTGTTAGTTTCCACAAACATCCAAGACTGACAGCATGGTAGTTTTGGGGTCTAGTTATTTAACTGTGCTATGACATCTAGAGTTATGATTCCGAATTCTTGGACAGCAAATAAGCATTCTACATGGAAATGGAAAATTAAGAACATAACAGTAGACTACCAGAGCTCCAAGAGTCTGGGCCAAGATCACCCAGGCCATAATTCGGTTTCTGATGCCATGATAAAAACACTTTACAATTCATGGTCACAGTACACCATTGAGGGAAGTCAGACAGGAAGTAAAGCAGGAAGCTGGAATCAGGACCTGCAGCAGATACTATGAAGGAAGACTAGCTCTCCATGGCTTGCTCAGCCTGTTTTATTATACAGTCTAGGACTACCTGCCCACGAATAAAACAGATGGTTGCTCCTGGTTCTAGAAGAGAGATCAAAGAGGTATGTGGAGTGTAAAAGGAAAGAACAGAAAAGAAAACGTGCACCCCAGAGTCAGAATAGGATCAGTTCATCCTACGGGTGTCTCTGAGTCTGTGATAGGGACCTTGCTGAGCTCTGAGGCATGTCCTAGGTAAGGCAGAAATGAAGCACCATCCCAGTATACTCCAAGATAAAAATCCAGGCTCTCCAATATGGCGTTTGTGGCCTATATGGGTGTCAGGACCTCTGCTCATGGCATCTTGCTTTTTTTAGGTTCAGCACCTGGAGCAGTCTCTCCCATGTGGGTTGCTGGATACATGGATGGCTAGAACACACTGACCAGTGCCTTGCTTCACTTTCTGTTGCTATTACAGAATATGTGAGACAGACAACGTATAAACTTATTTCAACTCACTGCTCAGGAAATCCATGAGCACGGCTTCTGACCAGAGCCTCATGCTGCCTTGAGTCATGGTAGAATGTGGGAAGGCAAGTGAGCAAGCAGACTCAGAAGAGACGACAAACAAAGACAGATCACTTTCAGACAGAGACATGGACAGGTTACCACTATTCTGGTAACTTGACATTAGGGCTCTGTTCCATGACCCCAACTCTTGTCACTAGGTCCCATTGACCCACAGTACTGTGACATTATGGAATTAAGTTTCTATATGACTCTTGATGGAGGCAAAAGATTCAAGGCACAGCATATATTTTAAAAATTCTTTGCCATCAGATGAAGGTTGTGTCTACAGCTGACTTCGTAAAGACTCTAAAATATGAGGCTCAGTAGTACAGCATTTGCCTACCATGCTCACATGTAAGGCCCGCACTCTGTCCCCAACATTGCTATCAGCAGGCAAACAAAACAATACCAGGTTATAATGGTTGCAATAAAGGGCTGCAAACATTATGTTTCTGCCAGGAGGAGTCTCTGACACTGTGGAGACACAAATTGTGATGTAGTGATGTCAAGCTGTCCATGACATAGGGTTGGGAGAAGGCCACTCTATCTGGCAGGATCTCTGCAAGAGATATTTTACTGAAACAACTCTTGTGCAAATAGGTGTGGGCAGGGTTGGGCAAACAACTAGAGGTTATGGTATAATAAAATATACTTCCCAGGTTCCAGACACAGTTCCTAATGCCTTTGGAATTTCCTGAGTGATGAGAACCCCATGTTAACCATAGCAAGTCCTCATACCACTTGGGTTTATGCTAATGAACTGAGTATTGGTGAGCCCCTAGGTAACTTCAGGATGGGGACGGCAGCCAGAACAACCCACAACCTGGTGACAGCTGGAACTTTAGCCCTCCCCCCCCCATTCCCAACCCCAGTGATATGCCAGGGGCCAATGATTCAACTAATAGTTGGTTCCATATAATGTCTGGAAAATAAAGTTCAAGGGAGCTTCCTATTTGGCAAACTTGCTGCTATAGCCAGTAAGTGATATACCCTGACCTGATGTGGACAGTGGAAACTCAACTTGGAACCTCTGTAGACCTTGTCTCCTGCAGCTCTTTGTTTGTCGGGTCCCGAGTCGAATGTTTCCTAGTAAAAACGAATGTGCAAGCTTAGAGCATTCCTGAATCCTTTGAGTCATACTAGTCACACTAGTGGACCACAGAACCAGTGTTTTCTTGCCTCACAGAAGAGTGTGTTTGTTGTGGAAAGAGCAGGTAATGATGATGCATCTGTCCTGTGTTCCCTTCCTTTCTTCGGCCTGCGCTTGCTCACTTGCCTGTCCACGGTCTACCATGAGTCAGGCAGCATAAGACTCTCATCAGAAGCCGTGTTTGTGGGTTGAGATGACTTATCTGGGGACTCAAAACCAGCAGTTGGAATGCAGATGGCCTCAGTTGACAGAATGCCTTGCATTGTGTGGTCTCTGCTGTCTTGGAGTAGCATTGGGATTGGATTGAAGTGTATGGCATCCAGTTAATCTCTCACAAGCAGAGAGCTTGGTGGGAATACATAGTGGAGTTTAAGGCCCTTAGATTCTGGCAACAATGAAAGCTGTTACCACTTCCAGAGATAGATGTATGAGAAGGAGAGGCAAGGAGAAAAACTTCCACAACCAGGAGAAAGGGAAATCAGAGGGAACCAACCCCATGTGGGTTCTCATCAAGTGTAGAACTAGTCAGAGCTGGGTTCCCTGATGACAGGCAAAAGGGGGATGGTTGGCAGCCCATACTATAGAGAAAAGAAATGCTACAGGGCTTCCCAATCACGTGACTGGATTTGGAATCAACTAGAAGACACAACTCTGTATGCCTGTGAGGGTACTTCCAGAAAGGTTGGCTTTTTTCTTCTTTTTAAGATTTATTTATGTATTGTATGTATATGGGTGCTTTGTCTGTATGCACAGCAGAAGAGGGCATCTGACCCCATCATAGACAGTTGTGAATCACCATGTAAATGCTGGGAATTGAACTCAGGACCTCGGGAAGAACAATCTCTGTCCTAAACCAATTAGCATCTCTCTAGCCCCATCCAGTAAGTTTTGACTGAGCAAGGAAGACCAATCCTGAAGCTGAGTGCTAGTATTTATCTTTCTCTGCTTTATTACTGTGACCAGCTCCCTGCTACCCTGATGTCAGGCCCTCTCTGCCATAATGGACAGTAGGAGCCCAAATATATTATTGTCTCTGAGCCTTCCAAGTGAGAGCCAAAATAAACCTATCCTTTCTTAAGTTACTTTTGTCAGGCATGTTGTCACAACAATGAGAAAAGTGACTAATGCAGGGCTAGACAATGGTTTGGGGATAGAGTTGAACCACAGAAGTAACTGATGTTAGAAACATATCCTTTGCCCAAACAAGTCTTGAGCTATTTATAAACAAAGCAGCTGCACAGCGTGTTTGCAAGATATGCACAACACATCATGACCCAACTCCTGCTAACCTTGACAGTAAGATGGTGCAGAATGCTAGATGGTGAACGAGAGCTTTCAGACTGGGCAACAGGAAGGATGGTGGGCATGTGAGTGAGGTAGCAGACAGTAGGCGCTCTAAAAATGTTTGTCCCTACAGATGGGAGCATGTAAAGCCCACAGAAAGACTCAGGAGGCTGGCTCAGGAGAGCAGGCCCACAATGAGATGTGCTACTCCAGGAGGGAACATCTGTAGCCTCTGAAATTTTTCAAAATTTTTCAGAATGTTCTCTGATAAAAGGCTATGGACAATACATACACACAAAGTAGACACATGACTTATGCAGCCATAGGAATCCTCACCAGGGCCTGCACAATGCTTCTGGAAAATTTGCCTTTAAATTTTTTTTAATTTTTTTATTATTTATTGAGCTCTGCATTTTTCTCTGCTTCCCTTCCTGCCTCTCCCCTTCAATTCTCTCCCATGGTCCCCATGCTCCAAATTTACTCAGGAGATCTTGTCTTTTTCTACTTCCCATGTAGATTAGATCCATGTATGCCTCTCTTAGGGTCCTCATTGTTGTCTGATTCTCTAGAATTGTGATTTGTAGGCTGTTTTTCTTTGCTTTATGTTTTAAAACCATTTATGAGTGAGTACATATAATAATTGCCTTTCTGGGTCTGAGTTACCTCACTCAATATGATGTTTTCTAGCTCCATTCATTTGCCTGCGAATTTCAAGATGTTGTTTTTTTTTTTATGCTGTGTAGTACTCCATTGTGTAAATGTGCCACATTTTCCTTATCCATTCTATGGTTGAGGGGTAATTAGGTTGTTTCCAGGTTCTGGCTATGACAAATAATGCTGCTATGAACATAGTTGAGCACATGTCCTTGTGGCATGATTGAGCATCCTTTGGATATATACCCAAAAGTGTTATTGCTGGGTCTTGAGGAAAGCTGTTTCCTAATTTTCTGAGAAATCACCATACTGATATCCAAAGGGGTAGTACTAGTTTGCACTCCCATCAGCAATGCAGAAGTGTTCCCTTTACCCTACAACCTCTCCAGCACAAGTTGTCATCAGTGTGTTTTTGATCTTGGCCATTCTTACAGGTGTAAGATGGAATCTCAGAGTTGTTTTGATTTGCATTTCTCTGATGACTAAGGATGTTGAGTATTTCCTTAAGTGTCTTTCAGCCATTTTAGATTCCTCTGTTGAGAGTTCCCTGCTTAGGTCTGTACTCCATTTTTTATTGGATTATTTATTCTTTTGATGACCAATTTCTTGAGTTCTTTGTATATTTTGGAGACCTTATCTCTGTCTGATGTGGGGTTGGTGAAGATATTTTCCCATTCTGTAGGGTGACATTTTGTCTTGTTGATCGTATCCTTTCCTTTACAGAAGCTCTTCAGTTTCAGGAGGTCCCATTTATTAGTTGTTTCTCTCAGTGTCTGTGCTACTGGGGTTATATTTAGAAAGTGGTCTCCTGTGCCATTGCATTCAAGTGTACGTCCTACTTTCTCTTCTATGAGGTTCAGTGTGGCTGGCTTTATGTTGAGGTCTTTGGTCCATTTGTATTTGAGTTTTGTGCATGGTGATAGACATGGATCTATTTTCATTCTTCTATATGTTGATATCCAATTATGCTAGCACCATTTGTTAAATATGCTTTTTTTCCATTTTATATTTTTTGTTTCTTTGTCAAAAATCAGGTGTTCGAAAGTGTATGGATTAATATTGGGTCTTTAATTCAGTTCCATTGGTCCTCCTCTCTGTTTTTCTTACTTGATAATTGCTTTTATTGTTATGTTAGAGTTAAAACTTTTCCTTTTTATTTAGACAAAGGGGAAGAAATGCTGTGGAATATTCTTTTATACTGTGTCACTGTGATTGGTTTAATAAAGAGCTGAATGGCCAACAACTAGGCAGGAAGAGGTTAGGCAGGACCTCTGGAGACAGAGAGCTCTGGGAAGAAGAAAGGAGGAGCTTTGAGCTGGGCACAAGAAGAGTGAAATGGGATAATTTAAGTTATAAGAGCTCGTAGGACAAGCCTCAGTTACAGGCCAAGCTATCATAATTAATAATAAGAATCTATGTAGGTTTTTGTGAGCTGGTGACCCAAAGGAAAAAAATTGTCAGTAGATTAGCAATCCAAGACCCAGGAAGTGAATTTGGGAAACAGAAGATTAAGTACTCAAGCAGAAGGGCCTAAACTCAGTGGTAGAATGTAAAGTCATGAGTCAATCTGGGTGGTAGAGATAATGGACGGAATAAGCAGTTATGAGTTTTAAAAGAATTTTCCAGTCCTTTGAGTAACAGCAATCTATTTAGAGTACTGGTTGTTCTACTAGGGATAATGCAGTTACAAGGACCTATAATATATTTATTCACCTCTACTGGTTCCTATCATTTGCAAAGCCCTGAGTTACAGAGAGCATCTTCAAGATTTCTTAACATAGGCCAGGCCGGGCAGTGGTGGTGCACACCTTTATTCCCAGCACTCAGGCGGCAGAGACAGGCGGATCTCTATGATTTCAAGGCCAGCCTGGTCTACAAGAGCTGGTTCCAGGACAAGCCCCAAAGCTACAGAGAAACCCTGTCTCAAAAAAAAAAAAAAAAAGAAAACAAAATAAAACAACAACAATAGCAGCAGCAGCAGCAGCAAAAAAAAAAAAAAGCTTTCTTAACATAACATAACATAACCATAATAAAGTGACATTGGTAAATGGTCTTCATTTAATGTACTATTTCTATTTAACAGATGAGACTGGAAATAAAGCAGTGCTAATAACAACAAAACAAGCTAAAGTCTTGGGGAATTTATTTGCAGCACATGTAACTGAAACAAGATGAGGATTAAGGATATTTAAAAAAAAAAAAACCCTACAAATTATTGGGTTTTGAAAAGAAACAATCGAGAGCAACAACAAAAAAGTTAACCACACAAACGGCCTTGACTCCTTTCTAAATGTCCTGAACTCTTTAGAGGTCTCTAGATGGCCTGATGAAAGCTCCCCATCCCCACCTCCCGTTGCTCACAGCAGAACCTGTAGCAGTTTCAGCACAAGGTTGATTCTTGACCTTGAAGATCCTCAAGGCCTGCCTGGGCAATACAAAATCACAAAGTGTCTTAGTGAGCCCCATATCATTCCTTTATGTCCTCAAATCTAAACATACTTCATGCAACTGCTCCCGAGGCCTCTGTCATTTTTACCCACTAAACCTTTTACCTAGATAACACCTACATCTCTGTCTGGATATAATGCACATGCTGCCTTCTCTCAAGTCGCTCTGCACCAGGTTGAGGTCAGGAGGCATCTGTGTATGCTTGTCTTAGTTACTTTTCTGTTACTGTGATGAAATACCATGACGAAAGCTACTTAGAGAAGACAGCGTTTCAATAGGACATAAGGTTTCAGAGCGTTAGAATCTGGGACCATCACAGCAGGAAATATGGGAGCAAGCAGAACAGGCATAGTGCTGGAGCAGTAGTTGAGAGCTCACATCTTAATTCACAAAAGCAAAGCAGAGAATGGTTTGGGAATCTCAAAGCCCATCCCCAGTGACACACCGCTGCCAACAAGGCCACCCTTGCAAATCTGCCCCAACAGTTTCACTCACTGAGAATCAAGTATTCAAATATATGAGCCTATGTGGGCCAGTCTCATTCAAACTGTAAAAGTGGCATGTACGGGCATTATCATCAGTTACTAAGTAGACTAGAACTGCTTTTTCAGTCCGTTGACCTTAAAGACAGGAGTGTCATGCCATCCTAATCCATGGTACCTGGCATAAGCTCAATTGGTGCTTTGGAAATAAATCTGAATCCAGTTTTAGGACAGTGGTCAGGCCATTGTCCCCCTGGAGAACAGTTGTGGAACACTTCCCCACACGGAGCTGATTAAATCCTTGCTGTCTTTTTTAAGTTCTAAGTCTAAAATAAATTATAGGCATTAAAAGAAATGTGCATGTTTAAAATTTTGTACCAAAGAACTATCCAAGGTTTTGGCAGTCCTTAGGAAAATGGTGCCAAGAATCTCTCCCTTTGAGAAACTCCCCAGCTTTGAAGTGGCCTTTGCCCTACTGGGAGGCTTAATGGAAGGTTCAGAACACCTTAGACAAACATATATAATCTATACCTCACCTAAAAGCTGTGAACACAGAATAGCAAATCTAGTTTAAAGAAAATTTAAAAACTGCTTATCCTGGGCCAAATGTGAGTGACACATTCAAGTTACTTAAAATGGACATGTTATGTTGTGTAAACTGCTAAGAGACACTAAACCAAAGAAAGCTGCGAAACAACAGATTTACTAAGGGGCTCCCACAAAGCCCAGAAACCTCCCCCATAGGCTTCAGATGCTATCTGAGCGCATTCTTAACTTTAGAATTGATGGAGGCCTGAGGGCTGCTGAGATTAATGATATAGTCTAAAGAAGTTTACCTATTAATTAGAAAATGTTAGATTACATATAAAAGTTAAACAAGTTTGCTATTAAAAGGACTAAGATAACCCAAGATAATTTGGGCAGTTTTATATAATAATGTGGAGAATGATAATAATAAACACTTTCATCATTTCCATCTTGGCAAGCCCTTTCACTCTGAGTTAGTCTAGCATTTTAATTATGTTGTCAGAGAGAGAAAAGGGGCCGAAAATTCTTCCTCCCAGCCCCACAGCCCTTCCCTAGTGAAGCCATTAACAAGCATTTACAGAAACCACCAACTTGGGCAAGGGTTACTTACTGCTGAGTCATCAGGGCAGCCTGAGCTGTTTATTGCCTTGTTTGTGTCAGATATTTATGAAATGACCCCCAAGGGACATAAATATGTTCTTCCAAGACTCTGAGTGCTAAAGGAGGTTGAAAAACCTAGAAAATTTTAACAGTTTAGCTAATCCAAGCAGAAGAGAGCTCCAGGAGAGGATGGG
The DNA here is from genome assembly GCF_903992535.2 of Arvicola amphibius. Classification (NCBI taxonomy): domain Eukaryota; kingdom Metazoa; phylum Chordata; class Mammalia; order Rodentia; family Cricetidae; genus Arvicola; species Arvicola amphibius. The sequence goes on along the minus strand of NC_052052.2, from coordinate 132,781,003 downwards.
TTTCTAGAAGAATCACCTCTCTGTGTGGGACACCTGTCATTAGGAGTCTGGAGACAGAGGAAAAAACCTGAATGAGCTACATTTTTATTTTGAATTTTAATTTAGATGTTGCATTGAGCTAGGGATGTAGTTCAGCGGTAGAGTGCTTACTTAGCCCTGAAAGGAGGGGTGTATATGTGTGTGTGTGTCATCTGTGTGTGTATCTGTGTGCCTGTGTGCCTGTGTGCCTGTGTGCCTGTGTGCCTGTGTGCCTGTGTGTCTGTGTGCCTGTGTGCCTGTGTGCCTGTGTGTCTGTGTGCCTGTGTGCCTGTGTGACTGTGTGTCTGTGTGCCTGTGTGAAATGGGGAAAGGAAGAAGAGGGAGAGATTAGCAGGCTTGGAAGTTACTGATTTTGGACCCTTTATCCCTGGTAACACTCTAATTTTAAAAACAGACACATCACAGTAAGTCGACCTTATGACTTAAAATATTATATGAAAGAGAGAAAGGGGAAGTCTTTGTTGAATCCCCTCAAAAGATAGTTGTTTCTTATCAATGAAGCACAGTTAGTGTGCTAGCTAGTTTTATGTCAACTTGACACAAGCTACGGTTATCTGAAAGGAGGGAACCTCACTTGAGAAAATGGATCCATAAGATCCAGCTGTAAGACATTTTCTTGACTAGTGATTGATGAGGGATGAAGGAGACCCACACACAGTGGGGCTTCCTCCCAGACCCAGGATAGATTAGGCACAAACACCTATTTTTACAGAGAGATCCTTTATTAAAGAAGTTAAAGTGGCTGCTTTCTGATTCAGGCAGGAAAGAGCAGCAAATGGCCTTGCAGGTATAATTTTAAGAGGATAAGATGGGGATATCTGTGTTAGAATGGGCTAGGATGCAGGTTTAAAGAAGTAGGGGATTAAAGAGAAGGGGGGAAGGACAAGGGAAAGGAGGAGGGGTATTTGTCCTGGAAAGACAAAGGACGACCTCTGGATAGAGAGGAGACACATAGAAAAATGGTGCTTTATAAAGGTAAAGGGGGAACCCCATGTTAGGATGAGGTGCTTAATATTAATTGGGCATGTTAATTAGGTGAGCCAAAGGGGGCTTTTGATTGGTGAACTTTGATAGTCTCAGGAGGAGGAAATGGCAAATGAGGGAATAGACTTTGGTGAATAGCTTTAGGGATGTAATCTAATGGTATTTTAGCAAGGCAGAGGGAATGGGAGAGGAGAGCAAACCTGCCAGAGCCATGTGCTCAACTGGGCTAGTGTCCCTTCAGGGTAAGTTCCAGCCCATTGTGGGTGATGCCATCCCCGGGCTAGTGGTCCTGGGCTCTATAAGAAAACAGGGTGAGCAAGCTATGGGGAGCAAGTCAATAATCAACACCCCTCCATGGCTTCTGCATCAGCTCCCACTTCCAGGTTCCTGCCCTATTTGCGTTCCTGCCCTCACTGTTTTTGATAATGAACTGTAATAGGGAACTGTGAGTGAAATAGACCCTTTCCTTTCCAAGTTATCTTTGATCATGGCATTTCATCACAATAGTAACTCTAACTAAGACAAGTTGGTACCAGGAGTGGGATCCTGCTGTGATAGACCTGACCATGTTGTTTTGGGGAGGACTGTGGAAAGACTTTAGAACTTTAGTTACAAAAGCCTTTGAGTGCTGAGAGCTCAATGAACTATTCCATATGAACTTAGAAGATAAGATTGTTGAGAACAGTGAAGACAATGGAGTCTACACTTGTGACATTTCAGAGGGACGCAAAGACTCTACTGGACAACTTTCATGAAGAAACTGTGGTGTCTAGTCAGCTGGAGCTGAGGACCCTTCTGTGATTAACAAGAGACTAGAGCCACTAAAGTAAAACCTTTGCTTTTCTGGGACAATGTATGCTGGTCAGCTGGAACTGAAGAAACAGCTATGGTTAAGAGACAAAGAGCATTGAGGTGAAGTCTTAGTCAGCACACAGAAGCTTTGTTCCAGAGGTGGCCAAGGTTGTACCTTGTGCTGGCAGCCTAAATTGATAATGTAAAGGTTGCCCAGTTGGTACTAGTTTTGAAGATGGGAAGAGAGAGAGCAACTGAAACTTAGACACTGTGTAGCAAGGCTGAAGACCCTTAAGAGAGCCCCGGAGAAGCTATTGTTGAGCGTGTAACCCAATTACAGTACAGGACCCGAGCAATTTTGGAGATGCCAGCACCGTGGGATAACCACCAAGAAGAGCAGCCGAAGTAATTCTGAATTACCCAGAAGACTATGATTAGAAATATATTATTGTCCCTAACCTTGAGGATCTATCCAAGTCGGCTTGATAATCAGCCAGATAAGAAACTATCCCTCAAGAAGCTATCTGTTTAAGAAACATGTTACACCTAAAACAATAAGTGGTAGGAGGAGCAGCCTCATCTTTTATCTTATGAGATATCATATACCCCAGAGGTATTTATATGTCTTTATATTTTATATCTATTTATATGATGCAATTGCTTTTTTCAGAGTTCTAACGCTGAAAGTATAATGTTTTATTTTTCCCTCCTTCTGAGGGACTAGGAATTAGATTCCCTGGTAGGGATAGGGGCTATGGCTAGGTAATAAATGTGGTGGACTTCCAAGATGACAGACTTCTTCTCACCCTCCTGACCTGAGACAAAAGCCTGGCAGCTTGTAGGTTCCCCCCCTCCCATCAGTAGGCCTCGCTACCGGTGGATTGGCTCAACAAGTTCAAGGCTGGATCAGGACACGTTACACAACAGTTATGAGCGAATCAGTCATCCTATCGATTTCTAAACTGACCAACCCTAAGTTAGGAGAGGAAAACTCTTCAGAGGCTTCAAACACATCACCCCTGTAGAAGACACTGGGTCTCTGGCTTCTGGAGTGTCCCCTCTGTTTTGCAGAGGGTCTTTTTCTATATTTCTGCTGTGTATGTGTGTTTCCTCACCCCAACAGATGCTTTTCTTCAGCTGCTGCCTCTGTCTTCTCCTGTTTACTGTGTTTGAGATATCGCTGAGGCTACATATGAAGTTCCTGCCTTTTAAACTCCTTAGCCAGCAGAGAAAACAAACCCAACCAAGACCCCTAAATGGTAACATTTCCATCTCTCTAAGCCTGTTTGCCTGATACCTTGGGCATTGCTGCGGTTTCTCTCCGGGGAGCCTGTAGTCCCACAGACCCTCCTCAGACTTGCACAGCTGAGCCTGCCTCTCTCCTGACCTCCAATTCAGCACGCACCAAGCCTACTGTCGTCTTCTCGCCAACTCCCTCTCCCTGGCAGCCACTGAGATCTTCAATTTGCCCACCTAGTGGCTTTCCCCCCTCTTCTCAATAGCTAATAAAATTGTTTGAGGTTACCTTCCAGGTCTGCTTTTAAACTACTTTACCTGTACATCTAAGAATCTGCAAAGCAGCCCCAGTGTTCTTTGGCTAATGCTTTAAAAAATGAAATTATCTTCAAAAATTAAATTACGCACACATGGTAATAATAGTGTCTGGTTAATTGAATTACTTAGTTAGCTAACAAGCATGTCCCTTTGGTCCTTGGTAAGATGATTGATTTTTGCCTCTCTTTGCTTCCTTCATTCTCCATCAGTTGGATCCTTCTTGGGGCTAAAGGTGTGTGATCTGTAGGTGAGTCTTCAGGGACCTTAATGTCTTATAGAAAAACTCAGAGGAGACCATCTTATATAAACTTCCAGAGAGATGAAATTGGAGACTGGCTATGTAATAATCCATTGATTGTTTCCATAATTCAATTGTTGGCCATTGGTTATGCACAGGGTCAGGGTTTAAGGAATAGCATGGGTGAGTTTATATCTTGAGAACCAGAGAGCCTGAGCTCTGCCATCAGCTGGTGTCTAATGAGTGCTTCAGTTTGGTTTAGGGCTTCTATCTCCCAAAGAAAATGAAGAGCATACAGTAAAAAGCTGGTGGCTCTCTTTAGTTTATCTCTTCAAAGATAGACTTCCCTGACTAAGAAAGGAGACCCTCAGAGTTTCCTCTTATCTTGGAAGGACCCGTTTCCTTCTGGGCCCTGGGGCAAGGAGCAAGGAGCAAGAAGCAAGGAGCAAGGAGCAAGGAGCAAGGAGCAAGGAGCAAGGGCAGCCCCTATTCAGATGCAGTCTTCTCTCACAGTTTAAGTAATCCCCCTTGTTTAGCCAATGAAAAGACACCTCCACTAGAGGTGCCCAGAAGTGCAGAAGTCTATTTGCAAAGCTACCACAGGCTTTAATTAGTGTGGATTCACACTGGGCTTAATGCAAAACAGCCTCTTTTAATCAGCCTAGAACAGTGGTTCTCAACCTTTCTAATGCTGTGATCCTTTAATACAACTCCTCATGTTGTGATGACCCCAACCATACAATTATTTTCATTGTTACTTCACAACTACAATTTTGCTACCATTATGAAACATATAGATATCTGATATGCAGGAGAGCTGATACACAATCCCTGTGAAAGTTTCCTTCAACTTCAGGGGTCAAGACCCACAAGTTGAGAACCATTGGTCTAGCACACCAAATAGTGAGACTAAATTCCAATGATTCCACAGAAGCAAGGGATCAGGGATGAAGGGGAAAATGAGAGACCAAGTCCTAAGTCAGTGATTGACTGGAGGAAGGAGATAGTCTTTAATTTCCCGAAATAGCTTAAGTGGATGATGGAGCAACAGAGGCAACTGATATCTCAGAGCCTTGGGCTAGGGTTTACTTAGCATGTGCCAGGCCTGGGTTCCCTGGGTCCTCCCCCAGGACCACAGACAAAGAAAGCCAAACAGTAAAATAATTATGATTGTGCAGAAAATTGTCAAATGGGCCTAAGAGTTAATCCCACAGAACAGAACTGCAGTAACATATTGCCCCCTTTGAAGTTGGGAGGGATGTTATAAAAGCAGGGCCTTGGAGACTAGGGAGGCTGGCTACCCTTTGATGCAATTTTCTTATCGCTTCATCTTAACCACTGTTAGAAAAGCAGCCTATCAGAACCAAGGAAATATAAAAATGTGCCTTCTCAGACTGAGGCCAAAGATGGATCTGCATCCACCCATATGGTTACTCTCAAGAAATGATGCTGTGAAGGACGGTGTTCTGCAAGGAAAGGGTATCTTAAAGGAGAGATGAGTGAAGCCCTTCTTCAAAGGAGGTCTTTTATACCCACCCACACACCACTTCCCTGGAGAAAATAATTACCACCAAGGCTACTTCAAGAGCAACAGAAGAGCCAAGGGAAGAGGATCACGAAGAGTTGGAAGCCAGCCTGGATTATACAGAATGAGTTCCAGGCTAGTCTGAACTAGAATGTGAGAGCCTGTCTCAAAAACACAAAGTAAGAACAAGAAGAGAAACATTTTATAATTACAGGTTATTTAAAACTCCAAATGGCATTTCTGTTTAATTTAATGACTTTAGTTGGCTTCAACAAACTTTGTCACTTAATTTTTTTGAAAAAAAAAAATAATTTGAAAAACTTAATTTTTCAAAATTGAGAATATTCAGAACGATATGTTGCTGATTCTAAACATAATGTCAAAAAAGGATGGGAAAGTTTGAATAATTCCAGTGCCAGTAACTTTCTCATTAGCCCAGGACTAGAAATTTGTACAAACGAGTCCAGACTTGCTTGTTTAAAAATATCAATGGCTTAATATAAAAGTTCCATCCAATAAGGGGCAGGGTAATACTTTTAAAGTATCTGTGTGGGTGAGTGGGAACATACCTCAATGGTAATCACCTACCATGCATGAGGCCCTAGATTCAATTAAAAAGAAAAATCAGAGAGAGAGAGAGAGAGAGAGAGAGAGAGAGAGAGAGAGAAGAATAAAGGCAAAGTCATGAAATAATCTGCACATGGCTTAGACTATCTACTGGATTCTATGTAGAATGGTGCCAGGACCTCCAAGGCTCTATCCCAGCCACCCAGCTCCCAAATGAATACACAGAGACTTATTCTTACATATGAATGCTCAGCCTTAGCTTGGCTTGTATCTAGCCAGTTTTTCTTAAATTATCCCATTTCTTTTTTCTTTTTTTTTTTTTTTTTTTTTTTTTTTTTGGTTTTTTGAGACAGGGTTTCTCTGCAGCTTTAGAGCCTGTCCTGGAGCTAGCTTTTGTAGACCAGGCTGGATTTCTTTTTAACTATAGTTTGCCTCTGGGATTTTACCTTTCATATATATATATATATATATATATATATATATATATAATGTATTATTATTTATTAAATATATTTAATATATCATATATATATATTCCTCTTACTCCGTAGCTGGCTGGATGGCTGAGTGATTAGCCCCTGGCATCCTCCTCTTCTCCTTTTCTCAATCCTCACTGTTCTCTAGATTTCTACTCCTATTTATTCTCTCTGCTCTGCAGTCCTGCCTATTTCTCTCTCTTGTCTAACTGTTGCCTATTCAGCTCTTTATTAGAACAATCAGGTGTTATATGCAGGCAAAGTAACACAGCTTTACAGAGCTAAACAAATGCAACATAAAAGAATGCAAGACATCTTTGCATCATTAAACAAATATTACATACGAATGTTTATACTATGTAACCCATCTTAATTCCACAACAGAAGGTTGATTCCCAAGGGCTACAAATGAAACATGGAAGGAATGAAGGTAGAGGACAGAGGTGGTTCATCTGGGGTTGCAGTGAGTTCTCTTCCCAACATGGGGACTTCAAGACAGAGAGGAAGATAGAGGATTCTAGTCTCCACAGCCTCTGCAACAGGGAAATACATCTCAAACTAATCCAAAGGAGAACCAGGCAAGCAATCAGGAACTTTCACTGTGCAGAGCTCCATCTGGTTCCCTAAATAAAAATTAATGCTAACACGCTTATAGCTAGGTGCATGTCTATTGAAAAGTACAAGGACGTGTGTAGCAGTCCCAGGAGACACATGAATGGCAGCCTGGGCACCAGAAGCAGACATTTTCGGAGAGGGAAACATTAGTGGGGCAGTGTTAGCCAGTGTCCCCATCAGAGTGATGGGTCACCTGACAGAAACCATTAAAGAGGAAGGGGAGGTTGATGGAGGATTCTGTTCTCCTGGAGGTTTCAATCCATGACCTCTTGGCTCAGTGTTTCCAGGCTTGTGGTCAGGCAATGGCATCATGGTGGGAAAAGCAGGATGAGGGAAGCCACTCACTTCATGACAGCTAGGAAAGAAGAGGAAGTAAAGGAGAGGAAGCCAGAGAGGAAGAGAGGGCAAGGAAATCAAGAAGGAGCCTGGGGATGAGATGGACCCTTCATGTCCCCTTGCTAGTCACTTAATTCTTCTAGTTCCTTAGTTTCCAACACCTCCGAGTCATGCCAGCAAACTCTTCATCCATTGATAAGGGCAGAGTTGGTCCAATCACCTCCCCAAAGCTCCCAGCTGGCAAACAGGAGAGGAGGAAGGGGGCCAGTTTCACAGCAAAGATGCAGGCAGGGAAGCCGGGTGGATCCACATTTCCCCAGAGAGAAGGGGAGGGACATCCCATAGATGATCTGCATGTCAGATCTCTACAAGAACTTGGCTGCCAGGACAGATGGCAAGGGGTACTGTGTGAGAATCCTGAGTACCAGCTGGAGTCAGATCTGCATTTCTGTTTTGAACCTGGTTCTGAAGCTGTATAGCCTTGGGTTTACTATTAAACTACTCTTTATTTTTATTTTATTTTTGATTTGTTTTTTTTTTTTTTTTTTTTTTTTTTTTGAGACAGGTTTTCTCTGTGTAACAGCCCTAGCTGTCTGGAACTTGCTTTGTAGACCAAGCTGGTCTCGATCTCACAGAGATCCATCTGCCTCTGCCTCTCAAGTGCTAAGAGGGATTATAGGCGTGAACCACCACCGCCTGGCTCCACTCTTTATTTTTATTTAGTTTTTTTGAAATCCCGCTAGACTTGGAGGGGAATAAGGAAAATAGGGACCCCAAAGAACTGCAGCGGGATTACCATGGTTACGGAATGTTTCGAGCAGACCAGGTTGAGGGCATTATCTCCTAAATTCCAGAAGGCATGGACTGGTGGTGAAGACGTACACAGGTAACAAGTGCCAAACTTCTTTCAGGTCTTGCCATCCGTGGACCCAAAACACTCCATGGCTTCACATGCTCAAGCCTTCTTTTCACTTCCCAAAAGCGACATGTTTGCCATCCAACCATTCAGTCTTGGCAGTGAGATGAAAACCTGGGAACTGTTTGTACTTGGTCTCGCAATGGTCGTGTCCAAGATGCCAGAACCTGCATGCTTCAAGATGAAGTTCTCATCCTCAAGTATTTTCTCTGTGGAATGTGAGGACGCCATCCCGACATGTGAATCCTGGCATGATTCTGTGAAAGGAGAAACCCTTGTAACCAAGTTCTTTCTCTCCATGCTAAGAATAGGAAAGCTTTCCACGACCTCTGGAGCTGTGTCTACAAACAGCTCAAAGACTTAACCCAAAGGCTCCCGATCGACCACAGGGTGGAGTTGATTATGGTTGTCAACAAGCAGCTACAGGGGACAATCACATCTGCAAAAACCTTCACTGTTCTTGAGAGCCGGTGCCCTCATTTCCAGAGAAGAGGTTAGTGCTCCCTTCGTGATGCATAGAGGACCTTAAGTGATGTCTTTATGGAGAGGTAGTCAATCACTCAAGCAGTCATAGCCATATGGATTATTAAGGTTATTTGTCTGGGGAAAGGTGGATCAATAGCTGTGAATTGGAGTTGGACAGAGGTCAGATGTTCTGGTGTGTTATTGGTGCATACCAGGATAACTGCAGATAATACTTTAAGAAACCAGAAGGATTTGATGGTGGCATAATTATAAGATAAATGTTTGATGAGATGGGTATATGTAATACAGCACAATGTATACATATGTCAAATGATACATGGTATTGCATAAATATATATCATTTTTGTTATAATGTGTCAGTTAAAAAAGAAATATAATTGGAAGGCCTTATGACACAGTCTGTAATCCCAGCTACTAGCAAGACCAAGGATGGAAGATAAAGTTCAAGAACTGCTTCCAAAACAGTGTGAAGTCATGACCAGCCCAGGCAATTTAATCAACAAAACCTTGTCCCAAAAAGTAACAAAGTACTAGGGATTTCACTCAGTATACAGAAATTATCTAGCATCTTCAAGACTAGGATGGTTTTTTCTGATCCATGCCTTTAACTCCAGCATGTGTGGGTAGAGACAGGTAGATAGATCTCTGTTAGTTTGAGGCCATCCTGGTCTACATAGCGAGTTCCAGGAGAGTCAGAGGCAGGGGCGGAGGGGGGGACAAAGATTAGATTTACTTCCCATTTTAAATTAATTAATTTAAAATTTGGTGCACGTGTATGTGCATATGCATATGTATATGTATTCAAATATGTGTTAGCATATGTGTGTGGGCACACATGCATATGTGTAGAAGCCAGAGATTGGCTCCAGGTGTCTTTCAAGTAGAGCAAATACTGAGCAATCTTGCCATCCCCTAATTAAATTATTTTATTTTATGTGTATGGGTATTTTGTCTGTCTGTATGGTTGTGTACCATGTGTGTGGTGCATACAGGCCAACAGAGGGCACTGGATCCCCTGGAACTGGAGTTACAGATGTGGGTCAATATGTGGGTGCTGACCTCTAGAAGAACACCAAGTACTCTAAAATGCTGATCCATATCTCCAGCCTATTCATTAATTTTTAAAAAGCCTATTGGAAGATGTGCATAGGTTAACAAAAAGATTATTAAGGCAAGGTATCTCATCACAAACCTGTAATTTTAGCACTCAGGGGGTCTCAAGTTCAAGATCAGCTTGAGCTACATAGCAAAACTGCCTCTGAAAACAAATCAAAAGACTGGAGAATGTGCAGGTTCCTGGTTCTGTCACAAATAGGAAGTGATGTATCTACATCAAGAGAAGGCAAGGAGGACGAGGTGGGACTAGGTGTCCTCAGCATGGTGGACAAATTAGAGACAAGGAAGGGTTGCTCTGTGGAGTGGTTCTGTTGGGGGGATTCACTTTCTTTTAGTAGTTGTTAGAGATGCTTTCTACCAACAAGCTGCAACTTTCCATCCTTGATGCCATTTAACCCCGTGGACAGCACACAGGAGGTCCTATCTCCTTCTGGGGACCAGAAAAAAACATAGTAGACTAGACCAGCAAATCTCTACTACCAGGAAGTCTGACCTCAAGCAGCAAACTCTATCTCTTGCCTATCTAACTGAGCTGCAGAATTATTTAGCAGAGCGAATGGAATGAAATTGCTCTCTGAGGACTCCATCCTCATCTCTATTTGATTGTTGTTAGAATCTAACCCTAGGTTTGTAGTGATGAAGAATCAGATGTGATCAATATAGATACTTTGAACACTTCTGATAATGTCTCAATAATAAGTAATAAATATATATCATCTGAACATCCCTAAGCCAAAATATTAAACTTCAAATTTGTGAGCACCAACATAATGTCACAATATCATGTTTTCTATATATAATAATTCAAAATAATATATCCTGACTAAAAATGTATATGAAACATTTTTTAATTAGCATTTATTTATGTATTGTGTGTGTGTGTGTGTGTGCGTGCAAATATGTGGTATGCTTGTGCTATGCTCACCAAGAGGCATATGCAAAAGGTCAGAAGACAACTCATGGGAGCTGGTTTTCTCCTTCTATCCTGTGAGTCCCAGGGATTGAACACAGGATGTCAGGCTTGGCAGCAAGTATCTTTACGTGCTGAGGCATTGGGAAAACAGCCTGCCTCCATCTTAGGCTTAAAAGCCATTTTATAATAAAGACAAACTAGGTCCATTCCTGTTTATAATTAAACCTCTATGTCTCAAAGATTGGGCTATGCACCACCTGTAAGCTTAACTACGAATGGTTCTATACTCTTGTTCTAGGAAAGGTAATCACATCTTGGTTTAAAAAATTATTAACTATATTGCAACCCTATGCTTGTTTCAAAGGGGTTTTATGGTTACCTCTTGTTATAACTACCTTGCAATCATGTCTTTGTTTCAAGAGGTCATTATGACTAACTTGTTATGTTCTGCTTCTGTAACCCACCTATTTTGCCTGCCTAATCTTCTATTTGGAAAGCTGCTAACTTCTTCTTTACATCCAATGCTGACCTCTCAAACCCTGTGTACACAAATCAAAAAGCTTGCTCTTATTAATTTGGCCCTGATGATTTGAGTCAGTGGCCTTTCTCCTCCCATCTTTGGGATTAACAGCATCTTTCTTGCCCAAAATAAATAAATTTTGTGTTTATACTTAGGTCTCATCACCCAAATATCATATATACATATGCACATGTATATGCGTTTGTATATATATATGCACAAGTGTTGTGTGATTTTTGCTGGGGAGACATAAAAAGGCCTATTCATCTTAGACAGGACACTGAAGATGTGCTAAAAACAACTCCATTCTAACAGACTAATAACCCCCAAACCTCAGGGGAGCTCAGAAACCTGGGTCAGAAAATGGACATGCAGGCAATAGCTTCTACAGAAAGGAGCTAGGATGCTGGCATAGAAGCAACATGAAATCATGCTGTGTTTGGTTCACTCTAATTTATTTTCTGAGTTGTCCTGGCAAGTAGATTGTTTCTCGTACAGTTGTTAGAATTTAGCGGTAGGAGTACCTTGGTAAGTCAAAAACAAGGAATATTGAGACTGAGATCCTATCATGCAACAGATCTCATGCAAGAAATTTATTGGGGAGTGGGGAGCAAAAGGCTGCCTCGGCGTGAGGGTGTGAGAAAGAGAAGCAGACAGAGGACATTTGGCAACTTGTGATGATGTAGCTGCTGAGTTGCTGAAGGTAGGCTGTGGGAGCACCTGAAAAGGGGGACATGTTAGAGATCAGGGGCTCTTACAGCCTGCCTTCAGTGACTCAGCACCAGCAGCCATGTCATTAGGAGCTGCCAAGGGCGACATGTGTACCCTTTAAAAGGTTCCCACCAACACAGCCCGCTCTCTCGTGTTCCCTCTTGTTCTCTCACTGTCTGTCTCTGTCCCTTTCTCTCTCTCTCTCTCATGTCTCCACTATGAGAAGGCCTTTGTGCACTCCCCATCAATAAATCTCTTGCTTGAGATTTGTTGCAAGGTGTGATCTCTGTTGCAGCATTGCTTAACTCCAACCTGCCCAAGGTACTCTCACTGCTACATCCCAACATGGGTGTCTGTGGCTCGGTAGGCTCTCTGGGTGCAGGTGCCCCGACTCCCCGCCCCAGGGCCTGAGCCACACCAGGACCCTATTTGCCCATTTCCCTCACAACAGATCCACCTTCTGGTCCACAGATTACTTGACCTTCCATCCTTCACCCTAAATTTCTAAGAGATCCCTTTTTATCAGCATAAATGTTTCACTGAGTCTCTGGTACCCTTGGAGGCAGAAGTATCCACTGCTGACCATTACCCTTGGCTTTGATTTTGAGCTAGGATTTTTGCTGTTTGGCTTCATTCCAAAGTCCTGGTAACAGGCAATGAGAGACAGACAAACAGAGTGAGAAATCAACTGAGAGAGTGAGCCTTGATGAGGCACTTTTAAGGGCACTTGGCGACTGATGATGACGTAGAACTTGTGCTGCTGAGTTACTGAAGGCAAGCTGTGGGAGCACCTGATTTTTAACATCCCTCTCTTTTGTTTATTATAAAGGTGAAAAGCTAGGAAAGAGTGATGGCTAGTCAGGAATGGGGGCACTTTGTTCTTTAGACTGCTTCCTGCTATCTGGGGACACTGACATCTTTGGGGACACAAGAAAGCTGATATTGTTGGCCAAGTCCTGGAAGAGCAGGCTGTTTCACTTGCTGTCCAGGCTCCGCAGGACTATCTTGGGTGGCTAATTGGACAACCACCCTAGATTCCTCTGATGGTCATTGGGGGCAGATGTCCTAAGGGCAGCATCAGTCTTTGGATACAAGACCCAGAAGAGCCAACAGACTTTCCTTACAAAAGTTAGATTAGCTTCTTGGTACTGTCTCTCCCTGTCTCTGTCTTTCTCATGTCTCAGCTCTGAAATTACCCCCCACCAATAAATCTCTGTGTGAAATCTGTTGTATGGTGTGATCTTTGTGGCATATCTTGACCTTAACCCGCCAGGTACCCCAGTCACTTAATCCTAACAACAGTGTTTTGCCAACCTTCATTTATTTTCTGTTTTAGATTAGGGACACTGGGCAACAGCTATATATTTAAAGTCTGAATGTGTGCATCATTTATAACAAGAGCAGCTGGGTGGGCATCGTTCTTTGTCCTTTGGTTGCCTTGATTTTCCAAAAGAAACGACTACTCTCCTTCCAGTCACCATTGTTTGGATTAGGCCAAGAAGGCATTTCTAACAGATGAGTTGGGCCTGGCTAATCAGAGCCCCAGAGTGTAGGCTCCATAGTGGTAGATTCCAAACTCTACCTGGAACAAACAATGTCCTCAAGAGACAACAGACCCCAGGGTGATCTGTCTGGAGTCTGTAGAAACATGCTTTGTGCTGGAACAGAACCCACTGAACTTGAGATAGGGGGTCATGAAAAAGAACGCACAGCCTGAGAAGGAGAGACAGGATTCCACCATGACAAAAAGCCATGCAAATCACAGCTTCTGGGCCACTGAGCTATTCAATCCCCTTCTTCCCACAGCCACTTTACCTTGGGTTTTCTATGGCGTGCGTGCAAAAACCATATTGATGCATGCAAGAGTAGATAAAATGCTATAGACCAATGTTCATTTAAATAAGTGTGAAAATTGACCTAAAATAAGTTCACTTTTAGACACTGACATGTAAAATACCATTTTGCTTCAGACTTGATAACGAACACACAGTGCCATCTCCCCATTGCTGCTTGTGTCCTGAAAGACGGTGAGCATTATTTTCATTTCTGGGAACACAAGCTGTTCCATGTCTGCTCAGATGATGCTTTTTTTCAGCCCTAAGTTCTTTTTCTAACAGCAACCCAAGGACAGTCTTTTTAGATGGGTGACCTAGAGCCCTCGAGCCACAGCGCTAGGTTCCAAAATAGTGCCTGGCTCAGCCACTGGCAGGCAGAGCCAACAGACTTCACCGTGATCTAGCTTTACATTCGTGGTGACACCTAGAAAGGTGTCATTTTCAAAAAGTGAGATAAGCCCTTTTATACAACCACCAATCCTGCTTGTTCTGGAAAAACACCAGTCCCTGTGTTTGTGAACTGACATCTGGGCACTTTGTGACAAAAGAAAGAAGCAAACAGACCGGTCATAGAGCTTAGTCCATAAGGGGCTTGCTGACAAAATCAGCCTTAGTGGCATCAAGACCATGGATCCCTATGCTTTGGGTCAGAAGAAGGGGGTAATCAGGTTAGGAGTCTATTCAGGTGGTTTATACCGAGTCAAGGTGAAAGACATATTCTATACAAATGTATTTGTGGATTAGTTTCTTTTCTGTTGCTATTATAAAACACCATGACCAAAGCAACTTGTGGACAGAGTTTGTTCTGGATTCATGGTTTCAGAAGAAGCTATCATGGCCAGGAAGCAAGGCAGCAAGCAGCAGAATGATGGCAGGAGCAGAAAGCTGAGAGATCATATCTTCAAACACAAGAGTGAAGCAGAGAGTAACTGGAAGTGAGAGTGGAGGTTTAAAAGCCCCATGCCTGCTTCTTCCTCCAGTGAGGCTGCACCTCCTACACCTTCCCAAACAGTGCCAACAATGGAGAAGCAAGTGCTCAAATGCCCAAGACTACAGGGTACATTTCTCATTCAAACCACCATAAATTGCTTTTGTTCTTTCAGATTTGGTGCGTTCATTATTTTTTTTCAATTCATTTATTGGCAGTGCTGAGGATTGAACCAGGACCTTGCACTTGATAGGCAAGTGTTCCACTCTTGATCTATACCACTAGATCTTGCTTTTGTTTATTTATTGCTTTCTGGGAAATTATGGGCAAACCTGACTAGGGCTACTCAAGATGTTCAATTGAATCCCCAACTATACATAGATTATATGCTCAAGAGAAATGAATTTTGTTGGTACAAAGAACTCTCCCTGAAGGTTCACAGTGATTCTACTCACAATGGTCCCAAGCTGGAAATAACCAACATGCCCAGGAACTGGAGAACAGATAAGAGTGTGTGGCATATCATACAGTTGAATATTATTTAGCATCAAAAAGGGATGAAACACTGGTACAGGCAAAAACCACACAATAGTAGATCTCACAAGCTGTGTGCAAAGTGAGAGAAACAGACACGAAAAAGCATGTGTTGCTTGATTCTACCTCTTCAGGATTTTAGAGCAGGAAAATATAATCTGTCATTGGAGAAAGCTGACCAACCATTGCCTAGAGCGTCATGGAGGAGTAGGAGATGGGCCACAAAGAACATATTAGATCATTCTGCAGGTGAATGATATGTTTTGGTTTTGTTTGGACTTCAGAGGTGCACACACATCATCAAGCTGAGATTTGAATCATGTATATGAAACATACATCAATTAACTTGTGGGATTAAATGTATTTCCCTTCAGTTCCCCCCTCTTCCTTTTAGACTTATTTTATTTGATATATTGATGTTTTGCCTGCATGTATGTCTGTGTTCCACATGCATGCTTGGGACCTGCAGAGGTCAGAAGAGAGTGTCAGATGCACTGGAGCTGAAGTTATAGATGGTTGTGAACCCCTCACCATATACATGCTAGAAATCAAACCTAGATTCTCTGCAAGAGCAACACGTGCTCGTAACCACTGAACCATCTCTGAAGCCACTGGATTTTTCTCTTTGAAAACTTGTGCTGTCTATAAGATAATCAACTTCAAATTCAGCTCACGCTGTCAAAGGTTTCAGGCTGTGGCTATTTGCCCTTGCCCCCTCTGCATCTGTGCAAAGCATAAAATCCTGGTGGGGAAGGGTAGAAGAGAAGGTTGCTCACCTGACAGTGCCCAATAAACAGGGAGACGGCGGACAGGAGGAGGCTGATGAAAAGAATCTGCCAAAGGCCATTCACCTAGAATCTACAGCCTGCTCTACAACGTTACCCAGTATCTCTTTCAAGGGGATGCCCCAGTGACCCCACTTCTTTCCACTTTGCCCTGCTCTCTAAAGGTTCACAACATTCTGAAAGGGCCATAGACTGGAGATGAAGCCTTTAACATTAGCCTTGAGGAGAGTTCCAGATCTAAATTATAGCAATTACTGGAAGTAAATTGCCTTGTGGGAAAGCCATTCACCATGCAGACACATAGATCTTACACAGTTTTGGATATGCCTTTATCTTCTCCTCCTCTGGTCTTTCACTCCCATTGTTCCTCTGATTTAGAAGGTACTGTGCCCTCTTCCCCGCAAAAATACTGTCATTCCCTCCCTCCCTCCCTCCCTCCCTTCTTTTCTTCCTCCTTTCCTCCCTCCTTCCTTCCTTCCTTCTTCCATCATTGAGCAAATACTTCTGAGTGTCAGGCCCTGTGACATGAAATAATGGCTACAGAGGGAGACAAATCAGGGGTTCTACCCTTTAGGAGCATAATCCAGAAAATGGAGCTTTGTTCAAATGTAGATTTATATTCACAGGATTTCTGTGGATGGTTAAAAGACTGTCACAGAGCGTTCACCTGGAGGCTACAAACTGCTTTGTCACACTAACTAGAAAAATGGGCTGGTGCTTCTGTACCCATGAATTTTGCAGCTTCCCCAGAGGTTAACTTTAAAGAAATGGAATCACTGAGGAGCTTGACAAGGCAGGGGAAATAACAAATTTCCAATAAACAAAGGAAAACCTTGGTTTAAATGTGTGTTCAGAGCCGAGTATGGTGATACACTCTTTTTTTTTTTTTTTGGAAAGGTTTTAATTCTTTTTTAAAAGATTTATTTATTTAGTATGTATACAACATTCCTTCCATGTCTGCCTGCATGCCAGAAGAGGGCACCAGATCTCATTATAGATGGTTGTGAGCCACCATGTGTGCTGGGAATTAAACTCAGGACCTCTGGAAGAACAGTCAGTGCTCTTAACCTCTGAGCCATCTCTCCAGCCCCTGATACACTCTTGTAATTCTGGCACTCTAGAAGCTGAGGCAGAAGGATGAAGAGTTCAAGGTCATCCTCAGCTACCTAATGAGTTCCAGGTTAGCCCGGGCTACACGAGACCTGAGACCTGACTCAAACAAAAAACAAATGAATACATAAGCAAACAAAGCAATTGTACACCTAAGCTTATGGTAAAAAAAAAAAATGGGATCGAATATGGAAACACAAAGAGAAATGGAACAAGACAGACTTCAAAGTTGCTAATCCCAAGTCTCCAGGTTAGGAACCAACCGAGAAAGTATTTGTCGGATTTTCTAGCAAGCCTGGATCTTCGATTGTTTTCCTCCCCTTATTTCCCACAGTGTTCCTGGCAGGAAGTCACTCTGTGCAGCTAACCCTCAAAGAGAGGAGTCATGTTCCCCTCTCTTGACTGCAGAGCATCTCCCTAAGTTATCATTCCTATGCATTAGAGATCAGCTCTTCCATCTTCAGTAAGTCATTGATTTCACTAATTTTGAAGTGAACATACAAGGTAATATTTCATTTCTATATTTTCATACACGGATGCCATTATGTTTTGTTGTTCTTCCCCTTGTGCCCGCAGTTGCTGACTGACACTTTCTCCCTCTCCCCAATGAGTTCCCTCCCCCCTCTGCTTCCATGATACTTGTATGTCATCGTTCTTTCTTCCCCCCTCCCCTATCCCCCACTTAAGATAGTTCCTTCCTCCTTAGTCTTTCTTCTACTTTCATAACCTGCACACACACACACACACACACACACACACACACACACACAGATGCACGCATAACTCTAAAACTAGACTGTGGATATGGGAGAAAATGTGGTCCTTGTCTTTCAGGGTCTGGCCTATTTCACTGAACATAATGATCTCGAGTTCTATCCATTTTCCTGCAAATGTCCTGATTTCATTTGTCTTAATGAAGGGATAAAATAATTTTGTGTATGTGGATCATGTATATCCATTCATCTGTCGATGGGCACGTGGGCTGTCTTCGTTTCTTAGCTGTTCTGACCAGAAGGGCTATAAACACGAGTGTGCAAACATCTCTGTGTATGTTGTCAGTAATTTATTTATGATGCGTATTTATTTGATCCCTTATTTTTTTCAGTATACACTCACAGCTATGCTATGCTCTGGGCTGACATTCTATGGGATTTACTGCTCTCGTTGCTCAAGAGCTCAAGCACTTCTCTTACCAGCTCTCTTAGTCAGTGCCCGTGTCTCTGTGATTTACTCCTGTGAGTACATGTGAGTACATGTTTGAAGCATATGCACAACCTCCCTGCTTCCTGGCACTCCCCGATGCCCTGGAATCATTTTGTATATGTCCCACTGTAGTCCTAGGATTAAACACTCCACCAGGGAGCCCTGGCTCCTTCAGTGGAGAGTGGTATTAGATATTTACATTTTGAATGCTAGGTGACTTTGTTGGTATTATTGTAATGAATTACCTTATTGATAGAAAAAGTGTTCTCAGGGTTCAAAATTTAGTTTCTTTTTTTTTAAAAAAAAAAAAAAAAGAAAATTCACTAACATGACCTACGGAGCTGGTTCAGCAATGAAGAGCACTGACTGTCCTGCAGAGGACCTGTGTTTGGCTCCCACCACCCACACGGCAGCTCACAAGCGTCTGTAACTCCAATACCAGGAGAGCTGATGCCTTCGGAACTCTATGGGGACTGCATGCTTGTGATGCATATGCATACACATAACATACAATAAGGATACATTTTAAAAATTCATTAAAGTATCTTAATGACTTTACACACCTACAGTTTTCACTACAGAACCAACAGAATTTAATTAGGAACCCTGTAAGAAGATCCACAGTTTAGGCTGGAAGCAGTAAGCATACACTGTGTGATAGATTTCTGTTGCTCTGAGAGGAATAGCTGAGAGGAATCAGCTAAATGGAGGAAGCGTTGTGTCAGCTTGCCTCTGAGAGGCTTTGGTCCATGATTGCTTGGTTCCATTCCGTGTGGGTCTGATGTGAACGAGTCCATTATGACAGAAGTGTGTGGAGGAGAAAACCCGGCACCTCTTGGCTTCCGGGAAGACAAGGAGAAAAAAATGCCAACTTCTATATTTGCATACTCTTCCAGGGCCACCCCAGTACCCTACTTCCTCCAACTAAGACTCAGGGCCTGAAGTCTCCACATTCTAATGGTTCTTTAAATTATGAATCCATAAATGGGTTAATCCATGATCGACCACCCCCTAAGATCCTGCCTCTCAACCCTGATACCCTGGGGATGAAGTCTTCAACACTCTAGCTTCAGGGGGACATTTACTATCCGTACAGCTTATTTTTCAACCCAAGACAAATTTATGATTTATGACTAACCAAGTTATGTAATCAGCACCACTGCGTGTAAAACTTTGATCTAGGGCTGAAGTGGCTCAGTGGTAGCTTACTCACCTAGGCCGCTCCAGACTCTAGGCACCACCTCCAGCATTTCCAAGAGAGAACAACTTATTTTTTTGCCTAGTGCCATGGATATTATTTTCAGTCTAAACTGTAGGCCATCTTAGAGGGTTGTATTTATTTATTTATTTATTTAGCCAGTTAGTGAGCTAGTTCTTTTTTTTTCCCCCTGAGATGTGGTTTCTCTGTGTAGCCCTGGCTTTCCTAGGACTCATTCTGAGACAAGGCTGGCCTCGAACTCTGAAACCCACCTGCCTCTGCCTCCCAAGTGCTCTTAGAGGATTTTAAATTAAATGTTATTATTTCTATTGCAAAACCTACAAATATAAATGGGTAAAGCCACTAAGATGGCTGAAAAAGCCAAAGGATTATGAGTTCAATGCTAACCTGGTTTACAAGGTCTCTGTTTCTAAAACGAATAAACAAATACAGAAAGTTTATCTTAAAAACAACAACAACAATACATTGTGTAAAGCAAGTAGTTTCATAAGGTATATTCTGGGTCTATAGTGCACTGTGTCTTTTAGGGGTATTGATTATCTTTCTGTAGGTTCTAGTCATTGAAAAAAAAGTATTTACTGACTTTAGATTTGACTAGGAAGATCCAGACCACCTGCTGGGTTTTCTTTATTTCTATTCCAGTAGGAAGAGATAAATACAAAGGGCTGTTTAAAGAACATTCTTTACCCATCTTAGGAAGTGAAAATTCCTTGCGCTTAATCTCTGTTACTTGAACTGTCCTTCCACAAAGTCTGTACAGCAATGACAATCTATACATTGTTCACCCATTGCCAAAACCCAGTGTTCACTCTAGAAGCCAGGTTCAGGGTGTGTCTCATCAAACCGAATGTGGCTGTTCTGGTGCTGGGACAAAGCATTGAGAGCTTCAACCAAAAGAATCAACACCAAGTTCTACATACATTTGATAGGAGAATTTTTTTTAACTCAATAAAAGAGTTTGAAATTAAGGGTTTTTATTTTTGTTGTTTCTGTATTTTGTTTGTTTGTGTGTTTTTGTTTTTCTTTGATTTTGGAGACATGGTGTCTCTGTATAGTCTTAGCCATCCTGAAACTCACTCTATGGACCAGGCTGGTCTCAAACTCATAGAGATCTGCCTGCCTCTGCCTGCCGAGTGCTGGAATTAAAGGTGTGCACCACCATCCACCCAGTTTTAAATTAAGTTTTAACCAAGCTTTTGAAAGCAATTGGGCCCTACTGATCCCAATGGCAGTGGAGTAGCTTTTTACATGGAAGACTTCATAATTTTCTTGTGATTTGTGGCCAGGGAGGATAACTTTGGTTTGCCGTAGACAAGCAGGTGGCTTCTTCTCCAGGTATTACCTGCAGCTTTCCTTAGGAGAGATTGTGTGACATTTTTATTACTTCTGCTGCCAGAGAATGGAAGTAGCTTTTTCATTTTGATTTATGATAGGTTTTGTAAATGTCAAGTTCCTTGTTAAAGAGTAAGAGTTGACAATCCAGAAGCCAAGGGATGATAAAAAATAATGTTTGAATACTATATACACAGCTATAGCTGTGAGTGGCTTCACATCACAATAAGGGAACAGTCTCGGAAAGCAAGGTGGCCTATCTTTCAAGCAAGTATCTGATGGGAAGAAATGAAGCTGCCATAAAACAAAAGAAGGATGCAGTATGTGTCTGCTCACCTATAATTCAAATATAAAGAAAATGAACAGTTGAGCAGAAACAATCTAAAATCCATTTAGTATGACATGGCTTCTGATCCACGTTAGTTAACTCTGACACCAATTCCTTGGGATTAACTTTTAAAATTGGGTGTTACTCAATTTTAGAAGCAAGTCAAAAATCATCTTTTTGTTCTCCTGCTATCTCCAAGCAGAGTAGGGTGTGGGGGTGAAGGAGACTCATCCTAGTATATTGCTAACTAGGTTGCATTATATTTTCATTTTCTCGGTTTGGGAGAATTACAAAGTGGTAGATTACTTAAGATACTGTCAAAGGAAGCAAGGATGACTCAGCTTTTTTACGGCGACATTGCACTCAGGATGCTAATATGAATTAGGGCTGTGAACTTAGATGTAGATGCTTCCAGGGCCCAGATGATGACATGCATGTGTACCAGGCAGGGATAAATACAAGCTGGGGAACATTTCCCTACTATTTCAAAGGAGCATGGCCCCACAAGTATGGGTGGGGATAGGACCAGACTTCCGCTGTGCCGAGAGAATTCCCAAACACATTCAGTTTTTCCATTTTGAAATGCTGGAGTGATGTTTCTTTGAAAACCTGCGAGCTGCACTTTATCTGCAAGCCAATGACAACTTTATATGATAACCATTATCATAATCCATTAACCACAATAGCTCACAAGGCCTGCAATTGTCAAGTGCATCTGAATTCTCATGTTGGCTCAGCTGAGCACTATGTTTGAGAGATTAAACAAATTTGAAAAGGTCGCTTAATGACTTAAGACTCAAAGTAAAGCCAGTTGTTGATCTGAATAGATGGAATCACCAGATGATCACAGCTGGGTGCACTCTGTCATTTGACAAGTATGCACCAAGACTCTCAGGAGTGCCAGGTCCTGCTATTGCTCCCAGGAATGCAGCTGAGTAAGGGAACCACAAGGTGCTTCCATTCTGGAGGTGGAAGGTAACAAAATCAGTAGGTAGGCAAGACAAACAGCCGGTAATAGCAAAGGCCACACAGAAAATTAAGGACCCGGCTGTTGCTGGCAGGTGTCTTTGGGCTTCTCTATTCTAGCGGAGTGGCCTTTAAATACTCACCTTGGTGGCCTTCTTCCACCCTGGAATGTCAGTTCCGCTTTACTCCTTTTGTTCTAGGGCTCATCAAGAGGTCATGTGTGGTGCTTTTTAATAAATAGAAGGCCAGTTTATTTTAAATTAGTTACATTTTAATCTTCTAGACTAGATTTGGGAGAAATGTTGCTCCAAAAGGGATTTAGGGAAACCCCTAATCTAATCAGTAACTTAATTACAATGCCTGGGTTGAGGCTGCTGCTGCTGCTGCTGCTGCTGCTGCTGCTGCTGCTGCTGCTGCTGCTGCATTCCAAACATTTGGTGTTGGTTTAGTTATGTTTCCGCTTTAGAGGGCACCATTTTCCCCTCTGTCTCCAAAATCTCAGAATACATCATTTGAAGATTGTTGCTACCCTTTGGAATAAAACAAAGAGCCTTAAAATGAAGGTCCTTTAGGGCCAGGGTTGCACCCAACTAAAAGCGTACGTTAATAAACAGCTTTTCTTAAAAAGGCAAACAGACTTCATTTTACAGTGCTTACTTTCTGTGAGGATCTAAACTTTATTTCATCGTATATATTTTAATGTATATAGGATGCTTTGATACATAGATATGTAGCAGATATGTAGCAAAGCCAATACTAGTCAAAGTATCTGTCATTCCTTTCAAACAAACATCTAAGTAAACTCCTCTGTCTCTGCATGTTGAAACAACAGAACACTGGAAGTTAGATGACCAAGGCTCTGAAATCAGCCCTTTGTTAGGCATCTAATTTCACCTCAGCCCTGGATTTGAGGTTCGAATGACTGTGGATCTGAAAGCAAGCCCCTCCAAAGTTCCCTGTGATTATTGTTTCAATTAGACAAGCCATTATCAAAATCAATGGCTTTGTTTTGCAATAAGTTATAAAGCATCAAATAAGGCCCTAATGAGCAGATGGGTAAAGAACTAGATAGACATCGAGCAGGCTTCCTGAAGAGTCAGCACTGAAGGGGAATGAAAGAAAGCCTGGCCTGCTACATTTCAATTCAGATAAGAAAATGTAGGTTGTGTGTAATGGGTGAAGCCAGTAATAAATGTCTAACATTCATTGGGTGCTGACTCTGTTCTGGTGAGGCTGGGGGGAGGGGAGGTGTCAGTATTTCCAAAGTATTAGCTCTTCAAGTGAGGAGGAGGGGAAGAAAAGTTGAACTAACTAATAAGGTAAAATTGAAAAAAAAAAGAAAATTATCATATTATTGGCAGGGTGCATTGTCACTCCCAACTGCTCTTTTAAAATAACACTTTATTAGATTATAATCAAAGTGATGGGTATCGTAATGACGTTCTCATTCAAATATGTCATTAAATATGCTGAAGTTTCCAGACTGGGTTTCCCAGACCCTTAGTGTCTTCTGAAGCCTGTCTCTTCTGCCCGTTGTTATCTAATCTCCTGTGGGCAACTCAGGAGAGTTTCCAGTCGGGTCCCCCAAGGTCCAGCCCTCTGGCAGTCTTCGGAAATAGTTCTCTCCGAGTGCCAGAATGTCAGCAGTAAGTACATGTTGCCTGGAACATTGAGCTGCATGGTTTTATTTTTTTAATGTCTCCCACTAAATTATACAACATGCAGCTGAGCAAATAATGGAGAAGCTTAAAGAATGCATTCCATACATGTACTCGAAGGCTATGCTTTTAGTAAGCGAATGCATGCTTCTCTTCCCCCCCACCCCCTGCCCCGTGCTAAATACGACTAGAGATAGATTGCTCCATTTAAGATTTCCATTAATTCCATTAATAAACTTCTCAGGATATGAAATGTCTCCAGAATATAGTGAAGCTAGGATGAAAGCCACATAATGCCCATCGGTGTCAGGCCCCCGTGCGCAGGAGAAAATATGCTAATGCGGCCGTTTGCCGCAGGGCTGGTGTTATTTATATAGTGCTGGCTGGGCAAGGCTGCCGCTGGAGTCCAGAGCGCCAAGAGCATTTGGATCTCCTGTGAGGTGTAGATGTGTGTGCGCCTGTGCACACAGCGTTGGAATTGTGAATCCGAGACCTTGTGGAGGGGTGGGGCAAGCCGCTCTCATTCACATCTGTGTCGTGTATGTCTCTTGTTGAGGGTATAACCTTCCAGCATTGTGGTGATTTGACATTCATTCTGAAGCACGGAAAGAAATGGCGATTTGGGGTGGGTGCTGCAGTGGGTCGAGTGTGACCCAGCGTTGTGAGGGACTGATAACCTAAAATTGGCAAATACGCACCCTTGCCCCTGCTCCGTAGCCATAAAAAGCAGCCTTATTTGAGTCTGGGGAAAGCACCAGAGGGTTGTTCTAGAAGGCAGGCAATCCTCGGGTTCAGGACCAGGAGCCGGGCACCTCGAAAACGAACCGAGGTCACGGAGAGCCAGTGTGCCCGGGGTGGGGTCCCTTGCGTCTGTGGGACTCGAGATTGGAAGACGACCTTGTCCCTTCGCTCCTCCCTCCCCCAGCGCCGACTCCGTGGGGACCCCCGCCCGCCGCCGGAGATCCTGCGGCGGCCGGGGTGTCCCTCTCCCCGCCCTTGCGTCTGTCCGGGCGGCGGCGGCGCGGCTCGGCTGGAGGGGGCGCTCGCGGGCAGGAGTGGCGCAGCAGGTGCCGCGGTTACCTCCACCTCGGCGGGGGGAGAGG
Organism: Arvicola amphibius; assembly: GCF_903992535.2. NCBI lineage: Eukaryota > Metazoa > Chordata > Mammalia > Rodentia > Cricetidae > Arvicola > Arvicola amphibius. Next base: position 132,756,214 of record NC_052052.2, on the reverse strand, counting down.
GGGCGGGCCGGGGCGGGAGGCGGAGGCCGGTTCGGTGAGCCGAGAGCGCGGCCGGCTCCGCAGGCTGGCTGCGAGCTCGCAGCTTCCGGGAGCGCCCCAAGTCCGTGGAGGACCTCCCAGCCAGCAGCCGCCGGCGACCCCGGCACAACGCGCGTCGGCGTCCGCAGGGCCTCGAGTCGCGACAAGGGCGCGGGTCCGGCGCGGCGCCGCCTCCTCCTCTTCTCCAGCCGGCTCGCAGCAGCGGAGAGCTTCGGAGCTCGGCGGGCACCCGGGCCGCGGTGCGGATGAACCGCAGCGGCTGAGGACTCGACCGGCCTCTGCCGGGCTCCCGAGCGGGGCCGCAGCGCCCAGGGCGCGGGTGTGCGCGGGTGACATGGGGACGGCCTGACTCTCGCCGGGCCCGGAGCTCTCTATCCGGCCGCGGGCCCTCCTCGGCGGCGGCAGCTGCGGGCGCCCGGCCCGGTGCGTTGTGCCCGGGCGCCCGCCGAGCTCCGCCGCGCTCTATGCGCCTCTGCGGGCGCCGCGGGCCTTGGCCATGGCGATAGACCGGCGGCGCGACGCGGCGGGTAGCGGTGCCGGACGGCAGCCAGCCCCGGCCGAGGAGAACGGGTCCCTGCCGCCCGGAGACGCAGCGGCCTCGGCGCCCCTCGGAGGACGCGCGGGCTCCGGCGGCAGCGCGGAGATCCAGCCGCTGCCGGCGCTGCACCCAAGCGGTGGCCCGCACTCGAACTGCTGCGCGGCGGCAGCCGCCCCGAGCCTCCTGTTGCTGGACTACGATGGCTCGGTGCTGCCTTTCCTCGGGGGCCTGGGCGGCGGCTACCAGAAGACCCTGGTGGTGCTCACCTGGATCCCGGCGCTGTTCATCGGCTTCAGCCAGTTCTCGGACTCCTTCCTCCTGGACCAGCCCAACTTCTGGTGCCGCGGGGCCGGCAAAGGCACCGAGCTAGCGGGTGCCACTGTCACTGGCCGGTGGGGCGACATGGGCAATTGGACCAGCCCCCCGGTCACCCCTTTCTCCACCGCTGCCTGGGGGACCGCGAGCAACCGAAGCAACAACAGCGACACGCCACCCCTCCCGTCCCCTCCAGGCAAGGGGAACAACGATTCAAATTGCGACTGCCACGCTTGGGACTACGGCATCCGCACTGGCCTCGTCCAGAACGTGGTCAGCAAGGTAAGGGCCACGACCGCCGCGTCCCCGCGTTCTTCTCGTGAATCCTTTTCTTCCGACCTCGGTTACCTCTGCTCTGCGCTCCGTCTCTCTTTCTCTGCAGATCTAGGTCCGAGCCTACTCAGCTGAGGAGCCCGAAATGCTAGCCTGTGTACTCACAATCCCGCATTGACTGGGCTCCCTGCTGTCCCCCAAAGGAGATGCTCTTACTTGGATGTGAAGCCAAGAGTGTTTGCCGCCCTCTGCGGTGCCCGTGACGCTGCATCCGCTTCCAAGTGACCGATATAGCCTTTTCTAATTTCCACCCAAACTCCTATCCCAGTGCACATATGGAAAGGGCGCCCCTCCCCCAAAAGGTTAAAATCCTTTCCTGGATCTTGCTAGGTGTTAGACTCACTGATGGCTCAGCAGCGGCCCTGGAGGACTCCGTCCCTCTTCTATGTCTGCTCCTTAGAGCCAGGCCATAGCTATGTTCTTTCCGCGGGCCGCCTGCCCCTGTTGTCTCCCACGAAGAACTAACTATCCATGAAAAATAGTGTTCTATTCTCGGATGTTCTTTCTGGCAGACCTCAGCCTTCCCACACGTGCCTTGAACCGATTAAAGACAGTTAAAGAAATGAAGTTATAGACAAAGAAGCCGAGCCCTTTGAAAAGTTCCCTTACTACCCCACCCCCATCCCAACTATGCGTTGTCCTTTTCAGAGATCTGACTATAGAGTTCAATGTCAGGGTGTTCCCGCAAATGTTTTCTCAGGACTTCAGTCAATAGCCCCATAGCATAGGTAGGATGTGGGAAACTTGCCTGGTGTCATCGCAGCCCCTGTGGAGCAATTGCTCTCTGGTCTGAGGCATTAAGACCTGGTGAGCTGGTCCCTAGTACCCGCTTTGTCCTCCCTGTTCCTTGTAGAGGTCCTGCATCCTGTGCAATATAGCAGGAGTGTTCTGTGAGAGATAGATGCCACCCTAAGCATGGGCAGTAGGTAGTGTTAGACAATGACCTTAGATACCTATAGTATTCAGTTTTATCTTGACCTGTAGGAAATAGCGAATGCCACCTTGTCAAGCGATTTATGAAGCATTTGTAGTTTCTGTCCCCTTTGCATTTTAAACAGCGCAGTTAGAAATGGGGCAGCCCTGAGCAGTTGGAAATGCTTTGCCTCAACGTGAGAACGGATTTGGACAGTTTATAAACTGTCTGCGTGGAGTCCATCCCCACAGCCAGTGTGTGTTAGTAAACAGTTGTAGTTCATGGATGTGTAAGACGAAACTCTTACATCATCATAATCATTTTTTAATCTTGTATCAACCTGGCCAGAAGCACTGGGTCCTGTGGGAACTGTCTGGCATAGTGATCCCTCTGCTCTGCGAGATAATTGGGAAGGTCCTCCTAGTACGTCTCATCTTGACTCATCCCCCACAGCCTCTCCCTTCTCTAACCCATCCCCATTCACAAAGGGCAATATTGCTCTCCCCCTCTCTTCTTCATCTTCTCTTTGCTTAGCAGCAGAGACAATTTTCATAACGGCAACTATTTTAAAACGCCAGGTATGCCTGTCAGAGTAAGGATTTGGCAACACTGCCGAGTATTTTTTTTAGCCCCTTTCTGGAGTAAAGGAAGGATAATGGATTGAAAGGGTATGTGCAGAGAGCACTTTGTGCGAGAGTTAAGTTGGAAGTTAGGAAAGCAGACCAGTACTCTACCAGTGGGGACCAGGAGACAGCTATTCATCCTGCCAGGCATGGTGTGAAGCAAGAACAGAAATAGTTCCTGAAAACAGACTATATAGAGGCATATTGGAAAGCTGGGCAAGTTTTTAAAATTAGCACTCAGGAAGGGCTCCGCACGGAGGGGAGGAGTGCCTGACAACACATGGCAGTCACGTGTTGTGGACAAGATGACACTACGGAGTGAAGACCTGGGCACAGTAATTAGAGGCACACTTTGCTCATACCGTAAAGGCTGGGAAGGACATCTTGATTTTCACAGATGAGTCTGCCCAGGGAGGGGACTGCCCTGCTGCCCTGTTCTGTTCTGTAGCAATTCCGGAAAGAGTGGTCCCAGCACAGTTTGGCATGAAAGGTGCACTTTCCCCTCTACTGACTGTGCTCACTGGATTCTGTGACCATGGACCAATGTAGGATTCGTCCTATGATGCTGCTGCGTCATGCACACTAGACAGAAGAAGCCTTTACCTTTTGTCCGTGTGGAGACACGGACTATCAGCCATCACTATCAGCCATGGGCTGTCTTCAGCCGTCAGCATGGCTCCTTCAGCGGGTGTGCTCGTGAAACAGCCCGGTCCCTCCTAGCGCTGGTTGTTGGTTGGGAAGAGGTAACACGATTTCTGCCTTCGTACCTGATGTTGGAAGAGAACAGCTCCAGGATGTTGAATGAAGTGGTTCCCCTGGGCTCTGAGCTATACCCCTGGCATGCACTTACTACCTCATTTTAAACAGCTCCACAAAAGGGCCAGTCTGCCCTTCCTTGTAAAGAAACATGAACTTTGATGAGTTACACTTAAGTTCTCTCATGCCAACCTGCAGCTCATTCCTGAGAATGCTTTTTTTCCCATCATAGAAAGCATACTTGTCCCTCCCTCCCTCTCTCCCTTCCTGTTGTCTTGTTTTGTTTTGTTTTCAGACAGGGACTACTCTGTAGACTGGGCTGATCTTGAACTCAGAGATATCTACCTTCCTCTGTCTCCCAAGGGCTGGGATTAAAGGTCTGCATCAGTATGTCTGGCTTTATTTAGCAGTTTCTTACCTGGCTGAAACATGTCCGCCTACTTCAGCTCTTCCATTCATAACAAAGTCAGCCATATTTACTACGGAACAGAAAATATGCCTCTTAAACATGGTACTATTGCACAACCAAGTAGACACTGCATGATCTACCCCAAAAGAGAGATGGATGATTGTCTTGCCTCCACTAATGGAGCCTATGGTGGCTGCACCATCACCTTTAGCAGATATGACATACTTCTGTCTAAAGACTGTGGACTCCGGGCCACCTTGCTTTATCTAATAGGCTGTGATCAGTGAACACTTTTCTGTTTTTATTTCTTTATTTTTTTTGGTGAGACAGGGTTTCTCTGTACAGCCCTGGCTGTCCTGGAACTTGTTCTGTAGACCTCATACTCACAGAGATCCACCTGCCTCTGCCTCCTGAACACTTAGATTAAAGGCGTGCGCCACCACGCTCAGCTATCTTTATTGTTTTCATCATTTGACTTGATCCTTGCATTTGTTACACACACACACACACACACACACACACACACGCCAGAATTTTCACCCTAGATTCTCCAGTTCCTTCAAAATGATGGTGGTGGTGATGTTGGCACCACTTTTATTTTGTGCGTCTCTTTCTAGTTTCTAGAGCATTTTACATGAGTTACTTCCTTTGATTAAGAATAGTAACCCAAGGCCAATCTCAACATAGCAACATCGCTGATTACAGAAGATGAGCACATACTGGAGTAGTTCCTCATAGGAAGCAGGTATCCAACCAACTTCCTTATCTCCATCCTGGCATTTTATACTTCTGCTCTGCTGGTCCGAGCCGACAGTGCCTTCCGGATGAATCAAACAAGTCCCTCTCCCAGCACAGCAGGTTTGAGGTTCTGAAGACAGGCAGCTCTGGAGTAGACTCCCTTTCTCATTTTCTGTGCCACAGCCTAAAGTTATTCATGCTGCTGAGATTTTAATAAAAATTATTTCAATTAAAAGGAAAAAATTACTCCATGAATGTAAAAGTGTTGCTCTTAATGGCTGACACAACTTATCCCATGTGGTTCTGCATGAGTATCTCTGGTGGCTACGGCTCACAATCTTCTTGGAGTAATCTCTAGAATTTGGTCAGCAGGCAATGCCAGCTAACCTTCCCAAGTCTTTTTTCCCTGCAGTTGGAGTTTAAATTGTCCTCTCATCTCCTGCCTTCTCATGAATTTGCAAGGATTTCTGACCTTTCTCTTAAAAGTTGTTTAATATCCTGGGAAGTAATTTGTATCCTTTTTCTAGCAGTTATTTAAGGTGACTTAAGTACAATGTAATTAAGACTAAAACCAATTTTACTATCATTGCAATGGCAATCATTTTTAAAGTAGTCTACAGTGTTATCCTAACTAGTAACTAGTTTCCACTTCTGAAATGCTTAGCACTTATGCCTCTTTTCTCTCTTCCAGGGTGTTTATTTAATGGAATCTGTCATTACTCTCTACCATATCAAAAGTATTGTCAATCCTTAGAAATACTTTTTTAAGACTTGGTTTTGTGCATCTGTGTTTGTGTGTGTCGTGTGTGTGTATGCATGTGTGTGTGTGGTGAGTATGTGTGTGTGTACCATATGTGTGCAGATACCTAGAAAGGCCAGAAGAAGGCATCGGATCCATTAGAAATGAAGTTCCAGGTGGTTCTGAGCTTCCTGACATGCTGGGAACTGAACTCAAGTCCTCTGTTAGAGCAGTGAGAGCTCTTAAGTCACCAGCCATCTCTCCAACCCCTAAGAAGAATTTTAAATTTCATATTTATTCTTGCTGATGTACTAAAATTTCTTGAGTTATTCTCCTAGTATCATTTTGTCAGCCCAGTAGGGGCTTTTATATGGTATAGATAACATGACAGTGAACATCTTTGTGCAAATTTCTCTTTTTGATTAACTATAATGGATAATGGATTCCATGGTTTAGAATAAAGCAGTGCATGACTTTAGTCCTAGCACTCAGGCAGAGGTAGACAAATGTCTGTGAGTGTGAGGACAGTGTAAGCTCCAGGCCAGCCAGAGTTACACAGTTAGATGCTGGGCGGTGCGGGCGGGGGGAGGAGCCATAGTATAAGTCACAGTGTTTGTTCTCTGTGCTCCTCAGTTTCAACATGGTTGCTAATTTTTTTTTCAAGACAGGGTTTCTCTGTAGCTTTGGAGCCTGTCCTGGAACTAGCTCTTGTAGACCAGGCTGGCCTCGAACTCACAGAGATCCGCCTGCCTCTGCCTCCCACGTGCTGGGATGAAAGATGTGTGCCGCAACCACCCAACATGGTTGCCAGATTTTATGTATCCTTACAAAAATATTCTATTTTTATTTATATATTTACCTCTCATTTATATCAGAGTTGAGTGCATATGGTATGGTTTTAAGTCTTCATAGTATTCTGTTGTCTGACTGGATCATAATTTATTCAACTAGTCCCACGCTAAAAAGGCATTGGGGGGTCATTTCTAGTCTTTACTGTTTTATATCTATGTTATGCAATAAATAATGATATCCTTACACACAGAAACATTTGCACCAATACAAGATGTAAGAAGCAAGGGGTTGCAACCCCCTGCATTGTTATTTGGTAGATGTTCCTCATAAAGAACTTAGCCATTTTTATGTTCATCCGTGGTTTGTGTGGTCCTGTTTCCCACACCTTCCATGATTTGGAGAGTTGCCAGACATTTATATATCTGCTAGGTCTGGGAAGTAGAAAATAAAATTTGACAACCGCTGCAGATTTGTGCTTTTCTCAGTCTGTGGCTTCGCCATCTTTGTGCATTCGCCTTCCTTGGAATGGTCCCCCATCTGTTTGCCTTCATGTGCATGAGTCTAGGGTTATTTCCCAACTGACTGACAGCAGCAATGTGACTCTGAGCCTGTCTCCCCCTGAGTAATTACCCAAGATTTTGATTCTGCTTGTGGTGCTTTGGTTATACACACAGCTTGGTTTGGATAGAGTCAAGTGACTTAGTCTTTCCTTCCATGGCTTCTGAGTTTGGTGTTGCTAGGTTTATGATATCCATAGTCCTGAATGATTGGGGAGATTCCATGCTTTCTTCTAATAGTTTTATGATTTCATTTCCTCTTCAGTTTTCCTTTGCAGCTCTGGTTTGTTTGTATGGTGCTGTGAAGGTGCATTTCTAGAACTGCTTACATACAGATAGAGCCCACGTTTTGTGCAGACTTGCTTCTAACCTTCAATTCAGCTGTGCAGAGGCCAGGACTGAGAGGCTGTGGAGAGGTCTGATGCCCTCCTTCAGGGAACACAACACTCTCCAGGGTTGTAGGACCCTCTTTCCTCTTTCCTCTAACTTGTTCTGAATAGTTTGGGGCAGTGTTACTGTTAAAAGCCACTTCAAGCTCTTTTTCTGTCCTTAGCAGTTTTTGCAAGTACTGATTCATCTTGGCCTTTGATCCAAGGCAGAGCTGAGTTAAAGAGTTGGTATCATTTATAAGCACATTGGGTTTTCGATTGTTGTCCTGGCATGGCCAGTGGTTGGTATGCCAGAGACACTGTGGGCATCTAGGCCCATCTTCATATTCAATAACATAATGTTGGTGGCTCCCAGTGGGTCATGCAGGGGTTTTAGGTGTTTCCACCATAAAAGCTGGCGAGCCTCGCAGACCAGGGATCGCTGTTTTCTTCAGAAAGCCAGTTGTTAAGCATTTGTTACAGAAATAAGTGCAAGCTTGCCCCTACCCCCAGCCTTTCCTTTTTCCCTCCTTTTTACATGTGCATATTCTGAACCTGGCCTTGTGCCACGTGCTAGGGATACAATGCTGGGAGAAAATAGCTCAACTTTCATAGACCTATAGGCAGGCTAATGAGGGAAGCACACCCGAACTGGTCGAGCCATAGTCTTTTTATTTCTAACTGAGATAAGTCTGTGGAGAGAAAGGAGAGTGAAAACCCAGAACAGAGAAGCCTGGCCTACAGGGGCTGTTGTATCTGAGATGGACTAAGGGTTGTGTATGGGGAGAGAGGCAAAGGAGAACAGTATGAGTGTCCCAGAGGGCAGATAGCATTTGCAAGGGCCATGTGGCGTGCAGGAACCTAGGTTGCCTGTCTTTGGTATGGGAATAGGACAAGCGCCAGGGTTAGAACCCATGTGAAGAACTTTTTCTGCAATTCCAGAGCAAAAGGGAAACCATCGGTCTACTGATCAGGTTGGTGATAGGAGGAGGTGAGAGTCCAGTCTCTGAAAAAGTTCTCTGTTGCTGCAGCATCAAGGTTTGGTGCAGAGATGTGCGGAGTGGGCTGGGCTGTGCCAGCTAGGTCTGCAGAAGACAACAGTTTACCAGAGATGTAATGACATGGGGACGAGAGAAAGATAAACAGACAGAAAGGTGGGGTGAACAAGGCCTGGGCCCAAACATTACAGATGCTATAGATTTTCAATGAGGAAGGCGTCCTGTGGGGTGGCTGGGGGACCTGAAGGTGTTTGGTGTGAAGAAGGGGTCTGAGATGGAGCAGTGGGAGATCACGCAGGAACTCTGAGATCAAGCCAGACATTGAACAGCCTGGGGTAGGGCATGAGGCCCTGACCCCACTTCCCTGGGCACGGGTAGGAAAGACTGGTCTTTAGGAATATTCTAACATTTCATTTGCTCTCCTGCTAAAATTGGGAGTGCTAATTACATTTCTACAAGGCTGAAAGAGCAGATTTGGAAAAGCTTAGGGTCAGAATGTATATCCACTGCCTACTTTCCTGGTACCCATAGGCTAGACAGAGATCACATTGGGTATGGGGTGTCATATCCATAGAACCTTCTTGTCCAGTGTATCAGTAGAATCTTCTTGTCTTTAGTTTACATAGAATGGAGCCAAGGGGCAATTGATGCGCCCAATTCTTATCACCTGCTGACTTTTATGACCTAGCAGATGATCTTTTGTGGTCTAAGAATGCCCCCAAGCGTATGTCTGCTATGCTGTGAAGTTGAGGTGTATCATTCTGTGACTCTGTAGGGGTAGGTGTTCTCTTTCTGGGCAAATTTCTCTGATCTCTGCCCCATTGGCCTTTGTAGACCCCTAACTGGCTTCATCTGACTGCCTTTGAAACTACAGACCCAGAGATACTAAGATGCAAACTGGCCATGTGGTTCTCCTGCTTGCAGCCTTTTAGGGCTCCCTGTCATGGCGACCTAAGATGCCTGGCTTTGACCTGAGCTCTACCTACTGTTCTGCTCCTCCTCGATACCTCTTTGGTTGGAGGGGACCTCTCTAGCTCCCAGCTGGGCTCAGTTTCTCCTCAACATTTAACTTAGGCTGTTCCACTAATGTGGAACACCCTTCCCTTCATTCTTCAGCCCATTGGCTCCTGTTCAGCTCAAGTCAGCTCAGTTGTCATCTGACTCCTCCCAGCGATGGCAACACTTACCCAGAATGCAGTCTGTTTGCCTCCCCACTAGAGGTCTTTGACCCACAAACTCTCACCATACAAGCCCGAGCCCCTTGAACATGGATGGCATGGTGAATTGTGAGGGAGCATTTTTCGGTTGGCGGGTGTGGTTGGCATTGCCAGTGCTCCAGCTTGGAACCAGCTTATCAAATCTAGATTACTCTTTCCAGCTTCCTCATTGGCAGGGTGGGGTACCTGCTGCTTTACCTCCAGGTGGTGAGAGGGCAGAACACTGGGGAGGTGTTGCCCCACCCCTCCGCCTGGCAAACAGGAGGTACCTGGCTGGTGGGGTGAGGGCTGCCAGGTATGAGAAGCCCAGAGATGAAGGAGATGAGAGGGTCATACCTGAAAGGGTAGCTTATCTCACTAGGGCACGGAGGTGGAAGTATCTCTCCCTGAAAAGCTGGGTGTGCCACGAGAGCAGGGTGTGCCCCGTCCTCGGGAATCCTGCACCCAGGGTGAGCAGTCAGGCCACCAGGGATCCTCTTGCGGTTGGTTGGCTGGTGGGTAGGATTCTAATCTGAGGACTGAACGGGTCACTGGCCACAGGGCCTGAGGCTCACGGGCTCAGAAGAGGAAGACATGTGAGAAGAATGCCATGTGGTGGAGAGTGATTGGCACACTCTAACATCTGACTGAGCTGCACTGGGAGACAGCCCAATCAAGAATGGAATTTGAGAGGTGGCCATGGTGACAGTCGCTCACTGCAGGGCTAGGTGGAAAGCAGAGTGAGATTCTGAGCAGGACAGTAAAACCTAGAGTCTTACCTTGGGCAGTTTTTTTTCTTTTCCAAGGCTATTGGCTTTGACCACAGTAATCATTGAACATCACACACACACACACACACACACACACACACACACACACACGTCACATGTCACTGAGGCAAACCTCTGTAGACCCTGAGCTTTCCCTAGTCTGCCTCATTTTGTTCTTTTCTTTGCTCATCTGACTCAAGGCTGGCTGTTCCCAGTGGCATAGCTCCCTCCACATAAGTGACCAGAGACTAACAGGCCATGAGCTTCTGTGAAGGATGGTGGTTATGGAGCTGCTGGGACCAGTTTCTGCCAGACTCCATGACTTCTGTGCCAGACTCTCTGGCCTGCTGTCTGCATCAGCCCTCTCATGATACTTGGTTTACAAGGAACTGACAACATCACAAATCATGCTAACAAATAAGAAAGGGTTGCAAAGCTGCACCATGGTAGGTGCTGGGATCTGGAGACAGCCAGCTCAGACAGGAGCCTTTCAGGAGCCCTAAAGTCACTGTCATTGTCCTTTCCTCACATCACAATGATTGTCCTTGTCCTTATTGTCCTCTTGTAAGCCCTGTTTACTCTCATCCTTGTCCCCGTAAGTTGGCTCCTTTTCCTTCCCAGCCTGGAGTGGGGAATGGCAGGTTCTAGGCTAGGCATGCAATTCCCTGAGCTGGGGAACTCTCTGGAACCTTGTGACTCAGGATGGGACTGATTCTTCTCTGGCTGTGGTAAAGGATTGTAGGAAGACCATTTTAGTTGTTAAATGCTTTAAGCAAAGTCTCCCCTTCCTTCCTAGATACTCATCCTGTAACTTACCTGGCCGTTCCAACTCAGCGTGCTATTGGCAGGGTCCTCTTGAGGCTTCTTTTGGAATAATTAAAAATGACCGTAGGCATTAGTTCCATGTCATCCAAGGACCTCAGAAAATGCCCCTGGACATCAGAAACTGGAAACGTTTTGCAAATTCTCACCTATGTCTCTGCTACCATATTTGTACCAGCTCGATAATTTGTAAAACTCCTGTGCAGAGTTAAAATACATTCTGTGTGGTAAAATGCCTGCTGTAGATTAGGAACCCAAAAGTGAATACTTCCGAAAGGGGATCTGTGCGCCTGGGCCCACTTCCAGTAGCCCTAGGCTGTCATTGTCAAGAAACACACACACACACGCACACACACACGCACACACATGTACACACATGCACACACACGTACACACATGTACACACACGTACACACACATGTATACACACACACATGCACGCACACACGCACGCACACACATGTCACATGTCACTGTGGCAAAGCTCTGTAGACCCTGAGCTTTCCCTAGTCTGCCTCATTTTTATGTATTTGTTCATATTCAGTCATTCTCTCTCCCTCTCCCCTCCCCCACCTCCCGCTGCTTCATTTCACATCTTTCTGCCTCTCTTTTGACAAAAAGCCAAACTCACTTGGGGCAAGGCCCCACTTTTGCCAAGCAGCAGCGTCACAAAGCCCTGAGCAGGTGTGCGTTAGGTCTTCCATGGCCCAGGGTGTTTTGTACAACACGGAGGAGCCAGAGAGCCACTCAGGCTGCGGAGTCAGCCTGTTGTTTCACTTATCTGGACAGAAAGCCGAAGCGCTGAGTCATAGGGATGTGTGGCGGAGAACGTTAAGTCATAGCAGTGCCCATGAAGTGTTTATCAGACTTTTGTTTTTGAACTGGAGAAAAGGGGGGGGGGGTGTCAGCCCTTCATACGATCCTACACGCTAGTAGTCATACTTAACTTCTTGGTGTCATTTTTAGAAAGGGGGAGGATGTCCGAGAGGCTCCCAGAGGTCGCGCTGAGTTATGGCTTATGCTTCAGCCTCCTAGTTTACACTTCATCGTGTTTCCTCCCCGATTAGATTACAAGCTGCCTCTCTGTGTTCAAAAGACACTTTACCAATTGAGCGCCCTTGGTTGTCACATACTGTGGAAGTCCCCATTGGCAGCTGTGTATCTACAAGATGTACAGTGAAGTGAACCCAAAGTTGTCTCGTGTACTTAAAAACTTGTTCCAGTTTCTTAAATGTTGGTAATATGCATCACTAAATTGACCATTGTTAAGAATGTTTGGTGTTACTAGGTTTGTTCCTACACGTGTGTAGCAGTACCCAGTCTATCCCTTTCATCTCAGTGGCAGCTTAGTCCCTGTTTAGACAGTCATTTCCTATCCTTCAATCTCCAGCTCCCAGTGGCCACCGTTCTACTTTCTTTTTCTATGATTTTGACTGTTCTAGGTATTTCACCTAAATGGAGATACATAATATATGTCCCCATGTAACTGTCATATATTGCTGAAGATGTCCCCAGGTTCACCTGTATTATAGCATCTGTCAAAATCTTTTCTTTTCTTTTTTTTTTTTTTGGTTGTTTTTCAAGACAAGGTTTCTCTGTGTAGCTTTAGTGCCTGCCCTGGAACTCTCTCTGTAGGCTGGCCTCAAATTCTCGGAGATCCACCTGCCTCTGCCTCCCGAGTGCTAGGATTAAAGGCGTGCGCCACCACTGCCCCGCATCAAAATCTTTCTTAAGGTGAATTATGCTGTGTTTACAAATACAGCCTATTTTGTTTAGCCTTTCATCCATGACTGACACTTGGGCGGCCCCTCCCCTCATTGGGTTGTAGCAAACAACATGGCTGTGAACTTGAGTGTATCTTCTTGATGACAACTAGTGCAATCCCTCTCATTTTCCCTCTCAGAGGCATTTTCTGGTCCCATGTAGGGCCTGCTTCTGGTCTTTGTCACAGAACATCACTGTGGGCAGGTGGCATAGGTGGTCACATAGACCTGGAGAAGGAGCTTACGCAGAGACAGATCCATCTGTAATGTGAGGATCCAGGTAGAGAGGGGGATCGGGAGCTGGGGGTTAGAGGTGCGGAGGAGGGCACAGCTCAGAGGGTGGGTGTGGTGTCCAGGTAAGAGGACATATTGAAGCACAGGAGCCCAGAAGAATTCGGAGGAGCAAAGGAGACAGGAGGGCCCTGCCAGGATGTACCCTATCAGCTGCCCAGAAGGAGGACGTGTGTTTTGATAAGTAGAGAATGGAGACAGAACTTCCTCTGCCAAGGAGCTGGTGATAGCTGAGAGGGGACATGGACAGGGAGGGCCCCAGCCTGGATGTAGACATGGGACTCCACCCTCCTTGGGCCTGGAGTTTGTCCCTAGGTAGGAATTCAGTTCCCCCTCCTGCAGTAAACAGTGAGTCTCTTGAAATTTATAAACAGGAAAATGGCCAAAGAGGGAGATTTTGTACCATGGGGAGACCCAGGGGAGAGAAGTCAGCCTCGTTCTAGCCTCAGGCTCCTGCCTCCCCCAGGATTCTGCCCACAGCTCCCCCCATGGTGTTCCCATCAGATATTCACATTAGTCTCTACCCTTTGAAACCCCTCAGCAAGCTCTTATCTGACGTGTGGCTCTGTCCCTGCCTACCGTGTCTTTTTCTTGTGCATGTCTGCATCCCTGGGAGGAGGCAATGCAATCCAGTGTACCCACTGGCCACTGTATGGTCTCTGCTGCTGCAGATGACCGCCAGGCTAGCCAAGTGACAGATCTCATGGGACTGCTGAGAGGCTCCAGTTGGCCTTCCCAGGATCAGTTCCTACAGCTGCCTTCACAAACAACATAGACCCGGCAGTTTAAAAGGGGCCATGCGTTTTTCTCAGTTGTACCTGCTGAGATCCACTCAGATCCCAGCAAAACAGGCATGGTCTCTCCTGACACGTGTCTCCACTTGCAAGTGGTTGCCTCTCCTTTCTGCTCCTCGCCATCTAACCCCTGCATATCCCTGTCCTCATCTCTTCCTCTTTTTCTGTGCTGGGATGGAACCTAGAGCGTCTGTCATACCAAGCCTCTACCCTGTCAATGCATCACCTCCCCCAGCCCCTTCTCCTGAAAAGGCACCAGCCATATTGTATTAGGAATCAGCTAAATGACTTCATTTTTCTTACCTCGTTGAAGGGCCCGTCACTAAACATTTATCCCATCCTGAATACACATGTTCTAGGGGTACAGTTTCGAGCACAGCCCTTCATAGAGCACCCTACATGAATCAGATCTGCAGTGTGAATGTTACTCGAAGCCCTAGACTTGTTGCTTGCTGGATGGGACTCTTTGGAGGCCTGTGATCTTATCTTCTCTTCTGCCCCAAATCTTATTACTTGGTGTCACATTGTAACTGAGCCACTCTTGCTGCTAACTGGACTTTCACAGTCCCTGGTTGGCATTCATGCTTCTGTCCCCACCCAGGCCTGTGTACCAGCTGCTAATCTGTTTCCAAGAAATGCCATGTCTTTCCAAGCTAGAACCTATCCCCCTCATGCCATTTCCTCACCTCCCTTAGCTCTTCTTGCCTCCCTAGTCCAACAGTCCCATCCCATACCCTGCTGCGCTGGCCAATGCATAGATCCTTAGCTCTTGGAAGTGCTGAATGGCACCAGTAAGGAGGTCAGTAAGAGGAAATGGCTCCCATCTGAATGTGATCACATGATTTAATTCTAGCCTAACCACATACCAGCCATCTCAAACCCCAAGTGTGAATCCATGAAACTCTTGATGATGCAATGAAGTTTGACTTATCTTAAAGCATCACTGGATATTTGAAGCCATGGTGGCTTGGGGGTTCTGAATGGTATTGTCATTGTGAGCTGATGATTTTCAAAACTCAGTGTCATGGTGCCTTTTTTGAGTCAGGAGTGGGTTACTCCAGAGCACTTAGGCTTACTGGAAAGCTTTGGGAAATCCCTGAGACATCTGTGGTTTAAAGACGCTCCCTGAATGATTCCGTGTGGGATGGTTCCCCATAGGGACATTTATTCGCTTTATTTGGTTGTGACACCTAGGTGGTTGGGGGAGGGATGGCTGCTGACATCTGGCTGGTAGAGGCCAAGATGCTTCTCATCTATAGATCTGGGCTCAGTCCTGATGCCCCACATGTAGAAAGTCTGGCTTGGGCTGATAGTAGGGGAGATGGGTGTTTTCTAACCACACCCAGCCGATGTCCCTGCTGTGGCAAGTCAGCTCTGTGACCTGGGATCCTCTGCTGTGCAGTGAGAATCTAGGTAGGAAAGAGGGATCTCACTGTCCAGGGTGGCCCAGGGTAGTCATCTCCTCCAGCTCCTCAGTGGTAATAAAGTTTAGCCATGCTTGCAGCCAATGGCATACACAGCCTTTACATGTTTCTGCACAAATGGATGCTACGAATGGCCAAGACTATCCTTTTAGATGTGCATGAGAGATCAAGAACCAACCCCAGGGCCTTATGCGTGCTAGGTGCGCACTACTGAGTTCTATTTCCAGCCCCTCTTTTTCCTTTCTACTGTTTTTTAAAAAAATAATTTTTTGAAATTATTACATCATTCCTTCCCTTTCCTTCCCTTTCCTTCCCTTTCTCTAACTCTTCCCAAGTTCATGATATCTTTTTAATTGCTACACACACACACACACACACACACACACACGCGCGCGCAAGCACACACACATGTGCATGCACACACACATAGACACACACACACAAGCACACACACATTCCTAAATAATAAATACAACCAGTTCAGTCCATATAGTGTTAATTCTATGTATTGTATATATGATTTCAGGTCTGACCATTGATTGGTATTAAGGCCTCGTTAACTTTCCTCTTTCCATACTTAGCATGCCTTGTTCAGATCCTGCCTAAGTAGCCATGTTGATGAGATTTCACAGTGTAGTGGCTCTGGCACTAGGAGACACATTCTTACAGCAAATATCTTGTCCCTCTGCCTCGTCAGTCTTCCTGTCCCCTCTTTTGCAATGACCCCTGAACCTTAGGCACAGGAGTTGTGTTATACGTATGAGTTAGGATCTGGCATCACGATTTCTTGTTCTCTGCATTTTGATTGGTTGTAGTTTTCTGTAATGGTCTTCATCTGTTGCAAAGATGTGTTTCTTTGATGAAGGGTAAGGACCACACTTATCTGTGGATATAATAATATATATTTAGAATCCAGTTAGGGACCACTCCCAGTCCCTCTTGAAAGTTGGAGCCTTGGACTTCTCCTTAGGATAAGGGTTACCAGGAAAGGAAACAGTTATTTGGATATAAATGGTATTTGTGTGCAAAATGTCTCTAATTCAGACATACTGTCTTCATAATTAGTTTCTAGGGAGGTGCTTTCCTGATATTTCAGGTTTCAGGAAAAGAGAACTCTCCCAGGGGATCCAGAGGTGGAACGCTGGAGGCTGGGCCCATTCATTGGCATTGGTGGCGTTTGCTCAGTAGTAGACACTTCCTTCCTTGGTGCCAGGCAGTAAACCTCAGTGACCCTAGCATAATACCTCTTGCCTGGGCTGAGGATGGGCAGCCACACACTTGTCACCTCTTCAAGGAAGTCTGTTGTCGAGAACGGAGCCAGTAAATAAGTGCTAAAGTCTCACGCACTAGCCAGCTTTATTCAGAGCATCAGACAGTTTGTACTTTGAGTGTTAAGAAAAATCACATGAAAAAAAAATGTCCAGTCACAAGGGCAAGCAGCATGTGACAGACAAGCTGCATGTGACAGCAACATGTTTTTCCATGGAGGCATAAAAATAAACATAACAAAAGCCTGTTGTAATGGATAATTTGGCGTAAACTCATTCCTATCTGCTATACCTGGGAGGAGCACAAACACATATGCCAAGAACAATTGCATGTTTAGAAGACACTGAGGTCATACGACCCTTGACTTGTTGTCTTCGAGTTTTCTCACAAGCACTCAGAATTCTCCTCCCACGCCTCCATAAAGGGACCGTGTTCTGACAGTATGCCAACTGTTAACCGAGACTGATGTCTCGTGACTCCTACCCCAGGCCCAAGCTCCCCAGCAGGATCTGCCCCTCCCCCGCCACCCCTGCAGCTGCTCCCTGCACAGTCTGCCCACTCCACTTCCGGTCTTCTGAGTGGATATTGATTGTATCCTCTTCTGCGTGTGACTGGCATTCTTGGTGTGCTAGTGGAGCCAGTCAGTGGCTTTACTACTCCTAAAGGGAGCCTTGACGTGAGACACCGGTCTGGTTGATCCTCAGAAGCTGCTGTCAGCTGCCAGAAGGCTTCCTCACCTAGGTGGGCCCAGTGAAAGCAAATGACATGCAGAAAGGGATGTGCTTTTTATAAGGGTCCATCTACGGTTTGGCAGTCTCTGTAGTTCAACTGCATGGTGAGCCCTCACCCCGTGCTTCAGGATAGGTAGTTTTTGTATAATTACTACTTCATTTTCATAGAAGATTTATTTTTAATAGTTTTCTGGAAAATCTGGTAGTAAGATTCTTGCCTATGTAATTGATTTCTCACTTGCCTCCTTATTCCATTTATAACCCTTAAAGTTCCTTTTAGGCAGAACCTTAAATAAGTGGTCAAAGAAAGGGGTAATGAAGAAGGCAGGACTCCAAGTCTAGTGATGAATCTCGTTATCAAAAGTAATTTTGGAGAAAGCCAAAATGAATCACACTTAACAGGTAAAGGTGTGTCAACCAACCTTCCATTAGGGAAACAAAATACCTGAGCTAACCAACGTAAGAAGAAAGGTGTGTTTTGACTTACTGTTTTGGAGGCGTCTTTCCTCAGTCAGCTGCTCCTTAGTTTCTGGGCCTCAGTAAGGCAGCACGTTGTGACGGAGTGTGTGGTAGAGGAAGACATTCTCCTCATGCGGCTTTGAAGCAGGATCAGAAGACGAGAAAGAGCTGGGGCTCGTATATCCCATCAGGACCCATCTCCTAGTGGGTGCTTTATCTCCCTGCAGCACTACAGGCAGAGACCAGGTCTGTAACACTGGTCTTAGAGGGACCTGGTTCCAAACTAAGGCAGAGGTCACCAGAGACCTTAAAGACTCCCAGTTTATCATACTGAACAAGGCTTTAAAGTCCCCGAGGGCATTTTCCCCTTAACTGCAGTGAGTGAGGTGATAGTCCAGGGCAATTTTTCTTTCCTGATCTCTTTGAAATTATTTAGCAAACATAATAGCTGATTCTCACAACTGAAAATATACAAGGTTTTGAAAGACCCCACAGGAAGATCCAGAAGCAGTTACCAACACACATAACACTGTGTTAGGAGATGTTGGTAACAGAAGGGAGACAAGTGCCTGGGAAACAGGGATTCCTGTGGAGAGAGCTAGGGCAGACGGAAGCCTGTCTGGGTGGAGGGAAGCTTGGAGCAAATGGATAGCACTGGGATTGTTAGTGTAGTTCAGCGAGTTTTCCTTCCCGCATCCAGACAGCTGTCTCCTTCACTACTCACTGCTCACAGTTCATGTCAGCCGCTGCTTCCATGTGCCTCTTCCGGAGGTTCTAGACATGAGGTCATTTAGCATGTAGTCTTGGTGTTAGCATCACTGTTGAGAATGGTCTCACTTCACTATATACTTTATTAACTGTTCTTTTTGCTGCTGAATGGTATGGCCATCCCTCGGTGTTTGCTGGACATCATTTCTAGGTTTCCTGAACATAACTGAGTCAAAAGATGCTCGAGACCCTTCTATAAAATGGCAGTGTTTGCACAGAACCTACACCCACTTTCTTGTACACTTCAAATCATGTCTAGATTAGTTACAGTGTCTCATAAAATAAACACATTGTCAGCAGTTATTAAACTGTATCGCTCAGAAAACAATGACAGATAAAAGCTCATATTTGGTGGAGAGGCACCTTTTAAAAAGGTTTTAGATAACTTCTGTTGCGATGTGTTATTATAGTTCCATTTTGTTCTGAATTGTTATTAGTGTCTTACTATGCCAAACTGGCAAATAAAACTTTACCTTAGGCGTGTCAGTGAAGAAAATGTCCAAATAAAGCCTAGTCCTATTTGCTGTTTCAGTCTCATACTGGAGGCCCTGAAACACATCCTTCTCAGCTAAGGGGGACCGCTGAATAGAGCAAATGCTTTGCAAGTCCTGCGGCTGGGAAGGAGCAGTGGACATAGCAGGCTTTGGGTAGGAGATCCTTTATTCTCCACCTTTCTTCTCCTTCTGCACAAACAATACATCTTTTGCAAAATGGATTCTCTTCTAGACACATACACACACGAGTGCATATGTACATATGCATGCACGTGTGCTTGTGAAAACACACACACACACACACACACACACACACGCATGCATGGTTTCTTAGTCCTGTGGCCCCCGTTACTTTTTGAAAGTTCATTAATTTTGCATTTATCTGCACTTGTTAGCGATGCATAATAATAGGTTTTATTTGACATTGTCATTCACGTATAGAATGTGTTTTGTTTTCACCCTCTGCTACCATATCTTGTCTCCTCCTATCCCTGATGCTCCCATTCCTCTTCCCAACACCACACCCCCCCATTCCCTTGTCCCCTTTCTATTCCCATGCTGTTTTTTTGGTTTTGATGAGTTTTATTAGGATTATTTACATGAACGTGGGCCAGGGTTTTTTTTTTTTTTTTTACAGTAGTGAGGGCAAGGTACACTACTGCAGAAAACATCTCTTCTGTCCTCCAGCAACTGTTAGCTACCTACAGCTCCTCAGACAGTGATGGGCTCTGTGAGCCCCTTCCTCCAACATAAAGGAATGACACCCAGTCTTTGGTTGTGAGTTCATGAGTGTAGGAGCTATGTCAAGCCCAGATGTCCGAGTTCCACAGCACTCCACCCCTTCTTCTGGATCTTGTGTTCTTTCTGTACCCTCTTCTATGACGTTCCTTGGGTCTTAGAGGGGATGATGGTCAGGGCTGAACATCCAACAGTCACTTATTCTCAGGACTTTGACTAGTTATGAATCACTACGGTAGTTGCTACTCACTGCAACATGAAGTGTCTCCTACCAACACTGACAGTAGCACTAACTTACAGGCCCAAACATAAATATTTAGAAAGTATGTTCTGCCTGGCAGGTTGATATTGTCGCTCACAGTGTTCACAGCTGAGTAAAAGTATTGATGTTTTTTCTCCCTCATGGCACATGTAGCATCTCCTGACAAACCGGTTAACAGGGAGGGCGCTTCCAACTCAGGTCCAGTTTGATTTCTCTATGTCCTGGAACTAAAGTCTATGGTGGTTTCAACAGTATGGTCCTCTGTACCAACAGCTTATAGAAAGGTGTGTGGCTATTTTCACTTGATAACCTATGGCTGCTGCAAATGGTTTTATCCATCCACACAGGATACCTCCTTTCAAACAAGATTTTATTTTATTTTTTGAAATTAGTGGGTAGAGCAGGTTTTTCTTATAGAGTTTTCATATATCGAGGTTTGGTTGACTCTCCCCTTCTCCCCGACTCCATGTCCCCACTTCCAGCCCTACTCAAACCTTTCCATTGCCAACGTTCCCGCCTTCACTTCCATATAATATTTGCTCTGCACACTCCTGCCCTTAAAGCCCCATTGCCCCTCTCATAGGCCCCTTTCTGGTTTCCTGAGAATCCATGTTCTTTTGTTTGTTTTGTTTTAATGATGTTGACCCACGAGTATGGCATGCTGATGAAGGCTTGCCTGCCCCACTGCACGTGTCTTCCCTACTGTGCATTTCTCCCCACCTGCTGATGTGCACTTGGTTGCCCAGGACCACAGACTTCTGTGAATCCTGCAATACTCTTCATGCTCATCTTTGCCATGCCTTGTGTCTATTATTCCTCCCATTCTTCAGTTCTAATAGGTACAAGTTGATTGGCAGAATCAGGCCAACTATGTAACACCTTGACTTTATGAACCAGGCAAACTTCCTTCTTTGTCTCTTCTGTTCAGAGGTTGCTGAAGTGATGAGAAGGGGCTCTGGGGGAGGGGGAATGTCTCCTCCAAGAGGTCCTTGGCCCGGACAGTTGTGATCCCACTTATTCCAGGCCTCACGCCCTCACCCCTCCATCGGGGTAGATGGAGAGGCCCTGAGAACTGATGGTGTCTGGTCAGTGGGGGAAGTCACATCAGAACTGACGCTGCCAGGCAGCAGTCTAACCTCAGGGTGACTCAGCTGATTGGGTTGAGTGAGTTTCATCCTATGTTGGTGGCATGTGAGGATGCATCCCTCCTCACTATAACTTGTTCATCCTACCTTCTGTGAAAATGACCAAGTGAGGGCAAGCACATTGGGCCTGAAAAATCCTTAGACAAAACCCCAGACAACACAGCAGATGCCACACTTAATTCATATGCAATGCAGTCCAGTATAAAATGCAAAAGGCTAGAAGGAGAGTTAGTCTCCCTGGTTTGTAGGGAAATTCCAGTGAGCAAGGACGAGCCTTCCTTGGTGAACCTGCTCTGCAGAAACCTGCTTGTTCCCTCTACTAAGCTCAAGGGGGATGGACGAAGTACTCCCCAGGCATGAGCTGGTGAGAGAAACCAGCTGCCCTTCCAGTTCACCTCCCATCTAATATCTTGGAGGAGAGCAGTGGGAGCAGGTGAGCATCCCATTTGGCTGGAATATCAAGAAGCTAGGCTGTTCTGCAGGATGTTCACGCTGCTCTGGTTTGTGAGCCAGTCCGAGTGCTGTCAGGAAGCTTGTCTGTGCTTGTGGAAGCACAGCATCCTGACTGGGGCCGTGCTTCTTACAAAGCAGGTTAAGCAACTGATGAAGCTCTTCCAATAAGACAGACATTTAGAGGCGGAACCCCCAAATATTCCAAGTAAGTGATGCTCTCAGCCTATTGACTGTGAAGAGATTGTGCCCAAGAGGAAAGGCAGATGACAGGTGACCTACTGCAAGGTCTGCCTTGCTCAGGTTCAAGGTGACAAAAGAGCAGCCCTGCTAGCAGCAAGGAAGTGAAGGTATTTGGAGCACCAGGGACCAGGAATTTGGTCCTTGTCCAAAAGACTGGAATCTCTATTGGGATATTTCTAACAATAGCAGCATCTATCGAAAGATCAAAATGAGATGGTTTTATTTTGTCTTCTTTTTGTGATATGAATTATGCCCCGGGTCTTGAACATGCTGAACACAGGCGGGGACTTGAGTTGCAGACAGCCTCACTTCTAAGCTGCAGTGATTAGAGGAGCCTTTGCTGACACAGCAGAGAGAAAGTCAGGTGTGTACTCACTGATGCCTGGGCAGAGGTAGACAAAGGGTACTGAGCCCAGTGCAGAAGGACCAAGTTCACACCTAGGCTACCAACCTCTCAATGAGCAGCCATAGCAAATAGCTCAGGATTGGAGCATGCTCTCCAAAGTGGAGAAGACATGGTCCATGAGGCTTTGTGGGGATTCCTGCAGTGACGTATGTGGAAGAGGCACCCTCAGCAGAGTGTGTGCTGGCCTCTAACCCCAGTCCTTTCTACAAGGACTTTACAGTGGGCCTCTTAATATAATCACTAAGTCACCTGCTTGTGGTTGAGAATCCATAATTCAAAAATACAAAGTCCATAGATTTAAATACAAAATGCTCTAATACATGAAACTCTGAATGGCAATATGATGCCATATAAGTAGAAAATTTAATTGTTACTAAACTCTGTTTCAAACATAAAAATCTGAAAAATATTATATAACATTACCTTCAGGCCTTGCATTTGAGGTGTATATGAGACATAAATAAATTTTGTGTTTAGCATTGAGTCTTCTCCAATATTTCATTTCATTCAGTATCCTCTTCCAATCTCATTTCAAAATCTGGAAAAAAAATCACAAATTTGAAGCACCTCTGGACCCAAAAATTTCAGTTGAGGAAACTCAGTCTGAATAATAACTTATATAGTTGTTCCAGTGTCCCTTAACTTTAAAAATATGTTTATTTTTAATTGTGTATTTTTATGAGTATATTGAGATATATGCGTGTAAAGTTAGGGGAGCTTGGAGGTCAGAAGAGGGCATTGGCTCCCTTGGGTCTGGAGTGTTTAGGCAGTTAAAAGTTTTGTGTCATGGGCGCTGGAGCCTCTTTTAGATTCTCTACAAGAGAAGCAAGTGCTCTTAGACAACTGAGCCATCTCTCCAACCCCTGCAGTTAATTTTCAATTTTAAAGCAGGACATATGACAGGCCAGGACACATAAATGAGATTGACTTTAGCCAATGGCCATGTACCCTAGGACATACCTGGCTACTCTGCATCCTCACTTCCAGCATCTTCTTCCTTTGGCTCAATTTGTTCCCAGGCTATTTGACATCTCCTTAGGAGTGCCCTAGGTCCCCTTAAACATCTTCTATTTTAGAATCTTCTTTCTATCCCTACTTTCCAAATCTAAAATATTGGTGCTACTAACCTTAGCTAAGCCATTGAAGATATGACTATAATATAGGGCTGACCCCATTTCTTTCTGTACTTATCCTGTCTCAAACCTGTTCTTCAGAGACTGGGAAATAGCTTACAAGCCTCATGTCCACACAAAAATGGCATATTCTGAAAGGCTGGCCCTTAGACTAATATCCTTGAGTAGGACTTGTTTTGTTTTGTTTCTGTTTTCAGATAGGGTCTCAGTGAATAGCCCCAACTGGCATAGGACTCTTTATGTAGACCAGACTGATTTTGAACTCACAGAGATCTGCCTGCTTCTGCTTCTCAGGTGCTGTGAATAAAGGCATATACTACCATGCCCAACTTAAAGTTAACAGTATCCATGAAAGGGCTCTGCCACTGAATTATCCTTGGGTTGAGGATAGATTTTAATAGCCATTGAATGCTAGGCTTGATAAAGGTTCAACTCTGTAGCACCAATGTGCCAGAGGTTACACAAGGGTCTGGCCCTGAATTCTCCCCTTTCTTCCTAGCTCACTGTCCAGCCTGTATGCGAGTCTCTTTCCCAACCTCACCTCCCCTGCCTCTCATTTCCTAACCCTTACACATGCCAATGACTCCTGACAATGCTGACTGCCTGGATCCTGACCCTGGACAGGGAAGGAGAGAGAGAAAAGCTGCTTATGCAAGGACACAGCCTGAGGTCTGGGATAGCCTGGCTTGGGTGTTGTGAGAGGCTGGGAAGAGAGGATAACCATGCAAGGTGGGGTCGGCTGGTCACTCTTTCTACTGGTGGACAGGACACCTCTACTTTGTCACACATAAGAAAGCTTTGGGGGAAAGGATACTTACTGACAGCAAATGACTTTCTGGTGACCTGTCAGTGATGGAAAATGCCAGGCTTCAAGAGCTAGATCTCAAGCATTTCTCAGGAAGGTGATAAACAAGGCTGAAGACAGGCTGGAAGGCAGGGCCTACTCCAGGGCTGTCTGCAAAGGCCTTGACTTGGGTTCTCAGAGTACGATGCATCTGTATTTAACATATATAGTAATGTTTTTTTCATCTTAACTGCTTTTAAATTGCATGCTTCATTGGTGTGAAATACATTTCCATTGTGCAGAAATTGCCACTCTCTGACTCCAGGGCCTCTTCATCTCTCTGGACTAGCCATATGTACCCTTATACTTCTGACTTCCTGTGTCTCTGTCCCAGTCCTGGTCAGCCCATATGTTCTGTCTTAAATGTATTGGGTCCTCTAGGGACCTTGTATAAGTCAAATCATAGAGAAAGCATCCTTCTGAGACAGCTAACTACACTGAGTGCAGTGTCCTTGGAGTCCCCTGTGTTGTAACCTATGTCTGGTTCTCCATCCTTTTTTCAGGATGAATGGTAATTAGATCTCATGTGTAGATCACACTTTACCCATGATTCCAGGGATGGGCACATGAGCTATTGAGACTGGTACTCTAAACACATAAGACGATAGCACTTGGTACCACAATGGTTTTTTTTAAATTGTTCTTTTGGGTAGCTTGCAAGATGAGTTCAGAGAGGCTAAGGTCATGTAGAAATTGCTTGCACAGCTTGGAGCCAGCACTGAACCTAGCTAGCTGAACGGTTGTCCTGTCAGAGGGGCACACGTGCTGTGCAGTTAGACTTTTCCAGAAAGTGTCCCTTTCACAGTTGGCTGCTTTCTACCATGGCTGACCTTTTGCAGGTCACATCCTAAGGGTATCTAAGATTTGCCCATGTCCTAACCCATTAGTAGTGATAACCCTCTGAGAATATAGAGCGATACCGTTTGTATTTTCTCTGGTGGAAGATGCAAAAAAGCATCCTTTTGCTTAGTGTGAAAGTGCTTCAGCACACGTGAGCTCCCCTGGCCACCCCGAACTCGTCCCTCTCCCATGGACTGCGCAGACTACATGGGTAGCAGGATTGCTGCACCCCAGCCTTACAGGTAGCATTTCTATGTGTTATAATTTGCATTGTGCTTATAGACAGCATTAGATCCTGAAAGGCAAGCAGAATATACATGCAAGCACCTCTCATGTTCTGTAATCTAACCGTCTGCCCTTGGAAGTGTGGACAGGGGCAACAGTTTCCAAGTAAGTTTGGGAAATGCGTCACACAGAGCGCCAATCCCCTTTCAGGATTTGTGGTGACATTTTAGAAGCAATGAGAAGATCTTTGAAAGGAGACATCAACTTATTCTTTAAGTGAACATTTCTGAAAATTATTTCAATAATAATTATTATCAGCCACTGATCCCTCTCCCCCCCCCCACCCTCACACTTTTTTTTTGTATTTTGCTGGGGTCTTGCATCTGAGCTCCGTGCCCTGCCTGATTCCCTTACTTAGATGACCACCTGCTGATGTCCTCTGAGGACTGATGTCTCCAACAAACACATCATCTTTAACATAAGCAGTGACTGTAAACACAGTGAATACAAAGGGTTCCTATATGGAGCATTCACTTCAAAAACTATGATTATAGTTGTTGTTAATGGTGGTGGTGGTGGCGGTTTGTGTGTGTGTGTGTGTGTGTGTGTGTGTGTGTGTGTGTGTGATGTATGTGTGTGGGTTTGCACATTGACTCTGTCTTGCTTCTGATTTTATTTGGGGGAATGCTCCATGAGCCACACTTTGACAGGGCTGCACCCTGTTGACCAATTCATAGGGGATGGAGAACCTTACTCTGGAAAAGTTGGGAAGCAAGGAACTCCAGTGTCCTGGTTTGTTAAGTCCAGCCATGCCACGAACCCCACTCACTGAACTCAGTGTTTCAGCTGTCTCTGGAGTATTGCTAGACTCTCAGTTCCAGTGCCAACAGGAGATCCCCGCTGGAGCTACCCATCCCAGGCTTGTTGCAGACTTCAAAACCTGAGGCGGGTAGGAGGGGCTGAAGTCTCCCAAGAGTCCAGGTTGCAAGATTATGGTGAAGAACCATGTGTGGGCAGCTGTGCAACAACCTTGGTTTATGAAGCACTCTCTGACAAGATGTGAGTTTTCTTCTGCATACTTAATTTCCCCAACCCATCCATCAAAGAGCTGATCACCCATGGCCGGTAGCCTTCTTCTGGAAGTCTTCCTGCCTTCAGCTTGCCAGTACTTTCAACTTTGATTTAATAAGGCACCTTGGACAACCATTTCTTAGTTAGCTTGTCCCCAGAATGCCAGAGGCACCCACACGGCCAGGGGCCTGTTCTCACCAGTGTCTGCATGGAGTGCAGCCATGGCCCTGCTTCTCTGGACCCAAGGGCTGTATCTGAAGGGTTTAGCCCCAGGTGAATGAAGCCTGGCCAGCCCAGGAGGAGCCAGACTGCTTGGTCACCTTCTGTGGTCACACTGCCAATTCATCATAGTGTTTGTAGGGGATTAATAATAGTTCAAGGTGTATGGGGGGCAGGGGGACAACTGATCACCCATTAGCGTCTAACGCGTCAGTTTCTGAGAGCCATCTTGCCATCCTTTGCTCAAGGACAGAGAGATGGTGGATTTCGGGGCTGACTGCAGGAAGTGTTACAGAGGGCTGAGCTGCAGTTCCTAGGATGCTGCTAGGAAGGTCAAAGTGAAGGGCATCCTACTCTGAGATCTAGAAGGGCTTGAAAAATGTGGAGCCTACCGTGTAACTCTGTGCAGCTAGGAGCACCATTGCTCACACATGGCCTTTTCTAGTCTCCCCTCTCCCCTCTCCTACCCGGTGCTGGCTGTGCAGACATGCTGTAGAATAGTAAAGCACTGCCTAATCGGACCAGCTCGATGTGACTTAGTGAGTAAATCAAAACCTTTTTGGCAGTCACTCTCTTGCTTGCAGACTCAAGTGTTACTCACCCACAGCCAGCCAACCCCGAGGACTGCTCAACAGGCTGACAAAGCAAATGGGAAGCATCAGCATGTGCCAGTCACTGCCCTGGCACACCCCCGACATTGCTCTTGACCCTCACAACAACCATGCATTGTAGGGTATGTGCCTCCCACATCACAGATGTTGAAACAGAGCTTGCACAAGGGTCACGTCCTTGCCCAGGGTCACACAGCTGTCACAGGACAGAACTACAATGGAAATGCCTGTTCCCCAGACTCAAAAGTCTGTGCCGTCACTGTGAGTCCCTGCTATATGCCTGGTGGTTGGCTTCAAGCACCGATCTCAACCCCCATGGATGACAGTGCCCATGAAAGAGGTCCGTGGCAGTGAGTGAGTGGCAGCCTTGTCAAAGTAGCTGGCAGAATGCCCAAGAAGAGAGCTTAGTTTGTGAACTAGATTTGTTCTTTTAAGGGGGATTTTCTATTTTTAAAAATAAATTTCCATGTACCTATTTCTTGATCAGTTTTAAAAATAAAACAATAATATCTTTCCCTGGGGGAAAGCCACTCATAGTAAACAATTGAGTACAACATTTCAAAACTACATTCTGGCATAAATTTGTATATTATTATATATTATTTAAATAAAGTATGTTTGAAGAAATCATGAAGAAGCAAAGGATCAGAGGGAGAAACATGATGGCTCATCAAATACAACACATGTGGGGGGCCCTCCAGGGCAAGGCCCTCCTTCCTCCTTTGTTCCGAGCCCTTAGCTCAATTAGTGAACTTAGAGAAATAAGACAAAATGGCGCCTCACTCTTCTAAGACAGGAGGCTGTGGCGAGGCTGGAATCAGAGGCCTGTGTGGGCCACATGCAGAGACATTTCTGCATTAGTTACATTTCTACTTGCTTGACAAAATACTGACATGAAGCCACTCACAGGAGGAAAGGTTTCTTGTGGCTTATGTTTGAAATTGTATTCATGAGGTGACTTGTCACATGGTATCCGCAACCGGGAAGCAGAGAGAGATGCATGCTGGTGCTAAGTTCACTTTCTCTCTCTTTCTCTCCCTTCTTTTCTCTAGTCTTGTACCCCCAGTTCATGAGACGATGCCACCCACATTCTAGGTGAATCTTCCTTTCTCAGCTAAAACTTTTGGGAAACAGCCACAAAGATACCCAAACTTAAAAAGTTTTGATGGTGACACTATAAAGATCAAATAGCAAACATTTTTATTTACGGACATGGGAGGGGTATGCCATCATCTTCACAGTGGCTCAAATTGCTATCGTGGTGTATCTGCTGGCATGGTAAACATACAGGTGAAGTATAGTCCTGTGCTAGGAAACCTGTTTACAAAAACACTGGCAGAAGTGTATTGGGCCATAGGCACTAGT
The DNA here is from genome assembly GCF_903992535.2 of Arvicola amphibius. Lineage (NCBI taxonomy): Eukaryota > Metazoa > Chordata > Mammalia > Rodentia > Cricetidae > Arvicola > Arvicola amphibius. The sequence goes on along the minus strand of NC_052052.2, from coordinate 132,727,763 downwards.
TGTTTGCCAGCTCCTAAGTCAGTGAAAGGACTTGGAAGTAGGTGCTTACAGTATTCTGTGATTATCTGGGTATTTATCATGAACGTAAATGTTCTAGGAGCACAGTGAAGGGGCCCTGCTCTTGCCTGGGAGGGAGACTTTTGGCTGAGCCAATTGCCCTGATAGGAATGTGAAGCTGTATCCATCTACACCTCTTTCTCTTCATCTTCTGTTTCCAAAAGTGTCATCGACTCACTGAAAGAAAAAGTGTAAACAGTGGGGAAGGTCTAGCATACTTTGACTGACTATGGTTGGTAAGCATAGGTTTTGGTTGGAGGGCCCTTTTTATGGCGCTGGGAAGGAAACCCAGGGTCTAGCACACTGCAAAGCCTTCTGCTACTGAGCCATGCCTCTAGCCCCTGGCACTTAGACTTTGAAGTAGGTGCTGAATCAGGCATGTCAGGGGCCGAAAGAGTGGGGTAGTGCCCAGGAGAGCAGGTCTATGAAGGGTCCTCAGGCTTTGGGGAGCTGGTGAGTTATAGGACATGACTCAGTAGTAACAGGATCTGGGGTTTAGGCTTGTGAACAGGAGGCGTGGAAAGTCGACCGACCAAAGAGAGAACTTCACAGAGCCATGTTTTTCCAGGTCTTCATCAGGCTGAGTGTTTTCTGATCTCAGTCAGAAGTTTCCCACGCTTGGCTCTTTTCCCGAATGAGTGGGTGTGCTTACGTATTGATGCGACAGACCAGTTTTGTTCATGTCCTGTGTCGCACTAAGGAGAGGCCCTCTAAGCTCTACAGGACACTAGCTTGAGTTTCTCAAGTGAGCAGTGTTTGTTACTTAGGATAAATTAGCGTGCACATCTTGATTTGTCTTGAGGCTTACAGCTGGATTCTTTCCCTCCCCTCGTTCTCTGGTCTCTTTATACAACTGGCTCTTAATACCCTTCCTTTCTCGCGGTGATGGTCATTGATGAAATATGCATCGAAGATCAGGGCACGATTCCTCAAAGTTTGGTTAATAGAAGGCATTGCTTATTAACAATTTCTTCTGCCTTTTGGATATCGGTTGAATTCCCCCCAAACGACACAGGGGTTTCTATCAAGAGAGTAGGACTGTTCCACGTTATAGAAATATACTATAGTATATTCCACAGTATAGACCTCCACTGGGAGCTACCACGTAGTATTTCTGTGGAAAAGATAAAATGACTCCCCGGATTGTTTTTCCAGAAATAACCCAGTATCAGCTGAAGTGAGAGTGCAGCCAGGTGATCTGTTTCTCTTGTGCGTCTTGCTGGGAAGCTGTTCTCCGCCGCTAGCGCTGTGAGAAACGATCCAGTTCGGTGACAGTTAAGGAAGCCCCAGCTTTGGCAAATGAAGCGGCACAGTTTGCTCTTCTGCTACACCAGAGAACTGCTATGGAAGCAGAGACGCGATCCCCAGGAATACCATTTAGATGAAGCATTGTCTGGGGTTTGGATGAATTAAAAAAAATCACACTGTTAGTCATAGAAACAGGGCTATGGAATGTTTAAAAGAGCCCTAACTAGCTTTAATACTGTGGCTTTGGTGTGGGTTCCCCGCAAAATTAAAAACAAACAAACAAACGGTAAATAAATAAATGAAGCTGTAGTGCAGGTTTTCTAAGAGGGGCACATCCTCCCTTTAGACCAGACAAGCTTACAATCCATTTTTTTCTATTGTTCTCTCCAGCAAGCTGAAGTTATTTATTTGTTTGTTTGTTTTGGCAGTAAGTTAAATGGGAAAAATAAAGATGAAAGGCAATTGCAGTAGCAATGAACAAAAACCAGAGACAAAGCTTAAAGGAAATAAAGAATTCCCCAGAGTACCTGGCAAGGGTGTTGATGATGTCATTTAAGGAAGCTCCCTAGCATGCCAACTCTAATTGGCACTTGTATTGGCTACTGTTGACAGCAAGCCTCCTGAAACTGGAGGATGAGCTTAGAAGCAAAACTGAAGAGAGAGCTTGAGGTTTTTCAATTTAGGCAGTATATCCTGAATTTTGATGAAGTCTTTTGAGAGGAAAAAAAAAGACTCTATATACTGCTAGAATAGAAATACTAAAAATGGTGGCCTTGGCTGCCTACATATGAAGAAGCTAATTGTAGCTCACATGCTCCTTCAGTCTGGCTTATGGAGACTATTTCTTTGGTCCTTATGTGCCTAACCTTCATGTGTGTATGTGTGTATGCTTCTGTTGTGTGCACATAAGTGTATGTGTGGATGTTCTTACCATTCCTGTTGTTTCTAGTCTAAAAGCAGCATAGCACAGCCCATCTACAGTGTATAACACCCTGAATCCTGGGAGGCTCTGAAATGCTATTTTAGAGGGGAAAAGTGATGGTTCCATATTTCTCTTCATTCCTGCAACCCAGTAGGGGATTTTGTTTCATTTAAACCATTGGAATTTGAAGCCATTTTGTCTTCTTTGTGGTATTGCCCTGAAATATTTCCTTGTATCTCAACTGACTGTGCTCAGGCACGGAACAGGCAGCTGGCACAGTGGCAGGCAAAACCCTGTGGTCTGCTAATGACAACAAGCTCACATGGGGATACCCACCCTAAGAGATGAAACCTTGGGATAACTTACATTCATTGGATAAACAAAACACACTGAAGTAAGTTTCATGGGCTGTTATCAGGCTATGAAGTTTATTGCAATCTGCTTCTTTTGCAAGAAAAACAATACATTTATTTTATGTGTATGAGTGTTTTGGCTGCATTATGTCTGTGTGCCATGTGTGTGCCTGGTGCTTGCAGAGGTCAGGAGAGGTGTCTGAGCTCCTGGAACTAGAGTTACAAATGGCTGAGAGCTGCCATGTGGGTGCTGGGATTTGAATCTGGGTCCTCTAAAACAGCAGCCAGTACTCTTAACAGCCGAGCCATCTCTCCAGTTCCACAATCCCATTTTGGGTTGTACAAGGTCTCCCTTATAGCCCTGCCTGGCCTGAGACTCACTAAGATTCATTTGTTTGTGTCGCCCACAGGCAGGGATTGAAGGGACATGCCACCATGTGTGCCTGCTGCAAAACTTCTTTTAAAATGCTTGCTTGCTTTGAAATAGCAGTGTGATGTCTTAGCCCAGGCTAGCCTTGAACTCTTGGGTTCATGATAACCCTCACTTTCAACCTGTGGGTAGCCAAGACTTCAGGCATGTCCCACGGTACCCGCCTCTATTTTCTCTATCTATTTAAAAATTCCTGTTGACAACCAAACATTTTCAAAACAAGTTTCTTCTAAACGTATTATTAGTTCATTTACTTATTGACTGGGATAGGGTCTCATGTATCCTAGGCTAGTCTTAAGCTCCATATTTTGCCTGTGTATAACGCTGAACTTCTGATTCTCCTGACTCACCTGAGATGACAGGCATGTCCCACCCACCACATCAGGTTTTCTGCCATGTTGGGATAGATCGTAGAGATTTGTGTATGCCTGGTGGGCACTCTGCCAACTGAACCTTAGCCTCAGACTCTAGTTTTAGATTGCATTAAAATATAGATCCCTGTAAAGGTGAAAGGAGATATATTTATTTGGGTTTTTTGTTTTGTTTTTAATGATTTTTGTCTTGCCCTTATCATTTTTCCTTTCTATTTTATAGTTTACAGTTAATCAGGACAAGTTTAGGGAACAGAAGAATAGTATAAACTAGAAAATAAAAATCAGTTTCCTATCTACTCTCACATTTTTTTTAGTTTTATATATGCATGCATTGTGTGTGTACGTTGCGTATGTACATCTATGCTCAGTGAATGTACAACAGCAGACCTGTGGAGATCAGAGGAAGGTATGTGGGAGTCAGTTCTCTTTCTACCATGTGAGTTCTGGAAATCAAGTTCAGGTCATCCAGCTTGGCAGTAAGCCCCTGTACCTGCTGAACCATCTCCCCAGCCCTGTTCTGGTGGATGCTTTGGGATGCTCCTGCGCCTGCTGAGCCATCTCCCCAGCCCAGTCTGGCCTAGATGTTTTGGGATGCCCCTTTTCCCTGAGCACAGCAGCTGTTGTCCTCACTTCTTTTCATTCTGACACCGTAATACACAAGGAAAGTTTTTGTTAGTCATTAGTTTTTGAAAGCATGAGTTCCTTTCCTCAGGAACTCATGGCTTGCCCTTGTAAATGACAAATGGTGATGTCGTTGCATAGGAACCTCTGTGAGCATTTCTGCTAATTTCCTTGAGCAAAAGTTACACCAAGTGAGGTTTGCTGGGCCAGAGAGTAGATACTGCTTAAAGGGATGGGCTGTATGTTGTCAGATTTCATCCAGAAAAAAAAAATGGTGCCTGCTGTTAACACCTGTGCAGCTCTGTACCTCTTTGTCTCTCTTTCATCCTTAGAAAATTAAATACATATAGTTAGTTTAGATTTTCATTAACAGAATCAAATGTTTCCTGAGTATTTTTATTTCCCAACCCATTTATACTCCATGTTTTGTCAATTGTCTGAGTGTGCACACACATTTCTATTTAGTATGTTAGTCTATATGGCTAAGATAATAAAACCAGGGGGAAATAATTTAGTTAAATGTGAGACCTGTGGATGTAGTTTTATGAATATGGATATCTATAATTTTGTTTACGATATTTTTTGGTGCATGGAAATTTTAACTACTTAAAGTTAATAATGAAATAGTAACTATTAAATTCAAAACATATTAGTCTTTTAAAAAGATGCATTTTTATTTTATATGCATGAATATTTGCTTTCATGTATGGATGTATGTGTACCACATACACGTCTGGTACCTGTGGAGGTCAGAAGAGGCAATGGGTCTTCTGGAACTGAAGTTAGAGACCATTGTGAGCTGCCATGTGGGTGCTGGGAACTGAACCCTGGTCCTCTGCAAGAGCAGCCAGTGCTTGTACCCACTGATCCATCTCTTGAGCCCCATCCCATCATTTCTCTAGGAAATTTCTCCTAACACAGTCAGATAGTAACCTGTCTTCTCCCAACTTTTCAATAATTCGTCTTAAAAATTTTGTTAGAGAATTCCTTATTACTGAAAATTGTTTTCTCTATGTCCCAATTTTCCATCTTCTTCAGAAGCATGATTAGTTTTTCTTGGTGACTAGTCTCCACTCTTAACAAGTCGTGAAATTTGATAATTGCCTTAAAATGATACTACTTCTATTTCTTGTAGTCTGTCCTTTAAATCTATGAGTACAAAAGCAGCCTACCAGATTTTTCCTGACTTTTCTTAAGTCGGTTTTTGAACAGAACACATAGAAACCAGCTATGTCGTGTGAGCTGTGTAAAATCATTCATCGTGCCCTTAAGTCTGGGGCCAGAGTCCCCTGTGGTATTGCAGGATGCTTCTGAAGTGAGTCCGGTGGCAGAGTGGGATGGTGGAATGGGCTGTGGCTGGAAGCTTTTATGATCCTGTTAAACCTGCTGATGGAGTGTTAACTTGCTTCATTAGAGGGCTGTTCCCATTGTTCTCTAGGGGATGGTTTCCAGGAGATGGAGTCCGTGCCAGGCTGTACTGTTTCTGAAGGGTGGGGGTTCGGCCTACATTTTCCTTGGGAACTATAGCTCAGGGAAACCCAATCAAGGAAGGGGCTCCATCAAGTATCAAGCACTGCTGTGGGCATTGCGGGAGACAGGGAATAAATGCAGGGCAACAGCTTCTCTTAAGTTTCTGGAGTATAGGCTGGAGCTCCCAAAGGATTCCCAGTGTAACACCTTATACCCAGCCTGCCCAGTATTTCCTCTGGAAGCCTAGAAACTAGGAAGTCATTGTCCTGGCCACTGGCTCCAGGATCCCACTCTTGTAAAGCTGTCATCAGAGTTTTAAGCCCCGAGACCACCTGGTCCCTACTGGATCTGACTGGCATCGCAGAACTTCCCCTCCACTCCCCAACCACTTGTTCTCTTTCAGCTCATCAGCCCCGAGAGCAGAATGAGTTAGCACGAAAAGTTATTTGTTGTGTGAACCTGACTAGCAGAGGCTAAACCATATTTGAAACCTCTGTAAGGGTTCAGAATTAGTGTTTTTAGCTTTATAGCTTGTACTACAGTCCAGTCCAGTGAGCATCTCCCTCACCCCAAAACCAGTGGAATGGGCGACATGTTCAGGATATACTTGAAAGGTTTCCACCATTCCACTGGTTTTGGTGGTTGATTGATGGAGGAAGGAGATGGGGAGGAGGGGCAGTAACCAAGCTCATTAAGTCCTGGTCTTAGACTTTTTACAACAGTGCTCTAGTCAGACATTTTTATTTTTAAATCTCAAAAACTTAGTTTAACTTCCTGAGTAACCAATCACTATAATCTTATCTGTAGGAATGAGAACAAATTTGAGAACCAGGTGATCCCAGAGCTTCCTCATACCTCTGAAATTCCGTGGTAGCTTTTTCAAAAAGATAAGAGTGTGTGAGGCCGCACCTCATGTGCCCAGTACATTTTTGGTAGAAGTTAAACGAAGGAGCCAACTCCATAGATTCCCTCATCTCCCTCCCTCACCCCACTCCCACCCTACCCGCCACCTTCCTGCCCACCCTCCAAGCCCGATGGACTATGTGCCTCAAGGGTGGGCCCCAGCATGACCAGGGTGTTGGTGTAGGTGGATTCCCCAGAGTGAGTAACCCTTATCTTGCTAAGCCTGCTGGGTGCTCTTAGGCGCTGTGCTTGCTGACTCAGATATGTATCCAGCTGATGAAGCTGTATTGCACAGGTGGCAGTCTTGCCCTGGATTCCCTGGCCCACCACCCCAGGGTGGGTGAGCCCCTGGGTGAGTCCCCACAGAGGCCGGGCTCACTGATGCCAACGAGGCTTCCTTTCCTTATTGCCAGTGTGAGTGCTTCGGTCTTCCTCCATGTCCTACTAATTTTCCACTCTGGCATTGTTAATTGATAGGGGTCATGTTGAGGTGACTACTGAACAACTTATTAGGTGGCAACTAAATTGGGTCATGGCTGCCCCAGGCTGGGTGGAGTAATTGCTCAGGTGACTGAGCTGGCAACAGTGCCAGCTATTTTTCTCCACTTCCCTGGATGTTTTTATTAAAGTCCCCTGTCTCCTGGCCATTTAGTATAAGCATAATGTACTCTTTTGCAACATTTAACCTTGAGTAAACTCATCAATGGGAGGTCTGTGGAGATGGGAAAGTAGTTAAAAGTAGACTGAATGAAAGAGATGGCAGCTGGTGTCTCTCCCCCAGGCAGCAACCCGGGTCAGGCCAGCTTAGTGCTTGCCAAGAATACGCTAGACCGAAGTCTGTGCAGGTGTGGTGGAGCTGGGAGCTGAATGGGTGCAGGTGCTGCCTCTCCCAGAATGTTTAAATGGAGCTGGGAAAACAGAATACAAACACCTTGGTTATGACAAAGCTGTAACTCGTGTTTTAAGGCCAAGTCTGCCCTCCTGGCATTAGAAAGGTGTTTATTAGCAAATTTTTTCTTCTGGAAACATCAGTGCATGTTGGCTTCCCAGGCTGGCATCAAGAGCCCACCTTAGCTGTCTGGAGCGAGTAGATGAAGTGTACTGATGTGTGTGTAGTGTTAGCCTCTTCTTTCCTGGGAGACCACTGAGGCCTGGGGTGACGAAGCTCACAGGCTGTCTCCACAGTGGCCTGGAAAGGCAGGGTGGGAACTTATGGCATCCTCAGAAACAGGACAGTTGGTCCATGTGGCTTAGGCTCACGGGAATAGCTCTTCAGCCTCCATTGCTGGGCTTTCCTGCACGTGTTTTCACACAGAGCATTGGGGATGCATTGGGGGATGGGGCCCCCTAATCTGCACTTCCTGCTCATTCCCAGGTGATGGAGTCCCTGTGGTTCTGTATCATCTGACCACCTACGTGGCATTTCAAGCAGCCAATGCTCCTCCTCCCCAGACATATGAATACACCTAGAAAACGACCCCAAACCATCCTTCTTGGCCTTTGTGTGGCTTGTGCTTCATCTTTTGGCCTTCCCTCCTAAGCTCTGTATCAGACCATCTGGGGCCAACTCGGTAGAGGAAGGAGTGTGTTACTCTCTCAAAGCCTCTGAATCCTGCCATGGAGCATGGGCAATCAAGTGTCCCAAGGAGTCCTGGGCAGATGTCAAAGCAGTGACAGGTGCCCCCTTCCTTCTCCGTCTAGGTCAGGTTCTTTCTTGGCAATTGCTGATACAATCTTTTCCAAATTTCACTAAAGCCAAGACCTATAGCTGTCGCCCTTGGTTTCCATCAGATGCTCCAGAAGTGTGGAAACAGTCAGACCTGAGGGTACCAGAATCCATGGCATTACATTCCGCGTCTCCCTATATAGGCAGATCGAAGGAAGAGACACCTAAAAAGGCAGTTCAGGTTGTGGCCCCGTGCCTTCCACCCCTTGTCCTCACCATTCCTGACTGCCTCCGGCCACTTGTCCTATCATTCCTAAATTTTCCCATGATGGGTCATTTCTCCAGCTGGGATCAATACCCCACCCCACCTTTGTATCTCCCTTGACCTGGGGTCAAAAGCTCCAAGGTGGAATAGTAGCCAGAAGGGCTTCTCTGCCACTAAGGGTGCATGGCAACAAAAAAGAGCAAGGATGGGTGCTGCAGTCCTGATTGCACTAGCCACTCACTCCCTGTTCCCTTGTCCCTCTGACCTAGAGGGACACTGTGTGTGAGCCTCAGTCCTTTTCCACTTAGATAAATAGGAAAAATAGTCATTGAAGATCTCTGTCTCTCTGTCTCTCTGTCTCTCTCTCTCTCTCTCTCTCTGTATGTCTGTCTGTCTCTCTCCTCTCTTCTCTTGTATGTGCATGAATGTTTGTGTGTGAGTAGGCATACATGCATACATGCTATCACACACGTGAAGATCAGAGGACAGCCTCGGATGCCTGTCCTCACCTATCTTCTTTGAGACAGGGTCTCTCTGTCCTTTGCCACTGTGTATGCCAGTCTATCTGGTCCACAAGCTTGCAGGGACTCCCCTGTCTCCACCTCCTATCTTGCTGCAGGAGTTCTGGGATTGCATTACCATACCAGCTTTATGTGGGTTCTGAAAATTCAAACCCAGATCCTCACACTTGTATGACAAGTGCTTTATGAACTGAATGATCTCCCCAGCCCCGAGGATCGTTTTCATTTTTCTGATTAAATAACGAAACGTAACTGCATAAAATTGACCAAGTCTGAGACTCCAGTGGTGCAGGTAGCCCTACAACACAATTCACAAGAGCATTTATAGGAAAAAAGTGAGACTATATTAAGTTCATAGCTCAGATTCACTATTCACTATTTTTTGTTTTGAGACTGCAGTTCAGCTGGTCTAACAGAGTGGGAATGCTGATGTTGCCTTTCATATCCCTGTGTTGTTATAGCACCCCATAAGGAAACATGGCCAGGCCTTCCCATCACTTGGATTGCAGCAGCTCTGTGGGGTGTGAAGGACTCTGGTCACCAGGCTATCAGTTTCTCTGGCCATTTTCCTCTCCCTCGGTTTCCTGTGGTTTTGGGAACAGAAGACACACATGTCTGCAGATTTCATGTGTCACTCCTTGCAGATGTAGATAATCTGTTTAGACTAAAGCACCACATTTCATTTTGTGGGCAAATCAGAATCCCCATTGGATTTTAAGCAGTCTAATGACGATATTCTTAGTGTCACATGTGATATGGCCCCAATAGCAATGCCAAGACCCTGGTAGGGTTATTGTAATGTCCTTGTGGTTGAGCGCCACTAGATGTGTGTATGTGTATGCGTCTCTCTGATTTACCTTCTGTTTGCCCCTCTCTAGTGGGATCTTGTGTGTGATAATGCCTGGAAGGTCCATATCGCTAAATTCTCCTTGCTGGTTGGATTAATCTTTGGCTACCTAATAACTGGATGCATTGCTGACTGGTGAGTACCAACACACCTGACACATGGACCTTTGGAAGGCTCAGCACACCTTTGCTAGCTAAGGAGAAGTGGTCAGTGTTAACAGAGTCACTGTGCCTTTGTTCTGCTTGCCAGTGATGCCAGAATAGAAGCTGCCACTTGGAGAATGCAGGGGCCAAAAAGAATTGACCACTACACATGACAGAGTGGGGGAAGGAGGATCTAAATTCATTAAAGACCAGCCTGCAGCCCCATTTAATTCTGACGACTTATGCTTAGTTGGGAGGAGCATGGAGAGGCACAGCTGGGTGCCAAGTGGGTGGAGGCACAAAATACATTTTTTAAAAAATGGAGAGCTGGGTGAAGTGGAATATACCTGTTGTCATTGGGGACTGAGGCCAAGGACTGCTTGAACTTCATGAAGCCAACCCAAGCAACATAAATGAAATTCCATCGCCCAAAACCCAAAACTTTAGTGAAGGAGTTGGAGACCCTTCACCTTATGAATGGGGGTAGATGTCAGTTCGAATTGGAGCCTTAAAATATCAGCACATCTGAGAGATAGTCGCTGGCTTAGCCAGGAGCTGCCTCTTGGTGCCGATGAGGAGGAGGACAATAGAACATAATGGCATTTGGGTAATGTGTATGTAGTCAGTGTGGACAAGGGAAGGGTAGCAGTTAGAAATGAGACGGATCGTGTTTTAGGTGGGAAGGAGGGGTGGGTTTCCAGATCAAACTACGTGGTTCAGGAAGAAATAAATGATGAGGAGGACCAGGAGGAGACAGACCCTGAATAGTGATAATGGCATCATTAGAACCTACTGCTTAGGGGCTGGAGAGATGGCTCAGTGGTAAAGAGGACTGGCTGCTTTCCCAGAGGACCCAGGTTCAGTTTCTAGCACCCACATGGTAAACTTCTTTTCGACTCTGAGGGCACCAGGCACAGACATGCATGTAAGTAAAACACCTGTACACATCAAAATAATTTTTTTTTAAGAAAAGAGCCCATTGCTTACTGATCACTGTGTAACAGGCCACTTTCAGATATTTCCAAGCCTTAATTGTTTATTGCTGAAAAACTAGAGCCCAGAACTTTATCAATCCCCAAGTCCACTCAGCTGTGAGCTGCATTCAGGACTTGACACCACACCACAGGGCCCGGAACAGCTTCACTGCCAGCATGGCACAACACTTTTATTTAAGGCATTCTCTGGACACAAGAACACTGTGGTGCTGTGTCCAAGAGGGAAGACAATTGCCTAATGTCAGGAACTGCCCAAGGACAAAGATGTGGGGTGGCTTTTCCCTACCCCACTCTTTTCACAATAATCTTTTTTGTGTGTGAATCAACATGTCTCAGGCCTGTTGACATAGGAATGTCAGGAATGCTAAGGGATAGACTCGTGTGTGTGTGTGTGTGTGTGTGTGTGTGTGTGTGTGTGTGTGTGTGTGTTTTCCTGGTGCCCTCTGTATCCCGGTTAGCTGAGAAGGCTAGCCAGGGCAGTGGGAATGGCTACAGAGCTTTCTCAGGCCACTTTAACTAGTGGAAATTTCCTTCCTCGTCTAGTGTCTATTTGTGTGGATATACAATGTGATTTCCTGTGAGCCCAGAATCTGCTAAATCGTTGTTTCTAGGGCTTCACATGGGCACATTTCTTGTGTTCAGCATTAAAACTGTCAGTGACCTCTGCAGGCCTGTGCTAGGAGCTGTCTAGTTTTTGAGGATGGAAAGCAAGGTTTATTTGACCAGATGTTTGGCTTGCTAGCTTTTCAGGATGAGCTGTACTGATCTGGCAGGCACTGCTTCCCAGGGAACTTCACTGAGAGAAATTAGAAATGTATACCAATATGATCCCTGGCCCTCCTTTCTGAGAAATGCAGACTTGATAGCGCTTTTAGTGTCCTGGTTCCACGAACAATTTGCTAAATAGGAAATGCAGGGTTTTATTAAAGAATCGGTAGAAGTGTAAGTTGTGTCGGTCTTTTTCTTGCACATGCATACCCAGTAGCCTCTCTGGTCACAGTCCAGGCCTGGGCCTGGTGACAAAAGACTTAATGGATCTTGCTCAGAGTGCCTAGAATCTGGTGTTACAAACCAGTTCTCTGCAGTGGCTTTCTGGGGACTAGGTTAGACAAGCAAGCAGGGATGTCCTAAGGAGGCATCACAAGTTGGATGTTTGAGTAGTAGCTTTGGGGGAGCTTGAGTGACCTTCATTTCCGCTAAGTTTTGTTCTTCCCACATCTCCTGTCTGTTAAAGGGGTGGGTTGTACTTTACTCTCTGCTTACGCAGAGAAATCACCCCATTTGAGGGACCGCTGTTTCTTACAGCAGGGTCAGGTTCAGGATTGCATGAGGAAGTCACTCAAGTCATGATGTAAGTTCTTTAAAATTAAAAACGTCAGCATAGGCAGATGTTTAAGTGGTAGGCAGCTTTTCTTAAGTTTCGGAGCTATGGAGATGGCTCGGTCAGCAAGAGCACTTGCTACATAACCATAAGACTCCCCAGCACCCATGTAAAAAGCTGTGCATGGCCACATGGCCCCTAATCACAGAGCTTTTGACACAGAGGCAGGGGGATTTGGGGGGCTTGCTGGCTGCTGACCTATTCCCAGGTTAAGGGAGTATACTGGCTAGGTTTGTGTCAACTTGACACAAACTAGAGTCATCAGATAGGACAGAACCTCAATTGAGAAAATGCCTCTAAAAGAATTGGCTGTAGGTAAACCTGTAGGACATTTTCTTAGTTGCTGTTGGAGGGCCTTCCCATTGTGGGTGGTCCCTTCCTTGGGCTGGTGTTCTGGGTTCTGTAGGAAAGCAGGCTGAGCAAGTCATGAGGAGCAAGCCAGTAAGCAGCATTCCTCTATGGCTTTTGAATCAGCTCCTGCCTCCAGGTCCCTGCCTTGCTTGAGTTCCTGTTCTGACTTCCTTCTATGATGAACAGTGATGGGGGAAGCATCAATCAAATAAACCCTTTCCTCCCCAAGTTTCTTTGGTCATGGTGCTTCATCACAGCCATAGAAACCCTAACAAGACAACCAAGGACCCTGTTACAAGGGAATACAGTAGAGAATGAAAGAGGAGACTATCTGATGTTCGCCTCCAACCCCAACAAATCACATACACCACACACACACACACATACACCATACCACATATACACACATACATACACATATACACCTCACACACACCTACGCACACCTGCACCACACCTCACACACACGTACTCTCATACACACATGAAAATATTTAAAATGATAAAATATTTTTTAAAAGGAAAACCTAGTTTCATTTTCAACATGTTAGTTGAGCTACATGTGAAACACTCAGGACAGGGCTCTGTTGAAGGATGGCCTGTGTTTGTAGTAGCGATAACAGGCAGAATGGAGGCATACTTGGGAAGATATAAGCTGAAGAACCCCAGGAAAGAGGAGATGGCTCAGGCATTCGTTTCTGCAAAACAGCAGGGGATACCAACCAGGTTCCTTGTACACAGTGCCTCTTTCTTACCTGCATTACTATCTGGTCCCACCTCCCACCCCCCATCCCAGCTGATAGAAACTTCAAAGTGGATATTGTCCTAAAGGTTCTTTGCCAGCTTGCCCCATCTTTTATAAACAATCCCTGAATTAAAATCTCCTTCAAGCCAGGTAGTGGTGGCACATGCCTTTATTCCCAGCACTTGGGAGACAGAGGCAGGAGGATCTCTGTGAGTTCAAGGCCAGCCTGGTCTACAGAGTTAATTCCAGGACAGCCAGAACTCTTACACAGAGAAATCCTGTCTCAAAAAACCCCAACAGAATAAATAAGTAAGTCAGATCTCCTCTAGTCATTTCATTGGAGTGGGATGTCTGCCTGGAGACCCAGTATCAGTTCCCCGTGACTGCTGTAACTAGCTATTACATGCTTGGTAGCTTCACCACAAATCAATCATCTTACAGTTCATAAGCCTAACATGGGTGTCACCGGGATAAAACCAGGACACCATCAGGGCAGAGCTCCTTTCTGGACCCTCAGGGGACAATCAATTCCTTGTCTTCTCTAGCCCTAGTAACCACTTGTGTTCTGGGTTTATGACCCCTTCCTTCATCTTTAAAACCAGTAAAATGGGATCAAGTTCTTTCATGCTACCCTCCTTGGAAAATTACCAAATTTGAGGTCCTTAGCTATAATCCCATTTTCAGAGTCTCTATCGCCCCAAAAGCTAAAAAAATAAATAAATAAAAGAATAGTTTCTGAGACTTCAGATAATTACACCTTAGAAGATTCTGGAAGACAAAGGTCTTTGCTGTCACTCAGCTGTAATCCCACTCTGGGGAACCAGCTCATACGAGGCTTGTAACTTTCATGTAGTGATGTAGCCAATGGTCGCTGAGTTGCTGGCAAATTTCCACATGACCTCCATAAACACCCGTGGAGAAAATGTGGCCTTTCTCACATAGCTCAGGGATAATGTGGTATGAGCCTGAATGCAAAACCAAGGTGTTTGTTCTGACTTCAGAGGCCACAGCCCCCACTGATTGATAGGTGTGTTTTACTGATTTAAGTAATCATTTGGGAGGGAGGTAAGTGGAATGTGTTTTACAAGATTTAAAAATAAAACTCAATCCTCTTTTCTAAGACAAAATTAGAATAGGAAAAAACAGGTCTGAGCATCAGGAATAAGTGGGCATGGTAGCATACACCTGAGACTGGAGGATTTGGGGAGGTTGGAAGTAGGACTATCAATTTGAGGTCTACCTGGGCTACACAGAGTTCTAGGTTAGCCACACTGGGCTGCACAGAAAGACAATATCAAACAACAGCAGAAGTGCAGGAAGGTTGGAAGTTGAAATGTTTAGCTTGGGGATTCAGGCCAAGCCCATCATGTTCTTCTAAGAAATGAAACAGAGCCCATTCACAGGTGAGGTGGGTACAGGGAATTAAAAACAGATGATAGAGATTCGTATTGTATACTCTACTTCCTATTAAGAGGACAAGTAAGCCATGCTTTAAATGGACTTCTGCAAGTGAGTTGGGCATGGACAAAGGCATCTGTAAGATCTTTCCTGGTAAGGACTTTGTGGCCCCCAACCCGAACACAAAGGCTTTTCATTGTTATAAACTCATAGCCTTGGCCCCATATCCCCAAATCAAAAAGACTAATTCAAGTGGGTGGGCCATTAGAAAGTCTTTGTATTTATATTATAGTATAAATGTTCTATTTTATATATTTACATTTTATGTTTAAAACTATTAAATATTTCATTTATATTTTTACATATTATGTTATATCTTATATTACATGTTATAAAAGTTAAAGTTGTGGGAGACGGACTAGGCCTCGCAGTACTTTATCTTTAAAATGAGCTTTAAGTGGGAAAGCATTTGCATATGTATAAAACCTGTCCCTTAATGTGCACAATTCAGTGATTTTGACTGTGTTTACAGAGTTAGGTCCTTTGCCCATTCTGAGTTTACATCCTTTCCATTGTCCTTGCAGAGACTGTGAAATATGCTCATAAGCATTCTCTGTTCTCACCCCCAGGAAGCCACAATTTTACTGTCTGTTTCTTTGACTCCCTCCCCCGGCCCCTCCCCAGCTTTTTACTTGAAGTCGTAAGTGTCTAGGACAACTAAAGCCACTTAACTACCCTTTGTGGTATTGAAGGCACCAGTCCGCATTTCCTCCCTTCCCTCTCCCCCCCCACCTTCTCAGTCAGCTATCCTTCCAGCCCAAGCCCAAGCCAGTTGTGTTAAATATTAATTTGCTTGCTGCAGCTGTGTTGCCATAGTTTTACTTGTAATAAGTAGAGAAAGGTGAATGGTCAGCATGGGGACGAGGGAACTCGTGGTTTTTCAATTTCTGTGAGACTACCCCACCTGCCCTCTGATTGCCCCCAAGTACATTGTCCCCTAGTGGTCATTGATAGCGCACCAATTAGCTCTGGGTGTGGTTTGTGAACTCACTATACCACTGCCCTTTGCGGCAGACTCTACTGTCAGACACCAGAGCGTTTATTTACAGTCCAGAGTGTCTAAGTTTGGTGTATGATCCCTGTAGTCGTCTTAGAGTTGCATGTTGCCATGTAGCTGAAGCCAGTTGCAGCTGGCCCAGCCCTGGACCTGTGTAGGTTGCCTATGAAACAAGATAACCTCCCCAAGGTAACAGCTGGAGAACAGAAGTGAAACCTTCCCTCCATGTCCGTGTTGACGTCTGGGCCGGTTCCAAAGGTCAGCAGTTTCTCAAGACATTTTATGCTGGGCGTGTCAAGGTTTGTGTTTGAGGAGTTATTATTGATTTTTGTTCTCTTGCCTTCAGCTATCCCTGTGTATACGCAGAGATAGACTCAGCAATGGTGACCAGGGCCACATCATAATTCTCTCTCCTATAGTTGTTTGAACAATGCCCTCTCGGTCCTAGAGGAGGATGTATGTGGTTCAACATCCCACAAGAGGCCTCTATCCCAAGGGCGTAAGCCATGATCTAGTCAAGTGGGTTCAGGTACTATGAAGACATTTAGCTCCTACCCCTTCAGTGTATGTTGTGTGCTCACTGGATGCTGGGTCTCAGCACTTAGCGCTGCCGCCTTGTTTAACGCGGATGCCTGACTTCTCCCCTCTTCGCATGCAGGGTTGGTCGGCGGCCCGTGCTGCTGTTTTCCATCATCTTCATTCTGATCTTTGGACTGACTGTGGCACTGTCGGTGAATGTGACAATGTTCAGCACACTCAGGTTCTTTGAAGGATTCTGCCTGGCTGGAATCATCCTCACCCTGTATGCATTACGTAAGTAGGAACCATCACGACTAGTCCCTACGGAAACCAGCCCAAGTGTTGCTGCCTGAGAGGTTCTGGGCTAGTTGTGGGGTGGTGGCACTTGGGAAACACACACTCTGAAGTCTGTGTGGTTTCAAAAAAGCTTCCAACTGGGGTTCAGTGCCTGCATCGAGGAGAATGGAGGTTTGTGTAATGGTTTGGAGATCTGGGGATCAGCCCAAGCAGACATGGGGGCTGCTGATTTCTCTGGAAGTTTCTGTGCACTCTAGAATGCACCGTTGGGTACCCTAGTCCTGGATCTAGCAGAGCATCCCAGAGAACTAGTCCGTGTAAACTGCCCTTGACTATCCTGGACTCCTTGAGATCTTTTCTTCTACTTTGAGGCCATACAAAATCCACATTTTTAACATTCTTTTGAATGTGGCTGTGAGTGGTCTGGATTTGAATCGTCACCTTTAGTATAGCATATTAGGTGGCAAGACTTGGTAGTTTGCTCTTTTGAAATAGGATGGAAAAAGCCATCAGGGGCTCTGACATGTTTGTTTCCCACATCATCTCCTTGGTCACGTATGGGTAAGTTTTGCTTACCTGTATTCAATTCTCTGGAAGACAGCCACAGCCCACAAGAGAAGGAGACTCTGCAGACATTGTACTGGTTGGTTTTGTGCTTCTGGCCACCCTGGAAAGACCTGTGGGATCTTTGGGCAGATAAGGTTCTGACTTTCCTGATTGTTGATAACAGGGAGGAGTCAGGTCTTGATTAGGTAGTACTTTCTAGAGAGTAATAAATGTTAATAGTTGTAATTCTTTTCAATTTGCATTTTTTTTTTGAGATGTGGTTTCTTTGTGTAGCCTTGGCTGTTCTAGAACTAACTGTGTAGATCAGATTGGCCTCTGCCTCTGGAGTGCTGTAATTAAAGGCAGGCGCCACCATCACCATCTCCGGCTCAATTTGCATAGTAAAGACTTCTTTAGGTAACCTAAATTTCTGTCCCACTAGAAACACAAATCAGTTCATGGCGTAGCATTTTGACCATAAGAAAGTGGATATGGGGAAGGCCAGAGTATCTTCTTCCATCCCTTTCTAAGAGTGAGCTGAATTATAGTTTCTTACGGGCCACCTGTTATAGTGTTTGTCTTTATTTTCTATAACCTGAACTGTGTTGTTGGTTTTAGACTTACTGACTTGTACTGACAAACATCATTGTGCTGTTGGTCCTGTGAAAGTCGCTGATATATTTCTATTGAATCTGAGAGAGGCAGCTTTCATGGGAGTATGTGCTTGGTGGACCTCTTTCTTGCCCTGCCCTCCTCAATCTCTGATACTTGGACCCTTCCTTTAGCACAAGTCCTCTGGGCTGTAATTTTAGTTCCCCGTGGACCATCTCTTCTAGTAGGACCTTTCCCACTAAGAATATGAGTCAGAGATTACCACAGGCTTCCGACAAACCAATTCATTTTTTGTTTGTTTGTTTATTAAGCTTGAAAAGAATTTTGGAAGCTGGCTCTTGTTCTACAAAGACCATACTTAGTCTAGGAAATGGGTTTGCGTCTGTCTTTGAGGTAGAGAATCATATATCCTGGTTATCTGCCCCTTGTTCTGAAAAGAGTCACATAGTAAAAGTTTTAGGCATTGTGGGCCATATGGTCTCTGCTACAGCTACTTAACTCTGTCACTGTAACACAAAAGTGGCCATGCATATGCATAATATGTAAATGAGAAGATGTAGCTGTTACCATACGACTTTATCCACCGAAGCAGATTGTGGACCATATTGGGCCAGTAGTTCAGAACCTTCCAAGCAATGGTAGAAATAATTCCTGTGTTGGACTGACAGCACAAGCTTTAAGTCCTGTCCTCTCTTAGTTTTATCTTAATGTCCCTAGTTTAGTTTCTCCTTTGTGCAATTTTCTGTCTTCAATAATTTTGTATATATTTGTATAAGCGATCTGCTAGGTTTTTCTGAAGTAGAGTAAGCTATTATTAAAAGTGATTATGAAACGGGGCTAGAGAGGTGGCTAAGTAGTCAGTGCTTACTGCTCGTCAGAGGACTGAAGTTTAGTTTCCAGTACTCATACTTTGCAGCCTAGAGCCACCTGCGGCTCCAACTCTAGGGAATCCAGTATCCTCTTCTTCTGTTCATCACAGTTACCTGCACACACACACACACACACACACACATACACACACATACACACACACACACACACACACATACATAAATAAATAATTAAATCATTTTTTAATGTGACATAATTTTAAAGTTGAGAATAACACCCAAACATCATGACACATTACCATTGCAATGAAAACGTCCAAGTATTATACAGTGGCCTCCTGTGTGAGCTAATAGATTATTTCAGATAGTACAACTTAAATAAAGCAAAAGAATGTCAACAGTGGCTTGAGAACCCACTTGAATGATGAAAATGGGGAGGATTTTGTTAAGAAATGACAGACAAGTCATTGGAGAGTCAGTTCTCTGACGATGGAGAATTGAACAAAAAAGGAACCAAAGTCATAACTGGCAGATGAGGTTGGGGTAGACATGGGTAATTGGGCTGGGGTGACCCAGCTCTCCAATTCTCTGTCTGGATCATCTTGAAGAAAAATACATGCGCTGGTGACAAGTCATAAAGAGGTGCTCTCAGTCAACAGGGCAGGGAGCTATGAATTTCAATTAGCAAACTTGTTAGCTTTTTCTACACACGAAGCATATGCCCATAAGTAAAACCTGTGATTTTGCTTAGAGGACTCACTGATAAGTTGGGCCATGGGGTAAGTAGCTCTTAGCTCCAAAGACAGCTGTAAAACTTCTGGACATTAATTATTTGCAAGTAACATTTTTAATGGTCCCCAAATTTTCTCTTCCTTCGTCTAGAAGCTTTTTATATCCCTTATGACCTCTGTTGGGAAGGCCTGGCCTTTGTCAAAACAGATCTTAGCTTTATTCTGTTTTAATGTTGCACTGCTTGGCCGTGGAACTAGCAAAGCAATGATTTTCGCCATTTTGATTTCTGTAGTTTACCATGAGGGTAGGCGATTTCATTTCAAGGAACGCTGTCAGTGGATAGTGGTGGCACTTGCCTTTAATCCCAGGCAGAGGCAGGTGAATCTCTGAGTTTGAGGCCAGCCTGGTCTACAGAGTGAGTTCCAGGACAACCTGGGCTACACAGAGAAACCCTGTCTGGAAAAACCAAAAAAAAAAAAAAAAAGGGAAAGAAAGGAGAAAGAAATGATGCTGACTTATGGATGTTTTCTGCTTTATTTGCAAGACTGCCTGAGCTTTTAGTTTTTTTTTTTTTTGGTTTTTTTTTTTTTTCTGCTTTGGATTTTGTTCTGAGGTACACTGTGGTTAAATATTCTACCTTTTAAACTTTTGTTTTATTCAAGTTGCCAAGTGGATAAGTGGTTGTGTAATTAGGACATAAAATAGAGATTATTGGCGTCTTCCCAAGGATTTGAAGAGCAACAGAGAACAGGCCAGGCCTGTGCAGGAGCACAGCAGGGGTGCCTTCCTGCCGCTAAGACCATTGTGAGGCACCCAGGCCTTTAAACACACTTGGGCTACATTGGAGGGTTGGTTTTCTTTTTTAACCTATAAACATAAGAGTATTTGCATGCCCACATACCCACTCACACATGGTGGAACACTAGATTCAGTTGTAAGAGACAAAGACAAGAGCTATAAATCACATCTCCCCATCTCTGTATGAAAGTTGTCTTATCAAAGCCTAAAGAGATGGCTACATAACCAGCTGTGACTGATTGTGGTCTGACCCTCATTCCCAGCTAAGACCATAATGTCACAGGCTAGGTGGTCCGGCACTGTTTAAGATGTGTCAGTCTCCAAGGCAAGCCTCTTTACTGTGGCACTCAGGAAGCTGTTAAGAGGATGGCTTGAGACTAGGGGTTTGAGGCTGGCCTAGGCCTGCATAATGGGACACAACCCTTTTAAATGAAATAATAACAAAATAGCCAAGATTATTGCTTTGTTTTTGTTTTTTAAGTTGATTTGATGGTGGATGTAGTGGGTTTTTTTTTTTTTTTGGTTTTGTTTGTTTGTTGATTTGTTTGTTTCTGCAGTGCTGGGGGATCCAGAGCCCTGTACCCTCGAGCAAAAAGTGCTACTACTGAGCCACACCCCTCACCCGTTTTTAAAAACACTTTCCCCAATTTGTTTATTTCTGTTTTAATTTTTTTGATTGTGTCTTTTATTTCCCCCTTTCTTTTCTTCCTATTTCCCTTCTTCTCTCCCCCTTTCTCTTTTCTTCTTCTAGACCCTCATATCCTTCCATGCTAAGGAATTCAAATGCTTTCAAATTCTTGGTCTCTGTTTTTATGAATTGTGGTTACATGCATATATGTGTGTGTGTATATATAAATATATATATTTGCATATATATCCCCTGATATAACTTGTCCAGTCTGTATAAAGTTAATTTATGTAATTTTTCAGGGCTGACCATTTGATCATATTATCATAAGTACCTTTTCTAAGTTTCTCTGGCCATTAAAACTCCCCTTTGTTGTGGAATAATCTTTTTGTACATTGTGAAGATGTGTCACTGTGTCACTCAGATTGGTTTAATAAAAAAAAAAAACTCAACAGCCAATAGCTAGGCAGGATTTTCAGGACATAGAGGATGCTGGGAAGAAGAAAGCAGAGTTGTGAGGAGACACAGAGGAAGCATGACATGTAGGAGATGAGGTGACAAGCCATGAGCCATGTGGCAGCACATAAATTAATAGAAATTATTAATAGAAATTAATAGAAATTTAAGTTGTAAGAGCTTGTTAGAAACAGGCTTACGCTATGGGCCATGCTTTACTTATTCTGCATGTCATGATTTGGGAGCTGAGCAACAAGACAGATAGAGACTCCCTACACCCCCTAATTCTACACCCCATAATTCTACTTTTTTTTTTTTAGTTTGAAACAATGGATGTTACCTTTTGCCAGCAGAGACCTTGCATGGAGATGATCGGTGCATTGTAGCTATATAACTTTTTTTTAAGCTAAGAATGATAATTTTCTTGAGAACCCTCTCGGTGATTCTCATTATAATAATTCTCCTTAAGCCTAGCTAGGCAGCCTAAACAATTAAGTAAATTTAATATATCATCAAAGAGTGATCAGATATTGTAAGGTTTCTAAGTTACTGATGACATTGCAAAATTAGCATCTAAGTCTTGATTTAATTGCTAAATAGACTAGAAAGCAATCTGGACTTTGCACTAGGTGGGGTGTTGGGTTTTTTTCCCCTGACGTGACACTGATGAGTTTAAACTCTCAAGGGAAGGTTGAATAACTCCTAATCCACGGGACAGGATGATACTTGTATTCTTACTGTGTATTTTTATACTTACATATCCTTCTGAAGTCCTCTAATTTGTATTATTTTCTGCATTTGTCTGTGTTGCTGAAAATTTAGGAACTTATCTCAGTCAACGGAGATGCTATACTTTTTTTTAACTTTTTACTTGAATGACCGCACCAAATGGCTCCATGTAGTGAGCGTAGTGAACGGCAGACATGTGGAATGAAGGGAATGGAGATTGTTGAGCTATGGAATGAAGAGAATGGAGATCACCTGTTGAGAAAGTAGTTGACTGCATTGGAGAGCAAACATTTGCCTTGCATTTGCGGGGAGGCACGTTCCATGAGAGTATGTGCTTGGTGGGTCTCTCTTTTGCCCAATCCTCCTCCTCTGATACCTGACTCTTCCTGTATTACATCCTTCTGGGTTGTAATTTTAATCCTGGTCCCCTGTGGGCCAACTCTGCTGACAGGGCCTTTTCCACCAAGGGTTTGAATCAGAGTTTACCATAGGCCTTTTATAAACCATTTTGCTTTAGCTGGACTTTTTTTCCCCTTGGGTAAGAAAGCCTGTACAAGCATGAGGACCCGTCTTCACATCCCCAACACTGATATAAAAAGTTGGAGGGGGTGCTGGAGTGATGGCTCAGAGGTTAAGAACACTTATTCCTCTTGCCAAGGACCTGAATTTGGTTTCCAGCACCCACATGGCAGCTCACAACTGTCTGCAAATCCACTCTCAGCAGACCCAAAGCACTAGACATACATGCGGTATACACACACGCATAGTCAAATAAAAAATAATCTTTCAAAAGTTAGGCATGACTTCATGTGCCTGTAACCTCAGAGCCATAGAGAGATTTACTGGAGGATCTCTTAAGACTTGCTGGCCAGCAGCCTAGGGTAAGTTCCTTGAGAGACCATGTCAAGTGAAGAGATAATGGGTGACAGTGGAGGACACCAAACCCCTTCCTGTGCTGTCCACATGTGCATAGTGATATGCACCTCAACACATACCACACACAAACACTCATACAGATTTTTATTTTTTTTTCTCTAGTTCAACTTGGCATGATCAGAGAGACTCCACAGGTTAAAGGTGGAGTTAAATGTAGAGCTCTCAAAAGTCATTTACTAATCCTGCAGATTAATTGTGAAAAACAAAACAATAAATTGATAAGAAGAAAGGAATGGAGATGGGTATGGTGGGTTCTATCTGTAATCCCAAAACTTGGAAGGTTGAGATAGGAGGATTGGAAAGAGTTCAAGGATAACCTGAACTGCAGAGTGAATTCATGGCCATGAATTCAAAATGACTCAAAAACTTTAAAAAAAAAAACCAATTAAACTGGAGCACTTGTCTTTAAATCTTCCTCCTGACCTGTCTCTGAGTATCAGAGCTCCTTATGTCATCATGGGGTGGCAAGTGGGAATAGAAATGGCTGGTGACAAAGTCCCTGTGTGGACAGGATGCTGTGGTGACAGTCAGAGGGAAGTGGGGATGAGCTGTCTAGCCAGGAGCCATACTTTGTCACCCGGGACTACTTTTTCTTAAAGCATATCAGCGCTTCAAACAAAACTTATTTGTGAATGCCTGTAGAGCATGTACAGATGAGACATGTCTTCTGTATGCTAAGATGGAAACACAAGACCTCCCTAAGAACCAAACGCCTCATCTTTGCAGGAGCTTAGGAGACAAAAACACACGCCAGCTGCCTAACTGTGCAGATAGGTCTTAAAGTGCCTGTTTATTAAAGGCTTTGGGATTTGATAACAATAGACATATCTCAAAAATTAGAGAGAAAAAAAAAGCAGCAACTATTTTGAGCTTTGGAATTACAGAGCTTAACTGTGTTCTCCACAGAGTAAAAAGCAGTATTAGGTTGTGTATTTCCTTAGGTGTTAAGTTCTGTCATGCTGGAATCTACTTCTGCCTCTGTACTTTGAAACAAAACTGTCTATACAGCAAAAGAATCCATAGAATGATCTGGAAATCAAGAGGTCTGAGTTGTTGCTTGAATCTCTCAGACAGCTGTAACCACGACACATAAGCTTAAATCCTGACAGCTACCAGTCCCTTTCTCTGGAGGTAGGGAATGAGTTTTCAAAGGTGTCTAAAACATGGGTCCATTCCTGGAATAAATGGTAGGAGGGAAATGAGGAAGAATAAGAAGACAGAGAAATCCTTCCAGTTTTAGAATTTTACAACCTGAGAATCCTAAACTCAATCATTAACACTGGTGGAATTTCATCCTGCTCTGGTGGATGTCACATGGGATGGCAATGAAGGCCAACTGGGAAGAGGCGAAGTGATGGGGTAGGATTAATGGTTAACCGTTTGTCTTTCCTATGGTTCCTTGTTTTCCTGTCAACAGCTTGGCCTCAGTTGCCCTGCCTGCATCATCCTTTCTCACTCTGCATTTACTGGCTCAGCTTGACAGAAATCCTGGGACTCCTGTTATACCCTCCAGGATTCCCTGTTTCCACCTGGAAAGAGAGGGTGGGCTGCAGAGCTGAAAGCTGGAGTTCCTAGAAGGAGCTCAGGATTGTAAGAGAGCAGTGAGCAATGGACTTTCTTCCCGCCACGCTGCTTCCCACCCCCTCCCTTTTCCTCCACTCTTGAATGAATATAAAATAATGAAATCAATCAGTCACTTTGAAAACAAATAGAGTTCCAGGATCCTTGGAAAACCTTCAAACATGTAGGGGTTAAGTGAGACCATATCTGGTTTGCCAAGGCCCACTGCTAATGAAAAGGAAGCCATAGTCTTGCCACAGAATAGAGAGAAATATACCTTAAAGTATATAGAGCCATAGAACCGTGCTGTCAGTGACTCTTGTCCAAATAACTGTGCCTTGCCAGATTTGTTCTGTTTCAAACAACACTTTTTTGGGTGGTGGAGGGTTCACATACAAACTACAGCTTCCTTTATTTGAGGTCCAGGAAAGTAGTAATTTGTCAGTTTGGGTATATATTAAACCCTGGGCACCGTCAGGCTCCAGAGTTGCAGAGGCACACATCTTCCTGCCTCCCAGGACTCTGAGAGAACCAGGCTGGACTCGTATTGGACTGATGGTATTAGCATGGGAAAGAAGCTCCTGAGCTTTGGCTTTAGTGTTCATTATCTGATAAGGGTTCTCAAAGACCAGAGGAGTCTAGTGCCTTCTGAGTACTATGGATGATTAGATTTTGTTTGGAGCCTAGTGTCTTCTGAGTACTGTGGATTGTTAGAATTTAGCTGAGCTGACTGCATTTTGGATACTGTAGGTCCTTAGGACCTGCCTGGAATCTGGATCGTGTGACTAGCAGAACCTGAGAAGGAGGCTGGGCCAGCATGTGAAAATTCTGTCCTCCATGACCTTAGGATAGTAGCTAACCAACGAAGGAGCCCAAGCAAGAGAGGGAAGCTTTTAGATGTTTATTTTGGAGGGAATCACTCGGGCTGCAGTTGTAAGCAATCCAACCTGGCAGGCCACGCTGGGAGCAAGGAGGCTGCTGTTGCATCAATGGAAGGAAGAAGAGTCTGAATAAAGTCCAGGGCTGTGGGCAAGGGAGGATCCACAGCCAAATAACTGAGGGTGAGGAGAACATAGAAAGATGGCCAGGCAACTGTCTGTACCTAGATAAATGCCATTTTCCCCCCTCCAAATGTAAGCTAGGGATTCAGCCCATGCTTTTGATTCCAAGTCCTCCAGATTTGAGGCTGAGTACCATTCCCTTCCTCTGTGGGGTGTGGGAAGGGAAGATGGTGATTTCTGTTTTAGGAAGCTGAGTCAGTGGTCCCTTAAGGGCATCCTCCAGCTTTGTTTTAGTGATTCACAGTTCAGAATCTGGTGGAACCAGGTCTGTGGGTCCTCAGCATAAAGTGGCTGGGAAGGCGGCTGCTGAGATAGCTGCTGAGATAGCTGAGATCGTTGAGGGATCAGAGTGGGGAAGAGGAATGGGTGCAGGCAGAAGAACCAGTTGAGCAAGACAGGAAGGAATGGCCTAAATGGTCACTGGTGGCTTAGATAAGCTGGTAAACAGGGAGCCATGGAGAGGGCTATGTTGTCAAATGATGCAAGACATAGAACAGTGTCCTTTGGATGAAGCAATAGCTGCCTAGTAGGTCGGAGGTAATTGTGGCAAAGGCAGCTTTAATTCAATTTTCTGATTAATATGAAATACCTCTAACATAGGTTTTTTTAATTCACGTTAGTCTCAGAACACTATCTTGTTCTTATATCATGTATCTTTCTAAATAGCTTACAATTATTTTCAACTGTTGTAAAACATACATAAATCTTACCATTTCAACCATTCTTAAGCATCATAATTAAAAGTTAATGTAGCTCATCCATTTCCTTCTACAGAAGAATAATTTTTGATATTAGCAGTTGTTTGTTACTATTAGGTAGAAAAACTAGATTATAAGGCATATCAATAATGATTTCTCCTTCAAGTCTCTGAAGCACAGGTTCAGAGGTTTTAATGCAGAGAATTCGGACACCTAATCGAGGTGCATTCCGATTTGGTGTTGTGTTGTCCACACTGAAAGGCAATATATGACAAATTGCCATACTCACCACCTGCTTCTGCCCAACACGCATGTAAGTGTGCACACAAGTGCATGACTACATGTAAGCAACACATAAAGAGCGGGATCCAGCCAGCATTGACTGGAAGCTGAGCCCGCTACTCTCTAATTGTCTTGAATGAGTTTCTCTTGTACTACTTTGAATAAATTTTCTCACCTCCAAGAGATCATGCAGATGACGGGGAGGATCAATGCAGTCTTCATCTTCAAGTCAGAGTTCCAGAGAGAGGTTTGTGGGCCTTGAGACAAGATGGAATGTGACAGTCACCATTCTGCTGAAGGCAAGCACCATTCTGCTGAAGAAAAGCAGCCCCTCCTCTCCTGCCTGGACCTCTGGATGGGGGGGAATGGGGGTTTCTTTGACTCACAGCAGGCTTGGGACTCTCAGTGAGGAATGAGATTGGTCTAAGGGTGGTTCCCAGTTTAGCAATGTAAAGCAGGCTGACTGAGGTGTGCAGAGAGAGGGAGCCAAGAATCTGATCTGTAATCTCCTACTCTCCTAGGCCTCAGGCAGGGGTCTGTGTCTTGGGTTTGTTTGTCTGTCTTTATGTAAGTACTAATCATTTAGAAGTCTAGGAAAATGTTCCTGGGCCAGTCATCTTGGAAGACCGGGACAATTCTCTCAGGCTACCACTCATAGAGCCACCCATGAAAAATACTAAGGAAAGAGTAGAAGTAGCTGCTTTTAAGCTTGCATGTACTCAGAGCAGCCCACTTCCATCTCCTCCCTAAATACTTAATGGTGTCAATATGCCAGGCATCTGTGTTCTCCATATTTTTATTTTATATTTTGTGATACTAGGGATGGAACCCAGGGCTTTAGGCACAGCAGAGCCGTGCTCTACCAGTGAGCTACATTCCTAGCTTCTTCCACCTCCCACCAGTGTGTGTGTGTGTGTGTGTGTGTGTGTGTGTGTGTGTGTGTGTGTGTGTTTACAATTTTAGCAGCAGGGTCTTGCACGGTACAGGATGGACTCTTAGAGGACTCCTCCAGCCTCAGCCTCTGCAGATCTGGGATGACAGGTATGCACCACCATGCCCCACTTCCCTTCCTATATATTAAAAAATATTAACTCACAAAAAAGTGCCTATTTTTAAGACAACTGTTGGCTATGCTTTGATCTCAAGTGCTCCTTGGGTTGCTGAAGGGATGATAGTGGATGCTGCCTGTGGCCAGTGTGAGTGTCGCTCCCAGGTCAGGGAAGCTGCTGAAGGGCGTCTTCCTTTAAGCAGCACCTGGCTTGCTCTGTTTGTATTTTCAAGGTACTGCTTTAGGAAAAGGCTGTTCAGAAGCCACCCTTCAATCACGAGTCTAAGAGCCTGCCAAATCCAGAAAACATCTGGAATGAAATGAAATGTGTACTGTCTCCTCTGCATGAGCAAGTGCCAGCCCAGCATCCCAGCCTGTAAGGGCCCCGTGTGCCAAGGCTGAGTGGGAAGCTTTCAGCTTCTTGCCTGAGTTTTGAGAACAGGGTCTGCCCTTCCAGCTCACTAGCGGGTAGGCTGGTCTTCCTTGTCTGGCTTGCACCTCTTGCTGGCCCAGGCTCAGGCACCTGCTTCTTTCTAGTGAGTCTCTTAACTGGAGAATCAGGCTTGGGCTATGGTCAGTTTTAAAGTTACACCAGCCAATCTCTATTGCATCAGCATCAAGGAGTCTGACCGGAAGGGCAGGGATGCCCCTGGCTCTTGATGCTCCGTGTTGTCGATAGTGGAGGGAACACAGACAACTCCACACTGCCACTGTCAGCAGCTTGAAGTTTTAGGATGATTAATTCAGACAGAATCAAGATTGCTAACTTTGATGCCAAAAATAATTTCGGAACTAGCCAGTTTACAAAGCGAAATTGGAGATTTTATTAAAGATATCTTCATATCGGTTTAAGCCCTAGCATACAACGAGAAGCACTCAGAGGAAAGGCATATCCAAGAATTTGGGGGTAGGCTTTGCCTACAGCACAGAACTAAAGAAATAGTTTAAGCCCCACTATTCTTTTGTGTCTTTTCCTCTTTATAATATTCCAGGTAATCTGCTAATCCTGAAATCTTTCATAGAATGTTTTTAATTAAAAAAAGTCAAGTTTAAAATCTTGGTTAGGTCTAAAGTTCCTATTTATCTGTGGGTCCTGTGGGAGTGCCTAACGGGATTAAGGTAGGCAGAAGTCTAGCTCACTGGGATGCAGAAAGGTAGGACTGTTTCTTGTAAACAGCTTTGTTTGAGATTCTTAGACCACTTCTGGGAGAGGGAATGGGGCTCTGCCCAAGACCATGTTCAGGCCTTAAGTTTTGTTCGTCATTTCCTTAACTTTATCAGCTATGCGTGAAAGTAATATTAACTATGTCAGCAGCCTTTGCAGCACAGCTGTTAATTTTGCTGGACTTCTCAACTGGAAGAAAAGGTTTCATCAGATTTTGAGAAGAGGGGTTCCTTTCCCTTCCCATGTGTGTCCCCATAAATTGCTTCTCTATCCTGCCTCAGTGTGATGGAGTGAACAGCTCAGAGGCCCAGGCGGGCAGGCCCTTTGAACTGCCTTCATGGAACACAGGACAGGGAAATCGGGGCTCTGTGCTTAGAGCTGTGTTTTCCTTTCCCCTCTGCGGAGCCTTTGATGATTGCTGAAGCAAAGGGTGCTTTTGTGACCAAGAGAAGCTTACTCTGGTGTTGTTTAAGAGACCAACAGGGTTGGGTTTCTCTAACCTGGACCTTTTGAAATCCTGCCATTCTTGGTATTTGCTTTGTGTTGGTTCTGAGAAAGGTCTCAGAACTTCCTCCATATAGAAGGCAGGTTGTCGGGATGGGGCATGGGTGAACTAGAACCCTTTAACTCCAGCCCAGCTCCACATTCATCAGTTTTACATAATAGAGAGTAATTGTGCTGAAGCCCCTACTGTGATTTGGAGTTTCTGGTTCTGTCTTCCCTGACACCATTTTGTCCAGCTGGTGTGGCTGACTGTTTATGCAAAGAAGGCTGTGGCTTTAAGCTGTATGGGCTCTTGAGATGAAGGGAATTCAGGGAAGGCAAGAGTAGGCTCTTTGGTAAATAAGGTTGGCACCTCTGTGTTAGAGTGAGAAGTCTCCTGCACGGGAAGTGCTTGCTGGGAGTCCATAGCTCCCCGTCCTTGGCCATTTGTGCACTGTTAGCTGGACTCCATGATCATCACCAAAGGCATCATTTTGTCTGGAGTCTGACTATGACTCTCACTTACATCTTTTTAGAAGGACGAATCCACAGCCCTGACATGAGGAATCAGCCATATCCTGGCCTGGGCACTCCCTCTAATGCTCTCCAATATGTAGCACTGTGTATGTGGCATCCGGAGTGCTGATTCAGGAAGGACCATTGATGGTAGTCTGGTGGCTGTGGGTTGATAACTATAAACTGCTCTTAGAGCATCTTCCAGGTTCAGGTTCTGTGCTTAATTGCATATGCTTAGTTGATATATATAGATATGCTTATGTTTTATATTAACCATAGATACAACCAAAAGCCTGTTCTACAGATAAGGTAAACCAGTACTCCCACCCTTGGATCCCAGTAAATGTGCTTCTAATGCAGGGAAATGAAAGCTGATCTTACTGAACTTGAACACTGTATTTAGGCACTTCTGAATGCTGCCCGTGTTTCCACCCAGTGAGCACTCTTATCTCCATTTTAGAAAATTTTTGCCTGAGATTCAAGGAGGTAACTTACCCAAGGTGATACCCAGTGAGGTAGAGGAGCCAAAGTAAAAACCCCTGCCTCCAGGTATCTGTCTGGAACTGCTATGTGGAACTTACCAGCTCTATTCTTTGGCTTAAAATATGTTGCTAAAATATGAAAATGTCTACAGACATTAGGAATTTGCAATAGTGCATGCAACTTCTAAATAACTATAAAAATAGAATTTTGACAGCACACAGTATCAAATGCAGCACGCTGGCCTCTCTAAACAGAATCACCTGTCCACCCTGGCTGGATTAAACAAGAACCGTAGCATCAGGTTCAATTTCTTCTTTCATTGACTTTGTCGCTTGGACTTGAGTCCTGCAGGCCATGTGGTATCTCTTCACATCACTGTGCCAGCCAAAACAGTATTAACAACCTTAAGTTTTTGCCATCACAGAATTCTTCAGCTTCTTGGTTCCTTATCCTGGGTACAGCGTAGTCTCTCCCTGTGATGGTCTCCATCTCCAGAAGGCAGTTATATCTGTGACTTAAAGGATTCACTAAGTAGACATTTAAATCATGTATGGCTGTAATCGAACCTGGGGACATTTTTATTGCCCATTCCCTGTTCTTCCTGCTAACAAAGATGTCCATAATGGAGCTAGATGGGTGCAGGGTGTTCTTCAGGCCTGTGCCATCCTGCACATGTGCAGTCTCAGTTTCCCTGCCACTTTCCTCCACCCCCTGTTTAACCTGCAGTTGTGCAGCCAGTGGCGACATAAGGCTTTTGGTGAAGATAGATTCAAATGGCACGTATGAGTGGCCCCAATATTTTCGTTTCATCTTTTGTTTTTGTTTTGGTGGTGTTGTTATTTGCTTGTTTGTTGTTTGTTTTTGAGACATGATCTCAAACTGGCTGTTTCTGAAATGCTGCTCCACATTGAGCTTCCGGCATCTCATCTGGAGAACCATGCACACACCTTTGTTAACCTAGTCTAAGGTTTTCACTAACGTGAGAGTACAATGTAAGAACTCTAGTTCAAGAACATACCCACAGTGGCACACATCTATAATTTCAGCATTCAGAAGGCTGAGGCAAGAGGGCTGTGAGCCCAAGCCATCTTGGCTGCATAGTGAGACCACATCTCAAAATAAACAAACAAACAAACATCACCCACAGATGGGCCTAGTACTCTCTCCCTACTCCAGAGCTGGAATCCTAGTATCCAGCCCACCTCAGGGACCTGTGCCCTGTCCTGGGTCCCGCTTCTCTCAGCCTGATTAGTCACTATATGACTTGGCTGGCACCCACTCCCTTCTCTCCTTTATCCTCCAATTACTCCTTGTTTCTCAAGCCTCATTACCCATAAGGACATAGACCTACAGATGTGGCAGGGAGTGGGGCCTAGGAATGTGGGTGGCACAAGACATTTGGTCTTTGCTCTGCAGGCAGTAGAAAGCTGCTGTCAGCTTTCTGAAGGAGAAAAGTCCTGTGCTCTGGTCTGTGTTTAGAGAGATAAACCTTCCTCTCCCATGGGCTGCTGTGAAGCAATTGGAGTTTGTGCATCTTAACCGGCTCAGTCTAATAATTCATCTTCAGGTGATATCCCTAGCTCATATTCCCCATAAATGACACTTACCAAAATCATTATCCTCTTGGTAATTTTATCACCAACAGGATGATCTTCTTTGGAACCACCATTTATCTGGTGCGTTTCGTGTGTGTGTGTGTGTGTGTGTGTGTGTGTGTGTATCCACAGAGGCATTGTGAGTTACCTGATAGTGAGTGCTGGAGAACTAAGCTAAGGCCTCTGGGAGAGCGGTAAGTGCTCTTAACTACTGGGTCATCTCTCCAGTCTCTGTTGTGTTCCTTGAGTCCCTTGCATATGGTACCCACCAGCCACACATAGAAATTATTGAGAGAACTTTGATATGAACTTGGAGTTGCTAAGGGGAGTTTCAACTTATTTCCTGATACACAAATGTTGTCCTTGAACGAAGGTCTGAGTGAATTATAGAATGCACTGCCCAGCACGTTCACTCTGCAGCCCGGGGACATCACAACATTCTTTTGACACCCCTTTTTTCCTTTGTAGCTCTTACCCCCAAACTCAGTGGTGTTCTCTGACCCATTCATGGTTGGTTCTTATTTTCCATTTCCTTTGTCAGGTCACTGTGGGGGTGTTATTTCATGTTCTCTTCAGGGGGTGATTGCTCTCTGCTATTTTTCCAAGATCTCCTCTTTGGCAATTTTCCTATCCACCTTGTGACCATGGAAGTGAATGTTTGTCCAGTTGGCTTTTCCATTCTGTTGCTGCTGCTTTTGCATCTCTGTGGAGCTCGGAGCTCCAGGAGAGGAGGAGAGTGTAGAGGGCAAGGCAAGCCAATCTCCCAGTGACTCAGGCTCACCCCCAGTCCTCCATCCAAAACACTGAATGAAGAAAAGTTGCAAGTCTGTAGACAAATCCCCTCTGGAAACTCATGCATACCTTTGAGCTCCTAAAAAGGAAGAACAATTTGTAAATACGAGCCTGAAGACTGAAGAGGAGTAAAAGCAACGCTTATCATGTTCTGAGTGATTAAAGCAAATACAACTTAGTCCAGTTTCTAGGTCCACAAAATACCTGTAGCTGGGTATTTACAAAGAAAAGGCTCATTTTGACTCGTGGGTCTAGAAGTCCAAGGGCACAGAGTTGGCATCTGCTTGGTCTTTGGCGAGGGCCTCATGACAGAAAAGCAGAATAGAGAGCAGGTATGTGTTGAAGAAACACATGATCCAGAGAGTGGTGAGGTGCCAAGCTTGCTTTAAGACAAGCACTCTCTGATCCAAGTCCATAAGAGTAAGAACTCCCTCAAGACCCAGCCAGTGCCTCCATAAAGATGGAGTTCCACTGGCCTTACCACTTCCCAGAGGCCTCATCTCCCAGAAGAGCCATGTTGGGACTCAGATATCACCATGAGTTCAGTGAGAGAAAACTGTATCCAAGCCATAGCATCACCCAACTGAGAAAGCATGGATCTGTTTGCCCTATTTCTCTCTCTTGGAGTTTGAGGGTACAAAGAAGGGGAAGCATCACCCATGATTCTTAAACCAGAAGCTAGGGGAGTGTTGAGGCCAGACTCATCCAAAGAAACTCACTGCCATGGAGAATGTACCTCTCTGTGCTGTCCAATTCTATAGCTGCTAGGAGCATGTGGTGCTTGCTTGAGATGTGGCCAAGGGACCATGTGTGTTATTTTTCTTCATCTTCATTGAAGTAGCTAAAATGAGCTAGTGTCTCCCACACTAGACAGAACTAAAACAGAATGAGAGGATTAAAGACAGTGGCTTCATTTTTGCCCTTTCATAGAAACAGTCACCTCAACCTGAGCTCTGTGGTACATCTCCCCCGTTTCTACTCTTCTCTCTCCACTCAGAAAACACTATCCTACCTTTGGGGTCAAGCCCCTTCAGTGGTGTTAACCTAGCCATTCTGGACCTGTGTTAGCTACTTTCCTTCTGAAGCTGCTCAGGAGTCCTGCCTTTGCTTCTTCTATCCTTGGCCACAACTCAGTAACCTATCCACACTGATAGAGCAGAAGGCTGGGGAACACAGTCTTACCTGAGTAAGGCATGAGCTTTTAGGAGGGTTGAAGGGTCCTGGGAGCTGACTAAAAGTCTGCTTTCACCTTCAGTGAGCATCATTGCACATTCTAAGCTCCTTGCTGTGGCTGTGGGATCCTGTGGGTCCATGCCCTGCATGCTCACATGATGTCCTAGTCAAATGCGCCTTTCACCTTGCCTTATTCCTTAAGGTCAGTTGTACCCACTCTCCTTCTGCGTGAATGTTCTACCCTACTATCCCTTTGTTCCTGACCATGTCTTGTAACTGTGATCTTTGCTCACATGACCCCTGTTGAGCTTTCTTAGGCCACCTAGTCTAATCAGTGCCTTCTAACTAATGTATCTAGAACCAGCCTGCCTTTGTTTTCTTGAACACAAGTGTCCCCATGCATTCCACCACCCGAAAGCAGACACCCTGAAAGCAGGGAGTTTACCTGTTCTCTTTACCATATCTCTAGGACTAGATCTATCCCTGGTGTGGATTGGGTATGGAAAAACTAATTGGGTGAATCAGTGACTTCATGGAACCTGATGAAAGTCGGTGCACAGGATTGTGGAGTAGATGGACCTGTGTGGTTGCATGTTGATGAAGCTGGGAGAGACCAGACCGCCAGCTTAGCACCACATTATCCTGCCCTATTTTACCATCATGCTAGCATCGAAGAAACAAGACCACTGATGTTGTCACATGGGTGGTTTTGAGCAGTAGAGGGAACGTGCTGAGATTTCTCATGAAAGCTTCCTGACCTAGATAGAGACTTGAACTAAATGCAAAATAGTTGGTTAGATTTCAATCTGATTGCTCAACTCTCTTGCAACTATTGACTGATGAAAGTGGTCAGGATAAGTCCCGGTGAGCAGGTGGGAACACCTGTGTGCAAATCCCACTGTAGTGAGCACAGAAAGAAGAAGAACTGGTGATAACCTCTCTTCCTTAACACTTTTGATAGATTTCCCATGAGTCACCACTGCTGTATTCATTGCAGCTCCCTGAGAGGAGGGGCACAGCTGATCGTGGCTTCTGTGTACATAACATAGTGCAAAAATCTTCCTTTTCTTTTCTTTCTTTCCCTACCTTCTTGGGATTTTTTTTTTTTAAATCCAGGCCTTGTTCATGTGAAGTGAGTACTCTACCACTGAGCTGTGCTCAAGCCCTAGAATTCTTAATGCATGAATTCTTAACGCATGAAAAGAAGTGGGGGAAAGTCTTATCAAGGTAGTCTGGGTAAGACTGAGGAACCTTTTGTCAGTGTGTAGAATGAGGATATGATTTCTCTGTATTCCTTCTATGCAGTTCACCAGGATCACTAAATGTCAGAGCCAGCATCCCTAGGCAGCATCCTGGTGGCACTGCCAAGTGGGTTTTTGGGTGGGGTTTCAACTTTAGCTGCTGATTCCGTAGCCTTTCTATAAATAATGCTTTGGTAGGTGTCCTGCACATTATTTAAGTTCCAGAAGCTGAAACTACTGTTTAGAAAAAAGAAGGGGTGAGGTAGGATCCTGTATATTTGATTTTCTCACTCTGGGTCTATTTATGTATACCAGGTTCAAGAATGCTGTGTTCCCGAGCTTTGGGGACATAACAAAGATGGAATATGATATGGAACCAAAGTGCTTCATTGTGCATTAGGCTATTGTTTATGATACCCTCAATTGTGTACTAAATACACCTAAGAACTCTGGGCCCCCAAGACCACTAAGTGTACTTCAGCTTTGGGCACTTCTTCTGGGACGTTCTCGGCCTTATACACACTGGGTTAGTACTTGGACTTGACCAGACTTTGGAGTGTGAAGAGAGAGGGAAGGGAGACACAGGATGCACCCCAATCTCTATGTTCTTATGGAGGGCCATCTTGTTTCTTCTCATCTGATCTGACATTTTCTGTGAGTTGAGGTTTGTTGGGATGGCTGAGTATACACCAGATTTTCAGGCAATGCTTCCTTTTCTTCTTAGGTATCTTTCTCTCCTTGGTGTTGCTGGCTGTGAGGTTTGTGACAGGCCCAGATGTTCAAGAGAATGCCCAGTTCCTTTGCTTGTACCGTGGCTCACAGCTGGCTGCTGTTCTCCAGCAGCCAACAGAGAGATGGTGATGCTATGCCAGAAGAGCCCTGCTTCTGTTATTCAAAACAGGAACCTTTTCTGAGACACTGAAATAATGGCACTGTTTTCATATTTTTAGCCGTTCTCTGAGTGGTGGCATATCATTTTGGAAAGTGGGTATATCTTTGCAAAGTTACCCCAAGGTAAGGATGTGGAAAGCAAGTTGTCACTCTTTCCAATAAGGTCATTTCTAGGAGCAGGCATCCTCGAACTATTGCTCCCTTCCTGCTCGTTGCAGCCAGTGAATCCCCTCCTTTCTTTATTGAAAGGATCCCAGAAATGAAAATGTGAATGATAGGCTCATGCTCTTGACTTCTTGTCCTCTCAAGCTGTGTCTCTCTTAAACTCACACATTTTTTTTTTTTTACAAAAATATTGGTAGGGAATTTAAGGAAAACTAAGGTTGAAAAAAAAACAACTGCATAAAGTTAGAATAGAGCTGTGGGGTTTTTGTTTGTTTGTTTCTTTCTTTCTTTCTTTGGCCATTTGAGACAGGGTCTCACTATGTAGCCTTTGCTGGCCTAGTCCTCTCTATGTAGACCTGGCTGACCTTGAACTCACAAAGATCTGCCTGCCTCTGCCTCCCAAATGCTGGGATTAAAGGAGTGAGCCACTGTACCCAGTGAGTTGGGGTGTTTTAAAAGACTAGCCCGGTGACATAAGTGATACGTCAGAGGAAGTCTGAGCTCTGACACCCCTAGGGTACTCAGCCTTGTTCTTCATGTCTGCTTGTGATGAACAGCAGGTGAAGAGAGGAGCATGCAGAACTTCCCCAGTGCCCAGACACTGCCCTAGATAAGAGAAGCTTACCTAGGGCCGGAGATCTGATCCTGTTGCTGCTTCTTCCACCCACAGACTGGGTGGCCCCTGGGCAGGTCCCAGGCAATCCAGTATTTGCTTCTTCATCAGTAAAGCAAAAGACTTGTCAGAGAATCACTCAGCTCTCTGACTGTCCCCAACAATGTTCCACATTGCTGCTGCTGCTGAGCACTGACTCAGAGCTCTCAGGCTGTGGGATGGCTGTGAGCAGGCCGTGCCAGCCTCTGCCATAGGAAGGACAAGGCCGCCTTAGAAGAAGCAGGAGCCTCCTGCTGGCTGCTTTCTGCGGAGTTTCTCCCCCACTCTCCAAACAAGGAAAGTCGTTGAAGTAACAAAGAAGAAATGAGTTACTGGTGCCCACTTGACTGAATCCCCTGGCTGTTGGCTTTGTATATAGACTATGTCAAACAATGAGGCTCTCTCTGTCCCTCTCTCCCTCAATGCTGAGGCTTGTCTGCCTGCCTTCAGTGCCTGTGAACTAGCAGTACCTACGCACCCCCTTTCCTGCCTCCTTCTCTTCCCTTTCCTCTCTTGTGTTTCTAAACTCCTGGTGGTTTGCTTTCGGAGCTAAGGAGCTTCCAGAGGATATTTCCAGCTAATGTTGAGCTGGGTCATCTAATAAATCTCTGCCTTGCCAGGTAATCAAAGACCTGGGAGGAGTATGGGAAGGCAATCTCTTTAAAGTGAAGTCTCCTCTTTGTGGACTAGCAGAGATGAGTTTTTGATGGAGGATTTGATGGAGCGCAAGATCACTTTGAGGGAGCTGTATTTCATCATCAGCTTCCTTCATGTTGCTGCTCTTGGCAGCTGAGTGGATGACCCTGTGGATGCTCTTTGTGAGGAGAGGAGCTGAAAACAAGGAGCATTCCAGCAATCCTGGCAACAGAATACATGTTGAGTAATGCTGTTTGTTTTGAAAACGGGATGCTCTTATTGTCTACATGGGGCCAGACATATGACTATGTGTTAGCCACATCACTAGGTGAACAAGGATAGCAGCCTCTGAGAGGCCATGGCCTCAAAGGCCTCAAGAAACCTACAGATTCTAAGGAGACCACAAGGTGATGCCCAGTAGTGGGGGAAGGGCTAGCCTGTAGTCATCTTTGCCTACTGTGTGGTTCAGTTAAGAGTTGTGTATCCTAGAACCTTTTGTTTTAATTGTGAGAAGTGTACAAGACATTAATGGCATGAAGTTCATTCACATAGTTGTCTGGTCATCACTACCATCTCTCCCCAGAGCTCTTCATCCTGCCAAACAAAATGACACCATTTAAATGTTGACTCTCCAAGTTTTGCCACAGCCCCTGGAAGTTCCCATTCTACTTTCTGTTTCTATTTATTTATTTGTTTGTTTAATTATTCATGGTTTTTCTGTGTAGCCCTAGCTGTTCTGGAATTCTCACTCTATAGACCAGGCTAGCCTCCAAACTCAGAGATCTGCCTGCCTCTGCCTCCCAGGTGACAGGATTAAAGGTGTGCACCACCACTGTCTAGCATCTACTTTCTGTTTCTATGAAATAGAATAGGAGTGGAATCAAACAGTATTCGTGAGTGGCTTTTGCCACTTAA
This sequence comes from Arvicola amphibius, assembly GCF_903992535.2. NCBI lineage: Eukaryota > Metazoa > Chordata > Mammalia > Rodentia > Cricetidae > Arvicola > Arvicola amphibius. The sequence continues at coordinate 132,689,577 of NC_052052.2, read as the reverse complement.
CATAATGTCCCCAAATGGTTTCCCTTAATGTGATTTCTTAGTGTTCATAAAACATTTGTAGCATTCATGGTGTTCATGTATGCTTTTAAAAATTAATGAACATTTTATTTTGGTTGATTTTCATTTACTTATTCGTCATTTCATTGTATGCTAGAGATCAAAGCCAGGGCCTTGTACAACCCCTCTACCACTGAGTCTCAGCCCTAGCCCCGTTTGTTTGTTTGTTTGTTTGTTTGTTTTTGAGATAGAACTCTCTAGTTTTGTGGGATATTTGTATACTGTGTGAAAGTGTGTTGCTGTGATTACTGTAATAAAAGGCTGAACAGCCAATAGCTAGGCAGGAGATATAGAAGACACGACTTCTGGGCAGAGAGAGAGAAAGGAAGAGGAGGTAGTGTGGAAAGTCCTCTCATATATGTGTTGCTTTCATTGGTTAATGAATAAAGCTGTTTCAGCTAGTGACTTAACAGGATAGAGCTAGGTGCAAAAACTAAACTGAATGCTGGGAGAAAGAAGGTGGAATCAATGGGAAGCCATGCAGCCACCAGAGGAGACAGATGCTAGAATTTTGCCCAGTAAGCCACAGCTACGTAGCAATACACAGATTAATAAAAATGGGTTAATTTAAGATATAAGAGCCATCGAGAAATACGCTTAAGCTATTGGCCAAACAGTGTTACAGATAATATAGTTTTTGTGTGCTTATTTTGGGTCTGAGCGGCCGGGAAACAAATGATTTATCTCTGTCTACAAGGAGGAATATAGGCACTTGAGAGAGATTCAAGGAGACAGGAAGGAAGCAAGCAGGGTGAGCAGTTTATGACAGAATGTAGATTAATAAAAATAGGTAAATTTAACTTATAAGAGCTAGTTAAAAACAAGCCTAAGCTAAGGCCAAGCTTTCATAATTAATAAGTCTCCCTGTCACTATTTGGGACCTTGCTGGCCAGACATATAAAAAACTTGTTACATTCTAGTTATGTTGCCCAGGTTGGCCTTCCATTCTTCCCTAGTAGTGGGAACTTCAAGCAGGCTGCTCCGTGCTCAGCTTAAGAAGCATTCTTAGGGACGTGAAGGCAAACTGACTGTAATATCTGTTACTGGGGTTGATTTGATGATCTGGATATCTAGGTAGGGGTCCCCTCCCTCCCTCACCACTCCATGCATGACCCTCCCAGTGCTTTGCCCTTGATCTGCTCGTGGCCTTTTCTGGATAGAGGAGGACCATCCATCCTCATCAAGGGTCTACAAGTAGTTGTCCTCCTTTGCTAGAACCTCCAGATAAGCTCTCAAGAAGCATTTTTAGAGCAAACTACTTAGAATGAGTCTGGTATGATAAATTCCAGTATTATCCAATAGGAAAATCTTCCCTGTGGGGCAGTGGCAGTCTTATGAAGATTTACTATGATTTTCACCAAGATTTCCAATTATAAGAACTACTTGTACATTATTTAATTCAATGAATATTTAATTCTTTGTACATACTCATATATTCACACACACAATTTGTTCTCATGCTCATACATGTAAGAATAAGCATCTGCGGTGACAAGGAGGTCTTATGTGGGATTCTGGACGGAATCCCTGTTTCTAGCCATTCTGATGCACACCGTTGCTGTCCACACGTGAAACCGGGTTGTTCTGAACTCAACAAAAGCCTGCAGTCACTTCACAATGGCCCAGTGACTGGATGATGCTCCCATCAGAAGAATCCTTTCAAGCCACAGCTCTGGCTGTGAGGGCACACACCTGCAATCAGTCCCAGCACTTAAAAAGTTGACGTGGGCGGGTTAAGAGTTCAAGGTCATCCCTGGTCACACAGCTGAGGTTAAGGCCAGCCTGAGCCACGTGAGAGCAGTCTGGCTCTGTCACTTCACTGACTGCCAGGGTTGATTTGCCTGATCCAGCTGGCTAGGCAGATGTCCCCATCCTTACCGCTCCATGTCTGCGTCCTCCCACGGCTTTCCCCATAGAAGAGGCTCATTCTTTGGTGTCAGTTCTAGGAGTTACTGTCGCTGTGCTCTCCTGCTGGGACCTCCAGTCACGCTCTCCTGGGCCTGTCTTATTCTGACATGTTATGGAACGCCACAGCTTAGATATTTCAGGGGACCCTGTTGCTCTTGGCACCGTGTCCTCAATGCAGCCTGTCAGGCTCCCAGAGTGGCCTCAGCTGCCCTCTGCCTCATCTTCTGAACTTGATCTGATTTTTTTTTTTTTTTTTTTTTGCTGAGCCAGTTTCAGTTCCTTAAAAACTTGGTTGATATCTGCTTAATCATGGAATTTTGCTAGAATATTCTCCTGTGGCTTTTTTCCCCAGAAATTTGCTTATGAAATCCTTAAGCAATACAAGTGGAACTTTCTCTGAAAACTTTCTCTTCAGTCCTCTCATCTGGGTTGGAGGCTGATCTTCTCTGCACCCGCAGTGCGCACTGCTGTTCTGAGAACTGTAGCACAGTATATGGACACTCTAGCCCATACTGTCTGGTTTTTAATTAACATTAGGTTGATGTAAACTGCTAGCAAGACGTGTGCAATGAAAGGATTGTGACACCACACACATTTGTCTCTGCCCAACTATGGTACCATTGACATTCCCTATGTGTCCCCTACACTCCAGGGGGAACAAGGAGCTTGAATTTTGCTTAATAGCATGTGTTGCATTTCTTTATAATTTTTTTCTCTTGTACTAGTGTTCTCTTCTAGTTTTCCATTGCATGACAAAATGTCAAAGATAAATAACCTAAAAAAACAAAATGTTTATAGCCAGGCATGGTGGTGCACACCTTTAATCCCAGTACTTGAAAGGCAGAGGAAGATAGATCTCTGTGTGTTTGAGGCCATGCTTGTTGTAGGAGGCCACTTGTTTGTTCCCAGCTGCCCAGACTCTGGAAATAACCGCACAGAAACTGTATTAATTAAATCACTGCTTAGCCAATCACTTAAGAGTATTGCTAGCTAGCTCATTATCTTTGGTTAACCCATTTCTATTAATCTGTGTATTGCCACATGGCTGTGGCTTAGCAGCAGGGTTCCAGCTAGCAGCTCACATCTTTCCACTCTGGCGGCTACATGGTGTCTCTAAACTCCGCTTTCCTTTTCCCAGCATTCAGTTCAGTTTTCCCTGCCTAGCTCTACTCTTTTGCCCTATCATAGGCCGAGACAGTTTCTCTATTAACCAATAGTATTCACAGCATACATAGGGGAATCCCACATCACATGCTGGTCCAAGTAGTGAGTTCCAGCTACGTAGAAACACCTGTTTCAAAAACAAAAACAAAACAACGAAAAACAAACAAAATCTAAATAAACAATAACAAACCCCCACAAACAAATAAAGATAAAAAGGAAAAAGAAAAAGAGGTTTATTTTGTTGCTTATATTTTCAGATTTCAGCCCCTGGTCATTTTGCCTTGTTCCTTTTGCTTTGGTGCTGTGACATGGCAGGACCTTATGGTGGGAATATGGGACAGGGGTCACCTGCTCACTTCACAGCAGCCTCAAAGCAAAGAGAAAGTAAGGGACCAATATCCCCTTACAGACATACTCCTAGTGTACTAGTTTCTTCCCATTAGACCAGTTCTCAACCTTCCTAATGTTGTGGCCCTTTAATACAGTACCTCATCTTGTAGTGACCCCCAGCCATAAAAGTATTTTGTTGCTACTTCATAACTGTAATTTTGCTACTGTTATGAATCATAGTATATCTTATATGCGATCCCCAAAGGGTCACAACCTACCTCCTGATGGTCCTACCTCTACCCCTCATTAGCACCGTGGATTGACAGTCAAGCTTCCAACACGTGGACTTGAGGATTCCCCAGATTGAAATGGCATATCCACAAATAGCATGTCATTTAACTTCCCTGTTTTGAACTGTTAATAAGTCACACCATGCTGTGTGTGTCCCCTGTGCATTTCCTCACACTGCACTGCTCCTGAGGTGCCATCTCTGTTGATCTTCAGAGCTATAATTAATTCGTTTCACTGAAGGCTGAAGGCACCACCATTATTGGGTCTGTAATTGCTTTATTATGTGTCTCTACTTCTTATCTGCTCTGTATCCTTCCATTACACATGCATTTCCACCCTGACCCACAAGTCTAAATTCTAAGAGAGTGAATACTGATTTTATCTGGCTAATGTCATCTAGGAGGACATTAGATAGGGTGAGTATAAAAGTAGTTATGACATGCAGTATGTGCCTGCTAAACCGAGGGTCTTCCTGGGACCTGTTCCACATCCCTCAAGTAGCAGCTATGCCGTTCTTAGCTGGGCGAAGTTCTCTCCCTCCTATGCCTCTCATCACTATGATGCTCTAGAAGAAGCCAGGAGGTAAATTCTTTAGGCCTCATGAGCCATGTTTGTGTCAAAGCTACAGCAATCTGCCATGGTAGCAGGAAAGCTGTGCTGGATGATATATTTAAAAATATATATGGTTGTTCCAATAAAACTTTATTTTTAAAGGAAGTGGGTCAAATTTGGCCACACCCTATAGTTTTTCTAAGGCTGCTGCCCTAGATGGCTTACACCATTGAAAGAGAGGACAGTTCTACTGACTAAGAGATGGGGAAGCCTTGTTCAGCATTTAAGGGGACTGGTCTAGCCTCATACTCAGAAGCATGTCAGGGCTGGTCTTGTGATACCTCAGGTCATAAGGCAGGAAATGAGGTAGGAAGAAAATTTCAGGCTGTGGCCAAAGTTCATGTTAAAGGTTATTATGTTATACACATGATCTACATTCCTGAGCCTTGAATAAAAATGCTACCATTGCATTTGGCTTTCAGGATGGGACAGAGTTCAGATGTTTTATTCTCTCTTCCACTGCAACCCTGCTTCGTCTCCCAACACCTGGGTGGCTGTCGGTCCCAAGACTCGAGAGTTGGTGGCTCGGCACTTTTACTCTGTCGAACATATTCTTTCAAGAAAACAGCAGTTTATGATCCGAAAACAGCAGAACAGTGTACTTGCAGAGTTCCAGGTAGAAGCAGAGGAACAATCTTTCCTGAATAACTTCCTGGTGTTAAATGCCTTCTTATGTTCGTGGCATGGTGCAAACAAAAGAGAACATTACAGGGGAAAAGCCCAATCTGGGCAGATGGTGGACAGATTGGAATCTGGGCCAGTTATGGTGTTCCAGTTTAAATGCGGATGTAGATGCCTGCCTCACGGTGTTACTGTGAGGAGCATGACTTGCTCACTGGGATACAGATAAGTAAAAGGAGTGCAGGTGCAGCGGCTTTGCCGTGAAGATAAGGAAAAGAATAGGGACCGCAAATTGCCAGTGCTTACTAAACACCAGCAGGCATTGTTCTAGTGCCTTCTTCCTGTCCTCATGGTGGCCTGCTGAGGAAAGCTGTACAGTTTACTTTTTCTCACAGACAGTGAATGCCCCACAGGAGGCAGTGCCGTTTGCCAGGCTTGCTTGCCAATATATAATGATAGAACCGGCCTTTAGAGCACATGGCTTCTGACTGGTTGATAACATCGTCTTCATTCCAATACTGTTTATTGTAGTGCTGGTACTGATATTTTAGCTGCATATTGATATTCTTGTTTTATTTTATTTTCGAGGAATACTTCAGAAACCCCAAACTCTGTCCCGCTGTCTTCTATGGTCTTGTCCACCCCATAGCAAATATACGTTGTTCTAGTAACAGGTCTTAGAAAGATCTCAGTGTAAAATAGAAGAGTGCTGGGCTGCTAGTGTGAGTACAAGCACTGTGGATGCTGGACAGAAAGCCCCACTAAGCCAGCATCTTTCTCACCTCCTGCAGTGACGCACTATAGCCTGAGTGGATGCTGTTCCTCAGTGCCTGGCAGAGACGGCTATGGCATAGGACTTCAGCTGGACCCTGTGTTGGGTATAGGGCTCACATGCAGGACATAGACAGTGGGCTGAAGTTCTCAGCTATTTCCTCAAGGACACAAGGCTAGCAGGGAAGGACACTGATGCTGTCATATATGGTGCTTGTTCATAGCAATTTAAAAATGTTAGGTGACAAAGCATGAAAGTTATTACTGTCACTTGCCAGTATTTCCATGAAGATTAGATAGGCTCATGTGACAGGTATAGCTGGAAGTGGAAGGGATCCATCCCTTATGGCCTGGAGTATTTAATTATCTGTGAAAGACCCCTAGGCCGCTTGCACACACCACCCAGCAATGCTCAAGATGAAGGTTTTTCTGTGGCCTCTGTCCCCAAATGATAATGATGAGCCGAGTCCCCGCTGCCTTCAGTGGTCGTGTAGCATTAAGCATACCTTTGCTGTCTCAAACCTAAGGTCTGCAAAAGAGTTGTTAGTCACTGTAGTGTGGCACAACCTGACTGATACACAGGCCCTCAAAGTCCTTTTTCTGACTAGACATGAGTCAGGATTAGTGTGAAAGAATGTTAATGCTGGCTTGGGTGTATTTTGGAAATATATGTATTGTAGAAAGGATATAAATTCCAAAAACAGAGTCTTGTTTCTTTGACTCATCTGTGCATAGACTTAATGGTCTAACCAAAGAGACTGATTTCATGACAGTGTCAAAAAATATCTTTGGCTCACTGGTCATGTCATCATTAGAGAACCCAAGTGAATATAAATATCATTAATGTCCACATGCAAATGAGTTATTCCTTGCAGTATTCTCATGTTGCTTCCAATGCTTTATTTTTAGTGCTATGGATTGAACGCAGGGTCTCATGTGCCCTTCTTTCCCTATCTCTTCAGCTCCGGGAGGGAAGCGATTCTCCCCTCTTGTGATATGAAATAGTTCTGTATAGAAAAGTCTTATGCTGTTACCATTCTAGCTGTGGCAGCTCTTACAGCTCATACCTTGTGGTATGCTATATTTGAAAATGTCATTCCTACTTGTCCACACAGATTCCTTTCAGTTTCTCTCTATATACATTTCCAAAATGTGCTGAACTTGAGTTTGGCAAACCGCTCACCCCTGTAGAGTCAGAATCACTGTCCAGCCATTGAGCACTGTGTTAGCTTAAAACTCAGTGTTCCCTCTCCCTCTGCTCCTATGCTCTCTTCCAACCTATCCCCTCTTTTCCTCCCTCCCTCCCCGCACCTAGACATTTCTATCTACCCTGTCATTAGGTTCTAGATCCCGGGGAAGTGTCTGAACATTTTTTATTATCTCTCATTAATGAACTTTGAAGGAGCCACTGAGGACAGAGAGGACAGGAAGGCTACTAGTGTCCTCATTGGTAATCCGAGCCACCCCAGCTGCAGGACTCCAGTTTGAATTGCACAAGTTTCCACTTAAACACACACTGCACAGGTGTAGGCTTTCAGCAAGTGTTCGAGCTGATCTAAAGGAAGGTAGAATTAGTGGAAGAGTTTCAGTGGGGGGGAAGGGGGTGTGCGTGGAAAGATGGCAGGCCTCCCATCCCCACACACACATTAACCTTTCTCTTTTACCAAGCTCCATTCTCTATACTTCCCCTACTGTCACCCTTTTACCCTTGGAACAGAATATAGGGTGTCCTTTAGTTCTGTTATGGTCCACAGCATAGGCTAGGAGCTTCATCCTTGACAGTGAGAGACACACACTAAGCTTTCTGGGGAACTTCTGGTTCTCTTTCAGCTTATAGATTTCCATGAAAAAGGCGGTGTTTTTCCTCAACCTGGCAGGGTTCTAACAAGCTTTGCCAAACAGAAAGAGCATTTAGGGGAACAGCGTTAACCTTTTCATTAGAGAAAGAAGTACGTTTTAGAATTGCTGCTTTGGACTAGACTCAACATCAGAGAATAGCGCTCCTCTCAGGGGCAAGCCAGGGATAGGAGTGGGTCCCTAGAGAGCTAATTAAGGGCGTTGGGTTTATACAGGGCTGAAAACAAAGCCGGTGGGCAGGCAGGCTAGTGGAGAGGCCAGCAGAGCCAAGCCGCTCTTGTAAGTCAGGTTCTGCCTGAGCTATGGCTGAGAGCCCAGACCTCAGTCCCTTCGCCACTGCTGCTCACCTCTTAGATGCGAAAAGGTTGAGATGTCACTGTGGCTGGACAGATGTTATCTGAACTGGGATCAGGGTGCAGATCTCCTGAACAGCAGTGTAATGGTCTGCAGATAGTGGGGGGAGGGTGGCGCAGCTGTGGCATCCAGGGTGCAAATCAGGAAAGGGACGCTATGGTTTGGGAAATTATAGTGGTGGCAGAATTGGAGTGCTTCCGGAGGAAAAGCTTTTGAAATGCAGCTCAGGTCTTGGAAGAGTGAGCCCTGACAGCAGGCGGAGGCTTTCCTATCCTTTCCACCTTTCCCACCTAGGAGAACCTTTTCGTCCCCCAACAGGCTTGGTGGACTTTTGGCCATGTTGACTTCAGAACTCAATGTCCCCAACAGGTGCCATCTACTCAGTAAGAGCACAAAGAGTCTCCAGGACTGCTGGCCAACCACAGTAAATGTTAGAGGAGGAGGCAAGGGCACAGAGGGATTAGTCACAAGTGTCTTAGGTATGTGCTATTGCTGCTGGTTTCCAGGGAAACGGATTCCATAATGATGTTGCTCAGCCTGTCAGACACCTGGGACTCCTGGTGCATGTCCTGTTCCATGCAGAAGCCATTCTCAGAGACCATGTAACACCGACATCCTCAGGGGGAGCCATGGTGTCTTGCTGGCGTTGTGGCTGACAGGCAGTAGTGGGAACATCTGTTAGGGGAAAGAGGCAGAGTCGCCACCTGAGGTGTTGATATGTCTCTCTGGGCTGATGTGCTCGCCTCACTGGATTTTGTTAGTTCTCAACAGTCTCCCCTTTCCTAGCCCTGCTTTCTGTTGTGTGCCTTTCTACAGTGTTCTCTCTGCATAGGACTTTAACTAGCTTTACTCTCTGGGTCTAGGCATTGGAGGTGACAATATTAGAGGCTATCAGAGTTCACATTTCTGTTGCTTACCCATACAAGATGGGAAAAGAGAAGAGATCACCTCCTCAGACACCACAAGGGAAGCACCCAAGGCAGGTAGTCAGAGCCCTGGTGGAAGCTGGAGGTTGATGGCTCTCCACCTGCCCCAGTCCTGTACCTCCCATTCGTGAACCCCCATGAGTTTCATCTCCCCCTCTCCTCCATCTCCAATGTCTTTCTTCCTCCAACCACAGTATCCTTGACCAGATCCTACCAGCTTCTTTTTGGGCCCTTCTTTACATATCTTTTTCCCCAACCTCCTGCCCTCGAGTGATGGCCCAACCTCCATCTCCAGGACGGTCTCACTTTTGCCTTCTTACAGCTGTTCAACAAAATAAATGGAATCCCATAGTTCATGGGGGTCTTGTTTTTATTTTGTCACAATGATCAAATGCAGTAAACTGAGCCTCAAGTCTCTAACTGTATTTAGCAAGCCCCCAGATTTTTTGTAAGCTAGGTGAATGAGTTAAGACTGGGTAAAGGTGACCTGGAGCCCTTGGAAACCTAGAAGGGAAGGGGCACAAACTTTGAGAGGGAGAAAAACGTTGCTGTGGGAGGGCTCAGCGTGGAGGTGTGCAGTTAGGCAGTGGGGTGGTGGAACCAGAGAAACCAGGGGGGTGGGTGGTGTGAGTAGAGAGGGTGAGGGGAGGTACTGGGAAAGGGCTGTAGCTAGACTCTGAAAGGAAGGCTAAGGAGTGATCATCCTGGAATGAGCACTTGGTTCTTGGTTTAGTCCAGGCCCTGACTGACCAAGGCCTCCTAGTAGTCAGACGAATCGCTCTACTCAGGGCAGTTAGGAGCAGCCTGAGTCTCTGCCCTGATCCCCTGTTTATAGGCACTCTTCTCAAATGATGGCGTGGTAAACATATGTTCTGAAGCAGGCATTAGTCTTTACCAATGTGCACGTACTGATATACCTGTTTAATAAAATCTGCAGGAACTTTACTCCCCCAAAGCCATGTGCATTCCCAAGGACATGTATATGCTGATAACATATTCAGAGATGAAATCTAGAACCTTCCCAATGCCTGCAGCAAATGAAATTGAAGTACACATAGCACTAAATGAATTTATTTCCACTATTAAAATTCCTAGTTTGCCATCTACTTAAAAGACAAGTTCAAGTGAAGAGACTAGTCATGTGATTATCTCTACAGGGAGTATTTTAATGAGAAGAGAGATAGTTGATGGGTGTCTGTATCTATATCCCTTCTCTCTACCCCATTAAATAAGAAATTGGTCTTTGCCAAAAGTAAACCTAGTATATGTATCCTAAGCAAGATAATTAACTGGAAAGGAGCCAATTGCAGAACTGCTTATCCAGACATATTTAGTACCACTCTCATATATTCAATATGGATATACACATTATAGGTTTTACATTCTCTCCCTAGAGAGAGAGACAGTACGCACAGCAGTAAATTACATCTGCTGAAAATAGATTGTGCCATTTCTCCCCAGAACTGAAATCTCTGCCCACAATGATAGCCTGGGCACTAGCCCACTGGCCTGTATTGATTCTGGCATAAGCTCACTATAGTACACTGCCAGCATAGTAAGTGAATGGCTTAGCTGGATGCCTAACTGTGCTGCTGAATATATTAAAAAGCAATTAGCTTCCTGAGGGTCAGTAGATGATATTCCATTTCAAAACACAGAATGAGCTCAGATCTAATCATGAGACTTCATCACACTCAACAACCGTTTTATGAGCAATATTTTGACAGGGGGGTGGTTTGTTTTGAAGCTAGGAGAACTGAAAATGCTAAATGATGAATAGAGGTGGATAAACCAGCTATCAACTGATTGGTTTCTCACTGGAGCTTAAATTTATTCTTCTTGATTTCCTTTTCTTTTTTCTCTCCCTTTTTGGCCCTTTATTTTTATTCAGAGTCTCGCTTCTTGTGGCTATGCAGTGATTGGTATCCCTTGTGCATATTTTATGTATGATACAATGTATTTTAATTTTTTCCAAGACATCATTATCCCATCATCATCGCTTGTTACATTTTTTTTTGCATTCATTCTTTTGCCATCTGTAAAGATGGTAGAAATGGCTCTTAAAAACCACAGCTACCGCTGTTAGCTCTAGCCTGAATCTAGCAGACTCCTAATTAGATAAAGTGGGAAAGAATGGGTGCCTCAGACTCTTGTCCATGGGCTTACTTGTTTTAACCTCAGATCTAACACTGATATCACCTCCACTGTTGGTTTGCCTGTGTACCTTGATGGTCAGGCGGGATGACCTCTGCTTCTTAGCTCTGTGCCGCCGTCCTTCGAATCTCTTCGTCTCCCCCTTGTGCTGGTTTGAATGAGACTATCTTTAAGGTCAGAAGTTGAATACTTACTCCCCAGTCGGGGCTGTTTAGGGAGGCTGAAGAGGCATGGACTCTAGCTCTCTAGATCTAGACGCCCAGATGAACTCTTCTTTCGGTGAGTTGCCTCGGTCATGGTATTTTATCGCAGCAATAGAGAAGTGACTAACACTTTCCTTGTGGCCTCCTTCCTCACTATTTTTTCCATTGCATTCATTGCTTTATTTTCCCTTGGGGAATCATTGTTTTTGATGCCGCTAACTTCAGCAAAGTAACACTCTTGATTCTACCCAGCCTGCTTTTGGTCCCCTCACCCCTTCATAGTCATTCACTGACTCCAGTACTCCAATGTTGTTACTGCCACATGGAATGCCAGTTTCCCTTCTGACCACCTGGACCTTCCCTTTGAGGACCCTTCAGTGTCCATGTGTTCCCTAGAGCCTGTCATCATCGAGAGGGTGCTGACCACAGTCTTGAATGCTTCTGATTCATGCGTCATCTGATCACCTACCTTGTGTTAAGAATGGTGCCATGGAGGAGGACCCAAGCACGTGCCAGGATTAAACTTAACCACACAAATCAGAGTCTAGCACACGTACTAAAAGTCAGATGCCAGAAGGATGAATAAGGAAAACCATTCATAAGAAGGAGGTGAGCTTCAACACTTTGTGTTGGTCCTGCCATGTGGAGTGCCTATTTGCCTTTTCTGAATATCCAGAACTCAACTTAATAGATCAGGATGTTGATATCCCCCTGAACATTCAGTCAAATTTTGAATAAAAGAATAAAAAACCTGTTACCTGGCTTCTGTTCCCTTTTCATTCAGAGTCAGTATATGGATTTTTAGCTTTCTGACACTGTAAACTGAAACCACAGATATAAATACCTTATAAGGAGAGAAGGGGATTTGGGGCCTGAAGCTGTAAGGATTCCAGCCCATTATCATGTGACATCACATCTGTAGGTTTGTGGCAAGGCCGCACATCATGGCTGGAGCACATGGTGGGACAGAACTGTTTTGCTGAGAAATAAACAGAGGAAGGAGTTGTGGCCTCATACACCCCTCCAAGGATATACCCTCAATATAAAGACCACCCATGTAGCGCTACATGTTCAATGTCCATGGAAAACTTCCAACAGGATCACCCTGGGACCAAATCTTTAGCATATACATCTTTGGGAGACATCCAATATCCAAACTCCAGCAGTATAGAAAATAATCTGCTCCCCCAAGGCCTTTCTATATCACACACATTTTAGAAAGACGGGATTGTAAAATGAATTGGCTCTGGATAACCGTGTCAAGGGACTGTAAGACCATCCTCGGGTCAGATATCTCCCTGGGAGGCCTCACAGGTCAGCAGATGACCTTACCATCCTTGTTGATGATTTATTTCAGTGAAAGGATGCCCAGCAGAGTCAGCAAAGGAGGAGAGCAGCGGATGGAGCAAAGTTCAGGCACACCAGGTGCACACTTGCAAAATGCCCTTCCCGTGATGTCACAGGCTACCTTAAATTGCCCCAGCATGGATCTTTGACTGCATGTTAGGTATTGTCTCCTGAGGAAGCTCACTGTAGACTAGTTATATAGGCGTCCTCTGCCTGACATGTACCCAAACTTGAGTTGCCAGAATGAACACAGGTACTCATCACTACACACATTGTTTATGCAGATAGCTTAGGCATACCCAGCTCTCCTTATCAACCAAGAATCAGAGAACCCTTTCCAGAATCACAGTTGATACCCTAAGGGCCTACCCTAAACACAGGCCTTCTTAGGGAGAGCAGCTTTGGCCAGTGCCTTTCTCCTATATTAATATGAGGAGGTTTATTTTTTGTTGTTGTTGTTATTGTTTTGTTTTGTTTTACAGGAAGAAGAGAAATGCTTTCTCTTACTTAGCAGATTTCACCAATTAGTGTTTCACCAATTGAGGGTGAAATAATAATGAGGGGCAAGAAAGATTTGAAAGAAATCTTGTTGAGAGCAAGCCATGGCAGAATCGGAGTGTCCTCTGCACATTGCCCCCTGCGCTCTGGATGCTCTCTGGATGCCTCCCACTGTGCACTGTCTTTTGCCTCCTGTGACAAGAGCTGAGGCTCCAGCTAGGCAAGGCTCAGGGAGCTTTTCTGAGCCACCTGGACCTGGTGTGGAAAAATGCCTTTCTGACCATGCTGTCTGTACACTCCCTCTTGGGTAGTCTCAGGTATTGAACTCCACAGCCTATGTAGTTGGTTTCTACAGAAGTTGAACCTAAAAAGGGAAATCTCCTAGTCTCGCTCTCCTCTGCTCTGGGCAAGCCCCTGCTCCAGTCTCCTGCCTTCACAGGGCAACTGTCAAGGGCAAGCTGCAGGCTTAGATCCGAGCTTAGCTTAGCATTGGTAGACCATATTGCAAGTGTACTCCCACCTGGATGTTCCAGAAGACTGTGCCTGACTATCCTGGTATAGAATACAGATCCATACTGACCAAGGAGAAAGTTCATGCGACTAGGGAAGGATGTCTTCTCTCTCTCTCTCTCTCTCTCTCTCTCTCTCTCTCTCTCTCTCTCTCTCTCTCTCTCTCTCTCTCTCTCTCTCTCTCTTTCTCTCTCTCTCGGGATCTCGGGATGGTCATGGGATGAAAGAGGATACTGTACAATATGGATCCAAAGATGCATCTGCATACCCTTGTCTCCTGTTAGCATCTGTGAATGAAGTCCTGTCTTAGAATTGATGCTGTACCAAAAATGGACTATATGCAGCCTTGTCTTTCTTAGTGATCCCTTTATTAGTGGGGCACCTCAAAATCAGTGGTTTCTTAGACAAAATACAAAATATGAAGCACTTTGTACCAATCCCAGCAGGAAGTTCAGCTCTTGCCTTTATCTGTGTTGTTTTCAGGAAGATGTGAGAGGCTAACCAGGCATGCCATAAGATATACAACCTATAAATGGTTTTTACACTCTTAAACGGTTGAGAAAGCATGAGAGATTAATGTTTTGTGTCCCATAAAAACAAATTAAGTTTAAATATATGTGCAACAATGAAGTTGAACGCTGTTTTGCCCATTTGTTTGCCAGTAACCGTGGTCTTTTACGCTGCGACCGTATTGCTGAGTGGCCACTGAGAAACCATGTGGCCCACCACACTTAAAGTATTTGCTGTTTTGCTATTTCAGGAAAACCTTGCCAAGTCCCCATTTAGTGCCCAACACTGTGACTTGTGCCCTTCTGAGGAAAGATGCTTTCTCGTTTGTCTTCTTTCCTTTCATACTTACGGCTACTCAAGGAAGTGATTGCTAAATTGAATTTCTGCAGCCGTTCCTAAGTCCAAAAAGTAAATCACAATGCATGATGGTTACCATGGCAGCAGATAAACATCAAAATGAAATGCTCATCAGCTAAAGGAGAAGAAACCAACTCTCCAAGACACTCTTCCAAACAAGTTCATATTTGTATTGCAGCATCTGTCAAGGAGCAAATAAAATAAGTCACTGTAAAGAGTAAGGTTACGTCCCCTGGAATGGCTGAGTGGGCAAATGCCTCTTGGGCAGGAGATATTTTTCGGAAAGTGAACACTTCATAGTTCCTGCTTATCTTGGAAGGACTGCTGAGCTCATAGGACCACACACAGACGGCAGGGGGGCCCAACACATATGCTGAGAAGTGAGCCCATGAGAGCTTTGAAAGCCCTGCTGGTTTCCAGAGACCAATTAGGCTATTGAAATTAAAGTACAGTTGACATTTTCTCTACCTGAAGTGTTTTCAAGGCAGATAAGCTTAGGTGTGTTCAAGGTCATGATTTAGGCTTGCGCAACCTGGATGGAGTAAGCCTTGGGTAAGGCAGCTGTGGTCAAGTAAGAGACCATGAGCTGTGGTCTTTGGGTAGGAAGGAACTGCCTGCCCTTCAGGCACTTGTGGGTACCTTGCCTTGGCTTTGTGTGTGTGCGTGTGTAGCTGGGCAGCCATGGATGAGCACAGCCAGCCATGGCTATGGTCCTGCTCTTCCCCAGTGTCTGGAGGTTCTGCCTGGAACTTCAGGATCTGATGAAAGGAGCCCAGTTGACCACATGCCCATGTGGAAGAGACTTCACTCAAAGTTAGAAGTAAGACATTTCCTCAAGTCCAGGATCAAAGATCTCCAAAAATGTATTTTGAGCATTTTCATTATATTGCCAAATAAGTCTATTTTAAATCACTTCCCAAAATAGCATAATTTTAAAAAGATTTTGGTTTTGCCTTCTTAGACGTGGCTAGCCACCTTTCGTTTCATAAAAATCAATGGAAAAGTAAGTGTAGTGGAAAACAGCATTTCCAACTGAAGCCTTGAAAGAATTGAAATGTTGCCCTGTGATTCCAGCACCTGGAGAGACTGAAACAGGAGGGTCACAAGTTCAAGACCAGCCTGGGCAACTTGGCAAGACTCTGTCTCAAAGTGAAAAGTAGAACAGGGACAGGGGTTGGGCTCATTTACAGAGTGCTTGCTTAGCATGGGCAAGCTCTGGGTTCTGCTCCCAACGCTTCTGCCACCACCACAAAAAAACAAAAAAAAAAGATCCATCCATTTGCCTGCAAATTTCAAGATGTCATTATTTTTTTTTAACCACTGTATAGCATTCCAGGAGTTTGAGGGTCATAGGAGAGGGTAGAAGAGGAGAAGGGAGGAGGGGAGGGGAATAGAGAAAAATGCATAACTCAATAAAAATTAAAAAGGAAATAAATAATTAATTTTAAAAGAACTATAAAAATGGTAAGGGGAAAATATAATGAGGTATAAAGATATCTATATTTGAATATTATTTTGCATAGGTTAATTAAAAAAAAGAACCATACACTCAAGAAATTGAACAGTGTTCCCCACAGCCCAGTCTCCCTAGTGGCTATTCTGATAAGGTTGGGTTTATTTACTGGTAACTTGTTTCTTTCTCCTAAAAGGAAAGTATGATGTTCAACAAAGATTATGGTTAGGAAACCGTTTTTTTTAAAAAAAAAAATAAATTGCATGAGAGAATTTTTTCTTTTTCTTTTTTTTAAAGATTTACTTATGTTTTTTAATGTGTTTGGATGTGTCATCAGCGTGTACATCTGTACACCAGAAAAGGCCATTGTACTACAATTATTCATGATTGTACGCAACCCTGTGGGTGCTGGGAGTTGAACTCAGGACCTCTAGAAGAGCAGCATTACTCAACTGTTGAGCCATCTCTCCAGGCCCAAAGAATTCTTTATTTATTTTTGTTTTATGTGCATTGGTGTTTAGCCTGTATGTATGTCTGTGTTAGGGTGCCAGATCCCCTGGAACTGGCACTACAGACATTTGTGAACTGTCATATGGGTGATGGCTGCTGGAAATTGAGCCCAAGTCCTCAGGAAAAGCAGCCAGTGCTCTTAACCGCGGAGCCATCTCTCCAGCCCCAAAGGAAATTTTCACAAGAAAAATCATTCTCAAGATTTCTTTAAAACCATCTCTAGGACTAGTAAGGTAAAGGCACTGGCTGCTAAGATTGACAGCCTGTGTTCAATCTCTGGGAGCTCATTGTAGAAGAGAACTCTTATATGTTATCCTTTGACTTCCACACATAAACTATGTCTAAATAAACTATAATCATGTTTTTAAATCTCTAATATGAACACAAGAGTAGTGTTTTCCCCACCCCTGTGAAGTATTCAACATGCCTTGGGTTAAAATGCTTATGTGGTCTAGTCCAGGTCCCTTAAAAGAAAATGTGACTTCTTACGGAACATCTGAGTACATGCTTATGCGATTATTACTAATAAGCGCGCTCCACATGGACTTCAGAGAAACACTTGCCCCGAGCACAGTATAGGAGAAAAGTTCCAGGATGTAATTAGAAGCTCAGCAGAGTGGCCCAAAAGAATTCACATGGTTTCTACCCAGTCCCTCTGCCTGGGAATGTCCCCATGTGTCTTTAGACAAAATGCCTGAAGGAAGCTAGAGGATTATCTCCTAAGCTGAATTATTCATGGAATATTAAGAAGTAAAAAATATTTTCTTAAAAAAATACAAACCTCCTACTCTAGTGATAGAATTGAGTTAAAAATAGAACCAGTACTGGGAAAGACCATAGAATTTTAATTAGCTTAACACTGAGTGGGTCAGGAATAGCTGTAGGTCTGGCTCAGTGGGAGGACTGTACTGCTGGGCCTGAACACATTTATCTCTGTGGGTTTAAGTAAAAGTAGAGCTTGTATGCAGCCTCCACAAGGTTCTGCTTCCAGAACCTGCCCTCCCAATAGCATTTTTCTCGGGAATGAAAAACCTGGGCCATGCTGGCTTTCCACTTTTGCCTGTATTGCCGCAGTCCCACCCCCCTTTCCTGATCCCTACCATTCTTGTCCCTCCATCCTGTCCACAGAAAGGGGAATGGGTCTCCATTCTATTATAATCCTTTTGTATAACCTATTGCATTGAAATTTTTTGGTTTTATTTCTCTGTAATCTTACAGTTACATTGTATATCCTTGACTTCTTTCAGCTTCTAATCTGACCCACTTTCTTTGGAAATTTGGCTAATTTGACAGAAATTAATGGACCTTTTAAGCAAGAATCTTTCTGGGTTAAAGACCTCTTCCAGAATTCGACAAAAACTGTAGATCCTTCCCCTGGGTGGGGGAATGACCATCCTATGTACACATGTATGTAGTTTTATAGAATTATGCCCGTAGCCCCCCAGTTTGAAATTACATGGTAGCTATGGTTTGACTGTATCTCTTAGAAATGTATCTTCCAGTTAGAAAGCTTCTCTCCAAATTCATACATTAGTAGTGGTTGGTAGATGGGGGCTCTAGGGAGTAGTAGGGCTAGCTGAGGTCATGAGACTCGCATCCCCATGGTAACACTGATGGCTTTATTAGAAGGAACTCGTACTGGCTTGCTTGCTCTGCATCTCCATCTGATGCTCTCCACCACTTCCAGGAGTCCAAGGGCCTTGGCAGGTCCCGAGCTGATACCCAGGGCAGAGCTCCTTTTGTTTACCCGCTTTCAGAATCATGAGCCACCTAAACTTCTACTCCTAATAAATTACCCAGTTGCGGATAGCAACAAAACAAGTACCAAAAGTGGCCAAGGAGCAACTGTGGTTGAGTATGAGGGACAAGGACCTTCGGGGAGCATGACTTACATTGTCACCGGTGCTGGGTGTATGTGGAAGATAGCAGCGTGAAGGGTCAAAGACAGGAGAACTTTGCCAGAACATGGGTGTCATTGAGTCCTTTGTCATTAGAACCAAGGATTTGAAAAACTCTATTTTCAGAAAGCACCGTTGTTCAATAGAACAGGAAATAGGCTTACAATTGTGATTTTTCCCAACCCAAAAGGCTCTCCATCCTTGATACTAGTTTGACCTCATTCTTAAATACAGGCTTTTCTTGGTTCCCTGGTAACAATGCAGTGAGCTGTAAATTTTTTTCGGAGACTAAGAAAGATGTGTCTTGACCTAGTGACCCCTAGTCAGAGCCTCATAGAATCAGTGCCTGTTTTTTATTAGTGTATGCAAAAAAAAAAAAAATGGGGAATGTCATGTAGATTTAAGTCCCTGCCATCAGCAGTTCTTTGAAAATGGGAGGGAACAAATTCCTTTTCTTCCTATGTGACTGATCTGAAGTACCAGTGACTAGCCATTTCCTTTCAACACAGCAGATGTAGCATCTGCATCGAGGAGTCATTTTAAGCCTGCCTGAAGTTCAGGTTCACCATAGGTGATTGTGCAGGAACTGTGGCAAGTCTATCCGGTAAAGCCATGAAGAAGATAACCCCGTTCTCTCCTATCATCAAGACCCTGTTCTAAGGACATCCCAGCCCTAATGGGATATCCAGGTAAGGATGAATAGGCCGGGGCTGCAGGAAGGAAGGAAAATTTAATCAGTGATATAAACATGCATGACCTAAGTAAGCATACCACACCTCATATCAGTCAAGTGCAGTGTTGCGATGTTCTTCGGAAGTTATAGTCAGAGACCACAGAAGGGCTCCAGGGTTACGAGGACAGTCCTGGGTAGACATCCTCAGGATGAAGAATGTCACCTGCTATAGCCTCAAACACCAGCTCACCCGTGCTGCCTGCAGAGGCACAGATCAAGCTGGGGCTGCCAGCTTCATAGGGGGTTAGAATTCTGTTCCCTGTATTGTACATAGGAAGACTTGTGAATCAAAACTCACTTCC
Organism: Arvicola amphibius; assembly: GCF_903992535.2. NCBI lineage: Eukaryota > Metazoa > Chordata > Mammalia > Rodentia > Cricetidae > Arvicola > Arvicola amphibius. The sequence goes on along the minus strand of NC_052052.2, from coordinate 132,670,211 downwards.
TTGACCGCAGAGCATCTGAAGATAAAAGGCTATTAGTTGGCTGCCCCTGTTTAATATTACACACTTTCTCTCTTTCTCTCATCCCCCTCCCCCACACACATACAAAGAAGCCCATGGCAGAACAGAAGTTGACCCAAAACTCTCCCTGCAACTGTGTCTCCCTGTTCTCCCAGTTACTATCTGCTGGCCCTTACAGTCTGCACTGGCTTCCCTCCCCTGGGACTGGGGGTCTGTTCACTGTGTGCTCTGCATTCTTTCCCTGGGAGAAGAGCCCAGCTCCTGTTTCCTCTCTGCTCTAGCCAGCGGAGAGGTGCAAATGGTTGGAGGCTCCACCTGCCCAGTTCCTTTCCTGTCCAGACTTTAAAAAAAAAAGTGGCATGGGATTCTGCCCTGCTCATTTAATTATCCTGATGCCATGAAGCCTAGCTCCCTCGGAGAGCCCAGAAAGATCCTGACCCTTGTCTGCTGAACAACTTTCTGCATCTCTAAGGGGTTTCTTCAGAGGTGTTTCTGTTCCTGGTTAAAATATATATTAATTTGTTGATTTTTTTAAGTATATATTAAGATGGGAGTTTTTAACTTTTGGTGATTACAAGGCAAGCACTCTACCGCTGGACCAACCCAGGTCAATTTCTTTCACCAGAAGACCTCACAGAGTCTTTCATTTACTAGTAAGCACACTCATCTCCAAGAAAGATGCATAGGATAGCTCCCATGTTTGCCCCAGGGTTCTGTGGTCTTTGGGTAAAGCACATGCTTAGCAAACAGGATATTGTAGGCTATGGGTTTTTGGTGTCTCTAGCTCCTGGGCCAGCATATTCCCCTGATTGTTAGTGTGGGACCCAGCTCCCATTCACTCTGTATTAGTGTTCATTGCAGGGATGCCTTTGTGACTTACTGAGATGGTTGTATTTCTCTTGGCCCCCATGGTGTGATTCAGCAAATAGTTGGGAAACTGACTGGGAAACTAAACCATTGAGTATCATCTTGGATCGTGCAGGGTGTGCTGTTTGGCAGCCTGCGCTTCGGAGTCTGTTTTCAACAGAAAGCAAAGTGATGTTGATACAAGGGCATGCTCTCTGGGCATTGCCCCAGCCTTTCTCATCCCTGTGGAAGTGAGAAAGGAAGTATTAATATTAGCATGCAGCTCCAAAGCTCCTGATTTTGGAGATGGCAACAGACAAGGTCACCTTCTTCCCCAGTCTCCTATCTGTGTGACTGACCTCTCCCAGATTTTAGCTTCCTTCCTGCGGCAGCTGGTTCTTACCTGGCTGAGTGGTGCCATTTAGTCAGCCAATTCCTGCATGAAGAAAGACCTGAGAGGACAGACTGTGTGACTAATCTTCCACACAGAGGGAATTCATCCAACCCTTTAAAAGGTACAGAAGTGACGTAGGAATCCGCAGACTTCAAACAGACGGGGATTTGGGCCCCTGTGCCTTCCTGCTCAAGCGTGTGTCCCCAGTTTTCTAGGAGGGCAGTGTAGCAGATGTGTCTTGCGATCTGCCCCTGTGTGTTTTCTTTAGATGGAAAGAAATCACTGGTTTGAAGCCCATCTGATCCCACTGACCTCAGCCCTCTGGTTCCACCTGCCAGGTCCCTTCCCAGGAGTCTGGCCTGAGGAAATCCTTCCTCGGCTTCACTGCTCCTGTCCGATCATGCCACCTGGCTGCCCAGGTCTCTGTGGATGTGCTCACCTGGGTGGGGGCTGCCCGCACCTCTGCTGTGTCCAGAGTCCAGGCTATCTCATAACCTTTTGTCTCCTAAGTAACCAGGACAGTACATAGGTCCTCAGTGAACAATGAAGGCAGGACAGAGAAGTGCAGAGCAGGGCTGTCAGGGTTAACTATAGATATATTAAGGCCCTGAAATGACCTCCCTCTGCTGTGAGCTAGGGCCTGAACTCCAACCAGGAAGACACAGGCCCCTATTTTAAGCCACAGAGAGACATGACCCTTGAGAACGGCAGTATAGCAAACTCCACCTCTGTCCTGGAGATTGAGTTCACCTGACCCTCCTGGGTGTGAGATTAAAGTAATTGTAACATGAAATTCACCTGCTGAGCTATCTCGCTGACAGCCTGTGCTCCATCGCCAGAACGCACATGAAAGTGGAAAGAGAGAACTGCCTCCTGGGAGTTGTCCTCGCAGCTCAGCTCCACAAGTGCACACGGTGACATGTGTGCACACATTTGCATACATACATTACACACACAGAGAGACAGACAAAATAAAAAGTCCTGAGTAGCCAATGAACTATATATCCAGAAATGGTTAAGATGGGATTTTAAAAGGTGCTCATTCTAGCAGTCTAGAACACAGCTTTTGGTCTGTGTTCCACATTTTCTTCTCAGTGTCCATCCTTTTCTCAGTCAACACAATTCATGTTCTACGCGCAGCTTCCGTTTCTCTGTGGCACAGAAGTCATAAAGGAGCTCCCTTTTGTGCAACAGGCTAGCTGGGGCTCCCTATCCTAAGGGCCTGAGACATGGTAGACATCAGTGGATTGACCTGTCAGGAAACAAGTGTAGAAACATGAGACAGGGTGACTTCAGAGGCGCGGAGCCACCAGAAGCACACAGCACGCAGACACTACAATGTCCAGCCTCTAGTCTCATCTGGCGTCTTCTGGGGTTTTCATTGGTGAATAACGTCAACTGTATTGGAGACTTTTTTTCTAATGACTAGTAGAACATTTGATGTGAAATCTACCCCTTGGATAATCTGTAAAATAGCCAACAGTATATCATTGTCTTTAAGTGGAGCCTCCCCGGCAGAACTGTGGAGCTCATTCATCCCGCTTGACTAAACTTCGTACTAGCTGGTTAGTAGGTCCCCTTCCCTGAGCCTGGCCTTCCCCGCCACCAATGCACTCTGGCTCTATGACTCTGCATATCTTCAGAGGAATTATGTAAGTCAAGTCGTACTGTGTTTGCCTGCTGTGACTGTCGTATCTCACCTGGGTATAATGTCCCAGAAGTTCATCCGTGTGGCATAATCACTTTCCTCCTTAAGCCGAATGCTACGTCACTGTGTGGTTTTCCCCAGTTCGGTTTATCCATTCATCCCACGATGATGGTCTAGTTGTTTCCATGCCTTGGCTATTGTGAGCAGCACAGTGAACATGGAAATACTCCTCCCTTCAGAATCCTGATTTCAGATCTTCTGGATATAAATTCAGAAATGGAATTTCTGGCTCACATAGTAATTCTGATTTTCCTTTTAATTTTTGAGTAACTACTGTGTTGCTCTCTATAATGCTTTCCTTTTGCAGGCCACCAATGCAGGTTTGCTTCTAAGACTCTACATGGTCTCTGAGCCTCTCTGCATAGGCCGTCCTTGCATCTGCTGGCATGTCGATCCGTCCACTTTCCTGCCCACATCTCTCTCTGGAAAGACAGTGTGGTACTGACCTTCTCTTAGGGCTAAGTTCAAATGCTATTTCCTTGGTAATGTCCTCCCCTTGGGTTGACTCCCTCCTTTGCATTTCTGAACACAAGGCTCACATACCAACCTTTCTTATTGTTACCATTGAGACCAGCACTGTGGCTTGATTAACCTGCCATCTCCAGAACATAGGGCTATGTGTGGCCCACTCAGAGTGAGTGCATGGGAGGTGTTTATGATACGCTTCCTTCTGCTCGTGGTTATTGGTCATTACTTGTGTGTCCCGCCAGCCAAAGAACAAGATGGGGTGTTAAATAAGAACATTCATTTTGGTAACTGAAAGGGTTCTTTCCAAAAGTTTTGTCATGACATGCTTTGAGTATCTTTTTGCCGCTTAGAAAGACGTAAGCCAAGTACAGAGAACTCAGAAGTTAAGGCCCACATGTTAACTCATTGGGTAAAAAGCCGAGGGAAGTGTACCTCCTGTGTTTGAAGTGACTTCCTTATGCTAGTTGATATGAAAAACAATTCTTGCCCTGTCGCAGAAGCCGAGTGCTTTTACAAAAAGGAGGAAAAGAAGAAAGGGATCTGGATAATTATTAGCAGACTTTCCGAAGCTGTGAGGAGGCCTCCAGCTGACTCTCTGCACTGGCAGCTTTATAGTCCCCTTGACCTTGTTAAGGTAAGGGATGTTTGTTTGGCGAAAGCCATGGTAAGAGTCCCCAAGACACTGAAATGTCGCTGGACTATGATGTGGGCGCTGCAGTCATGTGGGCTTTCTCACCAGCGCCTGCTTTGGGTCTTGCTTCCCGTTTTCCTCTGCTTCCCCTTTCAGGATAGGTCACTAGGCTTGCTTACATCTACAGATTGCCTGCGTGTTCCAGTCAGGGCCCAGGAGCTGGCACCGCTGGCAGAGCCACTCTGCACATCACAGTGGCCAGGAACTTCCCTTGGCAGGTGCCATTTCCCGTCTTGGAAATGGAGATAGTACCTGATCTCTTTATTTATAGGCCACGTGAGGGCTTCTGAGGTGAGGCAACTATCTTCACGCGCTTTGAAGGTCCTGGGTGTGATTTGCACCTGATTATAGATGCTTTTTTGAGATGTTGGCCAGATTGAAAACCAGAGGGCCAAGCAAGTCCACTGTCACTTGTGAACCCATGAGGAGGACAGCATAGTCACAACACAGTGCTTCAGGCCTGGGAAGGTGCAGTTCCAAGATAAACCCCTCTGTGCCCCATCCTGAAGGACTGCCCAGGAAGGAGAAGCTGGTTCGAGTGGCATTCGGGCCAAGTGTAGGGTCAGCTCAGTTTATAGCTGTAAATGAGGAAGTGCAAGGCTGCCAAACCTCAGGGTGATTTCCCCTTCCCTGGGCGAAGGTCAGTGCCATCTCTGACAGGGCTGTTCTCGCCAGCCTTGCAGACAATAGGGATGGACTTACGGCACTGTCATATGATCCAGTTCTGACAGCTGTGCACTCGCTGGCCATTTCCTTTTGAGTGGCCACAGTCATCAAGAACCTGCAGGCTTCTGTGTTTTGGGGAAGGCCACTCCCAAGAAAGCCTCTGCTCTGATTTCCTTCATCATTGACTATGATGTATTTTTGGCATTGCATGTACATGTCTTACCCCGGGAAGCAGGCTTATTAATACAACCATTCTCCTCTCCAAAAGCCACCACTTCCCCATTACCCTGTCTCAGTTCGTGATTTGCTTTTAGTTTGTCCCCATCTTCGCTGGCCCCACACAGTGTCTAGAATTCTGCATCCTAATATGTTGCCGTTTTAAAAGCTTCACACAAGTGGTGCCTACAGTATTTGCCCTTTTAAGATTGCTTTTATTTTTAAATTTTTATCGCATTTTAAAAAATGGTATGTGCTTTTACATTCATGTACGCACAAATGCATGTGTAAACACTCCTATGCATGCTGCAGCCCTCGTCACATGGGGGTCAGAGGACAACTTATGGGAGCTAGTTCTCTCCTTCCACCATGTGGGTCCTGGGGGTTGAACTCAGGCTCTCAGGCTTGGCAGCAGACATATTTACCCCCTGAGCCATCTTGTCAGCCATTACAAAATAAAAAAATAAGAAGCCGGGCGGTGGTGGTGCATGCCTTTAATCCCAGCACTCGGGAGGCAGAGGCAGGCGGATCTCTGAGTTCGAGGCCAGCCTGGTCTACAAGAGCTAGTTCCAGGACAGGCTCTAGAAACTACAGGGAAACCCTGTCTCGAAAAACCAAAAAAAAAAAAAAAAGAAAGAAAAAGAAAAAGGAAAAACCCTCAGCGTCCTGTCTAAGGGGCTCTTTGTGTTGGTGGAGAAGGAAACAGGAGTCATGTCTCCATTGATAATGGGGGGCTCCCTGAGGGTTAAGCTGGGCTTTGGATCTCTGACTCATGACTTTAGAATATAAAGGAAATTAGTAGATGAAGCGGAAAATGATGAGATCCTGTCTTCTCTCTGTGGAAATTAGTGTTTGGAAGGAACAAAGGAGAAAGCAGCCAGCACATGGTCCGGTTCTGGAGCCCAGCCTCTCAATAATCCATTCCTGGCCTATCCCTGCAGGGACTTCCCACTACCCTGAAGCCCGCTCACTTTCGTTTTCATATATCAATGGCAAGAAATTATACAGAGGCTTACACACATACACACAGTTTTTGCGAGTTTTTTTGCTTTGCTTTGTTTTGTTTTGGAGCACACAGGACCGGGGCCGTGTCCATGTGAAGATGAGAACCTGATAGCACTCGAGCGCCCCGTCCTGTCCATCTTACTGTGAGCCCAGCCTCGTGTGTCCACATTGGCTTCAAACTCACTGGGGTCCGCTTGCCTCAGCCTCCTGAGCGCTGAGATTATAGTCGTTGGCTCCTACACCTCTTCTGTCCATCTTATTTTATTTGAGGTGCTAATAGTCAGCATTTAGGGGAAAGTTTGAACTGGAGAGAGTGGCTACCATATTGATAAGTTGGAATATAACCCAAGGATCTGGATTTGAACATGCCTTTGAACCCCAGTGTTTTGTAAACTGGGTAACAGGAAGCCTACCGTGTTTTTCCTGATGCTTGCTTAAAGGAAAAAAGAGTACAAAGGCACCCAGGCACCCACCTGACTTCTTCAAAGACAGAGTCCATGCAGCAATATTCGGCCTCCGAGCAGGGCCTACTGTATGTTGCCTGCTTGTGGGCATATGAGGTCATCTCCTTAACTGATAGGAAAGAGCAACAATTAATTGAAGATGATACCGAATCATGAGATTTGGCAACCCATTGCAGGCGGGCACAATTCCTTCACCGTGGTAAAAATCACTAATTTTTTGCCCTCAAATGTTTCCCAACAATCCATGTGTCAAAGGATTGATGGCCGGGATGGCATTGCTGGAGGACAGTGAAACTTTAAGAGGTAGGCATAATGGGGGGCATGTCCTCAAAGGCGACTGTGGGACCCTGGTCTCTGGTGTTTGTGCCACCACGTGTTCCCTCCATAATGTGCCGCCATGTGCCTGTTAGCAGCAGGACCAGCCAATCATGGGCTGGAACTGCCAAAACTGGAGCCCGAAGGACCACTTCGTCTCTGTAAGTTGACCTGCTGCAGTGACAGAAAGCGAATTCACACAGATGACATCCGAGGATATGAATCACTGATTCACAGAGATGACATCCGAGGATATGAATCACTGATGACTCCCACACTTTGGTCCTCCTCAGAGACCCTGTTTCCCATCCTTCTCGCTGTTCTTCCATTAACAAATGGTTCATCCGTCACCTGCTGAGCACTTGCTGCATGACAGGCTCTGAGGGTAGAGAGACACTGCCCTGTTATTGAGACATTTAACATCCCTTCTGTGCCTGTGGGTCTGACCGTGATTCAGGGGTCACCGCTGTGGAGGCAAACAGTGATGGGTGGAGAATCTGGATCTGAGATTTTCTTTTGTTCCTATGGCCTATGTCATATAAAGGCACATGCAGCAGAAGAGAGGAAAGCCCTAGGAAACCCCAATCTCCCGGGTACGTCTGCTGTCACTGAGATCTAGTCTGGTGTCCCGACTGCTCTAGGGTAAACAGATCATATTATGTGGTTTGTGTGGGAGCCCACATGTGCCCGTGACCTTGAACTTCCTCTGAGCCCTTCCTGTGGCTTCTGATCGCAGTCATGTTGCCTTTAAGAAGACCATCTGTGATTGTCACTAGGATTCTCACAAGTCTACCAAGGAGGTTTGCCTGAGGAGTATGGTGACTTAGCACCTCTTACCTGCAGGCTCACGACAGGGGTTTGACCACCTGACCACAGAAAGGCCTTTCCCCAGTGTCTTTTTAGAGAAAAGGAAAGTCACACGCTTGCAAGAGCTTGGGAACAATCGGTGCCTGGAAATTAGAAGGCACCTTTGTTTGTGGCTTCTTCAATACCATCTAACTCAGATGGCTCTGAGAAACCTGTGGAAGGGAGGATCCACCTCTAGTGAGAAAGAGTTGTCTCCCTTTTGATAACTGTGCCCCCCAGGGCCAAAAATGACATAAGCACATTGTAGCAGCAGGGCAAGGAACAGAGGAATTGTTGGGGAACAGGAAACGGTGCAGTTTGGGAGACTCCAATAAGCCCTGGAATTAGAGCAGCTTGCTGCTGCAAAACCCAGCACGAGTGCTTCGGATTCTCAGGTGGGCGTTAGGTCTAGTGATCCGAGATGTTGAGGGGACACGTTAAGTCATTTAAACTCAAAGCCCATGGAGCTGGTTGTAATTGGCCGCTGGAGACATCGGGGACCCCCTAATGCTTAGAAGACAGAACACAGTTTCTCTTTTTTATTCAAATACTAGAAGTGGGGGAGAAGTTTGGGTTTGGGCAGTAGTTAAAGCCCCCAGCCCTGTCTTTTGCAGTCCTCTCCTGACTGCTCTTCAAAATCTCCAGGAATGAAGGATTCTTTTTCAAGCAGTGAGGTAGCCTAGCGTCATGTGTGTTTTAGATTAAGTGGAGCACTAGCAAGTCTTAGATCTCATGGACTGTGGTATTCATCAATATTTGCACAGTAACCATATTTACTTCCTACTCTAGTCCTTAAGACCATTCACCCCGTTCATCAGCTCAGAGTTCTGTTGGAGCAGGGCTGATGGCCAGAGAGTCTGCAAGTGGCAGGAAGGTTCTGGTGGTGTGTGTGACAGACTCCCAGGTGTAGTGGGAAGGTTGCAGCCTTCTGACCTCCTCCAGATGTGCGCTCTCTACTTATCCAGATGTCATCCTGGAGGTGTTCCCCCCTGCTGCTCAGGCTCTTTCATTGTATGTTTTTCCTTCTTGGCAAAAAATCCCACACTCAGATTAAGGTCAGGTTGCAATTCCTTTTTTGAAGTTTTGAACACCAGTTTAAGTCGCTAAAAGTCTCAGGCCCTGAAGGAAGTTTGGTCATTTTCATAGAAGGTGAGAAAATGACTTACAGATTCACACGAGCCTGTTTCCCATGATTCAGGTAAGTCCCAACTAGCAAGTTTCCGATTGTCCAAAGAGAAAAGTGAGAGTAAGGTAGAGATCAGAGCCTGGGGGACTTAAGCCTTTGAAGCAGGTGCCCTTGGCACACACACCAGTGCAGCTGAGACTTTGGCTACACACACACAAGTGTACACACTCTCTCTTTCTCTGTATGTGCATGCTCATATACCATGTGTGTTTATATATCTCATGTGTGTGCTTATGTGTCTATGTGTGCCTACATGTGCAGATTTCCCAGTCATAGCAGGGCAAGAGTCTTTTGCATGTCTTCTTCTACAACACGCCCCTCTCTTTCTCCCTGCTTTCAGTCCTAATGTGCCTGGTTTTCCTAGACTCCAGGAAGTCTAGGCAGAAGGAAGACAACAGGGTGCTTTGACCTTGACTTTGAATACAAAGAGGAGCCGTTTTGTCAGTGGGGCATTGGGCCACCATCTCCCTGGGGCATTCTTCTCTCCTGTCCCATTTTCCTTGCCCATAGGGGGGCCTCTGGCAGCCTCCAGTTGATGCCTCCACCCTCTGCACCATGTGGCACAAGTCTTGACATCATTTCCTTCAGTCCTGCTCGTCTAGGGATGTGCATCTCCGTCACAAATGTGTTACAACCTAGTCTCCTGGTTGTCCCCAAGGAAGCAACAAGTCTCCTTGCTGACGGTATTGGTGCCAAGTAGTAGGAATGTGGCATCTGTAAAGCTCTGTGGCTTTCTTGGCATGGAATGGGGTAGGGAGGAGATCCACTGTGGCTCCTTAAGTGCCCATGGCCTGTCTGAGGCAGAGCCAAGAACAGCGAAGGCTACAGACATTTCCAGAGCAGCAGGGAGGAAGGAGTGCTGGGGGATGACAGCGCAGCCCTTTCATTCAGCTTCCGTGGCTGTGCACTCGGTGCCGATTGGCCCAGTGCTGTGCACAGCCTGACATTCTCTGGACACAGCCCTGGGGTGCCCAACTCATCACCGCCAACCCCACAAATTCATGACATGTGCCTGTCTACCAACATTAGTGGATAACACGAGGTTGCCTTTCCCCTCCCCCCTCGCCCTTCTTTTTCCACCCAAGGAGGTTAAATCACCAGGCGCTTTCTTCCCACAGTCCTCAGATTACACCGGACAGAGAGCCCCGACTAGAATGCTAATGGGGAGCTTTCTTTTCCATCAAGGGGGCCTCACAAAAGCTGGGGCTAAAGGGCCTCTCCAGTCCTCACTTTCTTTCCTGTAATTCTAGACAAATAGCATTAGCCTTTTATGAGGCCTTTGTCTGCAGGCATTCCGAGGGTACTTTTCATCTGACGCTGGTTTCTTGAATTTTAAATGGACAGTGTTCAAATCGCCAAGCCTGGCGTGACTTCTGGTAGCGGAAACACAGGCTCACAGTGATCAGTTAGTAAATTTAAAAGGGATGGTTTGAGAGAACACATCTTTCTCTCCCACCACAAATTAAATGCCTCAGAAGGAGAAGAACACTAAAAATTAAAATGTCTTTGATGGTCCTGGGTTTTTACCCTCTCAATACACAAGTAGAGTCGGGGGAGGGGTTGGTGTCTTCTCCCTTACTGTACCCATGTTCCATGTGAGCCCTCTCTGATGTGGGGTAACCTGGCCTTCCTTTATTGAGAGTCAGCTCTCCTAATAAAATCACTATTTACATTTTTAAAAGTAATGCCCCTGGCTTTTCTACTAGAAATATGAAGCACGTGGCCAGAACACCCCATCCCTGCTTGACAAATTGGTCAGATAATTTGGGGCAGATGTAAGCAACCCACCTTTTTTTTGGTTTTTAACAAGATTTCTCTGTGTAACAGCCCTGGCTGTCCTGGAATTAGCTCTTTAGGCCAGGCTGGCCTTGAATTCACTGAAATTAGCTGTCTCTGCTTCCCAAATGCTGGGACTAAAGATGTGCACCACCACCTTCTGGCATAGTCACGCTTTTCCATAATGTATATTATAATATATATAATATAAAGAGCTAGAAAATGAACATTGTAGCTGTATGAGGCCCTGCTGCGGCAGCTCAGGGACACCCTTTTTGTTTTGGTTGTGACAAAATCTCCCTTTATAGTTCAGAATGGCCTCAGATTCAAATCTTCCTTCATCTTTCTTCTCTCACACACTGCTTTTCAGATCCAATAGGAGCCACGACAGTCTGAAATCAAGATGAATGGCTGTGTTCCTTCCAACAGAGTGTTGTGTATGGGTGCTAAAATCTTAATTCCGTAAACTTCACGGCCACTTAAAAATGTCAGATTGTCCTTAGCTCAGAGCTTGAATCCAAACTGGCCATGGATTATACAAATTCAGGGTAAAAGGCAGGCAGGAGTCAGGGTGTGTGTGTGTGTGTGTGTGTGTGTGTGTGTGTGTGTAGGGGGGCGTTGTGGTTCCCTTCTTTACAGCAAAGTTGTAAAACATCCGTTCACAACACCTTCCAGTAGGTTAAGGTGATGGAATCCATGTGATGAGCTTTGTTCAATGTTTAAAAATAAAAGGATTTGCAGCATTGCATGTAATATGGATTAAGAGTTTCATGAAGTTTATGTATGTTCATGCACATGTGCCTGTGTCCCAGGTCACTGCTATCATCCAGTATCTGGAAAACCTTACATCTGTGATACTACCTCTTCCTCCAGACTTTTGAATACTGATGGAATACAGAGAGGAGACCTTGCTCTAATGTCTAGATGGGAGGATGATGGAAGCAACCCTTGCAGAGTCTGCTAAGATTCTTCTTATTTTCCCATTTGGCTCATTTCTAAGTTGTTCCAAGAATTTCTCTTCTCCTCTCTCTTCCTTCACCTCCCCAGACGGTGTGATATTTAAACTACTTGGTTGGTTGAATATTCAATATTCTTCGCCAAACAGAAGCACAACGGTGTATGAGAAGAAAGACGATGCATTTTAATATGATAAGAACGGCATATACCAATGTTGGCAGCCTAACTGCTTGCCAAGCTCCGAGGAGGTGCAGGGAGAGGAAAGACGGGGTCTTCTGATCCGATTTAGCACCTACAGGGATACAGTATAGGTGATCACATCATAGGAGAAGGAAAAGCAATCAAATGCCCACTAGTCAGGTCTGTGCTATTCAAGGGCTGGGGGACAGGACCCCCTCCAGCACAGAGAACTGGGTGGGGTGATGACAGGTGGGAAAGGCAGCCCAGAAGAACAGCAGAGCCTCCATCTCCTAAGTTCTTGGGTAGAAAGCCCGGTTGTTCTTACAGGCCACACCAGGAAACACCATCCTTCCTTATTGGTCTGCTCAGAGGCTTTCATGTTTACCCAGGGGGAGCAGTTGTTTACTTTCTGAAGGAGTAATGAGAGATTGCCTTCTATTTCCAGCCAGTGATGAGGTCTGAGGAAGCAGGTGGAAGGGAAGAGGATTAGTTGGTTTCCCTCTGGAACAAGGATGCAAACTTTAGTCCAGCTTCTACCCCGCCCTGGCTCTGGGTTTGGGGGACTCTTGGTCTGTAGCTCCTTGGGGAAGAGCTATCTATCTCTTCATGGTTAGGTGACGATCCTTGCTGGGATAATAAATGACTTTTCCTGAGTGTAAACGAAGGTTTGAAACTCAAATTTTTCCATTATTTCCTGGTAAGATCTCAGGAGAAGCGAGCATTGGCTACGATGAGGCACGTGACCTCATCAGGGCCGACTCTGTTCTGCCATGTCCTTGGAATCCATGGGTAAGAGGAGAACCTCTGGATTAGAGAAATGACGAGGAGACACACTGGGTTGCTCCTGAAAAGGTTATTTTGACTGAAATGTAGCTGGTTAGTTGGAAGATGGGATACCATGAGAGACTGTTGCTGCTGGCTAAGCAAGAGAGACAACAGCCTAGGAGACAGGGAGGTGGAGAAAGAATAAATAGGGTCTGGAATGATAAGATCAGGAGAATAAAGGTAGGCTTGAGAAGAGTCACAAAGTATCCTATGAGTGTGATGAGTGGGAGGAGATGCTATTGACTAAGAGAGGGGACAGACAGGAGCAGCCCAGGAGATCCAGACAGATCTAGGAGACCTAACAGAGGTCTAAGTAATCTAAACTGAGAGCCGCGAGATCTGAACAAAGCTGAAGGTCCAGAAGACCCAGATAGAGAGGTAGGAGCTCCAAAGAGAGAACCGTGGCATTTGCGGACTTTCTTTTGTAGTCAAGTCCTACTGGCTCTCACCGAGAGGAGTGGATGACTGAGCACTGCCCCTGGAGCCATAGTAAGCGCTCCACAGTTCTGCTGTTAGAAGTAAGCATTTCATGGAAACCTAGGCATGCAAGGCACAGCATCTGTCGGTCCGTCAATCAGTGTCTGTCTGTCTTTATAAGCACCATGGACGTGCAAGATGGAGAAGGGTCCATCTCTAAAGGAGGTGGTGTCCTGCAAGGATGGAGGTGTAAGAGTGAGACCATAGAATCGGAAGGCACCAGAGGTTCAACCTGACAGGGAGTGTTTAAATGACATAGTACCCCCAGCCAGACCTTGCAGGAACACCTCAAGGGGGCAGTGTTTTCAATGACTTTGAGAAATGTTGACAGTGATATTCTGAAAAACAAATGCCAGCTGATAGCCAACCTTTTAAATAATTTAAAGATCAAGAGGTAACGACAGTTTGATCATGCTGAGTGTGGATTATTGATGATCATCTTGCACATATTTTTATATTTTTATACTGTCATAAAATTCCCACAAGGTGTGCTGAATTTAAAGGGGTAAAATTTATGTTCCTTAAATGCTAGCAGAAGACATAGCTGTATGTCTGACCCAAGACAGCTTCTGCCCCAGGGTGAGGACTCTCACCTGGATCTTAAGACTGTTAGAACTTCCCCGGTGTTGTGAATGTTTCCTGGAAAAGGATTGGGATGACGAAGGTGCATTTGGAGAAGTGAAATTCGGTGAGTGATGCTCCATGTCCTCCAGAGAGTGAGACGGAAGCTGGGAAGGAGCCAGGGGCACTGGAATCCCAGCCAGAGACTGAGTGCTAATCCTGTAGCAATGGGCGGCCTAGAGAGGATGTGTTGGCCCTTGGTTGTTTGGAACTGAGCTGGCAAACTGGGGACAAATGATGTGGAGGGGACCCTGAGCACTCTTGGGTGGAATTGTGGCAGTGTGTAGAATGACTAGAACAGACTAGATCTATGCACAGGGGGGATACCTTGCTCAGCCTAGATATAACAGGGAGGGCCTTGATCTTGCCTCAAAGTGACGTGCTAGACTTCCTTGACTCCCATGGAAGCCCTATCCTCTCTGTGGAATGGATAGGGAATAGGGTGGGTAGAAGGTGAGGGGAGTGGGAGGAGAGAAGGGAGAGGGAACTGGGATTGGTTTGTAAAGTGAGAAAAGATTGCTTTAAAAAAATAAATTAAAAAAAAAAAGATCTGTACACAGGAAGCATGTTGGGCCCTAGGATCGTGCAGGGGAGAAAAGAGTGGGATCTGATGTCTTCAGCTCAGACCTGGAGCACCTGTGGGAATCTGTAGGCAACAGGCAGGCATACAAGCTGAGGCCGGGGCTGGCATCCCCATGGGCAGAGCAGGAATGGGTTCTGTTTCCATCATGCAGTGTTGGAGTTTAGAAGTGCAGAGTCATGTGATCAGAGATGCAGAGATACCGAGCTCAAACTCCAGACAGACAGCACTGTCATGTCACGTGCAGCATGGAACATGTCACTGCATGGCAACGTGCAGTGCTGGAGGGGCAGCCGGACTCATCTCACAGATGGGGGCAGGGAGCTAGCCGAGAAGCTGGAGTGGGGGAAGTTTCCAAAGTGCCCATGCGTGGGACACATTCGGTGCTGAAGCGAAAGCCTGTCAGAAGCAGAATAACTGACAGCAAGGCTGTGTACCCTGTCACCTCCCTGCCACTTGCCGTATTCTGCAGTCCCACAGAATCCCAGACCCGTCTCTACCCTTAGAGAATGGGAGGCACAGGGAGAAATAACAGTGGCTTAGCTGCCCACACAACAGGTATAAATAGGAGACAGACCCAGAAACAACCAAGAAAAAGGTCTGCTTAGCATCAGGTGTGCCGGTTTTGCTATGTGACTGCTTGAGGCAAATAACAGAAATCTATTCCTATAGTCCGCAGCGTTTGAAGTGAGGACCCTGCTTCACATCCATGTGGCTACGGTTCCCATGTTTCTTATCGGCTTTGTCCTGTACAGGATGCCATGTTTTGAGAATATGGATTCCCTGGTACTTTCTTCATGACAAAAATGAGTGATCTCCCTCAAAAAAAAAAAAAAAATGAAGGTGGGCCATACAGAACTCAAGTGGGGTTTTTTTTGCCTTTATATTTTGGTCACTTGAATCTCTGGATCCACTGGAACTCATTGATGTCAAGAATCTTCTGGATTTGGAGGCACAATAGATATGACCCTAAAATAAAAGGGTGTAAGGAATTTGGACAGGGCAGATGTTCCTTGCATCCAGATGTAAGGACACTTCATGACAGTCTCAGCAAGAGATCTTTTGTCTATCCAACCATCAACAGCCACTTTCTCTGCATAAAAGGAGCTTGCACAGTTGGGAGCCCACTTGTTTCAAACACACTGAAGGCTTCACCAAGACTAGAAAGATGGTCCTCTTGGGCCAGGCCCCCAGTTCTGCCAAAAGACCATATTTTTCCACTTTCACTATAAGCTAAAACACACAACTTTATTCTCTTTAAAGAAGGCAATAGATGACTAGGTTGCAAGGATCTTATTCTGAAATTATAAAACTAAACGGTGCTACTGAAGCTGTTTCTGATGGCCAGATGCTGAGACAGGGGATCTTGGTACTCGCTGGCCAGCCCAGCAGTATTGGTGAGCCCCAGGTTTAGTGAGAGACCCTGTCTCAAAAACTAAGGTGGAGAGCAATTTAGGAAGACACCCTATATTAAAATCTGGTCTTCACATGCATACACACACTCATATACACATGTGGGTGTGCATGTGCACACATACACACACTCATAGAGGATCCTATGAAATGTCTATCCCCGTGGTGTTTTGTTTACTCAAAAAGGGAAGTAGAGAAGGAGAGACAGTATGGAAAATTGCTATGGTTCGAGTGTGTTCTCCAAAAGTTCATGAGTAAGAGGCATAGTCCTCAGTACATTGGGTTCTAGTAGATTCTTCAAGAGCAGAAAGTCATGAGGGCACCACCTTTAGAAGGGAGTAATGTAGTTGTTTAAGTTCTCCGAAGAGTGAATTATTATAAGATGAGGCCACATTATGGGCTCAGTTTCTTCTGCACAAGTGTTGTCCTCTCGAGGGCAGGTGCCATGCTTTTTGGACCCTCCACCACCAGAGTTTTGAATTTTTATTATATATCCAGCCTCAAACGTTTTGTGACAACTACAGAAGTACAGACAAAACTACAAGTGTAGAAATTTGGCCAAGTTTTGCACTAGGCTCTAAGAATTCCTTATTGTGTTTTATACCTTTTCAGTATACATAGAACGTTATATAATTTGAAAATTTAACTTTGACTTTTCTTTCTTTCCTTCTTACATGTTCTGGAGAAGGCTGGCTTGGCATCTTTTGTTCAATATTTTGCATCACATTCTAGGTTAGTGCTGTGCAGCAGAACACTTGAAAATAACTAGTGTAAATGAAACCCAGAATGTTTAATTTAATTTAACTTTAATTTATTGAAATAGCTGCATGTACTCACAGTTTTGGACAGTGTAGCTCTAGGAGAAAAAGCTGCAAAGGCCAGTGTGTCGCAGTGCTGTCGAGAACTGGGCTGTTCGTTCTAATGCCTTTTCCCTCAACAAAAACAGTTACTAACTCAGCAGCAGATATGACCAAGCCTAGCATCACTGAAGGCAGTACCAGTCTACATATTGATAGCTGTAAGGTCATTCTTCCCTCATGCCGTCATGTCTGGTTTGTTCTTCCCCAAATGAGGTGTTTCTCTTTCCTCTGGCATGCATGAGTGCTGCTCTCCAGAGTGTGGGGATGTCTGACAGTGAGTAGCCCTGCACCCAGTTCTCCTCCTGGGTCCTCAATCATTGCCATTATATGTGTGACAGATGGGTAATTCAGGAGTAACCTCTGTCCTCAGCCACTTGGCTGCTTGCTGGGTGTTTAATTATGTCTCTGAAAACATCAGAGCAAGCACTCGCTGATAAGCTCAGTTCATTAAGGGCTGGTTTCTTTAATGGCCATGCTGATAAATTATGCTGGTCTGATTAGAAAAAAAAAAAAAAACAGTGTTTAAGTGGAAGACATGTTTGATGACAAAGGAGAGAGAGAAAGGGGGCTGAATCGTGTGTTTGAAATAAAATATTCATGCAAGTCCTGGGTACTGTAGACCTTGTGAGCTGTAACCCATTCAAAGCTGGCTTTGAAGGGCTGCCCTATTCCTAGCCACGGTGGTTAGAATACATGAACATGTGGGTGACGGTAAGTGCCGACTCCAGAACATGCCTGCAGGCGAGCAGGGTGTTGAGAGCTGATAACTTCTGGAAACTGACAGATGCAGGAAGACACTCCATGTGAGCTCCTGTCGTCTGTCTAAGAGGAGAACCTTCTAAAAGAGTTTGGCTGTCACGGAGAGACAGAGGTTTCCTATCAGGGACAACGAGTAACTCTGGTCCTCAAAGCTAAGCTGATGCTTCAGTAAGAAACTGCACAAGCGAACATTACTGAAAGCTTTCATTATTTTCCATTTCTAGTTATCGAGATCCTATGCACCTCTCTGTGTTAAGGCAATATATGAATAAGCCCCAAATAGTAACCTCTAAGCCACTTTGCGTGCCTCTTTGGTGTGTTGTTTAGCTTTCTATCACCATAACAAAATGTCTGAGATGATCAACTAGAAAGACAAAAGATTTACTTTAGCCTGCAGTGTTAGAAGTGTTGGTCTATAATCCGTTTGTCTCTGTCTTTGGGCTGAAGGCAAAGAGCACACTGTGGGGGAAATGTCTGACAGAATGAAATGGCCAGGGAACAAAAATGAGAAAAGGCGGAGCCACAGTCTCTTTGGAAGGCTGCTTGCTGTTGACCTTAGGCGCCTTCACCAACCCTGTTTCTTTTCTCCCACCTCTAGTGGTGACAACCTGGGCTCCAGACCATCAACAACTAGGGGAAGAAAGGGTTCATTTGGCTTACACTCACACTACTGTTCACTATTGAAAGAAGTCAGGACAGGAACTCAAACAGGGCAGGAACCTGGAAGCAGGAGCTGACACAAAGGCCAAGGGGAAGTGCTGCTTACTGGCTCACTCCTCATAGCTTGCTCAATCCACTTTCATAAAGAACCCAGGACTGCCAGTCAAAGAATGGCCCCACCCACAGTGGGCTGTGACCTCACCCATCAATCACTAATTAAGAAAATTCAAGTTGACATAAAACTATCCATTACAGACTCCAAGCCACACTGGGTTTTGTTTTAAATTAAAAGCTCTATCTTGGGATAAAACAGTAACTGAAAGTAAGTTTCACTTTGAGTCCCTTATTGTTCTCAAGGAAACCCCTGGCTTCAGAATCACTAACTTTGAGTTATCTAACTCTGCTGACCAGATTACTTCTGCTGTCCACAAATCAAAACATATATGACTACTTAGGAGTTCAGGTTTATTTAGGCAGTGGGGATAATATATGGAGATTTAAGTTATCATAAAAAGCAAAGCAAAACAAAACCCTGTTAACTTTATTTTAACTAATTTACATAATCTGTTTCCCCCAAAGCACATTGCTTGAGTTATATTTTAACCGAGTGTGAAGATAGGCCTGGCCTGGACTTGTTTTCCCGCTTTGCTAAGCCATTTCTCCCAACCCCCAGGGCTCCCCTGGGGATCTTGGCTCACAGTGGGTGTCCTTCCATTCCGGTCCGTTCACTCGGTCTGAGATGCCTAATGAGGCTGGAAGCCATTGCCGAACATTGGCCCCCAGATGTCTGCTGTAGCTTTTCTATGGCGACATTTACATCTGAATGTCACCTGATACCCTGGGAACAGCAATTGTGACTTACACGTCTCAGTAGAAAACTGTGATTATTTTTTTTTTCCCCTGTGTTTTCAAGATTTGGACCCCAAGAAGGGGGAGAACTGATCTAATGCAGGGTTTCCAGGGAGGCCTGACAGACATCTTACCAAAGCTGAACTTCAAGTGTGTCTTTACAACCTCACCTAGAAGTGGTCCTTGGGCCTGTGCGAGCTTGGTTTGGGGACAACACTTGTGTTTGCCAGCATTGAGTCACTTCACATTTTCCTCCCAGTGGAGCGAATACATTCTAAAATCCTTCCCGCTTGAGAGGGTTTCTCAGGTGAATCTCATCAGCCACTATGGACTCAGGGTGAAGACCATCTCTCTGTGAAATGCTTTATATTCTGACTGCATTTCCATCAGAACCAAGACTATGCAGGATTCCTATGATCCTTAGATCTGCAGCAGGCCGTTCCAGTGGTGTCGAGTGACTGGAATTGACAGACAGGCGTGTGTAATGGTTAGGCCACCGTGTATGTGGCACCTCTGAGGCAGACTTCAGCCCAGTCCCTTTAACAGTGCCCTAAAGAATGTGGTGTGGAAATGGGGCTCTTTTCTACATAGCAGCTTCATCTTTTGTTACTTCCATTTCTTTCCAAATGCATGTAGTACCCCTGTCCTGCCGCTGCTCTCAACCCACAGATTCTGTGATCTTGGGCCGCAGCTCCTGACTGGCTGGCCTTTCACAGGTCGCCTTAGCTATTTTCCTCAAGGATTGTGTTGTATCACCTTAGAAGTTTACTACGGTGATTGTCTGGTGCTCTTTCATGTGGGGCTTTGAAAATCAGTTTTTGCCTTTCCACAAAGGAACCTTTAGGAAAAAGGTTGTGGTCAAAAATGACGTCACTTTGCAAGCTGCCATTCTCATGCAAAAAGCCCCCAACTTTTGCAAGTTATAAGCATTTACAGAAGTTCCTTTGTGTTCTGGTCCCTTGGAACTAAAGGGGCATTTTGTCTTAGATGGAGCATAGAGGCGGGGGAGTCCCAAGGCCAGCCATAGCTATTTGACTGTGTCCCTGAGTTGTTACCCTCAAGTGCTGTTCTATGCCCGC
Source organism: Arvicola amphibius (assembly GCF_903992535.2). Classification (NCBI taxonomy): domain Eukaryota; kingdom Metazoa; phylum Chordata; class Mammalia; order Rodentia; family Cricetidae; genus Arvicola; species Arvicola amphibius. The sequence goes on along the minus strand of NC_052052.2, from coordinate 132,650,352 downwards.
TCTTAGAACCAGTTTACCCTGGCTGTATCTGTCTGCTGTCATTCGGTAAGAGTAAGGAGTATGCTTAAACACCTTGCTCAAGGTCACATGGCTAACACTTAGAAAATGGAAATTCCAGCCAACTTCAACCCCAATGCCCCTGTCTCCTATGCACACCACTCCAAGTTACCCTTCTGAGTCATAGCGGGTTTTGTAGGAGAGGCTTTGGACCTTGAAACCTCCCCACAGGGAGGGAAGAAGGTGGAGAAATGGGGGCTGGAGGATTCAGTCATTTTCATTTATTTTTTAAAATCTGTGTGTATTCATGCATGTGTGCATATGTGTGCAGTTATATGAGCGTGTGTGTGTTTAGGCGTGCTTGCCTGTATGTGCACATGAAGGAGCCAGATTTGGATGTGTAGTCTTCCTTTATCACCCTCCACCGGACTTTTTTTGAGACACAGGGTCTCTCCAGACCTGAAGCTCGTTATTTCGGCTGAATGGTCTAAAAGCCAACTCCCAGGACCCACCTGTCTTTATCCTCTAGTGCTGGAGTTACAGGCATGTACAGCCATGCCTGGCTTTTCAATGTGGGTGCTGGGGATTTGAACCCAGGTCTTGCTTTCACAGAAGTGCTCTTCTCCACTAAGTTAGCTCCCCAGCACTGAGTACAGTGTTAATTACACATGTCTGCGAAAGGATGCTTAGCTAGTCTTCCAGCATCCTAGGTTAAAACACTAAGGCTCTCACCAAGCGCCAGGGCTGCTCCTGGAAAAGGAACAGGAAACAAAGGCTCAGACAAACGCTGGTCAGCCTCTGAGACCCATCGCCTGCTCTCCGCACACCAAAGGCCTGTGCGCAGGGCACTTTGTCACCACCTCGGTACAGGGTGTGGGAGACACTGCCTGTATTTTCTCACAATTAGAAGACACTTTCCACAGACTGAAACGTTCAACGGTCAGAGGCTGATAATAAAAGAGCCACAAATCCCTGGGGAGTGGTTGCCTACTCCCTCTCTCTCTCTCTGCCCTGCCTTTACCTTTGAGATAGATTGTCTGCATCCCCACCCCTTCCTCTAGCACCTTTCCGTGTCCCTCAGGGTTCAGCCTCAGCATCTTATCCACGGACCCCTTTATCAGCCCCTCTCTCGTTCCCTATTCTGTGTGGTTGGTCACTCTTCACTCTCAATGGAAAAGGGAGTCTGGGCTCAAAGCAGCAGTGTTTTCAGACTAAAGCAGGAGCCCTGAAAATCTATATTGCTCATCTTCACGCTTCCACTTTTCATCTTGCATAGACTTCTGATTCTCACATAGTATTGCTCTTTTTATAGCAAAAGCTACTGTGCAGCTATAAACGTTATCATTTTAAAGAAGTAACTGCAGTGTTGTCTACCTGCTTAATTTTTGTTTTAAGTGTAATTATATTTGTGTATGTTTGTGGGTATATACCTGCCATAGTATGTGTGTGGAGGACAGCTTTTGGGGATCCATTCTCTCTTTCCACCATGTGGATCCTCAGGATGGAACTCAGGGTATCTTTCATCACCTCTATATTGCTGTATTTATGTAAGCAGTGGGTTAGGTCTCTTGGGCTGCAAATAAGAATGTCACTGGGGCTGGAGAGATGACTCAGAGGTTAAGAACACTGGCTGCTTTTCCAGAGGTCCTGAGTTCAATGCCCAGCAACCACGTGGTGGCTCACAACCATCTATAAGATCTGGTGCCCTCTTCTGACATGCAGGCATGCATGCAGGCAGAACACTGTATACATAATAAATAAATAAATACATCTTTTAAAAAAAAAAACAATTGCTGGATACAATCCAGGGTTGTTGAGAGGGAGGGAAGAAGTTGGAAGGGAGAAAGAATCCAGGCATGATGATGATAGGTATACCCCTATAATTCTAGCACTTTCAGGTGAAGCCAGGAAAGTCAAGGTCATCCTTGACTCCTTAGTAACTTTGAAGCCAGCCCAGGCTGTGTGTGCTTGGAAGGGTGTGACACTAGCATTAGTGGATAAAGCTTGGTGACAAAGTACTTACCTAGCTTGAACAAGGCCCTGACTCCCAATCAGCACGACAAGAAAAAGAAGGAAAAGAGATAATACCTGTCACTGAGTTAGTCACTGCAGGGGAGATTAAATACAACACCTGTGAAACACCCAGCCTGACTGAGCTAGTGTGAAGCCAGAGGAGGGCCATTTAAAAATAAGGATCATCATTACTGTAATTACTCCCTGACCAGGTCTCTTCCAAGTAGAAATGCAAGACAATAGTGCTTAGCATAGCCGAGTCCTCTGTGTACGACTGCTGTCCCGTTCCTCTCTAACAACACTGGAACTCTGCTTCCTGCCGTAGGCAGCCAGAGCTTCTTGAGAGCAGTGCCCGGGCTGGATTGGACCCCCAAGTCAATGAAGATCCCATTCCTTTGTGCTAGAGCAGCTTTGAGGAATTCAGTGGTGGTGCATGTCTTTAATCCCAGCACTCAGGAGGCAGAAGCAGGCTGATCACTCTTGAGTTCTAGGCCAGGCCGGTCTAAGCATTCACTTCTTAGACAGTGTTTGGGATGATTCTCAGAGGCTCTGATCTGGGCCCTTGTGCCTTCATGTAATTGTGTTTAATAATTAAGACCATGGTGATTGTTTTCAGTTACCCACTTCAAGGTGGCCCTGGTGGAAAGTGCATTTCCCACTTCTGTGGACTCTTGTGTCGAAGTGTGACCCAAATGCCAGGCACTGAGGACATAGATAAGCAAACCCTGCTTTTCCTTCCACAGTTGTGGAGGAAACCAAGGTACAGAGGAGGTGGTGTCAAAGGTTCTAGAGCACGGTCAGGGGTCCAGAAGAAGGGGGCTTGGGAGGGAATAGAGGAAGGGCAGCCAGATTAGGCAGTGACAGTAGGAGGAACAGGCTTAGGTGGACCAAGACAACGGCGTAGAGATGAAAAAAGGGGGCCGTAAAGCTTAGAAATGCCTTGGTTGGCAGGAACATTGAGGAGGACAGCAGGCGCGAGAATAAACAGGCCAGTAAACGGGTGGGCTTGTGGAGAATGGTGAGCAGCATACTAGGGATTTGGACTTATGCTATTTTCACCTGTGAAAGCAACGAGGGGCAGTAACCACCAGCAGTTTGTCTGGTGGATTTTTCAGGGAAAGGTCTCTGGAAGGGAAGAGTTCCTCCAGAAGCAACTTTAAGCTAGTTATGATTGTGCACGCCTCTATTCCCATCATAGCAAGACACCTCCCTCCCCCACACACACCGAAAGAAAAGAGAAGTGGGCCATCAGATGGGTGTAATGTAGAGAAGCAGGGACAGTCTCCCTCCTCCAGCTCCAAGTCAACAGTCACCAGCCAGGTCTGGCTCCCAAAACTGCAGGTTGGCGGCTGGGGTACATCTCTAGATAAAGTTTCTCCCTCTTCTCGGATCCCACAGAGCAGCCCAGATCCTACCAGCTCATTTGTAGCTCACATTAGAATCAGCGGTGGGATGAGCCCCCAGAGAGGAAAAAAAAAATCTTAACTTCCAAAAGAAACGCTCCTTTCTCCTTCTAACTGGGCAAGGGTTTTAAGAGGTTAAGTGGCTGCCCGGAGGCCACACAGATGTGAGTAGAATCACCATGGAGTAAACTTGAGTCCAGCTGAGGAAAACTTTGGCTTAAACTCTGGGGGATTTAACTAAGGGAGGATTCTGTTACTTGAAGGTCCTTAATGTTACTCAGCATCTATTTATTGAGCCCACACTTGGCACACAGCATGGCTTGTGTGGTAACTACATCGTGACCGGCAAAGTCCCCTACCTAGGATCTGAGAGCACTCTGCCCTCTGGGTCTTTGTTCCACGGTGAACATCTGTTCAACAGAAATTCACTACAGAGATGGCTGAATGGCTACATTCCTGAGGCAGGACTTGGCTATGGACTGGGGTGTACTGGTATTCTAATTTCTCACACCCCATCCTCATATGCAGGAGATTGCACCACAGACACTGTGGGGCAAGCTTTGTTGAAAACAAGATGGTGGCGCCCAGCCCCAGTCATTCTCAGTACTGCACCTACTGAAAGTATTTCAGTTGGGTTGGGCAGAAAACCACTACTTCAACTCTCTGCCGACATAGTCCCCGTGGACGTGCTTCTCAAACACAGTTTTCCGGCCGCTGGCCTAATCTGACTCCTTAACTGACTGGTGTTACTAAGTTGAACACAGCACAAAGGCTTTTCCATTCACGGGAAGGAGTGCTAACTGCCATGTGTCCTATCAGGTTTGATTTCTGTTTTTGTTATAATCTCAATTTAAAATTAAGCCCAAAGCAATCCTTGTTGTATATTCTCCAAAGGCTATGTGGTGAGGTCAGAGAGCCGGAGGCTTGGAATCGTGCCTTGCCTTTACCACCAACTGCCTCCCTGACCTTATTTTCCCCTTGAATAAAATGAGTGGGTTGGATGGGGATCAGTGGCTGCAGCCTGGCAGTACGAGTCAGACCCTGACCCTAGTCATGTTTTGTGTGACCTCAACTGTGGTTTATTTTCTAACTGACTCTAAAGGTTATTAAACAAGGCAAAAGCTTGGCGATTCATCGTGGGCTCCCCCTCACACACCCACAATTTCACATAGGCCTTCTCTACCCAACTCCATTAGCCCTATTCCATAGTCTCTAGAGTTCTTTTCATCTCAAATAGAAGTTTTCAATTTTTTTGCCCCTCCAGGGCTTTTGTGCCTCTGCCTGCCTTGTTCTCTGGGCACTGTAAGTTGTGATACGGTGTTTTGTTTTTCCCCCACAGAGAAAAGTCACATACCTGGTGTTGGCAGCCATTCCAACCTCTAATGGTGCCAAGGCTGGTAGGCCACCTGGTGTGGCAAATGCTTCAGCCCCCTGCGTTGCTGTTGGTGTTAATATGCCAGTGCTGCAAAGGGAATATTAACCAGGGACCTCGGTGCTGGAACGTGTGAAAGTCCACCTATCCATTTATAGGTCCTACAGTGTTCAATGTCCTGCTTCTGGAGGGGTCCCTGAGACCTTATCAGACATGTGGATCCCAGGTCCTTGCTCTATACCTCCCAACTGTGTGTTTTTGTCATCTCTCAAATGGTCTGGTAAAATGGCACCTAGTCCTCCTAGTTATGAGGGCTAAGCAGCCTTTCTGTAGGGCGTCACAGTGGTCCTTAAATGGGACATACACCAGAGTCACTGCAAAGTCTGTCATCCCAGCTTACTGGGCCCAGCCAGGTCTGGGCAGGGCCCTGACACCTACATGTCCAATGTCGTCCCTGGTGAGGGTACAGCAACATCTGTGTGGTCATGCAAACCTCCATGCCAAAGAACTCTTGAGGCAGGAGTCACCAACTCTGGGGGCCTGTGAGTATCATCTCACAGCACTTTATATGAAGTTGTTCTATAATTTCTCTCCTTCAACTTCTCTGCTTTTGTCAATTATTAGCAGTCTAAGTACCACCAAGTTCTTAGGCACATGCTGCCAAATATCACCCGTTGTTTTTAAACAAGATACTGTCAGGACGAAACATCAGCTACCGAGCGTCTGAATCCTTGCTCCCCATTTGAGCTATTGAAATGTTAGTTTTAAAGGAAAGACAGAAGGCCTGTGGAAACCATTTATATCATCTAGGAAGGAAGTGGAACTTTAGGGCTCACCATGCCTTCATGGTGGATATGGCCTTAAGCTGTTATCAGCCTATAGTGCATGGTGTGGATTTTAATGACTTCCATGTGTGTTGAGACAAGTTCTGTGGAGTCAGTGACAGAGCTCATTCTGGACTGATCTTGTTGATGTAGGAGAGCCCAGCCCACGGCAGGTGGGATATCTCTAGGCAGGTGGGGCTAGGGTATATAAAAAAGCTCGCTAAACAAGTCAGTAAACAGTGTTTCCCCATGGTCTCTGCTTTAGTTCTTACCTCAAGTTCCTGCCTTTGCTTTCCTGATGATGGACTGCATCCTGCAAGCTCAAAGAAATCCTCTCTTCCCCAAGTTGTTTTAGAATCACAAGGTTGAGGTGAGCCTGGGCTATAAAGCAAAATCCTGGCTCAAAATGAACCCTCAAGAAAATAAATCCCAGGAGGGCCGGGCGGTGGTGGCGCACGCCTTTAATCCCAGCACTCGGGAGGCAGAGGCAGACAGATCTCTGTGAGTTCGAGGCCAGCCTGGTCTACAAGAGCTAGTTCCAGGACAGGCTCCAAAGCCACAGAGAAACTCTTGTCTCGAAAAACCAAAAAAAGAAAAAAAAAAAGAAAAGAAATCCCAGGTTAAAGACATGGCTCAACTGTTAAGAAGAGCACTGGCTGCTCTTATAGAGGACTTGGGCTCAGTTCCCAGCATAGAGACTTACAACTGTCTATAACTTCAGTTCCAGGGGATCTGGCACCCTCTTCTGGCTTCCTCAGATACCAGGTACACATACAGTGAACCTACATATATGCTAGCAAAACACTCATGCACATAAAATAAAAATAAATAATAATTTTTTTTAAAAAAAAAAGATAACAAAGCAAAAATTTAGCAACCTCAGAAAAATACAGGTTAAAAAAATTAGAGAAGAATAAACTATTGTTCATTTATTATTCCTGGTCCAGTCCTGGGCTCTAGGAGCATCAGTGAGCAATCAGGGAAGCTTTGCCTCCTCAGAACTTAGATTCTGGCCCATGTGCAGACAGCTCCTGCCTACAGCAAAGGTGTGGACAGCATGAGGACACTTACCTTGTTTCTTCATTGTGAGATATAAAATAAGATTCTCAAACATTCTAAGTCTTGGTGTTCCTCTATGTAAAATGAACACTAAGTCATATTTACGTCATAGACCTGCGTATATTAAATGAGTTTAATGTATTTTTAAAAAATGCTTGCTGACGTGCCTGGCCTAGCATGCTCAGAGAGAGCACTGGTGATTTGCTGAGTGCCAACAGGAAGGAATGCATTGCCTCCACAACTTGGCATTTCACTGTTCCCGTCTGTCTGTCCAGCAGACAGTAGGATATGATTTGTAGGAAATGCCTCAAAGTTCCCCCCTGGCTTGTTTTTTTCCTCTCTAAAGGAAGAAAACCCTTTTTCTCCAATCCCTTTGCTCATCCTGGTGGTCAGTTGGCAGGTCTTCAGTAGGAGGAAAGATGACGTCTTCCTTTGGACGGAGAGGCTGGCAGCTGTCCTGATAATAGCCGCTTTCTACCTTGGGATGCTATTTGGGTCTCTGCGCCCAGCAATTTCAGGCTCTCTGGCTATAATAAGGATCCCACAATCACATGGCTGAAGTATTGGTCTCCAAGATCACGGAGCCGGTGTCCTTGCCTATGGCAGTAATCATTAAATGCTGCCCTGTACTCCCGGGCACAACAGAGTCAGGCAGGAAGGAAAGAGCAATGGGAGGACAGTGGGACACAGTGGGGCCAGGTGCAGCAGCTGCAGTTTCCGGCCTTGCTGAACAAGGGGAAGTGTAAACTGACGGAGTAATCTCCTAGGATCACGTTTCTCAACCTGTGGGTCACGACCCCCACAGTGGTTTATATCAGATACATCACCATTCATTACAGTAGCAAAACTACAGTTGGGAAGTATCAACGAACTAATTTTATGGTTGGGGGTCACCACAACTTGAAGAAATGTAGTAACAGGTCACAGCATTAGGAAGGTTGAGAACCACTAGTCTAGGAGTATCTAGCGGGCTCAGTAGTCCTAAGGCTGAACAGAAGCTGGGATACAGGAGGTGGCTTCTGAGAAAACAAGGTCTTCCTGTTTTTCTCCCCGTGGCCAAAATGGGCTGCTAATCTGTCTGAGGTCAGAGGAGTCTGACAGAGCAGGCGAACCCATTCATAAGGACAGTGGGTTTTGAAAAGCCCTAACCTGTGTTGTTAGAGTTGAAACATGCAAATGAGCCTCCAAATCAAGTGGTCTTGGGTCTGGCAGGGTTGGAGGCTGTGTGGACTGCAGTGCTGCCTTTAGAACGATCCATAAAGTTCTCCTGAGTCCTTGCTCAGCTCATCGGGAACAGTGAGTGTATCTCCCTCCTGGGAGCCTTCCACACCTCCATTCAGAACCTCAACTGCTCTGCCTGGATTCTTTGTGTGTGAAGGAGCTGTGGAAGAAAGGGTCTGTCTAAGTGAGGGTTGCTTGCTCGAGGTGATATGCCCCTAGAAAGGAACCTGTGTGACAGGAAGGAGGGGTAGCTCATGAACCTCACCCCACCACACCCTCATAACCCTCGGACAGAGACTGACCCGGATGACTAGCTTCCCCGGTAGCCTTTTCATCTTTACCTGACACTATCTGTATACTTCCTGGCTGGTAGGAGGTGAGCTCTCTGTTCCCATCTACCCTTTCTGCCATGATGGAATGAAACCGTGAGGCCAAGCAGACCCTCCCTCCTTTAGATTGTTCACTTCACACATGCATTGCCACAGCAAAGAGTTTGCCTTCTGATCTTCCACAGATCTGGCTATCCCGTGTGGGGTGCGGCTACCATACGTGGCGTGGCTACCATATGTGGTGTGATTATCCTTTCCGGTTAACTCAAGGAAACAGAAGCCCAAAGGTGCTGAGTAACTTTACTAGCACAGAAGAGGCAGGGAAGGGGTTTAAAGCCATGACCACCCACCCCTCCCCCCACATACACCAGCCATGGTCTTTACTTCAGCCTGTCCCCTTCAAGGCACACTTTGTTCCGAGGACACAGGTTCGGAGGATTTGTAGTTCTCGGGTTTAAGCAGTGTCAGCCAGTTAATATATTCCTCTGTTGCTAGCCAACCCAGACCCAGAAGAATCTTGTGAGCTAAGAAGTCCAGAACACTTTATCCCAAGAGAATGTACATTTCTCCCTAACTTCTGTTGGCACACACATTTTTAAAAACAAAGTACACAACATTTTTAAAAACAAAGTCTAGGCTGGGGGTGTGGCTCAGCTCAGCAGAAGCATACTTGCCTGGCGTGTGCCATGTGAGGACTGGCTTCCACACCCAGCACCTCCAAAAATAAATACTTAGTAAACAGTAAGGGCTATGTTCTACTCCTGTGTGTGTGCATCATAGGTTGGACTTGCTTTTCTACAATCAGTGTCAGATGTTACAGGTTGTGTTTTTTTGTTTGCAACTAACCTCTCGGGATTTCTGACTCGGGAAAGTGAAATGAGTGATTTTGTCTGGGGGTCTTCAGAGGATGTAGGAGGAGAATGTTAAACCTTTGCTTACTGATATCCTGGACAAAGTTCGGAAGCCAGGTGTGTGTTTTTGCCAGCCCACACTGGCAGAAGCTCTGGGTTTCTGCTGGGGCTCCCCAAGATACCAGTGTTAACAGGTCCTGAGCCAGTGACTCAGAGGTTATCAGGGGACTGTGCTTCATGACGGTGGTTCCAGCTGTCACTGAGAGCGCTGCTCTCTACCAGGGAAGTGTCTTACATGAACATGAAGCATGGGTTATATTTTTTAACTACGAGCTGTGGGTGTTGCTCAGCTGTAGAGTGCTTGTTTGCCATGTATAAGGCCCTGGGTTCTATTTCCAGCATTGGGGAAAAAAAACTAGAAGGGTACATTATCTACAGAAGAATTGTCTAAAACTACAATTTGGCAATAAAATTAGCAAAGCAATTGATCCTAACAGCTCATCGCAACAAATGCAAATGGCCAAGAGTGAGTAAAAGAAAAATACACCTTACGAGTCCACACTTAGTTCATGAATGGCACAGAGACATCTCCTGTAAGAAGTTTTGCTACTCCTGGTAGCACTGCAGTTAGCCAGCAGCTCTTATTACCAGCCCACAGTTTGTAGAAGCCATGCAAATACCTGGTCATGGTGGGGCCAGATCCTACTGCTGTCCTCCCAATGTCCCCCTTAGAGTTCTCCATCCTCAAGCACTCTGTGTGGCCACCATGGGTGGCTCCTGCTAGCTCTGCCTTGACAGCATCAGTATCTGGAATATGATCCACCTGTGTGTACAGCCTTGCCGCAGTAGGATGCAGGGATTCCCAATTGGGGGAGGCCTCAGTGAACTGTTTTCTCTCTTTTCAGACTGGCTGTCAAATTCTTCGTATGGAGGAGGTACACAGGAGAGCCCCTTTCCTCTCTCCAGTTTGTGCCAGTTTGTGCAAAGCAGATTTTCTTGCATTGCAGCCTCTGAACAAGGCCATCATTCCTACAGAACCTCAGGCGTCCCCACAGCCTAGACTCAAACTGTCCTGGCCATAGCCCCCATTATTGTTTATTGGCTTTCTTATTTTTTATTTAAGTGCTTCCATTCTCTTACTTACATGCCATTTTATTCTCAGGACTTTCAGCAGTTTTTCTGCTCATCAACAAAGCATAGCTACTATATTCCTTACTCAATGTTGACACCAAATACCTCACAAAAGCAACTTAAGGAAGGGCCCCTGTGGGCTCACAGTCAAGAGGTCCTGGCTGTGGGGCCTGAGGGTGAGGTGGCTGGTCACGTGACTGCTGTTGTCCAACTGGCTTCCCCCTTTTTCTGTTCTCTCTGGGACCCCCAGCTCATGAAATAAATGGTGTTGTCTGCACTCAAGGTGCGTCTTCTCTCCTCAGTTAAAATTTTCTGGAAATGCCCTTGCAGACATGACCAGGGCTGTGTCTCCTTGATGCTCAAGCTCAGTCAGGTTGACTGTGAGGATTAGCAATCATAGCCAATTTCTAAGGGTCGCCTGCAACCCTTCTCCATTACAGCCCGGGAGGAAAAGTTGTTTGAATAATGGAATTTTTTGATGTGGTCTTCTTGGATTAACCTATTTCTATTTCTTGTTCTTTTGGTGTTTTTGTCTCGCTTCTTGCAATGCTGGGCATAAAGAGCCCTATACTGGGCAAGTGCTGAACCATTGAGCTATACCCCAACACCACAGTTCTGACCTTCCATGAAATAAAATAGACAGAGGAGCATAAATGTGAATTTTTCCTCTTGTCTTATAGAACAAATTTCATGCCTACTCTGAAAAAAAATCACTGGATCAGGTGAACAATAAATAAGACCAAATACAAGTCACTGTTGATGATGAGATGATATGTAGATGGACCGCATGATAGCTGGACCATCATTTGTAGTAATGATGCATAGGGCTCGTGCTCGAAGTGTGCATAGATGCTTTTTGTGCCCTTTCAAAAAAGCCTGATCTCTCACCTTCCAAAAGGAACGCGCAATCAATGACAAGCCTAAAACACATGTGGAACCTGATAATTGCTTTTCGTTTTCTTCCCATTTTTATAGCTACCATCATGGCTTAGTTAGAGTCAAGCAGTTGGGAAAGAATTTCTGGTGAGTTAAGGCACAAAAAGGTGGTCATCAGCAAATGACCGCACTTGTGCCCTGCTGCGGTCACTGACTCCCCAGCAGAAAAGCAAGGCCAGCAGATACTCGCTGGCCCACGGTACCTCTGTCTGATGCAGTCAGATCAAGTCTGTGCTGGGATTCCAACCACAAGCAGGGTGGAGAGGTCAGAAGACAGTGAGCTGCTTCATCCTCCATGTTCTGTGAGAGGCAATTAGGGAGCTAAGCCTGAGGAGCTTGTTCAAATGTAGGCCCCACAGGCCTGGCCCGCTTGCATGTGATGCAGACATTGCAGGTCTGTGGCTCCCGCTTGGGGCCCAAGAAGTGAAGCATTCAACCTCTTACAGAGGGGGACCTCCGGGAGAAAAGTTAGAAGTGTTAACGGTTGTCGTCGTGCTGATAGTCACACCAATAAATTCAGTAGCTATCACATTTGCAGCCAGGGGGGGATTACAGAGTCGCTTGCCCATCAAGGCGCCATTTTCCTCACTCCCCTTCAAATGTTGGTCACGATCTCGGAGGTTTTCTCACTTTTCTTTCCTGACTACACGGAACTATAGATTAGTGTGTGGGACTAGGTATCACCAAGAGAGCTGTGCTGAAAGGTTTGAGGTTAGTCCCCACCCTTCCTTATGTGTGGCGGTGTATCCCAAAGAAGCCTGAAAGCTGGGCAAGCACCACACCCTGGGAACACTGTGCTGCTTCTTTCCCGTCAGTCGTAACAACATCCTCATGTCTTTTTCTTATCTGTAATACTCATCTGCCCTCTTAAAATGAGCCCTTTATTGCTACTCCTTGTGTATCAGAATCCCCAGCATCACCATTCCTTAAGTTCGTGGTCATTATGAGGTTTAAAATAAGGATCACCTGAGCACAATCTCTGCCATACCACAGGCTCCTTCAGGCAAGTGAAATGTTCCTGAATGGCCAATGGCAAGTTCTTCTGTGGAGTGGGCATGTAGGGAAGAGGAGTGATTCACTCCCACGGAGTGGGATGGCACATCAGTTACTCTGAAAACTGAAACTGCTCAGTGTTGAGCAGTCAGGATACAGTGTGGGTATGTCAGACAGAGGGGTGATTCATACCCATGGGCTGTTGCGTTGCGGTCAGTCTGAAAACCGAGGCATCACTTAATGACCAGCAAGCAAGTAACTTATATACCATGGGTATGTCATACAGAGAAATACGCACACACACACACACACCTGTGAACTGTAATGGCGTGGCAGTTAGTCTGAAAACTGAGACATCACTGAGTGACTAGTAAGCAGGTAACTGACATGCCATGGATATGTCGTGCAGAGAAATAATACATGTACACACACACCTGTGAAATGTAATAGCGTGGTAGTCAGTCTGAAAACTGAGACATCACTGAATGACTCCTAGCAGGCGACTTACCCGGCATGGATATGTCAGGCAGAGAGCTGATTCACCCCAGTGATTCCATCATGCTTCTCAGAATGATGTACGATTTAAAGTGAAATGGTTGTAGAGTAGGTAAGACTGCCTACTACACAAGCCTGGCAACCTGAGTTTGAGCCCAGAAACCCATGTAAAGGTGGGAGGAGAGGACGTACTCCACAAAGATATCCTCTGACAGCCACATGTAGAGTGTGGTACGTGCACCCATACCACGTCATGTGCATGCACACGTATGCTCAATAATTATAAATACCTGTTTTTAAAATTTGTGCGTTGTTTACTTATGGAATTTCCATTTAATATTTTCAGATTGTGGTTGACTCTGGGAAACTCAAGTATGGGAGACAAAACCCGAGACAATGGGGCGCTAGCGCAGTTGTAGGCGTTTTCACATAATTGTGTCACTAAATTAAAGAAAGGTAGTGAAGGAAGAAGCACCAGTACACAGTCTGTTGCACTAGCAAACTCATTAGCATGAATCCATCAGGCTCCTCCAACATCATCCCCCTGGCCTTTTTAAAAGGTCGTAGGTGTGCTCGATTTTTTTTCTTGGTGTCTGTCGGGCCTCCCACACCAAGCCTACTCTGGCTGATATAGATTCCTGATTTCCAAAACAAGTCTCCTTGTGCTTACTGAGTGAAAATTAGAAACCACGCTGTTATTCCATTCAGAAAAGATGTTCCTTTGTTGTTTCGGAGAGGAGAAATGGCACACCCTCCCATGCTAAGAAGTATCACTTAAGTGTCAGAGAGAGGGACAGCATCACAGCAAATGGTTCAGGAGGGCCCTGCCATCCTCTTTTCCTAGTTAAATGACAAAAATGTCCCTTATAAGCTCTGTGCAGTAAGAGCAGGTTTCTCCTATTCACCAGCAGCTATGATAATGACTGTTTGTGGCCAGGAAGGAGCAGAAATTGCTAACAGGATTATATTTCTTCTGCAGCGAGCTGGTGTAGATGCTGGCTGGCACAGTGCCCTGCGCTCGTTAGGACTGATGATATCCTTGTAGCCAAGTGTGATTTATCCACTTTCCTTTTCATCTGTCCCCTGCCTACTGTCTTTGACCTGCTGCCCTGCTGTGGTCTCTGGACAGCCTGCAGATAAGCTACTGTAACTAAGCCTCAAGGCCAAGCTGTGGAACAGGCTCTGGACATGAAGGTAGTAAGAGTGTTTTCTCCCAAGGGCCCTTTCTTCCTTTTCTCTTTTAATCATTTGAACGGCTCCCCCCACCCCTGCCAATAGAAAGCAAGAAATAAAAAAATTAGTGACTATTGCACAATGTAGAATAACAACAGCAAATAAATCTGCATGATCTATAGGGGTGTGTGTGTGTGTGTGTGTGTGTGTGTGTGTGTAGGACTACTTTTTCTAATATTAAGAGTCATTGTTATAGAGATTCATGTATTAGGTCCATAATGATTGTCCCATGAGTACTCCAGAAAGTTTAAAGTTTTGTGAGCTTTTTTGTTTTGCTTTGCTTTTTTTTTTTTTTTGTAAACAAGGGTCAAATTCAGAGAATGGGTTCTTGTGGACAGGAGGGATCATGGTCTATTCCATTTAGTGGGTCTTGGTTGAAGATGGATTCTTTTTTCCATTGTGCAGCTTAGCTGATGAATTAGACATGGCCTCTGTCGGGAAAGAACATGCCACATGCCCATGCTAATGGACAGTAGGATTCAGAATGGTGCAGGAGCACTCCTGCTAGGTCATCGTGAGCCCAGGTGGTTTTGCTTTTGTTTTGTACAGTGTGGTCAGTGTGTCCTGGTTTTACAGCGGAGACTAACTTAAGTCTTCACTGAGTACTAGTTAAGACAAGGAGTACGGATGGCCATGCAGGTGAAGAGTGAGCAGAGAGACCTTGCTGATGACCTCTGCAGAGGCTGAGAGGGTTCCCAGTGCATATTCTAGGTTGAAAGGGAAGGTGATGGTGTGGGCAGCAAGGGGACCTGCTGCCCAGCAAGCTCTGCAGTGCCAAAGAGCAAAGGAAAGGGGGTAATGAGGATGCAAACTCTGTCTCCACAAGCAGCATAGCTTAGTTCCTGAGCTAAGCACTTACAAATGCAATGTCCTTCCCCACCAGCTTATTTTGTGACCTTGAGCAATGACCTCACTCTCTTCCCCATCAGGCCTCAGTTTCCCCATGTATCCAATGACATCTTAGCACAGGGCTCCCCAGTCACCCAGCAAGCAAACAGCACTCACGTCTCTCTTATTGTTTGTTTTCTAGGAATAGAACTGTGCCCTCCAGGAAAACGGTTCATGATTACCATGGTGGCAAGCTTCGTGGCCATGGCAGGCCAGTTCCTCATGCCGGGGCTGGCTGCGCTGTGCCGGGACTGGCAGGTGCTGCAGGCCCTCATTATCTGTCCCTTCCTGCTCATGCTGCTCTACTGGTCGTGAGTATCCTTCATGATGTCCCTCCACGGTGTTAACATGAGTTTTCTGACAGACAGACTGATAGACACACACACACACTCCTCCACCCCTTATTAACTATTTACAGTGTTCATACTGTGGAATGAGACCCTTTGTCCCATTCCCCAACTCCAATAGCTACCCATGGCTTCACACTGATCTGCTTCTGTCTATCACATAGTCCTTGAAATGAATGTCTATAAATGGACTTACCTATAAATGGTGGGAAGGTCTTGTGTTAGAATGGGACGTGTGGAGGGAGGTGCTGAAGGAATGATTTAGAAAAGCTCTCTATCTCCTATCCCTCCTCTAGGTGAGGGATGAACAAATTTCAGCCCATTGCCCAAATCTGCTCATCATCTGCTTTTGCAAATAACAACTTATTGGAAGGTAGTCATTCTCATGCGTTCACAAATACATTGCCTCTAGTTACTGTGTCAGAAATGGTGTGGCCCACACAGCTGAAAATACTTACATCTAATCCTTTACCAAAAAAAGTGTTTGTTCATCATGCTTAAGATTAATTAATATGACTTTTAAAAACAATCATGTAACAAGTTTTTGAGTTATCGACTTTGGGCATGGGGTTATTGAATAAACTGTCTGGGGTATGCCCTCACTGTCTAAGGAGTACGAATATGCTGTAAGAAGAAAAACTTCAAACTGTACAGATTTAAAAAACAAATTGTTTTTATTTCTGAGAGACACCCAGGGACTTTAACATATGTCATACGCCTGTGTGGGATGGAAGGTATCACGCCCCATGCTTAGCTCTGGCTGGGCCAGCCCCAGGAATTTGTTTCAAGCCTCTCTAATTCCTTGCTTTCTTGGAGCTATAAAAAGTGGATCATAATCATTCTACCGGGGTTCTTTTAAAGACTAAAATGACCGATGCAAAAAGGTGCATGAGGGGGCAGTCTAGAGGGAGACTTGGAGATAGAGCTTAGAGGTCTACCACCGAATAGGCTTGTAACCTTGGGCAAGTTGTTTGAACTCTGCCCCTCAAGTTCATCAGTGCCCTAAGTCATAATAGTAAATAATTGGGTTGGGAGAATTAGTAGAGACACCTTGATTGATGCCTGTCACCTGGTATCACATATGTTCATGGTTATGATCAACGTGATTATTATGTTTTATATTTGTATTGGTAGTATTTAAGATACCTCACACGTGTCAGGTCTTAAGTCCTGTAAGTATTAATTACTGCTACTACAGTTGTGGCTTCAACCCTTCTTAGAAACCTGTGTTGATGGGGGCTGGAGAGATGGCTCAGTGGTTAAGAGCATTGCCTGCTCTTCCAAAGGTCCTGAGTTCAATTCCCGGCAACCACATGGTGGCTCACAGCCATCTGTAATGAGAGGTCTGGTGCCCTCTTCTGGCCTGCAGACATACACAAAGACAGAATATTGTATACATAATAAAATAAATAAATAATTAAAAAAGAAACCTGTGTGGAGGAGCCGCAGCAATTTTGGGGAGAAATGTATCCAGCCTTTTTCTACTAGACTTGGAAGGCTCCTCGAGAATCAGTGGCTTCACAGACTGTGTGGCTGCCTGTCCTTTCTCCTCATCTCTCTCATGACCACTGTCCTGCCTTCTCCTCCTGTTGGCTGGGTTTTTGATAGACTTGCTTCAGTGGTTGCTGGAGGGAGAGGTGATTGGTAGCATCAGCCAGCACAACCAGCTGTTGGTGGCAAAGTACAGGAAGTGACACACTTTTCTTTAACAAGAAGGTATTTACTCTCTGCACTCAGGGTACCTGGCAGTATGCTTGGTGGCTGCTCCCTCTCTAAGGAGCAGGCTGAGAAGCCCAGGAGCTATGAGGGACAGCAAACCAGTTGCCCAAGGCAGAATCCTCCAGCAGCAAGTGGTGGTGTTGAGCCATGAAGATAAAAATGTGGAAGAGATCTTCTAGTCAAGGTGGTAGACAGACAGACAGACAGACAGACAGACAGAGACAGACAGGCAGGGGCCTTTCTATATGCATATGACTGCTGAATAAAACAAATCACCACAAAAATACCAAGCTGAGCTGCAGTGGGAGGAGGGGATTCCGACAGAGCCTTCATGGAGGCAGCATGAGGTTTCCAAATCTGACAGCACCGTAGGAACCTGCCCACAGGCTAGAACTGAGCTCTTGGATGTATTTGTTGCTCCTAAGCACTAACCCAGAACCTGACAGAAACACATTGAGGAAAGAAGGGTTTACTGTGGCCTATTGGTTCAGAGAGTCTCAGTCCACCGCAGTAGGAAAATATGTCCAACCAATTCAGTTCGTGGTGGTGAGGTGATGGCAGACATTGTCCACATCACAGTCAAGTAGAGTAGGAAGTGAGCACGGATAAACCCCCAAGGATTCACCCTGAATAGCCTACCTCCTCCCAAATTTCCAGAACCTCCCAAAATAGTACCGCCAAGTGGGCATCAAGTGTTTAAAGCATGAGCCTGTGGGGACACTAGATTCAAATGACAACATGGGGTTTGGATGTGGGTTGTTCCACACCTATTCTTATGCCTGAGGCTTAGTTTTCAGTGTGGTGGTATTGAAAGTTTGGGGTTTCATGGTTTGGTCATTAGGGTGTGCCCATAGGATTGACAAACTCAGTGAGTGACCTAACCCTTAAAGCTCTTAGATGTCCCTCTTGCCGTCTCTGTCACACACATTCTGTTATTGTGGTTCCACCCACCTTAGCTCTTCATCAGAGCTCTAACTATCAGCCTTCAAGACTGTGGGTTTTGTACGTTGCCCTGGCATAGACATTTTGTTTTAGTAACAGAGAAAGGACTAAGTACAGGCTTGGTATACAATTAGAACTGAGCTCCCTGAAGAAATTCAAGAATCAAAGACTAGAAAGTCTTTCCTCACCACAGGGTCTCCACCCACAGCTGACTGACTCCCTGAACTATGAACAGAAAAATAATATTTCTCTTTAAAAAAAAAAACTCAAAGCTTTGAAGTCTGAACCGCACATGCATACACAAATTTTAGACACTTGCCAAGGCTGAGATACTGACCTTCTAGAGTCAACAAAGCACCCCAAGGAGGCACACAAGGCCCCCATGGAAGGAAATTCTTGACAAGGATGAGCTCACAGACAAAATTCAACCCCAGCTGACCGGCATGCGTTGTCCCAGCAAAGCAAAGGTTCTCCTTTAGTGGCTCTGGTCTCTTGTTATTCACAGCCGATTCTTCTGCTCCAGCTGACCAGACGCCACAGATTCTTCACACAAATTTTCTACTGGAGTCTCTGCTTTCCTCTGAAATTGAAGACAAAGGCCTCCATTGTCTGTACGCCTTTCAACATTTTTTATCTTACAAGCTCTCACTGGTCACTAAACTTTGAATACTCAGTGGCTTTTCAGGCCCAGAGTTCTGAAATCCTGCAGTTATCCCCAAAACACATGGTCAGGTCTGACACAGCAGTACTCCACTATTCGGGTACCGATATCTCCTAGTCAGGGTTTCTGTGGCTGTGATGAAGCACCAGGACCAAAGCAACCTGGGGAGGAAAGGGTTTATTTGGCTTATATTTCCGTATCACTGTTCATCATTCGAGGAAGTCAGGACAGGAACTCAAAGAGGGCAGGAACCTGGGGGCAGGAATTGATGCAGAGGCCACAGAGGGATGCTACTTACTGGCAGGCTTGCCTACAACCCAATCTTATGGAGATCTTTTCTTTTCTTTTTGTAAACATCTTCATTTCATTTTATTTTTTAAGATTGATTTATTTATTATGCATACAGTGTTCTGCCTGCATGTACGTCTGCATGCCAGAAGAGGACACCAAATCTTGTTATAGATGGTTGTGAGCCGCCATGTGGTTGCTGGGAAAAAACTCAGAACCCCTGGAAGAGCAGCCTGTGCTCTTATCTTCTGAGCCATTGCTCCAGTCCCTGGAGACATTTTCTTAATTGAGGTTCCCTCTTCTCAGATGCCTTTAGGTTGTGTCTAGTTGACATAAAACTACCCAGCACACCTATGCTCTAAGATCTGTCCTTTTGCGCTGTTAGACAGAGGCAGGCACTGTGCATTGGGTTGTGTGAAATGAGGGGACAGTAGACTCACCTGCACATCTGATTGGAGAGGTGTTTTGGAAGTGACCCCATGGAGATTTGTCAGTGGACCCAGTGTGACTCATGAGGATAAGAGAGGATGTTGTGACTGGGGCTGAATCTTAGAATTAGAGGGGCTCAGGAGTAGGGAGCCCAGAGCCCCCTCTTGACATTGGAGTTTGGAGGTGATGGGATGAGATCAGCTGTTGCAGAGGCCCCAGTGCTGAAGGCAGTGGAAGAAGCCCGTGTTCTCAAATGTAAATTTTACACTTATCCAGGTAGAGTGGAGCCAAGACAGCTGCGGATGTCAGTAAGAAAAGTAGTTTATTGCTCACAATTCTGAAGAGGGAGGATCACATAAGAAACCATAGGACCATATGAGAAAGGACCAGAGAGCAGGGAGGAAGGGGACAGTGCATGCAGGATCCTTTATTGCAGTTTCTTCAGGAGAGACTAGTTGAGGCATAGGAGGAAGATTCGGGGTCAACGAGTGTGGAAGCATGAGGCTGACCCCAGTTGTCTGCTACTCAGTCCTGGGGTGATCATAGCCAGTGGGTAGTTGCTAGTTAAGAGTCCAATCTAGGTGTAGAATGTGGTTAAGGTATGGCCTCTAGATTGGTTAGTTTGTGATTAAAGCATGCAGCCAAGCCTCTTATTACTGGGAATGAGTTAACCTTTGGCAGAGCTGGGCAGGGTGCTCCAGGATGAGCAAGGCCCCATCCATCCAGACACTGGAAAGTTAAAAGGCACCGCTAACATACAGCCAACCCTTCTACAGGTACGGGACAAGGTCATCAGTACAAGACGGCATGAGCAGTATGACTAAGTAGGGATCTGGCAAAGACTTTCCCAGGTGAAGGTGCATGGCAAAGCGCATCACTCTTTAGTGATGGGAAGGTCTGTCTGTGGCACAGGGATGATTGCTGCCCCCCATCCGCTCAGTGAGTCTGAGAGCCAAAGCCAAGTGAGCTGCTTGGGGATGCTGACAGCTCACTTCATCTTTAGATGAGGCAGAACCAGCTGACGGTTTCCCATGGGCCAGAAGTGAGGGAAATGCTGCAGAAGGCAAGGGAGGGGAGTACAGAGAGAACAAAGGTGCACTTGCCTGGACTGGGGCACCTCAGGGGGTGGCACTTAAGCCCTTTGTCATACAGCAGGTGCAGAAGAGACTGTACCTGTGAGTGAACACTGTCAAAGGTGAATGCAGGTGTCCACAGCCACCACGCACCCTGACTTAGTGCCACATAGAAATCCTTGTTTAGTTGTTTGCTTAGCCATTCATTACCCCTTAGGAAAGGGCAGCATAGCTTAGTGCCAATCTAAAGAGTTGTACTGACCTATCTTTTTCCCAACTAAACGCTTCTAGCTTCACAGCTTACAAATGAAGAAGGAGAAATAAAATCAAGATTTAGAACACCAGAGGACAGAAGAATAAGAGGGATTCTGCCAGGTGTAGCAAGAAGCTAAGTGGGAGGTAACAGAAGGATGAAACAGACCTGAAGAAAGGAAGACTGCTGCTTTCAAACAGTACAAGCGTAGGAAAGGCACCTCCTCCAACTGGCCCCAGCCTACTGACAGTGTAGCTTGGTAACAACTCCTTGGTGAGAGCCCCCACCTGTGCAAGACACAGTCTTACCCTGTCTTCTGGTCATTGTATCAAAGTCTGTTACATGAGGATGCTTCAGGAGACCAGGAAAGTAGCAGGCGGGGCAGGGAATGTGAGCTTTCCTGGTCAGGACTTACTGCTGAGTTTTTCTGGAGGAGGCCCCAGGAATCAGGGATGGTGCGTGCCATCCCTGTGGTTGGAAGCCTGTCATCATCTCACGGTGAAAATGAGAGGACCAGAGGACAGGGCAGGTTTGGTGATGCAGACACTCACACATCTGCTGTGCACCCTCCTTTGCCAGTGAACATCCGTGTGGTGCCTCGGTGAGCACCTGTGGAGAATGTGTGCTTACTCACTGTTCTTCAGATCATGTTTCCTAGGTGTAGGGGCTGTCATCATAAACAAGGCAGTCACAGCCCTGCCCTCATGAACCAGCAAGGCAAGGAAGGAAAATCACACTTAAAATTTATATCCCAAAGCACCGTGGAGTATGCAGATTTTGGTGTGCTTTAACATTTCAAAGACACACTTTCCCTAAGATCAGCTGTATGCTTCCTCCCCTAGGAGTTTCACAGAGTGATCCAGTTTTGCATGGAAATAAACAGAGTCAAAAGTTTCCCCCAGGAACCCAGAGAGAAAGCTTTTGCCACTCAAGTGTAAGGACCTGAGTTTGGATCCCTACCATCCATGTAAATGTTGGATGGGTGTGGTAGCCTACCTGTAATCCCAGCATGGGAATGTGGGGGAGATGTCGGGAACAGAGAAGATCCCCAAAGCAAGCTGATTCCAAAGACTAAATGAATCAGCAAGCTCTGGCTTCAAGCAAGAGAATATGTAAGATGGAAAGCAATCACAAAAGACCCCGAAGTCAACCTCAGGCCTCCATTTGCATATCCACCTGCTCATACATATATGCTCGCACATACACCACAAACATATATGAAGAGACGTTCAGGGCTCCAGGTGAGTCCTGAGGTCAGAGGCACAGCCCTGTGCCAAGTAAAAGATCAAGCCTGTTGCATATGACATATGGACCTAGTGCCCTTTAGAGGAGGGTGTGAAGGATATGCTAAAGAAACCCTAAGTTGACTGAGTCCAAGCTTGTTTCTGGTTGCCTGGACTAGGATACCAGCCTTGCTTACCTGACAGCACCATCAGCAACCACAGGTGTCTTGTTCTCAAAGAAATTTCTGCTCCTGGCCTGTCCCCACACTCCTGCAGGTAAATAGAGGGTTTCCCTCTGCCAAAGCTCTTCATCAGGTACCTGTTGGGAAAGAGCCTCAGCTTGGGTTCACCCAACATGAGTGCTCTTATGCGAAGACATGCACCAGATGTGTGAAGATGGTGAGTTTTGAGCATCACTCTGTTCCGCTGGAAGTTCATCCTGATGAGAGCTTCCCAAGCATCAGCATTGGGGAAGGGGGGAGAAGGAAGATGCCGGATGGGAAATAACGGGAAACGGAGGGAAGTGTAACTTTAGAGCATAAGTAGCCACACCGGTTCTCCAGGTGAGAAATGAGCCTTGTGACTCGTGGGAAGGAGAGTGAGGCAGCGTACATGCTCAGCAGCTGGGGAAGAAACTGCACCAAGGTGGCGGAGAGAGATCCTTAGGAAAAAGTATCTCTGCCAAAGAGATTTTAATGTTTAAAATTTCTAAGAGATGTTATTATAAAACAGATAAGTGGCCTCAAGCTAGATACGCCCAGTTAAAAAATACTAACAATTCCATCGTATATAGTAAGTGGTCTTAATTTAGAAATATCTCTAAAAATATTTGAGGCATGCTGGGCAGTGGTCATGCAAGCCTTTAAATCCCAGCACTCAGGAGGCAGAGGCAGTTGGATCTCTGTGAGTTCAAGGCCAGCCTGGTCTACAGAGCGAGTTCTAGGACTGGCTCCATAGCTACTGCGAAACCATGTCTTGAAAAATAAAAAACAAAGCAAAACAAAATATTTGAGGCAGAATCATTGACTTTTATCATTTCTTGAGTTTAGTTTTAAAAGGTTTTGGGGGAGTGTTTGCTTGTTTGTTTGTGTTTGTTTTTGAAATGGAGTCTTTCTATATTGCCCAAGCTGGCCTCAACTGAGCTCAAGCTGGCCTCAACTGAGCTCAAACTGTCCTCCTAGATATCTGAGACATCAGGTGTGCTTCCCTGCTCAGCAGAAGGTTGCTCTTTGGGGTCCAGACTAAGCACGTTACATCCCTGAGTGCCCTCTATCTGGCCAAGGACCCCTGGAGAGTAGCACTGTGATAGACTCCCATGCAAAGAGAGAAACTGAGGCACACAGATACTCCATGGTTTGCCAGAGGTGTTTTGGCTGCTAGGTGCAAGGACGCCACCAGCTGTTCAGCTCCTCCCACAGGCTGGGATGCTGTTAGGTCCAGGAAGTACCTGGGTCACCAAGGGTAGCATGTACTTGGCACAGAACTTGCTTCACATCCTGGAAGATTCCATGTTCCCTCTAACAATGACAAAAACATTTCTTCTAGTACCTGTCCTAATAGGGCACAATGAAAATGTGTTAAATGGATTAATTGATTGTGCTGCTTGTCGCTAAAATGAGTTTAAAAGGCGTGTGTGTGTGTGTGTGTGTGTGTGTGTGAGTGTGTGTGTGTGTGGTGTGTGTGTGTGTGTGTGTTTCAGCAATTATCAGTCTGTTTTTCTTTCCCAAGCAGGAGGAGCACAACATGATCCTCCATCAAAACCAATTTCATTTCACAATACCACATGATACAAAGAGATTCTCTCACAGATAAAACAAGGTTGTGGGGTTCCCTGCACGCAAGGCACTCAACTGTATCAACACTGACTCACGGGGGAAAGGGAAGAGATGAGTCACAGAAATTAGCCTCTGAGCACCTGAGTCAGCAGCAGCAGCAGTCCTTTCACAGGCTGCAGTGACCACTTCGCAGCCGATCTGGGGACTTGAAATAGAAACACAAAGAAAAAGGCTTCTCCAGGTATAGTGGCGCACGCCTTTAATCCCAGCGCTTGGGAGGCAGAAGCAGGTGGATCTCTGTGACTTCAAAGTGAGCCTGGTCCACATAGAGAGTTCTAGGACAGCTAGGACTACATAGGGAGACCCTGCCTCAAAAACAAACAAACAAAAACAGAGAGAGAGAGAGAGAGAGAGAGAGAGAGAGAGAGAGTCTTAAATCCTTAAATCCTTGCTATCTCTACATTTTCTAGACTGGGTAATGAAGCATTATGTAATGCTAACAACAGGCAAATGTATACTGCTGGAGAGGGGTTCGTTTTCCTAAGTGTTGTAGTCTCTATTATGTTGCCCTGACTCAAGTCTATAACCGAGCCCCAGCCTATGCTCACAGAAGCAACTCTGATACTCTGATTAAATGCAATGGAGCATGCTTGTGCATTCAAACACACATACACACACACACACAGAGGAAAGAAACTGCAGTGGGGAGGAAATATGATCAAAGTACATATATACATGTTTATGTAATTTGAAAGAAATAATTAAAAACAAAGCCCTAGAGTCACAAACGGTAGTGCATATTTCAGTCACGAAAGTTGAATGAGCAGTTGAAAGTGAGCCTGAAGTGCCTCAGCTGCTGTTTGGGATTTGCTGATGACACAGACTGTTAAGGAGCCCTCGGGTAAAAAGCTACCTCATTTAAGCCGCTGAGCACAGAGGTCAGGTACAATACGATGAATCCCGGGACCAACACACGTGCTTACAAGCAGAGGTGGAGAGAGGCCTGGGAAAATAGAGAAGCATGGCCCGCTGACACCATGCAAGCACTATACCCACTATACCGTTGTCCCCGGGGCCAGGACAGGCCTTCCACACCCATCTCACTGCCCCAACCCAGCAGCTGGGGCTGTTGAAGGCCAGCGGGAGGGCCACTGCAGCCTGGAAATCTGACAGGGCAGTCAGGCTGAGCCTGTGTGTTAGATTCTGAGCTGTCAGTGCCTGGCTCAAGTCAGGTGGCCTCTGGCAACAGGTGTCCAATGCTAAATGACTTCTGCCCTGGCAGCTGGTCAGCGTCCACAGAGATGGATAGAGCGAGTCTCAGTGGACCCTGAGACCAGTACGAAAGCGTGGCAGTTTGGCCTCACTCGGGCTTTGGAACTGGCTAATTTGAATCAGGATAGGTTTCTGTGGGAGCCGGGAGAGGTGCACGCAGAGATGACAAAGCATCTGCCAGATGCCAGCAGGAGGCTCCCACATGACAAGCAGATATTGTAGCCATGGTATCTGTCTGCCACTGTGATGGGCGTAGGATTAGAGCCCAGGCTGAGGTCAGAAGGTGACCCCCTGGAGCAGGTTGATTGGCCCACCTGCTGCGAGCTGCAAATACAGAGGTGCTGATAAAATTCCAATTAGATGCAGAAGCAGCAAAAATCCATCTCGCCTTTGGCCCTTTTCCCTCCCCACTTTCCTTATTTTATTTTCCTCCTCTCTCTTGCCTGGTAATTAAGCCTAGAACCCTGTACATGCTAACTGAGCACTCTACCACTGAACTAGATTCCCAACTCCTAAATATTTTATCATTTTAGACAAGGTCTTGCTAAATTATCCAGGCTGGGTGAGAACACGCTATTGTAACCCAAGCTGGCCTCGAGCTTGCAATTGCCCTGTCTTAGCCTGGAAAGGTGCTGAGATTACAAACCTGTACCACTTTGCCTGTTGGAACACCGCATTTTCTTTCATCGCTTGCTAAAGCTGTCAGTCAGCTTCCCATACAGCACTGCACCTTTAATGTCCTGTGTGCCGTTTGGTTTCTGTGACCTGATACTCACTTTCACAGGTAAGTTTTCAAAAGGAGGAGGAGGGAAAGAGTGGTGAATATTAGCTCAGGTGTGTGGGCGGATGAGCACCAGCTGCATGCAGGGTCACAGATTGTAGGTGTTTGTATGGGAGCTGAATCCCAAGTCTTTATCTGTTAAAAACATAAACAGAGGAGGCAGAGGCAGGCGGATCTCTGTGAGTTCGAGACCAGCCTGGTCTACAAGAGCTAGTTCCAGGACAGGCTCCAAAGCTACAGAGAAACCCTGTCTCGAAAAAACCAAAAAAAAAAAAAAAAACCATAAACAGAGGAACATTTAGGATTATGTGAAGCCCACGTATTCAGAATTGATCCACTATAAAAAGGCTAATGTCAATGACTTCATGTGCCCTACCTGAGCCTGCAGCACCCTGAGAATGCTTGTGTACTGAGGGTGCTGTACCCTGAAGGATGCCGTGGTCTAAGCCTGTAGCACGCTGAGGATGCTTTGCACTGTGTGGTCTGAGCCTGTAGCACGCTGAGGATGCTGTGCACTGTGTGGTCTGAGCCTGTAGCACTGTAGGGATGCTATGCACTGTGTGGTCTGAGCCTGTAGCACCCTGAGGATGCTGTGCACTGTGTGGTCCGAGCCTGTAGCACTGTAGGGATGCTATGCACTGTGTGGTCTGAGCCTGTAGCACTGTAGGGATGCTATGCACTGTGTGGTCTGAGCCTGTAGCACCCTGAGGATGCTGTGCACTGTGTGGTCTGAGCTTGTAGCACTATGAGACTACTATGTACAGTGTGACATATTTTTTATCTTTCGGGAGTGACTTTTAGCCTCAGATCTCAACAGATAACATAGGGGATCTGGCCTGCTGAGGCTTCTGTATCATTCTACTGAACTCGTTCCACAGATTCAGGGAAACTAAGACCCAGAGGAATAAAGTTACTCACTTAAGGTCACAAAAACTTGCTGATATATTTCCACCATCATTTTTACATGAGATTGGGGGAGGCCTCAGTTTGTGAAGAACTTTTTGCACCTTTGAGTAACTTCCTATTGTGTTTAATTACATTTGGGTCTTTGTTTTGGTTACCATTTGTTTTCTTTTGGGCCTCTAGAATTTTTTTTAACTGTCCCGTACTTGATCGAACTCAGAGAATCAACAACTAAAGTCCTCTGTTTCAGTCAGAAACAGAGGCCCAAGCTCTGCCCATGCTCAGTTTCATGTGCACACATGGAAAGGTCATCTCCACAAAGTTCTATTGACCCTGCTCCCTCTCTGGGCTAGACTTTGTGTCCTTCCTGTCCGCCTGCTTAATGGAAGTCCCAGACTGGACTGAACTTTAGCTCAGTGGTGCAGCGTGTGTTTAGCATGTTTTCCTTCCCAACAAAATAACTTCTCAGGCCCCAAAGTGTAGTTCTTCTCCATAATGACTCCAACTGCCCCGTGCATGTTTGTCCTGTGAGTGATGTCCCTGTTGAATCACAGACGGGGAGGTGTGTTTGTGTACATGGGTATCGCCCCAAAACCAAATACTCCACAAGACAAATAAGGAAATGGCTTAAGGGTACAACTAATTTCATAACGCATTTCCAGTTAGTTTTATTCCCTTCCTGTATTTTATTTATGAGTAAAATGTCCCGGTACAGTGGACTAATAAGCAGGACACACGTGATTCTGACTCAGAGAATTGCCTTACTAGTCTCTCACCAGAATGTGTGTTGAATGAGCCCTCAAAGAAGCAGCCCATGCAACTGCTGAAATCATGTGGGGTTCCTTAAAAAGCCACCCAGGGACAGCTCTTTTGACTCCTGGATATGGAAACCAGAAGGACTAAGTCAGTCAACAGAGGTGTGCACATCCATGATTACAGTAGTAGCATGGTTCACAGTAGCCAAGACATGGAATCAGCCTAGGAGCCCATCAGGGGTTGAACGGATAAAGAATAGGGGGTGTGTATATGCAATGGAGTTTTGTTTAGCATAGAAAGAACAAAGATGATACTTTCAAGAAAGTGGATAAAACTATAGATTATCATATTAAGTGAAATAAGGCAAGATCAGAAAGATAAACTGCATATTTTCTTTCATATATAGAATCTAGATTTAGAAATAGGTATGTAAGGCATGAGAACAGACACTACTTGGGAAAAGTACAGTGAGGGATGGTATGAGAGGGTGATAGGAGGTAAGATCAAATATATGACATACACTAGTGAAAATGTTACAGTGAAATCGATTCTTTTGTATAGTAAATGTTTGTTAATGCACAAAAGGGCTACCCAGATAGAAAGCTTGTTGATGTTAGATTCTCCCATTGGACAAGAAAATAGTTTATTATGTTTAAACCTTATGGGCAAATGATCAGCCTTTTAGTACCATGTACCAATTTTTAAAAATTGTAACCAATTTATATATATATTTATATATATATAAAACTAAAAATTTAGATGACAAAATTCCCTTTATTGCAAATTTTCTAAAAACCTTGTGATCTACTCTAATTATTACCTTCTCACCAAACTACCCCCAAATTATATTTACATTTTTTTCCAGTTACTATATTTCATTTCAGACTTGAGACTTGCAAAGCACACAGATTACTTGAGAGTCATTGGTGCTTCTTTGGATCAAATAAAGACATAAAACTATAAGGAAGTCATTTGCAAGCGGTCG
Organism: Arvicola amphibius; assembly: GCF_903992535.2. Lineage (NCBI taxonomy): Eukaryota > Metazoa > Chordata > Mammalia > Rodentia > Cricetidae > Arvicola > Arvicola amphibius. The sequence continues at coordinate 132,622,200 of NC_052052.2, read as the reverse complement.
GTCTGCATACAACCATATAGATAACTGGTGGCAAGTTAGGAAGAGCCCCCAGCACCAGAAAAAATAAAGAATCAAAATAGAACAGAGAACTCAATCACAGATTATTCAAATTGATTGTGGTACAGTTTAATCTCAAAGAGTAGCCTTCACACCTGCTGCCGGCATTATCCGCAGTAAGGGGCAGTGTAAGGCTTAGGCTTCAGTGGACTCTGTCCTATTTATTTCCTATCCTACTATCCTCGGAGGGATCTGAGCCATGCACAGCAGGAGATGCAGGTGCGTTTGAATGGCACCCTGCTTTCTTCATCCTGATCTCCATTAAGGCCAGTGCTTCATAGTTGACTTTCAATCTGGAAATTGTTTTCAGCTTTGCCTGAAACATAGGGTCTCTATGCAATGCCTATAATGTGCAGACTCCTCTTCAGGGCCTGTGCTGACATTCCAATGGAGGGGAAAGAAGCTTGTTCCATGTACCAGTTTTTAACTGCAGATTTCACTGGACAGTTCCACAGCTACTGACTGTGGTATAAAAGCAGACCTAGGCTTAGCTCGGGTGCATCCTAGGAAAGAGAGGAAAATGGGAATGTGAGATAGAACCCTGCTGCTACTGTTGAATCACACGTCATCACATTCTGCCTTATGTGAGCTGAGGCAAGCATGAGAAGAGGTTGCCTAAGCTGAATACCAAACTGAATGCTCCCATTCAGCTTAAAGAAACAGAACGGAATGGCAATGTAAGCCTGTAATCCCAGCTCTAGGGAGGCTGGGGCAGAAGGGTTTCCCTGAGTTTTAGTCAAGCCTGGGCCTCCTGGTTGAACCTCCTTGAAAAGAAGAGGGGAGGGAGGGAGAGAGAGAGGAAGATGAAGAGGAGGAGGAGGGACAGAGAGACAGAGAACAAACCTACCAGGCAGGACATTTTCTCTCTTGATACAGGAGCATCATTTAGGAAGAGCTCTACATACAGTTTCGATATGAAGCTTTAGGGCCACATTTCACTGTCACTGTTTGGTGCAGGGTCTTTCTGAAACATATTTATCCTGCTTTTTAAAAAAATGTTACAGATTTAGAGAGACAACTCGCTAGCTAGGAGCACATACTGCTCTTGCAGAGAATACATATTCAGTTCCAGCTTTCATATTAGGTGGCTCACAATAGCCTATAGCTCCAGTCACAGGGTATCTGATACCCCCTGGCCTCCACAGGCACCTGCATGCATACAATGCACATAAACTCACACAGGCAAATGCATACACATAAATACAAAATAAATCATTTAAAAACTCTGTGTATGTGTGCGTGTGCGTGTATGTGTGTGTGTGTGTTCTGTGGTAAACATGTGGCAATCAGAAGATAATTTGCAGGAGCTGGTTCTCTCCTTCCACCATGCAAGTCACGAGGCTAGAACTCGGGTCTTCAGTCTTGGTGGCTAGCATCTTTATATGATGAGCCATCTCACCAGCCCTAATCCTGCTTTTTAAGAATACCAAAAGCATGGATGCTATAGAAAGAATTCTAAAAAGCCAAGTCCCATACTTACTTGTGCTAGTATTGGTACCTAATAGAATGTCAGTACTAGAGCAGAAAGGATGGTTGTGGTCATTGGCCATATGGACACATGCCAAACAGAGATCCCTGTCTGGTACTGAAATTGGTTTTATCACTTTGCCACTCCTGGGCACCACCACGGTCTTGTGTCAAGACAGTGAGACTTACCAGGGTGCCTGTTGTGTGTGAGGCTCCTGTGCCCACCGTAAGGAGTTGGAATGCCTCTGTACCCCTATCACTGACTGCCACCTTTCCCAGTGTATGACAGCAGGCCCTCTCTGTTCATCACAGCCCGGCCCAGTGTTGACTGGGGGCTTCCCCTTCTGGAAGTCACTCCCCTGAGTCAGTCCTGAGTGCTCTTCCATCAAGAGCTATTTTCAGTAAACTGATCTTGCAGCCTCCATGCCATCCAAATCAGAGATCCTTTTACTTATTTCTGCTTCATGGCTTTTCAAGCATGTGGCTTTCATCTGCCTTATGTGGTTTTGATATTTTTGGTTGAAATATTCCCTATCCCTGAGCAATAGAGATAGGTTCCTTCCAGGCCCCAGGCTGTGGCCAGGTTTGGATTTTTGAGATGGGGGTCTCATTCTGTATTGCAGACTGGCCTGAGGTTCACTAGGTAGCCCCAGTGGTCTTGAACTTAAAACAGTTCTCCCGTGTGAATCTTCTGAGTACAGGGATTATAGGTGTGAACCTCCATGCCTATCTCTGTCAAGGTTTTTACACTTTAGAGCGTTATTATATCATAGTTGTGTCCTGAGAAATTCCATCAAGTTCCCACAGTGTTATTCAAACTGACAGGCTCCGGGGCCTTCCCAGGAGCCACAGCTCAGTCCCTTATGACTTTTCCATACATTTGAATACATCTTAAAAGCTAAGCATTCGGTGCCTGTACCTTGGGCTTGTGCCTTTCTGTATAGCTCTAGAAATCCCCATAAGGACAGTACTTGCCAACATCAGCTGTCTTTGTGGCTTGGCATACTGCCTTGCTATGTCTGAGGTTAAGGAAGTGAGCTCTCGACTCATCCAGTCTGCTGTCTGATGGCCGAGTGTCCTGAGCAATGCTCATGGATATTCTCAGCCTGAGCTTTCCCAGCTGCCCAGTGGGTAAACAGTACCACCTCATCAGTAGCCTGGGACACTGGTAGAGCAGTACCTGCAGTCACCAGCCTGGTGATGGAAGGTGGCTTGCAGGATTGCCTGCTGCTGGAGACAATTGTGTGGCTGTTGTGCACCCACCTGTATCTCCTGAGAGACCAGTCCTGATTTTCCTTTACCCTGGTGGTCCTGTGGCTGCTGGTCCTTCCATTCCCCACTATCAGTAGCTCCGAATCTGTGCAGGTTCCTTCCTCATTTGTCTTCCTCTCCCCTTTCCTCCCCTTTTACCTCATCTCTTCCCATCTCATACCCAGCCTGCTGCTTTACCAGCTTACACCTCCCCAAATCTAGTACAGTTTCAAGCCCCCGTGCCATCTCTCTCAATCCCGTATCCACACACAGCACACAGCATGCTTAGCTGAACCAGCACTCGCTTATTCTCTAAAACAGATCCAGTATGGCTTTGCCTCTCCTTTGAGTCTCAACCTTTGACTTCCTCAGTTGCCTTGTCCCAGTCTATGTCATACATATAGGATCTGGTCCTTGTCACTCCAAGCTGAGTGTGTGTATATATTTTACTTTATTGTATTTACAGAGGTCTCCCTCCATAAGACTTGAAATCAACAGTAGCTGCATCAAAGATGGTCCTAAGGTGACAATGCCCAGTTTACATCAGAACAACAACAAATCATTTAGTGCCCAGCAAGAGTCTGAGCTCATGAGAGACCTACATCCATTTCTTCAAATATTAAGGATTACCATGCCTGCAATCCAAGCCTATCCTACAGGCCTTGCAATCCTAAAAGACCTTTAGTTAGAATTGTTTGAGTTATACAGACCCTGTTGTCTGAGGACCCAACCATAGGGGTGATGAATATGGGCTAAAGACTGAATGGCTACTAGAGATAACACAGTGTCCCAGAGATCTGTCAATGTGGAAGTCACTGGACCATGCCTACTAAGTGTAGTTTGGTTTCTGCCTATGACTCTGAAGCCTGGGACAAGAGGAAAATCTTCTCTTGTGGGTCAGATTGTCCTGAGTCCAGCACTGTTCTCCTGGGAAATTCGGAGAACAAAGATGGCTGCTCTGTATACATAATGCAGGCCTTGATTTGAACAAAATGATACTACTCAACACCATTGATTTATGATTTGACTTTGTACCGTAACATTAGTATCCATAAACACTGAGTATAAATAATGTTATGTTGACCCTTCCCCCCATATTGCATATTTTAAGGTTCGACAGACAATCTACAAAGTAACCTGTGCTGTCAGACTAGCAAAGGCTAGAGGAGGTCCTAACACAAATCACAGGGTACTGGAATCAAACACAGATGTGGCTATACTGATATTTACATTGAACTGTAAGGTTTTAAGTCCATATATTGAGGGAAAAAATATGTTAGTGATCTACAATCTCAAAAAATTAAGAAAAGACACTACATACACTATATCAAAATATATTAGCAGGATGTAATTTAAGCCAAGGGCATTGGCATTTGTTCTATTATTTCATATTAAAGAAAAGATCTGATATTTTACTGATGGCATTTTGAGGTGTTTCTACTTATTCAAGTTCTGTTATCCAAATTCATTTTTAATAAATTCAGGCTAGTAAACAATTTTGATTATTTTTTAAAATGCCTGTAATTTGAAATATATTTTATTATAACTTTCCATTTGGGGATGAAGAACCCAACATTCGGCTCATAGCAATATCCACTTTTTCCAGATGATAGATCCATTTAAAGACTGTCGTTGAGCTGGCAAGGCAGGAGTCAGATCATCATGGTAACTTCTTACCAGAATCCATCCTGACTCTCCTGATGACATATAATTCAATGAAAGAGAATGGAGGCCGTTCAGGTATTCCCCTTGTGTTTCTGCAGGATATTCCCCGAGTCTCTCCGATGGCTAATGGCTACCCAGCAGTTTGAGTCAGCAAAGAAGTTGATCCTGTACATCACACAGAAGAACTGTGTGAGCCCTGGGAGTGATATCAAGGGAGTGATGCCGGGTAAGTACGCTACAGCTGACCAGGGTGCCTGAGGGCTGGTCTTGTCCAGAATACCTGTCCTGGCTAGTGTTTGGTCTATGTTCCTGTGCCCACATGGTTTGCAAAGATTTGGAACGACAGCAGTGGCTGCTGAAGTCTGAGAGTGAAAAATAAACTGAAATTATCTCCACTCTAGGAGTGAGTTTCCTTCATAATCAGGTGAACACACTCATTATGCTCCTTAGAGCCCGTACAAAACCAGAAGCCAGGTGTGAGTTGGATGCGTACCCTGTCTTTATCAGGTGTATTCGGCTCTGTGACACCCAGCACCTCCTTTCATGACAACCTACCATGTTTAAAGCCTTGGCTCGGGGTGTGGATGGTGTAAGTGACCTCTCTGCTTGAGTATGATCTTCCAAGGGCTGCCACTGTCTATTTATGGCCATGACCTATTTGTTGGTCAAGGGAAGAAATGGAAACATGAACTATTTTTGTAGAGTGGTTCAGATCCATAGAATTCTTGTGAATCGGGGCATCAGCATAAGCTAAGTGGGGCTTTCAAGCTGGAAGTCTGTAAATGTTACCAGGAAGTTCTTCACAGCCAGGTTCCTGGCTCCTCCCTGTCATACCAAGATACTGACTTAGAAGATCTGAAAGAAGCCCCAGGAATGTGCACTTGTTTGTAGTGAGCTCTAGAAGACACTCTAATGCAAGGGACCTACAGAGTCCCTTTGGAAAATGGCAGCTTTGAGCCACCAGGCTAACATGAAAACCTGTATGCTTTGTGAAATCCCCTAGGAAAGTACTATATAGTGGGGGGAGGGGAGAATAGGACTAGACTTTCCCAATGACTAGAATCATGTGATGACCATTCGTTCAGAACGCAGACATTTATTAAGCATCTGATGGCACACCACACTAGTTCACACAGATGGGATACATACATGGGGGGGGGTCTTAGATGTACACTCAGTTGAGGGGTCAAGCACTAAAGCAGAAGAATAAAGGGTGGTGACAAGTGGCTGCAATCCAAGTGCCTAGGTAAGCCTGGCTTTGAGACACAAGTGAGCAGGAACCTGTGCCAGACAAGAGAATGCACCCTGCAGGTCCCCATTTCCAACAGGGAGGGGAGTGTGAGCAACTGGATCGTAAGAGCTGTTAGCACCATTACTGGACTCCCATTCAGAAGATATGCAGGCTCAGCAAGAGTGGCATGCCTATCTTGAGTTTGCCTAGGACACAAAGGCTGGGTTACAACCACTTGGTGGGTGAGATGTGGTCTGTCAAGTCCTTCAGCTCAGGCAGGAACAGTCAGGCAAACCAAAAGCTCTGAATTCCCTGGAATGAGGGATGCAAGCCATGGCTGGTCTGCTTGAAGAGTACTGAATGCTGGCTCTTTACAGGGACATCTGAGGCCCCCTTTCTCAGGAGCAGTGACAGTAAAGAAGACATGAGGTCTATGTGCCAGTCCCTTTCCAAGGGACTGATTAACATTGAGATCAACTGATTCTTAATTCTCTATCTTCCATGTGGTATGCGCATGAACCCGTTTCTTCATGGCAACACATTTACAAGGGATGCTGTGATGCTCCTTGTTTACAGATGAGGAAGCCATGGCACTGAGAGGCTGGGTTATCTTGCCAGAGGTCGGATGGCTATTAAATAGTTGAGCGGGATTTGAACCCAAAAAGTCCAGCTGAATTGGCTTTCCTGTTCTGCTGAGAAGCGGGCAACCATAGAGACATATAGGAAAGGGTGCTATTAAGAAAACCACTGGGCCAGGCCTGCTTGGTTTGGACCATCTCATGGCTTCCTGCAAGCTCCTGACCTCAAGTCTCACTGCATGTCTGTCTCTGGCCTCCTAATTAAATCATCACACCCCACTTCTTTCAGGTTAAAATGATATCTGGAAAAAGCTTGTTTTCTCAATCCTAAGTACACTTACTCATGTTCCTATTTTTGGAAAGCGATATTGGCTCTCCTCTACCCCTATCCTTTGCTTATAAACTTCATTGGGGCTTATCTCTCTTCTGTGTCTCAGGCAGGGGGCCAAGTAAGAGGTGATTTGTCCCCTTTGGTGATTAACAAAGAGGAGAAAGCTTTCCCTCTTCACGAGGATGTGCCATCATTATTGTGGTCACTGTGGGATGCGAATTCACCCTGGTTCTCTATCCCCACCCCCATCAGATGCATTCAGACAATAGAATGCAAAACTGTCCAGCACAACACAGTCTGTATTCTCTGGGACGCTAACTTTCTTAGCTAAGAACGGCTTCTCCACTTACAATCACATAGTCCCCCGTCAAGCTTGGGGCTCGTCCCTACCTGGTTTTCATGTATACTCACTGCTCTGGCTGCCACTCTGTTCTCCCTTCCTCCGTCAGCAGCTCAGGAACAATACAATCACATCATCACTACTCTAGTGGTCCCCAGGGTCCTCAGGGGGTAGCCCCATATCTTACATGTAGATTTAGAGACCCTACATAATCTCTACCTCCCCCAGGCCTTTGCTCTGTGTCCAGCTCCCATGCTCTTTTTCCCATAGGCCCCAGCTCAGGAAAGTCCCATCCTCGCAGGCCCATCCTCAAGGCTAGGTCATCAAGCCCAGATCAACCATCATACTGCACACAACCTCCACCACTGTCTCAGCTGTGAACAGGAGTTTGTCAACATTATCCCTACCCCACAGAGCATCTGCTGCAGAGCCCAGGCTGTACCCCAACACCAAAGGAGACCCATGGATAGCAGCATTCCTTGAATATTCACGATATATAGGAATCCAGGGCTCTGAAGCCAAGAAGTGGCAGGGCTGTTCCTCAGGGTGCCTCTGTGCAGAAAAGTATCTTCAGCTGGGATGTAACAATGAGGGAGGAACCTCATGCCCTGTTATTACATGCCAGTCTTGGGCTTATGCTAAAAGAAAACCTGATCTCCCCAAATTTCCCATTTCTATTCTTTTAAAGCTGTCTTGAGTTTTTATTTGGGCATAAGTGGTGGTCTTGGCAACATGTACAGCTAAATTAGACATTTGTGTGTGTTCCCAAAGGTCAATCTCACAGTATCATGATATTCCCAAGTATGATAGCTCTCCTTCCCAACCTGCCTCAAGATTTTGACCAATTACAGAAAAAGTAGAGACTGCTGTTTTTATGTTGCCTATAGCCCACAAAAAAAGGAAGGCCGACTAACCGTGTATCTGAGTTCTGCATCCTGCATAGTTACTTGCTTCCAGTAACTCTGAGGCCGGCAAGGAAACCTAGGCAGAGACAGGGAGGTCCAAGGAGATCTGAGAACATTTCATCCTTTTCGGGGCCTCATAAGGAAGGATGCTTCAACTCTCTGTATTTTACAGGTAGACAGTGAGAACTAGAGAGGCTGAGTGTTGAGGAGCCAGTGAGATCCCATTCCCAATATACTCCCTGGGAAGTTGCCCCATAAAGGATCACACAGTGGAGGGAGAGCATATACATGGCCTTTTCTTCCCCATGGGGAGAGAGACATACAGGGAGCAAAAGTCATTTGACCTCTTGTACAGAGCCCTCTGTGTGCAGCCTCATGGGAAAGCAATCCAAAGGTATCCAAGCTCTCACTCCCGGGAAGGCTGCCCAGGGTATGCTTCCACTGTCTTCCTTATCTGCTGCTCTTGGGAAGATACAGAGGGACCAGAACCTCTTTACTGCCTCCTGCATCCAGAGCTCAGAACCAGCACATCAGCCCTGTCATAACTTCAGGGCATAGCACGAGCCAGGACTGCCCTCATTGGTGCCTAAAACCATGGATAACTTTAGACAGGCTTGGTTTTCCCTATAACTGCATATCTACAATAACATTTAATTTACAAATTAGGTACAGGAAGAGATTAACAAATAATAACAAAACTAGAACAATTGTGACAATCTAATTTATGAGTTTCTCATTTCTGGAATTCCCTGTTTGATATTTTCAGACTGGAGTTAGCCTTAGGGAGCTGAGACCTCCATTACTGTGGGCAGCTCTTCCAAGGAGGTTAAGAAGAATCACAGAGATGAGCTTCTTCCCAGGCTGGGGGACCCTCGCTGCTCCCAGACCTTGTGCACTGACCATAGGGGTCAAGGAAATGTGGAGCAGGAATAGACACAGCTGGCATTCCAACATTAAGTCTGCCTGTGTCTCAGTTTGAAATTCTCTGACAGCACTGAGCCAAGAAGGCTGAAGCTCTCTGCTCTGAGCTCCTGCCCTGAGCAGCAACCCAGCGCTGCTGCCTTATCAACTGCTCAGCACCTGTTTGCTCTTTGTTTCCTAATGAAAGAAGCTTGGGCTAGAGAGACAAGAAGCTCCTTGTTTCCAGTGACCTAACAGGGTCTCAGTAGGTAGCTAATGCTTCCTACAATTTAGAATACAGTGTATGAAAAGTGTAGAGCTCAATAAAAACCAATTTTAAAAACAAGGAATTTCATGGGTTTCAACCCAGAAGAAAACACTTTGAAAGAAAAAAGTTTGATGTTGTTGATGATGGGCCAGTGGTATGAGTAACAGAGACCCTGACAAAGCATCAATAGTGCTGGAGAAGTTAATTTAATTCCCTCTAGAATAATGCAATTGCCACTGTAGACTACAGTCAATTCTTAGACTGGGCTCTAGGGTTTAATGCTATTTAAACAAAACAGAACAAAACCCTCGGGTCATAATACAATTGCTATAGCTTCTTTGACAAACTATTTCATCTACAATAATGTAGTAGCAGCTGTGTATGGACCACTTTTGAGGAAGAAACAACTTTAAACTCACATAAACATGCTAACGGATGTTTGAGTTTTCCTCTTGGAAGACTGCTGAGAAAGGGTGCCTATGACAGCTGACTTCTGACCAGTCTGTAACAGTGAAAGTACCCAGATCGCTAGATCTGAGGATGTCTACCAGACATGTTTCCAAGCTCTTTAATAAACACAGCCCTGCACTATGCAGCAGAGTGTATATCACCAGAGGCCCACACACAGCTACAGTCCCTAGAACTTCCACAGAGTGGACCGTTTTCTAAGCATTGTAGCTGTGGCAGAGTGAGATGCATTTCCTCGTGCATCTCATGCGTGGTGGTGGTCTTATGTGCATGGCTGCACTGCCAGCTCTCTAGAAGAATGGCACACATGGTGGCAGACAGTGCATAACAAGGAGAAGACTGGTGGCTGTGTCTTCACTAAACTATAATTTTTACTGTCATTTTAGAATGATTTCCATATTTTTAAGTGTTTCTTCTGAAGCAGTATACTGTATGAGGCTGGCATTAGCCTCATGCGTCTCCTGTTTTTCACATGTCTGACTCTATCCAGATGCCACCTGGTTTCATCTAGAGCTCTATGAGTCCTGTGTGATATTTAAACAATGACAGTTACCTGATGACAGAATTCTCAGACCGTATCCCCTAACACACTCATTAAGGGATTCATGAGTGTATTTTCCTTTAACCATGGAGAAGGGGCATCAATAAGTCAAATTAGCCTGTTTTGGCTGAGACAAAATAGGTCAGGAGATTTCTGAAGCTGAGAGGGTCTGTGGACAGGCAGCCAGAATACCAGCTATGCTGGCCTGTGCCAAGGTCTCATCCCATACCTATATGAGAAGGTGGGGCGACAATGAGTCTAAATTTTTTCTTTAGAGCTAGGTATAATCCCATATAATTTATGAACCCTGAAGGTGGAGGACCACTTGACCTATGTGTTTGTGACCAGTCTGAGCAACTCTGAGCAACACAGTAGTACCCCATCTTTAACAACAAACAAAACTGATTAAATAAAAAATGTCTAAATGTCCCACCCCTGCATGCATGCCTCTTTTGCCCCACCATATGAACCTGGCTGGCCTGGAAGTCTCTGTGTAGACTAGGCTGGCCTCAGACTCACAGGATATGGTATATGCCACCATAGAGCTCACTGGACTGCTAGCTCCCTATTTAAAATAAGTTTAGTTTTCCTTCAGACTGTTTGTGAATGAGGTTTGTGAAAAATAAAAATAGAAGAGATGGGTGTGGCAGACCTAGAGGTGCCGCCTTCAGGGGAGCAGGAAGCAACAACTGTCATTGCTCCACATCTGGAGACTATTTCAGAGCCTCCAGGATGCCAAAACTTACAGGAGCTCAACTTCCTTGAATGTAATGGTGTCGTGTTTGCATAGAGTCCACATGCAACCTCCTGTGTACTCTCGACGATCTCTGAGCTGTGGTGGCCAGTGCTGTGGGAACCGTTGTTATACTGAATTGTTTCGGGACTAGTAACAAGAAAAGAAGAGCCCATGGTCATTCTAGAACACAATTTTTCAAATAATATTGAGGACCATTATGTAAACCCAAGGCTTCAGAAACCAGATACACAGAGAGGGTAATCTATGCCTCCAGGCCTTGAAGGCTTCCTCTGTCCCTATTTCCACAGACAGTTTTAAAATGGAAGTGTCTTTGCTTTGGAACTGTTTCGCATATATAGGTAAGTTGAAATAGTGCAGAACTCGTCTCTACTCCAGACTCAGTTTCCTCTGTTGCTTAGGTCTGATGTTTCCATAACACATTTGTCAGAACTAGGAAACTGGGCATAAGTCTACACGGTTGTTAGTCAAGTGCCAGCCTCTACTTGATGCTGACTTCCCCATCACTGGCCCTGCGTGCTCCAGGGTCCTGTCCCAGGTACAGTTTGCCATCACCTGCCCACTGTCTTCTCTGGTCTTCCAGATTCCTCAATCTTTCCTTGTTTTCATGACCTTGACAGTTTTAATGCCACTGGATCCTTGTGGACCTGGGAAGCATCCCTGCTGTTTTCTAAGCAAGGGATGACTCCCAAGGACATTCCTGCTAGAAAGCAGAAGGGCCCAGAAGGCTCTCAAGTAATAACCACTCAGCTCCTACCCCCTGAAGCATTTCCTATCTTCTGCTCTTCCCCCATTAGATTGACAGACAAGCCCCAGGACTTGAGCAAATTTCCAGCTAGGCTGGGAGAGACACTGGAGCACTGTTAGACATCGGAGCCTCTGTGCCATAGCTTCAAACTCTGTCACATCTCTAAGCCTAACCTCTCTCAGCAGGGCCACTTGCTGAGTGCTTCTCACTCCCTGGCCTCTGGGAAGGTCTGAGACTGGGGCCTCCCATAGCCCTAGCCCTAACTGGGCCCTCCCTGAGTGGGGAGGTGAGTTCCCAGAGAGCAGGGCTCCACAAGTGAGCAGACTGGGCTGAGAGGCCCCGAGTGGGCGGATGCCTCCTTCACTGGGTCTTGGAACAGATTCACAGCCAGCACAGAGCGAGTTCAGCACAGGCTGTGGTGAGGTTGTGTATGGCTTCAACCTTAAGACATTCTCTCCCCGCCAAGAGTAAGGTGCATATGGGCTTATAGCTTTGCAGGCCTCTGAGCTGTAGGTGGCATAGGTGGTTACAGTTTCCAGCAGAAAGAAATTACCAGCCATATGTGCAGGACCTAACTTAAGCCTCAGTAGCCTAGACTACCATCATGGGGTGATGTGTTCAGGCAAGATGAATGGGCCATGTATGTCTTTGTGTGCCTGGCCTGGTTCTATAAGCAGAGCTTGGGTAGAAATGTTCACTGTCAGCATGCCCTTTTAGTTGTGGTGGGAAACCTGTCTGTGAATCTCCCGAACTCATGTCTAGCCAGAAAGCCTAGACCCTCTTCCCTGGCTTAAAGGCAAAAGACCTCCCTTTCAAATGGTCCTGGATGGGTAAACCAAAACTGTGTTGTAGCTGTATCTGGAACCTTCTGTCCTACTCAAGCTCCTGGGTCTGTCTCTTGCAGAGCTAGAGAAAGAACTTTCACGGAGGCCCAAGAAAGTGTGCATCGTGAAGGTGGTGGGGACACGGAACCTGTGGAAAAATATTGTGGTCCTCTGTGTGAACTCGTAAGTCGTGGGAAACACATGTAGTAGGATACAGAGGGACCCTCCTCCCACTCCTACATGAACTCTGAATCCAAGCCTGCCCCACGCCCACCTGTCTCAACCTGTCTCTGTGAAAGAGGCCACAGAAATAGGCCCAGGCTGCCCATCTGTAGGTTTGAAGGAAGGCAGGACTCAACGATACCTACCACTTCACCAAGAAGCCTTAGGAACCAGCACTGAGCATCACCCTCTGCCCAGCCACCTGCCCCATACCAGTGCCCTGTGCCATGTTAGAACTCCTAGGACTTTGAACATAAAGACACGAGGAGGTCTGGCGAGGTCCTGCACACACGCATGTCCTCAGAACAATGCCCTTCCTCTCTACATTTCATGAGAGTCACTCTGATAGCAAAGGTCTATTCACAGTCAGGTCCTATCGCACTGTCCAGCCAGGCCACACAGAGGTCAGACCCGGAGCACCAACCAATAATGCCCTCTATCTGTCTGCTGCTCTGCCAACACGAGAGAGAGAGTGAGCACACAGAAGGTACTTCATCCTAGCCCTGGGTAAGCAAAGAACCTCACCAATGTTTCTTCGATGACTCTTGGAACTCAACTCCCTCATGGGTTCACGTGTGGTGACAACATGTAAAGTGCTCTGTCTCTTGGGCATCCCCGGGAGTCTGGGCAGCCCCTCATCTCAGTGCATACTACCCACCCTCTCAGTGTGTGTGTCTCCCGCAGGCTGACAGGGTACGGGATCCACCACTGCTTTGCAAGAAGCATGATGGGCCACGAGGTGAAGGTGCCCCTCCTGGAGAACTTCTACGCTGACTACTACACCATGGCCAGCATCGCGCTGGCCTCCTGCCTGGCCATGTGTGTGGTCGTCAGGTTCCTCGGGCGCAGGGGAGGCCTGCTGCTCTTTATGATCCTCACTGCCCTGGCCTCACTTCTGCAGCTTGGCCTCCTCAACTGTGAGTAGGCTGGAAAAGGGAGACAAGGGCAGGATGCTGGGGATGGGGAGCTGGCATACAAAGAGAGCTTAGAAGGCATGGCAGCCTTCTGTTTCTGTGACAGAACACCTAAGATAACCAACTTAGAGTGAGGAAAGGTTTCTTTGGCTTATAGATTTGGAGTGTTTAAGTAGTCCATGGTTTGTTGACCCATTTGGGCCTGTGGTAAGACAACACTTCATGACAGGAGCGTATGCGAAGGAAATCTGCTCACTTCATGACACAGAAACAACAGAAGAAAGGGATCTGTGGACCTAATACCCTCTTTAAGGGCTTACCTCCAAGTGTATGAGTTTCTCCCATGAGACTCTCGTTCATAAAAGTCTGCTCCCGGTACTGCCTTGGGTGGAAACTAAGTCTTCAGCATACGGCCTTTGGGAGATTTTAAAGATGGCCTTTGGGAGACTCTAAAGATCCAGACTATAGTGGAGGGGTGGGATGGGATTTGAGGAAAGTTTTTCATGACCTGAGCGATCATTCTGAAATCAACAGTCGCAAGAATTTGCTTCAATAAGGATGAAGGTTAAGTAGAACATCTTGGCCCCTTCATCTGAGGACTGCTGGGTCTTCCCTTGTCCTCCAACCCCTAGGCCCGTGACCCCCAAATCAGAGTCCTCCGACTGCTCTGTTAACACCCCAGCATGCCAAGCCTCCATGTCCCAGGAAACAGGGCTTCCTCATGGGCAGACTGCTCGTGAACTTCTCACATAAGAAAGATGGAAACATGTTTCCCTCTGTAACAGGAGGAGAAAAACTCTGGACGTTCTTGAGTGGGACACAGCTTTTCTACCAGTATTCCCAAGGTTATCATTTATCAAAGTACTCTTCTGTAATGTTACAAGTCACCTTAACACAAATCTAGGGAGTCCGTTTAATCCTCCGGCAAGCTCTGTATAGGCCTCATAAACAGCCACCCACCTGTGTGCAAGAAAATCCCCCCTGTCTCCTCTCTACCCGCCCAGAGCACAATGTAGAACACTGGTGTCTTTTTCATCCCAGACTCTCCCCCTGGGACAGGCTCAGGACGGTGCTGGGAAATGAGTCCCATTCAACACCCATCTTTGGAGGAAAGCTAACCCAGCTGCCGAGGGAGACTTACCTACTGTCCCTTTACCACTGACCACAACAGCCTTACTGGAGTCCAGGTTAAAGAAGAGCCAGTTTCAAATACAGGTGGTTTTCCTAACTTAGGCTGTTCTTATGCATTCTGTACCTTGTTGGGCAGTGACCAAAATGAACAAGTGGTAGCCATTCTCCCCGCCTCCCTGGGTGGACACTATCTAGCTGCCCTTCCAGAAACTTTCTATCCAACTTACCCAGTTAGGGCAGATGTGGCAGGATAGCCTGCAGAGTATCCCATGTGCCCTCCTTGGCAGTGAACAAGAATGCCACAGAGACTCTGGGCAAAGGACAGGTAGCTGTGAGGAACAGGGTTTGGCGAAGCAGAGATGCAGCCTGACAGGCCTACTCCCAGTGCCCAGTACCCCTTGGCACACACCAAGAGTACCATTCGAATAACTTTCTCTGCAGAGATGCTCCTCTAGATCTGCTCGGGCCCTCTCTCTCCCAGACTGCATTGTCTCCCAGACTCCACTGGCCACAGCCCTCTCTTCTCACAAAAAGGTCTTTGTGTAGTCCAGTGTGAACTCCACTGCCCAGGCAGCCAGCACCAACTCAGACTTAAAAGGAAGTTCCCTTAGAAATAAGTCACGTGGGAAGACTCGGCAGTTGTCCCATACCTAACAAGCCTTCTCCATCTCTCCCCACTCTCTTTACCCTGTGCATGTGGGCGCACCCATTCCACTGCTCCAGTGATCGGCAAATACAGCCAGCATCCAGACTCAGGTGAGTCCTAAGCACTTGTGCTGCCTTGTCTTTTATTATGTCCACACAACAGTGGCCACAAACACTCACCAACTGGTTTTCGTTTCCTCTCTTTCTTCCTACTCTTTGCCCTTCAAGAATTGCAGCTGAAGTTGGCCGTAGGTTGGACACTATAAGCATACATTTGTATTCTCTATCCCCATCTTGCACTAGAGAAAGCAACTCGTGTTTCCCTGGTTTTGTGCAGCTTGGCATGCATGCCCTTGCAGTCCCCTGATCCAGCACCAGTGCTGTTTTCCTTGGCCAGCAGCTAGCCAGGATGAGAAGGCAGGAGGGTTGGGGCTTGGTTGTCTGTGCTGTAGGGAGAGTGGATATTTCCTCATGACTCATGATTGCTCGCTGCTTTCCAACTGGGGAACAGCAGAAGTGCTGCCCCATTCCCCATGCTACAATCGCACCTGCCTGGCCCAACCAAGCCTATGCCACCAGTGCCCATGAGAGCATTTGCCTTCCGTGCAACACTGAGGGAAACGGAGCTGAGCTTAGAAGTGTAGCCCCCATGCATGCCAAAACACTGTGTGTAGTGCTGCCTCGTGCCAGCCAGGACCCAGTGCCACCTCCAGGTCAGAGATCACTGACTGCTTTCTCTCCCCCCAGGACCATGAATTAGTCCATTTGGGTCACGTGTGGCTTTGTACCCTTAAGTCAACATTGTCTCTGGATTGGGTGGGTCAACCCTGAGGGTTGCAGTCTGGAGTCTGGGGCAAATAGTATGTCACTATGGCAGCGGGGGCCTTCCTGCCTGCCTTCTGCCTGGCACAGCTTCTAGATGAGGAATTCTACAGGCCACTGTGAGCTCAGCATGCTTGGGGCCCAAGGCACCTACAGAAGCCAGGAGAATGTTTAAAGGGCTCCAGGTTCCTCAGCCTAAAGGACTGCCCACCCAGAGGCCACTGCATGCCCGACTGTACCACAAACTGGGCACTGGGGAAGAGGGAGCTCCTGGGATAGCCCAGGCTTCCCTTCCTGGCTCCAGTTCATCCTTTGCCTGGCTTCTGTTCTTTTCTCTTCTCTCCTACCTCATGGTCCCCTTCTTTGGATTCTCATCCAGGGATGAGTGACAGCGTCAAGGACAAGTTCTCCATCGCATTTTCTATCGTGGGCATGTTCGCATCCCATGCAGTGGGGAGCCTCAGTGTGTTCTTCTGTGCAGAGATCACCCCCACAGTGATAAGGTGAGTGACTTTTTTCTCAGGACTCATGGTTGGTCCTTGTCTGTGTGTCAGGAACTGTCATCAGTTCTGCCCCACCACGGCTTCCAGACCAGGGTGTGGTGGCAGGCAGGGCATGTTGGCTGCCTGACTCACGGTCTCATGATCAGCTTCACCCTGGCTCTCAGGGTCAAGTGGGAACCTAGATTCCATCAAGACGTTTACCAGGGGCATGGAATCAAGGAACTATTTAAGGTACAGGACAAGAAACAGAAAGGAGAGGGATAAGTAAATCACTCTTGCTGATCTCGGTAAAACTATGCACTGTCCACTGGGAACTCAGGACCAAGCTATTTCAGCCTGAGAGGAAGATAGGCATGCATCCCACTTATAATCCTAGACTCCCAGGAGGCTGAAGCAGGAAGGTAGAGGCCAGCATGGTCCACACAGCAAGACCCCATCTCAGCGAAAACACAAGGGCTGGGGATGTAGTTGAGTTGTTTGCCTAGCATGTGCAAAGCCCCGGGCTTAATCTCCAGCACCCCACAAACAGATGTGGTGGTACTTGCCTGTAATCCCAGCATTGGGCAGGGGGAGCCAAAGGATCAGAGAAGTCCAAGGTCAGCCTTGGCCATATGTACAAACAAATTAGAAAGTGGTTAGATAGAACTTCGTATTTTTCTTCCTGGCCTGAGAACTTGATCACTAATCCAAAATTATATCACTGACTTAGTTAAGAAAAAAGATTAAGAGCCGAGTACTTGGCAGGCAATAGGCTAGGTAAGTAAGGTGGCAGAGTCCCGGGCTGGGAGAAGTGTGTCTTTCCCTCAGACTTTCCTAAGCGGTCTTAAGTGTTTGTCTGCGAAGTGAAGTTCCTATTCCTGTGTGGTAGCGCATGAAGTAATACAGCATTTGATGGCATTGGCATTGTAGTATAGTGAAAATTAGAACTTAGAAAGAGCATCTCTTAGCCGCATCCCCTCTACCAGACACCCTCCTCCTAACACAGGCTGAACGTTACTGAACCTCAAAACCTGACATCTAAAACCAACGTGGTTTGTTTGTGCTGACATGGCAGCAGGGGAAGAAATGTTAATGGGACAAACAAAATTTGTCATAAAAATTCTGTGTCATGGACAAAACTGAAATATTGTATAAAAAGATCTTCAGGCTCCACAAGGCATATATGAGACTTAAACAATTCTGTGTTTAGCCTGGGATTCCCTCTCCAAGATACCTCATGAGGTGTATGCAAATATTCCAGAGTCAAAGGTACAAAATCCAAAAGCGTTTGGAGTAAGAGACCCCGCCTCCACTGGCCGCTTGTTCTTCCTATCGTGCGGAGCTTCTTACTGGGACAGCTTTAGCATTCCTAATGCACATGCTTTCTTGAATTTGTGAGTGCGCAGTTAGTCAGCTGTGAACTGAAACCCACAAGTCAGCACGAGATGACACCCTTCAGAAGAACAAGCAGGCGCTCCAGTTCAGATGGGGCTCAGGGAGACTAATTACTTTAGGCCCTCTGGTGCTGGGAGGGCTCGGGGAGCAGGTAGACAGGACTGTGGACTTACCTCCTTGCTGACAGCAGAATTTTCTCATGACCTCATTTTGACTCATTCTCTTGAATTTTCACAATCCAAGCCAAGACCGCTGGCCATTGGTTCCTGTAATAAAATACCTAGTCATTGTATATTTAAGAAAAAGCAATTAGGTGTCTAGTAAGCCCTATAGTTCTCTGCCTTCTGCATGAGCCAATGCCAGATGGACCAGAAGCTTGTTGTGCACTTGTAGTCGTGAAACACTGAAGACACATAGCATCTTACTCTTTCCCCACCTAGTTAAATTCCCCTCCTTTCTAAAAGAATCCAGAAAGATAATCTCCCAGCTAGAGTACAAGTCTCCACTAGTCCTGGTTTCTGGTAGCCACTGGCAGTCATTGCATGACTCTCTGTGTTTCTCTGGGGAGGACACACCCCTTATCTCTGGCCTCATTGGCAGTGTGCTCAGCAAGCTAAAGTGAAAGAAATGTGGTACCCTTTTCCTCTTTGATGGAAATCTGGAAAAACGATTTGGGGACAGAAATTGAACAAATGCATTCTAAAGTTCAGCTTGCCAAGATGACAAGCCAGAAAAGCATTTGGCCCTGGGTGATGTTTGTTACCTGCAGAGAGTGAAAGAAAAGCGAGTCCAGTTCCTGGCCAGGCTGGAAGAGTCTCTGTGGGAACTCTTCCCAGCCATGGTTTGTGCAGCTTTTTCATGCAAATACACCCATGAAAAATTCCCATGAGAGCCACGGGGGAAACATGCAAATTCCAGACCACCCCCTCCACACAAAAAAGCCTAAGACAATTGAGGGTGGGCTCCATGGGCTCTCTCTTTCTTATGACAGCCTTGCCTTTTTCCGTAACACTGTGTTGAATAGGAACCTTCTGAAGTAAGAACAGCAGTGTCTTAGATAAGGCTACTCTTGCTGTGATGAAGCACTATGACCCAAAGCAGGTTGGGGAGGAAAGAGTTTATCTTGCTTGCAATTCCACATCACTGTGCATCATGAGAGGAAGTCAGGACAAGAGCTCAAACAGGGCAGGAACCTGGAGGTGGTCACTGACGCGGAGGCATGGAGGAGTGCTGCTTATTGGCTTGCTCCCCATAGCTTGCTCGGCCTGCTTTGTTATATAATCCAGGACCACCAGTCCAGGGATGGGTACCACCCACAATGGGCCCTCCTCCATCAGTCACAAATAAAGAATACAGTCTTGCCTACAGCCGGATCTTATGGGGGTATTTACTCAATTGGAATTCTCTCCTCTCAGATGACTCTAGCTTGTATCAAATTGACATAGAATTAGCCAGCACAAACACAAAGGTTAAGATGCCAGGAACAAGACATTGGACATGTCCAAGGACGTGTTTTCTGTACAGATTCATGATACTCTATTGCCCTGTAGATGGTAGAGAATAGAGTAAACCTTGTCTCACCGAATCTTGGTTGGACTGAATAGGGAGCCACTTAACCTCAGTCCATTGTGTTTACCACTAGCCAGGCAGCGGCTCCTGAGGTTGTTTTCTTAGGCTTTGGGCATTAGGTGAGTTGAAGATGGGCTAGGACAGACAGGTTTCCATTCTTCCTCCCCAGTCTCTCTCCCTGTCTTGGGCAGAAGTGACTCAGGAACACTAGGCTGATCTAGAAATAGCCTGTGACTTTTATTGTGGTGGATCACCTTTTCCTCCCACTGTTACCTAGAAGCTGAAGATAGGAGCGCCTGTAACCTACAGTGGCTTCCTTTCCCCTACAACAGTGGGACAAGAGAAGAGAACAGCGGGTACTGGTGATCCTGCCGAGCTGGAAGCTGGCTTCACAGTCGGCATAATTTCCATGGAGTCGTAGTCATGGACTTTCTGTCCTTGACCCCTGCACTATCCCTGCTTCTCTCTCCACTAACTACTGCTTGCCTGCTGCTCACGTCCCTTTACTCTGGTCCAGATCATTTGCATCAGACTGGCCTTGAGACCTTTCCCTCTGAGCAAGGTCCCTATCTTCTGCCCTGATGTTGCCTCAAGACAAGGCAAGATTTGCTATCCATCCCTATGACAAAGGTAGGGCCAACCACAAACGGACAGCATTTGTTTAAAGAAATGATGCACCTGCCTGTAGCCAAATGGTACCGTATGTGCTAAGCCTGTACACAGCCTGGATTCCATCCCTAACATACACACCCAATAAACTATGATTTACTGGGCATGTACAGTCCTTGCCATTACCCCCTAAACACCTATTTACGTTATATTTGCATTGTGTTCAGTATTATTAATTATGGTAAATGATGTAAAGAATGCAGAACGTATGTAGATTCCACATACTATTATAGCATTTTCTATAAGGGACTCAAACATCTGAAGACCTGGGGGGTCTTAGAAACAACCCCCCACAGATACCCACTGAGAACTGCGTATGTAACTCAGCAAATGCAATTCATATTACTGTTCATACCTGCATAGTTCTGGCAGTTCTTCATTTCTGAGGAAATAATTACAATATTTGTGCATCCTTAACTTCACAGAATGCAGTCAAGAAAAGCTAAAAAAAAAATGTAAAAGAGGAAATAAAACATGGGGGGAGGTGTGTTCATGTTTATATGCAAGTTTGTGGTTCATGTTTATTTCTGATTCACACTTTTCTCCTTCTAGTAAGTCTGCCTGGAGGCCGTGGTTGTTTAGAGGGCATTACCCAAAGTAATACTATTTGGTGGGCAGTAAAAACTGTTAATGTGTCTAAGAAACAAGGGTCTCTTTTGTCTCTGTAGACGCCTCTCTGGTGTGTAAACATGGGCTTAGGCTGCCCTCTAGTGAACACCCAGAGCAACAGCATGTGCCTATGACAGCCTTTTGGAGGGAAATGAGATTCTCTAGAAACCCTAACCCTACCCTAACCCTAACCCCTAACCCTAACCCTAACCCTAACCCTATGACAAAAAAAATGGCATACCGTTTTCTTACAAAACTATCTGTAATATTATTAAATTCAAGGAATCACTGATGGCAAAACAGAAAAGTATTTTCATGGAAAAAATGAAGACATACAACTGTTCCAAACATTGCTTAACAACAGGATATGTGGCGAGAACAAAGTCACTATCTGATGCTGTCACCATGCATACATCGTCGAGTAACTTATGCACACCTAGATGCTCAGTGTTGTTTACTATGAAACCAGAGGTGCTGGTGGTATATAGTACATATGCTCTCGCTGTGTAGCCCAGGCTGGCCTTGAACTCACTGTCCTCACACCTCAGTGTCCAGAGTGCTGAGATTACAGAGCATGCTACCACACGGGGTACACCTTTGTCTAAGTAGAAATGCTTTACGATAGCATGTAACACATCCCACAACAGAATCATTTAGCCTCCTAGAGTATTAGAATGATATTGCATATCATTCTATGTGCTGTCCTTTAAAATGACTGACAGGGCAGTAGGCTTGCCTACACCAGCTACGCTACGGTCATGTAGGAGTGGACTGTGCCATGCTAGCTGTGCTGCGGCAGCTAGGATATCCACAGGGATATGAACGTTCCCTTTCCCTATAATCCTACGAGACCACTACCGTGTCTACAGTTTCCCCCTGGCTGGAATGTTATGAATTACAGTGGATTCTGTATTACCCATGTATAGGAACACACTGAATATCATATACATGTATCTACATTTAAATGAGCTATAAATCGCATATATTTCACTCAACGTGATTTATTAATATATTACTTTGATATCGTACACTTGGTGTCATGTGAGACTTTCCTGGGGTTGGGCAGCTAAACACACACCCTACATGGAGGACTGTATTCTGCTTTCCTGCATGGCAATTCTACATGGGCAAGGGCACCAGCCACCCTTGGTGCCAGCTGAGAAAGAAAAAAAAAAACAGAAAAACAACCTTATTGGTGTCAAAGGTCCCTGACATCTGATACATCCCTCACATCCTGTGGTTTCCCAAAGGGTCCAGATTTACCAGAAATTCCAAATGGCTATTTAGGTATTCATATTACTCACATGATGGATGCGCTCAATCTCATTGCTTTCTAAGAAGCACGATCCATGGGCATCTGGTATTTTTTACATGCCAACTGTGAGACAGCTGATGTTCCTGGAAATAATCTTTGCCCTTGAAGGGTTCATGGAGGAGCAAGGGTAAATAAGCTCATGAGCAAATGTTGACAGAAAGATGCCAGTGTCTTTTAAAGGTGGTCTAGGACCCTCTTGGGAAAGGGCTGGTGTCTGGACGGCACCAAGAAAAAGCGTGTCCCTCCTCAGTGCACCACTTGCCAGGCCAGCAGTGTGACTTTCGCTGTGGCTCTTGCAGTGCTCCCTTGGCAAAGAATACAAAGTGCTGAGAATAGAACAGCCTGGGTGAGGGCTTCCATAGCTAAGGCTGGGCATTCCAGCTACCGTACTTATCTATTTCTGCATAACAAATGACTCAAATGCTTTGGCTTGCGGTAGTATCTGTGCGTTAGTGGTCTGAGCAATGCTTAGCTGGATCCTTGTTCTAAGTCCCATGAGCTACCGTCCTCCATGATAGGAGGCTCAGCAGTCATCGACAGGATCCAGCTCTTCATGAGTTGCAGAACATTAACTAGGAGCCATCTTGCTTCCTGTTGTGTGTTCCAACAACAACACAGCACCTTGCTTCATCATAGCCAGAGTCTGTGTAGCCTGTATGTGGAAGGGACATCTCGTTGTTTTTGTAATACTTTATTGGCAAGAAATTCTTTATTTCATCCAGCCCCTACATAAGGCAAAGGTTAAAAGTACTGGGAAGTGGGAATCCTCTTCTTAGGAATCGGACACAATATCTAGTAATGTCCAAGGGCCAGCTGGCCAGGTCTTACACAGTTGCTGAGAGAATACTAGGGATTACAGATTGAGCAAGATTTGATCTTGTCCTTGAACACCTCCCAAGTGCAGAAACACGAGGCATGAACCATGAGGATATGGTCTTCTGAGAGGAAGGACTCGGGGAGGCTTGGAGCAGCTCTGCAGCTTGCTTAGCCTGGATTTCACAGAGTTCACAGGGGAGTCCCAAGGAAGCCAACAGGAACCATGAGCACTGTGCCTAGGAGGAGGTCAGAGCTCTGAGTCATATCTCCTACATCAGCTCAGGATTGGTCTAACAGCCACTGGAAGGAGCCCGCGTAGCCCTGGGTACGTGGAGAAGGATCACAGTCTCTGGGCTCTTGGGAAGAGGCAAGACTGGCAGCTGCCTCACTCAGATCCTGAGATGATGGGGATCTGTGCCAGCCAGCCTGGCTCCACAGCTGCAGAAGTTTGGGAGTTAGCAGCTTTAGTGACATATATTTTATATGGGATCCATTCGTTAAGATTTATAAATAGTTTGTCACCCTCCAATCATAGACCACTTCCATCACCCTCTAAAGAAAAAACATCCTCACGCCCCTTTGCAGTTTCTACCTTCACTCCTAACCCCAACCACGGTCCTACTTTCTGTCTCCCCAAATCAACATTTCTGACATTTCATAGAAATGGAATCATACAATCAGCATGATGTTTCTTTTGGTGTAAAATGTCAATTCTTCATGCTTTTAATGGCTAAGTATATTCCTTTATAAGTGGACATGCCTCATTTTATTTATCACTCACCAGCTGATAGACATTTGGATTGTCCCCAGTGCTATAAGGCATAAACATTTGCTTGTAGATTTTTGTCTGGGCATATGTTCTTACTTGTTTTGTACATGGAATTGTTAGTTATATAAAATCGTGTTTCCTTTTAAGAAAATGTCCTGTTTTCCATCCTGTTACCAGGAAGCTAGCAGAGAACTCCCGCCTCTCTGGGTCCTTCCTGGTCAGCATATTGTTCCTTCCTTTATCCCAGGGTTGCTTTATTCCAGGTGTGAAGTGACCTCTCAATGTGATTTTGGTTTGCAGTTCTCTGTTGACAAGGACACTGTGCATCAACTCAAGCTTCTCTCTCTAGATGTTTGCAGTTGTGTGTGTGTGTGTGTGTGTGTGTGTGTGTGTGTGTGTGTGCTGAAATGCCTGTTGAACAGACAGCTTTTCCTCATTTTTCAAGCCAAGTTGAGTTCTTTATACATTATGAACATACATTCATTGTCAGAGGCAGGCTTATCAATTCTACTTCTGAATTATGTGTCTTCTGAAGGGAAAAAAAGTAATTTTCGGTGAGTTTAGCTAATCAGCTTCTATAATGACCCAAGGTCACAATGGTCTTCCCTGACATTTTCTGGGAGTCAGTTCGTTTTGTGTGGAACGAGGCTCTGCCTTCGTTCTGTAGCATACAGACGACCCTACTGCACCAACACTGCTTGCTGCACAGCAGCTCTTTGCCCCCACAGTGTGCGCCTCTGTCAAAATCCACTGGCCGCGGATGTAAAGCCCTGTTTCTGAGCCCCCACTGTTCTATGGGTTTGCCTCTCGATGCCACCATGCTGATTGGCACAGTTTCTAAGTTTCTCAATGGTAACAGTAAATCTTCCTATATTCCTGTTTCAAAATCCTTTCCTGACTATTCTGCATCTTCTGCATTACCATGTTAATTTTCAGATAAGTTTATTCTCAGCTAAGATTTTGATAGGGATTGTGAAGAAGCTCGATTCAGGAATACTTACCATCTTCACAATATTGTCTTTTGATCCATTTACTTTTAGCTTCTTAAATTTTCCATCAACAAAGTTCTGTAGTTTTCAGCATGCAAGCCTTGCATTTGCTTTCTTGGAAACACTCTAATTTCATTTGATGAAATTTGCAGGGTGGTCTTTTTTGACTTGGGAGTCACCTACTGTACCAAGTAAGGAACCACAAATTGTTCAAGAGCTGCCTCCCAGCTGCAGCAGGCGTGTCCCCTTCAGCCATTCCCACTCCGTGTTTTAGAACAAGGTCCCTTTGCTAGAGTGTTGCGTAAGTCTTGAGCAGCTTCTTTGTAAGGTTCCTCCTGGAATCCACATCCCTGTACATCCTCTCCGCTGTTCTTGAGGGCAGGCAGGCAACAGTGTTCCTCCTGCCGAAGATAAGACCACCTTCATCTGTCCCTGGGCCTGGGGCCTGGGGACCAGGCAGTTTTCTGTCCTATTACCCAGGCATTACAGTCTCACTCCAACACTGTACCACTTTCTTAGTACCTACAGAGCACCTTTAGTCCCAGGGATGTTTTTAGGTCAAAGTAGAGACGTTAGAGCCATGGAAAGAGGGTGTCTGAAAGCATTGCATGTATGATAATCTCTCTGGGGTTCTAGAGGGTTCCTCACTTACCAGAGGAATAGAGATAAATAATTCCCACTAAGGGTTTGGCTTATCTGATCTCAGAGTTGTAAGAATCCACAGATAGAGCCAATGTGAAAGTGGCTTGGGATGTCACAACTATGGGGGATAGTAGGTGGTACCAACCAGAGTACCTTAATTCATTTTCTATTGTAGTAACTGCCAATTTAGAAAGAGTATAGTTCATTCATCTATGGTTCTGGAGGCTGAGGGGTCCAACGTAGGGGGTTGTACATGGATCCTAGATAAGGGAGACTCTGCACAATCCCAAGGTAGTGCAGGGCATCACATGGTGACACAGCAAATATGCTAACTCAGGCTTCTCCTCTCCTATAAAGGCCTTATAAAATTATCATCACAGGGCTGGAGAGATGGCCCAGTGGTAAAGAGTATTGGCTGCTCTTCCAGAGGACCCGGGTTCAATTCCCAGCACCCACATGGCAGCTCACAATAGTGTGTAACTCCAAGAACTAACACCCTCACACGGACATACATTCAGGCAAAATACCAAGGCACATAAAATAAAAATAAATAAATTTTAAAAAAAGAAAAAAATTATCATCACAGGGGTCTCAACCTCTTGACTACATTTAATATTTGTTATTCCCAAAGGCCCCATATCTGAATTCCACTTACATTTGAATTTAAGGATTGGGTTTCTTTTACCCTTTTTTTTTAACCACTTACTTTTTCTGTTAAGTTTTTTAACTTATTTATTTTTATTTTATGTACATTGGTGTTTTGCCTGCAGGTATGTCTGTATTAGGGCATCAGATCCTCTGGGAACAAGAGTTACAGACAGTTGTGAGCTGTCATGTAGGTGCTAGGTATCGAACCCAGATCCTCTCAAAGAGCAGTCAGTGCTCTTAACCTCTGAGCCATCTCTCCTGCCCAGAGGGTTAGGTTTCTAGTACTGGAAGTTTGTGGGGCATACGTGCTTACCCTAAAAGCCCATCAAGCCACTGTCCCACTCTACCCTACTTGTATCAAACGTTGTAAACTTCTTTCAAGCCTGTGCTTTCTCTCCCCCTGCAGGTGTGGTGGGCTGGGGCTGGTGCTGGCCAGTGCAGGCTTTGGTATGCTGACGGCGCCCATTATTGAGCTGCACAACCAGAAAGGCTACTTCCTGCACCACATCATCTTCGCTTGCTGCACGCTCATCTGCATCATTTGCATCCTCCTGCTGCCCGAGAGCAGGGACCAGAACCTGCCCGAGAACATCGCCAATGGGGAACACTACACGCGGCAGCCATTGTTGCCACACAAGAAGGGAGAGCAGCCACTGCTGCTCACCAATGCCGAGCTCAAGGACTACTCGGGTTTGCACGACGCGGCTGCAGTGGGGGATGGGCTGCCGGAGGGGGCCACCGCCAATGGCATGAAGTCCATGTAGCTTGCTGGGCCACACCACCGTTCAGCCAGTCCCCCTGAGGCTCGAAGGGCTGGGGAAAGTTTGCACACGGATTTACAGACCAGAGAAGAGGACGCGTTGCTGGGGGAGGAAGTCCATCTCTGCTGCTGACTCGGCTCAATCGTGAGACTTCCAACTGGTGTGGGGAATTCTGTCTTTCCAGACATCCGAGGAACAGATCTGAGAAATCAGATGTTTTGGAAATAACCCTTTGAAGACTTTCTTTTCTGCCATTAAGCGTTTGTATTTATTTTGGTCATTTTTACGAGAAGCACTTTATCCCTTCCCTCTAGCTGATCATGAAGTGGACCCTTCTTCAGGAGTGAGGCAGCGTCACTCTAAGGAAGTCCCTGGAAGTGACCAATGCAGTAGCC
This sequence comes from Arvicola amphibius, assembly GCF_903992535.2. Lineage (NCBI taxonomy): Eukaryota > Metazoa > Chordata > Mammalia > Rodentia > Cricetidae > Arvicola > Arvicola amphibius. The sequence continues at coordinate 132,595,079 of NC_052052.2, read as the reverse complement.
AGTCCCCTCCCTGGAGGCCAGCCTCAATTTCCTTCTCCACCCAAGGAGACAGAGGTCGTCTGTAGGCCAGGACCCCTACCTCCAGGCTCGCTGCCATGGACAGCTGTGCCTCTCAAGTGGAGCATTCTTGGGACTGCATTTTAGACAGAGGAAAATGTACATGAATTGGGTTTTTTTTTCTATAGTCTGTATATTTTAAAGTTGGGTTTTTTTTTTTTCCTTTCTGTTTGTAAAGTCGTTTCCACCCTGTGTGTTGGGAAGCAGCCCCCAGAGGGTCATAGGAGCCAGCGCCATCTTTCTTTCCTTCAGGATCATCCTTTTGTACTTGATCTGGAAGTTTTTGTGGGGAAACTTCCGTACTGCACCAGAAACCCTATGTGATGAGGAAGCACCCATTTCCTGACACTGGGTTTGCTTAGTTCAGTCCACAGTAGCTGTTGTGTCTGAGATGTCTGTTTCTCTTAAGACATTTTCCCAGACTGAGTTCCAGCAGCAAAGGTCCCTCTTCCCCAGTCAGCTCTGTTGCCAGCACTACTTGAAAATGTGGTTACTTTCAGAACTCCAAACAACAGGAAAATAACCGAAAAAAAAGATGACTAAGGCAAATCCCAGGAGGGAGCCTTGCTCTCCCACACATGGCCGCCACCCATATCTCCAGCACACACCATATAGAGCTCCAGCTCGGATGGCTGTCACTCTGACATCACAACAGTGCCCACGGCACCTGGAGGCGGTCCACCTCATGTCTTCCTCAGTGGCTTCCTGCCTGTCACTCACTCAGCGCAAAAGGGTCCTGGGCAGGAGTACAGGTTGCTCACAGGTGAGGCCATGTGGCCTCTAGTCCTTGAAAGCAGCAAGAAGAGAGAGAAAGCAATAACTCACCAAAGCTCAACTCCATCCTGTGCCAGCCTCCAAGGATGTCCCTTACCTGTGTCCCTCATCCGGCCCGAGACAGCAGGATCCCAGGGCTGCTGAGAAACCAGCCTCTGGACCTCTTTCAGCAGCTCAGCACCTCTCTGGGCACCGTGGCTTCTTATCAACCATCTGCCTTGCCTCTTGCCATGTGTCTCTACCATGTGTTCTTCCAGGGAAATCACGGTCTTGGGCCTATGTGGGCAACTACATGACTTCTAAGAGGCAGTTGCTCAAAATTCAAAAGCTAGAAAATGGTTGAGTTTATCCCCTCTCAGCTCCTTGTCTGGTCTATTTCTTACAGTCTCCCCTGCTTCTCTGCCCCATTTAATAGGTACATCAGCAGAAGCCAGCTGCCTTGATGCTGGGATGTGCAGCCATGTTTCCAATAGCCGGCCTATGTTCTCTTCCATGCCTGGGGTCCTGAGTGCTTTGCTTGAGGACCAATGTCTAGGAAGGAAGTTGTGTGGCCAGTCCCTGATACCTGCTCCCAGTCCAGCTTCCCTTCCATGCCTTGATGTCAGTACACATCCTCTCTCCAAAGCCTCTCTACATCTGTGCAGCCTTTGCGTGCCAAACTTGTAAGAAACCTTTCACCCTTCCCAGGGTACCTGCTACCAAGTCAGCTGGCAGCAAACTCTTGTTAATGGGGAATGAGACATCCGCATAGCCGAGAACAGTCTTCCACTGGTTGTGCTGTCCTTAAGAGCTTTGCTAAAACCACCAGGGAGGTGATGTAAAGGTACAGCACTTCCAAACTTCTTGTCGAAGTCTCCAATCTCCACCTCAAACGACAACACTGGGCCAACGCAGACAGTGTTAATGGCTACAGCAATCAGAGCCAACCTATCAGGGATTAGCAGGGAAGCTACCATTGAGACAGGGGCCAAGGGACCACCAACCAGAGGAAGTTCAGAAGGCCGACTGCTGGCTGTGTCTTGACCTTCATGTGGCAACCTCAGGGCCCACTGAGTAGTTCAGTTTCTGCTTCAGAGTATGGATACCTGAAGTTGCTGGAACACCTCATGAAAGGTAGCCAAAACAGGAAAGTTTGTATGTAGCTAAGCTTGTTGTTTGGTCTGATCGACTCAGAAAGACAGCAGGACACCCTGGCCTCAGACACTCTGGCCTAGCTCCATAGGAAGATGGTCACAGCCCAGCTCCCTGGTACCAAGCTGCCATCCCTAAACTCAGTCCTGTGCTCCCGTGGGTAGTTGCTTCTCAGGCACTGGTCCTTTGTGTTGGGCTCCTCCGTCCCTGGGGACCTCCAGGGCTGTAGTCCTCTCCTCTCATCCCTGCACCTGTTTTCATAACTTATGCACAAATGTGAACACCTCAGACAGGGCTGGAACAGTTCTTCATTTTGCTCTTTACTAAGTCAGATACTATGAACTATCTAATTATTAGCACCCAAGACGAATAGGAAAAAAAGATTTAGCTGTTTTTGTGTTTTAAGACTATAGTCACCTACAACTGGAGGACAGGGCTGATAAATGGGTTTGGCTATAAAACGGAAAACAAGCAAAACCAGATCTTGTAAAGGAAACATCACATGCAGTCATGACTACTTCCCAGAGCCAAACAAGAAGTCCCTGAACTGGAAGTGCCATTCAAAGAATCTCGTGACCATGACACACCCAGCCCCTGGGTGGCACACAGGTCGAGGGATGCCCACACTTCAACTCCTCCGTGTTCTTAAGGACACCACCTCACTCTAATAATGTATTGTGTGTGTTTTGGAGCAGTATGGTGTGTTGTGTCTAGTGAGGAACGCTTCCCTACCTCTGTCCTCTGCAACCCCACCATGCGTGCTTTTATTCCAAGAGCCGCATGACTGTACGTGTTGATGGGGGCGGTACCTGTTCATAGCACAAGTTTATGTTGAGCTCTGAACTGTCATTCACAGCTGCGTGTCTGCATGGTGTCGCATCTGTTGTACCTTCGGGGAAAATTTGTATGTAAATGTACAGAAATAAAAACGTTGCCCCACTAACAGATTTCCTCTGGAATGTCTTCCCTACCTCACCTGATGGTATCCACAAAGGGCATTTCACTACCACTGAGGACAAGTAATAAAATCCTCCATGTTGACCAGACCTCCCCGCTCACTACTTTCAAGGCTTCTTCTGTCAGTGGCCTTAACTTGCCCTGGGGATGGTGGGGTCTCATTCTGCTTGAAGAGTCCTAGTCTTAGAGGGTAGTCAGAGGCTGAGACCGGATTAACCTTAAATGTTTATGTGATTCTCAAGCCATCGGAGAATTCAGCACATTTAAGAGGAATTTTTTTCTCGTGTGTGTTCTGCTAACCTGTGGCCTGAGGATTCCCGGAGAGGTCAAGGAGTGACTATCTACACTGTGATTCTGTGAGGAAAGACTGGTAATCCAAAACGCTCTTCTCTAATGTAGTATTTTTTAACAAGAAAACAATATTTCTTTAATAAAGCATTTATACCAAACTCTTCTCTCCATAGCTGATTTTGTGTTACTCACTGTTCTGTCCTAGAGAGCTGTCCACTGGGCTTTCAGCACTGCAGAAACACTGGCTGAGGCCTCAGAGGTTGGCACGGCAAGTATGCAGGAGGCAGCTCCTCAAACCACAGACATAATTACTCTTAAATGTCCTTATTCCTGCCCTTGCGGGGCTCAGTGCAAAAGTCTTAGCACGGTACAAAATAATTATAGGCTCTCAACTGTCTACTGTCAACACAAAAGGGTCCAGGGGGGACCCCGAAGAGAAAGCTCTTTGGCAATGGTAGTCACCTTTTCTCAAAACATGGTTCTCAACACATGAACCTCTGGTGGAAAATCACAATTAGAACCCCAGCAGTAGTCAGGAAAATGCTAAGGACTAAAAAAATGGCCAAAGGGCAGGGACTAGGGAGAGAGGAAAGAAAAGGTGACAGACATAAGAGCAAAGTGGCCTGAGGCACTGGTGTCCAAAAAGAAGAAGAAAAAAAAAAAGAACAAGACTGCTACCTGTCACAACCTTCACTGTTTGCAAAGCACTTCTACACACTTAGCAGGCTAGGGATTACTGTCATTTCTCAGATGGGAAGAACAGCCAAAAGAAACTAGACTCCCCAGAGAGCACAAATCCAGAAAGCTGTACCAAGGTTCAAATGTGACTTTATAAAACACAATTAAGATGCCCAGGCAAGGCTTAGAGAGAACACTGGGAAAGCCCCCAAGGCTGACCTATTGGGTCACAAGACAGAAGCCTCAGGACCTGCTGCACGAGCCTGAAGCACAGCCACTGGGGCTCTTAACTCTGACGGGGTTTGTGTGGACCACTGCAGCCACTAATTTCAACCGTTTCCAATTACACTTTTGCCCCTTTCTCCAGAACCAAAGAGTCAGGAGTGTGTGTGTGCTGTCTGCCACTTTCCTTCCTGCCAATGCACACCAGCCAGAGCCTTCTGACATCCACACGCACAGGAGAAAGCCTAGGAATAAACTCTTTAAAGCAAAGTATGAATGCAGCCTGAGACAAAAGCCAACCTGTTTATTGAAATATAATTTATACACAAGTTACACACTCTTCCCTCTGCCACTCAGAACTTCTCCGGAAATGTCTCCATTTCTTCCTTGATCCTGTTTTCTACGAGTAACGTAAAGTTGCTGTCTGTGTTGGAGAGGTTGTAGCTGACAAACACCTGTTTACTGGTTTTCCTGGCTAAAAAGAGAAAAATATGTTGACAGTCACGACCGAAATACACTGAGTCCATGTTCCACAAACGTGCCTAGACCTGGGAAGTGCTTAGAAGGAGAATGGGATTTGGAGAAGAATTCTCAAGGGCTAGACATGCAAATGGACATCTAGTGCCCTCTCGACTGGAGCCCTGGATTTAATACAGGCCTATGCAGCAGCAGCAGAGGCTCAGCAAGAACTGTAGTCTCTGGCCCATCCTGACTCCTGCAGGAGAAAGATACAGTGTTGGGGCCAGCAGTCACTGCTAGAAAGTTCTTGGGTAACCACACACTAGTATCTGAGAACCTCTATTCTACATGGGGCTGTGGCTTCAAAGGTTTGGGAACTTTGCCGTTTCAAAAACAGTCAAATACTGAAGTTCTCCATCATCACCGCCCACCTCTATCATTTTCCATTCTCCTTCTAGAATGCTTATTTTATGCATTACATATGTGTATACATGCACACATATGCATGCATGTGCATTTTCTAGAACCGATAAATAGGTGAGGCACTGATGGAACTGAAAAATATGAAGCTCAGCTACATGCTTAGAATGTGGAAGGCAATACCCTGAGCAGAAGCAGGCAGCCATTCCAAGCCGGTGTTTTATTTTCATCAATGTCTGGGCAGTGGCCTGACCTCTTCCTTTGGTCTCACCCATGCCCAGGACACAGGCACAAACTCCTTTTCATCTATCCGAACACCAATCCTTCACTCATCCTTCCCTCTAGTCCAGTGACCCCACCCTGCTCTCCAGGCAGAACAGCAGGCAGTAAGGCTGAGTAGTAATACTCTGATTAAAGCCTGCTGTAGAATATACTGAGCTTCATCTGGGTGGTGACTCTGTCTCCCTCCGCAACTCTTACCTGCAGTCGAAGGAGGGTGTCAGGGAAGAAAGAGGCAAAGCTGCCTTCAAGCCTGGGTCTTTTCCACCCCATCACAACCTGAAACTTGGAGAGGTGGCTGGGGTGGGCTGCAGACCCCGCTTTGTAAATCAAAGGCAGTAGGGCCCCTGACTCTCAAAGACCTTTTTAAGTATTTTTTTATTAGTTATTGAAGATTGTGCTTGTTTGTTTTCAGATAAGGGGATCTTGTCGGACTCTGCTACAGAGTGCTGGGATTAAAGGCAAGTGCGACCTTGTCCAGCTCTGTATAACAGCCCTAGCTGTCCTGGAACTTGCTCTGTAGACCAGTCTGCCCTCCATCTCAGAGACAGCCATCAGCAGCTGCCTCTGTGCTGCGATTAAAGGTGTGAGCCATCATACCCAGGGTGTTGTTTTTTTTTTTTTAAAAAAAAAGGAATGTAAAAACAATTAAATGAAAGGATGTAGCCAGGCATACTGGCACATCTGGAGGCAGAGATGGGAGGTTAAGCCTATGCTCTAGACCAGCCAAATCAAGAAAGACTGTCTTTAAGAAAGGAAGAGGAAGAGGGCATCTGGACAGAAGCAGTTGCTCAGTTAGCACAGGAGACAGTGCCTTACAACAGCTCACAGCATTTTCTTTGGACCAGCCACCAGTTTGCTGCATGCAATGTTCCCTGGGGTCCCAAACAGTGTTCTGCTCAGCACAAGGAGTAGAGCAGGGAGACCCAACAAGTCTCCCCCAGCCACCTCTCCAATTCCATTCCCTTAGGTACAGGAGGGAAGTCTGGGAATTGCTAATTTAGATAATGATCTGAGAACCAATCAAGTATGACAAGATAGTGAGACCCACCAAACCAACCAGGAAGGGGCCATAAAATCACAGTGCTTAGCCTGTTCTCTCAGTGGCAGTGGTGTGTCCTTCCCCTCTCCCCATGGGGGCCTGCTGAACTGTAGTTGTTCAATCTAATTGCTAAGGAGCTAAGGAGCCACTGTATCTGTGACTCAACCTTCCAGGCCCATCTCTGCCCTGAAAGGTGACCAGAGCTCAGGGTCTCCTCCTACACACAAAGCTGTGGTGCAATGCTTCCATGGTCACTGAGAGCCCCGCACCCAGCTCTTATCCGTCTGCTTTTGTCTTCCATGGATGTTATGCTGCAGGACACCTCTATCTTTATCATAGGTTACTGATCCCTGTCCAGGCCCAAGGAGGTCAGTCAGCCTGGGACTTTGCTGAGCACTGTGCAGCACCAGACCTCTCAACATGCCAGCAGCCATGACAGGTCACCAAGTCACTGCACACAACCTGGTGTTAGGCCTCTATCTCATATTCTTGAGCCAATGCTACATTTTTTTTTTTTGGTATGAAATCATTGGTGGCACACACTAGGATATGTTGAAAAGGCAAAAGCAGGAGAATCATGAATTTGAGTCCAGCTTGGGTTATACCTTAGGGCCTGGAGAGATGGACGGCTCAGCCACTAAAAACAATGCCGTTCCTGCAGGGACTAAACTGGTGTTTAGTTCCCAGTACCTGTGTCAGGTGACTCACAGCTACCTGTAACTCAAACTCCTAGTACCTGTGTCAGGTGACTCACAACTACCTGTAATTCCAACTTCTAGTACCTGTGTCAGGTGACTCACAGCTACCTGTAATTCCAACTTCTAGTACCTGTGTCAGGTGAGTCACAACTACCTGTAACTCCAACTTCAGAGGATTCAACACTCTCCTCTGACCTCCGTGGGCACTACACTCACATGCACAAATCCACACTCAGACATACACACATATACATTAAAATATAATCTTTAATTAAAAACAAACTTTATTCATAGCATGCCAGATAAATGTTTCAGCCCTTCTCTATGAGGGACTGTCCCTATATATATATATGAACTCTTCCCTCAACCCTGTCTGCGTGGACATGAGCACACAATCTTCTTGACACAAGTGTATGTAAAAACACACAAGGAAGCACTAGGAAGCAAAGGCGCATCATGTCCCCCACTCTGACGCGATGCATGGGAAAAAATGTAAACACAGAAAGAAAAGGTCAAAAAGTCTTGGTATAGGTTTAGCAGAAATTCTTTCCTATAAACTCCAAATTACTTCCTAATAGTAAGTTTGCAAAACAGCTCATGTGTCAGGTCTGTTTCTAGATTAGGTCCCCGAAAGTTCCTGTGACCTCTATCTCCCTGGCCTCTAACCATAGGATATGACAAGTCTGGAGCTCTCCTGAATTGGTGGCATTACTCCTGGGCTGTATGTTAGTTGCTTGTGTGTAAGTCACTGAAAATGACAGATCTTCCTATTTGTTAAGATGATACAATCTTCTTTGTACAACTCCAAACACAACTGATGTGTGAGTTTCTCAAAACTGATGACTGGGCTCTTTCCCATCACATCCCCCTGGCTAAGATTCGGGAGTACCCTGGAATCACTGGGTTTGGAGATGACTAGGGATGCTGGAAAATACAAAGACTGAGTCATTGATGAAGACACCCCGTGCATACAAGTCAGGGGCAAGTGGGGCTGGAGATCATAAAACACAAGATATTACCTGAATCACCTGAGTATTTGTAATTAAAAAAAAAAAGGCACAGGTGGGAAGAGTGGGGCCTTCAATCTCATGCTCTTTGGTGAATACCCACCCTACTCTGCATTCATACTAAGCCTGAGAAAGTGCTCCCTGCAGCACAGAAATTGCCACAAGGCCCAGGGAGCCACTGAGCAGATGCCCCTGGATAAAATTTATCCTCTCCCACAAGGAGATGATATACTCATTGAAAGAAAAAATATCCGCTCATGGATGCAAGTGGGGAGCCAAGAAGGATATGGGAGCTTCTAAAAGTTCCCTGGGATCAGGATACTGAGGCAGCTGACACAGGTACCTACATGTACATGTGTCCCCTAAAAAGACCCAAAGGACAGAAGTCTGCTTCCAACAGTAATGAGGCACTAATATGAAGGTGTTTTATTCCTCAGGTCTGAGGTCATTTGCCATAGGACATGAAACAGTGGGTCACACCTGGCTGGTTACAAACACTAGCTATGGGTACATACCTAAGCGCTGGGCAAGGCCAGAGGAGGTCGTATCAGAAGTGTCTCCAAAAAGGGAGGTGCACACAGGGATGGGGTCCTAAAAAGGAGGGAAAAAAAGAACAAAAAGTATACCGTGGATTGTCTTCAACCAGGCAGCTTTGGTTTCTACACAAGGTGTCAGGGCAACAAGAAGACATACAAATGTCCCCTGTCAAAAGCCAGATGACTCTTAACACAAAAGAGGAAGTAAAATTAGGGCAAACAGAGCCACCTGTAATGGGATCCATAGAGCTGTTAATAGATTCTAGGACCTATTTCACATAAAGTGATTGTTTTGGTATTACAAACCCCAAAGTAAGCCGGGCGGCGGTGGCGCACGCCTTTAATCCCAGCACTCGGGAGGCAGAGGCAGGCGGATCTCTGTGAGTTCGAGACCAGCCTGGTCTACAAGAGCTAGTTCCAGGACAGGCTCCAAAGCTACAGAGAAACCCTGTCTCGAAAAACCAAAAAAAAAAAAAAAAAAAAAAAAACCCAAAGTATGCTGAATGGCATTCCAACCAGAAGGAAAGCAAATGAACTCATTAAGGCCACAGCAAGAAATGTGACCAAAGTCTGGGTGCCTGGTCCAGTTCCTCAGCTGAGGAGCAAGGTCCTGCCCTCCTCAGGAAAGCCTACAAGAGCACAGCTCTCATTCCCTCAAGGCTTGTGAGGACTTCTGAAAATGAATATAGTGACCTGGGAATTTGAAAAGAAACCAGCTACCAGCATCCAAACAGCAAAATTAAAGCCTTGTATGAAATGGTTGACCAATTTTGTTTTGGCTAAGAAGCAATAAAATGTAACGTAGCAGTGTGGAATAATCTTTTTGTCTACTGTGAGGATGTGTCATTCTGATTGGTTTAATAAAAAACTGAATGGCCAATAGCCAGGCAGGATTTTCAGGCACAGAGGACTCTGGGAAGAAGAAAGGTGGAGTCTCCAGGAGATGCAGAGTGCGCAAGACATGTTGGAGGGCAGGTAAAGCCACAAGTCATATGGCAATATATAGATTAATAGAAATGGATTAATTTAAGTTATAAGAGCTGGTTAGAAACAAGCCGAAGCCATCGGCCAGGTTCTCATAATTAGAAGTCTCCATGTCACTAGAGGGGAGCCAACAGTCCCAACAAAAAAAGTGCAACTACACCTTGGGTTCAATATCCAGCAGCCCCCTCAAAAAATCTTGTCTGAAAGGAAAAAGCCCACCCACTAACTTGCTCTGGGGTTTGGTACCCTTGCCACCATATCCAGGTGGAGACAACTGGATGGATGAAACATCATTTCCTAAGGGCTTAAACTCACTTCATTACCCAAACAGAAAGCAAGAATAAAAAAAAGGGGGGGGGATGAATGAATCCATTTTTGACTTGTTTTTTGACTGAAAAAGATACAAAGGTACATCACAAACATGCTGTTTACAGACTGAGTTCAATATTTAACTGAAACGTAACAGTACTTACACTTAAGCCTCCTGAAGTAAATCTACTTTAATACATACACACACACACGCACGCGCGCGCGCACATCTGGGTCCTGGTGCAAGAACAGAGAGGTTCTGGTGGGCTCAGAGCTCAGGGGCTGGGCTGAGTGCCCAAGGTGATGCAAGCGCGGACTGAGGCTCAGCACCACCAGTCAAGAAGCAGGCCTAGGGGACTCCAGCCCGAGGTATCCAGGGAAAGCTCAGAGGTGAGCTGAAGTCCCTAGGGGCTACACGTGACCAGCCTCGCTTCCCCCCCCCCCAGTCTCTCCTGTTCCAGACCCCCTCCCCAGCGGTCCCCACTTGTCGCCCTGCACCCCGGACCCTACCCACTGAGGTCCACCAAGCTCTTCGGCTTAGGCCCCGCCCCCAAATCCGCACCGAGAAAGGCCCGCCCCCTTCCTGCCAAGGCCCCGCCCACACTCACGTAGCGGCTGCACATGGCCACTGCGAGGTTGCGTAGATGCGGCGTCGCCCCCACCCACAGGAAGAGCGAGTCTGTCAGCCGCATGACGTGGAAGTGGACCAGCTGCTCCCAGAGCCTTGCGCTGAAGTTGTGAAGCGACACGTCCCCGCTCGCGGCGCCCTGCGGCTCCGCCATCCCGCCCGCCCGCCTCTCGAGCCACAGCACGGAACCCAGCCAGGCGCGGGCGGCCAGACCAGAGAGAGCGAGCGCCGAGAGGCCCGATGCGCTTTCAGTTTCAGATGCGCGCGCCGGGGTGGGGCGGGGCGAACGCGAGGGGGCGGGGCCTAGGAGATGCCTTTGGCCTGCTCTAGACAAAGGTACAGCTGTGAAAAAACCCTGCCTCACCTAGGTGTCTGATGGTGACTCTGGGGACCCTCTGAACGCCCCTGTCCTTTTCCTTCTCCCCAGTGGACCGTGTTAGTGGGCTGTTTGCCCAGACATTCACTCTGAGCGCTTTAGCAGCCGCCACCTCCCACTCTGTCTCCTGGCTGCAAGCCTTGGACGTAGACAGTCCTACTTAACAGCAGCGATCCTGAGAGACAACTTTAAAAAGGAATTGCATAGACTATAGCGGGAGAATGGGCTCTTCGGAGACAGGTGCGCACGTGTACACACACACACACAGTTGCCACCATGTAAAACATGGGCCTTGTAGGGTGAGAAGTGAGAAACAACTTGAGAGTGCGTGGGAAACCCTATCGAGCATGGTGATATGCCTGCCCAGGAACCCTTTAATGTCCATCACTGGGACACTGAAGTGTTTGGAATGAGACCCTCGGTGGGTTGAGAGAGGTGTATAAACAAACCTTTCTGTCCAGTTTGCCAAGCTTTTAACTGCTGACTTGGAGTCTCTCGTACCTGTAGAAGATCTACTTAAATCTCCAGGAATTCTAAGTGGACTAAAATGAAGTTTTCGGGGGGGTGATGTGGTTTGAATATGGCTTGTGGCCCCTAGGATTCATTGGGAGTTGTTTTAGTTCCTATGGGAGATCATGGAATGATGGGAAGATACAACCTGTCTGGAAGACCTAAGTCACCGAGGATAAGAAAGTGTTTCTCTGTAGAGGTCCTGAGAGAATATAAAAGCAACAAGCCCAACTGCGCCCATCACTTTCTGCCTACTCTTGACTCAGGCTGAGTTGTCTTCCTCTGACTGTGGTTCACCATGAAGTCCTCACCGTAACCCAGCATAATCAACATAATTTGTAGTGATATTTTCTCTGTGTTTTAATAAATAAAGCTTTCCTGAAGATCAGAGCGCAAAGTTAAGCCCTGGAGGCCAGGCGGTGACGACTCACACTGTTAATCCCGGTGCTTACTTACTGCACATATTTCAAATGTACAAATTAGGGGATGGGAAGCTTGGAGGGAGTGGGGGATGAATATGACCAATATAAATTAAATACATGTATGAACTTTTAAAAAACATACAAATTGAAGTTTTAACATCTGTATAATCCATGAAACCACCATCTAAAATCTAGTAACCCTCCCAAATCCCAGTATAATCACCCATCCCCCTGCTAACCCCTAGTCTACATTGTTGCTGTAGGTTACTGTGCATTTTCTAGAGTTTTATATGACTAAAATAAACCACATATTTGACTTTCCTCTTGCATCTTCATTCAGTAGAATCATTTCAAGACCCTTTCAAGTGATTAGTGCTTCACTCGTTTTTATTACTGAGCTGTGTTCTATTGCACGGATACCACCATTTGTTAATCCATTCAGAGGCCGATGTTCATATGGGTCGTCTTGGTTGGTTTTACAGTAAAACTGACGCAAATATATGCATACAGCTAAGCTTCTGTGTGCTTTCATTTCTCATAGAAACAACCTAGGAGGAGAATGGCTGCTTCCTACAGTTGTGTATTTGCACCTTTTAAGAACCCACCAAAGCGCTTCCCATTTGTTTCTCCATTCCCAACGGCAGTGCCCAAGAGCTTGGATCCATCGCATGCTCACCAGGCAGCAACCGTGCAGTGCAGCCGTACTTTTACTGGTAAAAAAAAAGCCTGGTGCCGAATCTAGGCATGGTGACATATGCCTTTAAACATAGCATAGGCAAAGGCCGGTGGAGCTCTATGAGTTTTCAGACCACCCATGCCTACATAGTTACATAGTGGAACTCTGTCTCAAAAAGGCAAATAGGCAGGGGAAGGAAGGGAAGAAAAAGAAAAGGTAAAAGAGTAGACTAAATGCTTACCAAAGAAGTTACATGATGCTAAGACTCTGCTCCGTCCACAGCACTGTAAGTTCTGTGAGGATGGCACTCTGATTTTCCATAGGGTTACATCCCAGTGAGCCCACTGTGGTACTATAAATGAGAATGACCCTCATAGGCTCATATGTCTGAATACTTGGTCCTCAGTTGGTGAAACAATTTGGGAAGGATTGGGTGTGGCTTTGTTGGAGATGTGTAACTGGAGGTAGGTGCTGAGGCTTCCTGGTATGCTGTCAGCCTCTGTCTGCAGTCTACTCTCTGTTGATGTGCTAGCCACCTGCTACCTCCACACCACCATTATTGTGAGATGTTTAGACACCATGTGAAAGGTGTATTGCTTTGGTATAATAAAAAGCTTAATAGCCAATAGCTAGACAGGAGGTATAGGTGGGATTTCAGGGAGAGAAAGAAAGAGGAGAAGAAATCAAGGCATATGGGAGACACCAGGAGACATGGATACAACAGGAGATACAAGATGGAAGAGAAATAACGTCATGTGATAGAACATAGATTAAATTAATCAATTTAAGTTATAAGAGCTAGTTAGAAATAAGCTTAAGCTAACGGCTGAGCTTTCATAATTAATAAGAAGTCTCCATGTCATTATTTGGGAGCCGGTTGTACAGAGAAAGCCTCGTTACACACCATCAAGGATAACAACTCAATCCCCAAATAAACTCTTTCTTCTATAAGTTGCCTTGTGTCTTATTACAGTAATGAAAATGTAACTAATATATCCATAGTAAGTGGAAAATGCTTGTGCCACACCTAACTTCAGCATTCCCATTTTGGGCCATAGCCTACTGTGGAGTGTCAGTAAGACCCCTGCATGGCTGACCGGGGTCTGCCTGGCTTCACCAGAGAGGAAAGAACTGCTTATTGCTATTTCAGGAAAATTCCAAATATAAAATTCCAAATACAGTGTCCAGTAAATACATATCAGTGTCATACATTCATAGAGTTGAGAAATAAACAACCGAGTTAGAGATTGTCTATAGTGTAGTCTAAACCCATCAATATGATAGTAAGTGAAGTTAAACAATCCTGCAGCCAATCGGAGAACAGGAAGCGTGCCACCCACAGGCAACAAATTCTAGCACATTCTTGGAGCATGGAAAATGGACACAGAATCTCCTCTAATGAGACAGCAGGTGAGGAATCCACCAAGAATGGTGCAGAGACAGAGAAAGGAGCAGCAGAAGAAATGAATATGATTAAATGCATTGGATGCATTATGGAAATATCATAACAAAACTCCTCTGTGCTGTGGGAATCTAGCGGAGTCGCGATATCGAGGTTAAACATTAGAACAGAATAGCTGTTTTCTAGCAGGACTTTGACCTTGAAGAAGTCATGGTGGAAATCAGTGATTGCTTTCTGTGATTTATAGAGTTGTTTTTCTTAAGCAGTGTTAACATCCTTTGCATGACCTTAGTCACAAGACAGCCCTGGCACCTCTGGAATGGAGCTCTTAGATTATTGGGTACTGCAAACAGTTCACAATAAAGACTGAAGGGGCAGGAGTGGGTGTTTTCCTTCAGAAAAACATAGATTAGATCAGGGACTTTGGTATGAGGAACTTGTTTACCCCCCCCCCCCAAAAAAAACAAGTTGGTGTAACCATCAGCACATACACCTTTGGACAGGTATTCGAGGTTCAGTTCATCAGAGGCAGGACTTTTCTGCTGTCACACAAGCCAAAAATTCAACTTGGGGTGAATGCCGACACTCAGTTCACTGCCTCTCTTTCCCGTTTTTATTCTGTAGACTGCCAGCCCATGAGCTGGTGCTGTCCACATTCCGGGTAACCCTTCCCTTCTCAGCTAAATGTCTCTAGAATCACCTTAGTAGATGCTCCTAGACATGTGTCTGTGAGGTGATTCTAATCCATTCAAGTTGACCATGAAGATTAATGTTTTATCAAAAAACAAAACAAAATTTAGCAGGCCCAGAACAATCACCATCGGGCAGCACAAAATTCACCCTGACTACCACCAGAAGACAGAGCTGTTGTACCCAGTAGGGGTAGGGAAGGAATGTCACATATCCACTCCTGACACCCTGACACCCTTGACTCTTTTGCCCAGTCATGACAGTAAATGAACAAAACAGAAACTTGGTTAAAGAAGGGCAGATCTCCCTCTAGGCAACAATCCTTGTCCAGCAGGTGCATATTAGGTCTTCCAGTGCCATGCCCTGTTGGGATGACCTCAGCCATTGACTCTGGCTAGCCTAAAGGTCTCCCCAGTGAAAAAGACCCAGCCACACAAGCCCACCGCTGTCAATATCTCTGACAGCCCAGAACCCCACTGCTATTTCTAAGGTGTTGGAATTTACAATACAGCCTTTCTCCTTCTGTCCAATCTTTCTCTCTCCCTCCATTCCAACAGTAACTCCTAGAATATATTCAGGCTAAACTCTCTGAAGTCGGCTTCTGCAGATCCCAACTTGGGTCCATCTGCCTCCATGACTTGCCCTTGTTACTGGAATCCAAGGTTTGTCTGATTGCAGTCTTATTGAAAGAAAACCCAGAGATAAGAACCATTAAAGGAAATAATTTTTATTGTTAGCCTTGCCCAGAAGAAGGGGAGAGAAAATTTCTTAGCTTTTCTCCATCTTTCCTGCAACAGGATTATAATTTTTTAGAAACAATTAAACAAAATCCAGAAACTGCTCATTTGTTGGTGAGAAGAGGTAAGCTCTTAGAAAGGTCAAATGGAAGGGAATTGCTCTCTCGGCACCAAGCCCTCAGAGCGTGCTCGCTCTCAGAGGAAGGTCTCCTGGAGAAACGCGAATCCTCTAGACTTCATTCTTTGAGAGTCCCTGTCATTCTCATCTGGCTTCAGGCACCCTTGGGCCATTTAGTCACCACCTAGTCTCTGATGAAAGAATCCAAAGCCTGTGTTCTTTAGGCCACACACATAGGCAGTTGCCTGCTGACCACCCAGACCTGACTGCTGCACAGCCCTTGTCCCCTTAGGGTGTCCACTCAGCACATCTCCCATCCCTCTGTCCATCCCTGGCCCACCCACCTCACCATCCGCCCTGAAGCAGTGAACACAGCTCCACTTACTCAGTTCCCAGCCACACATTTAGGAATCTTCCTTCCTGCCAAGGGCAAGGGTGCTCACATCCCTCCACTCCCCACTCTAGGCCTGGCCAAGCAGTTTCTGTTGCCGCTGCCTGGTGTGAACATAGCCGTCTCCAGCCTGGACTGCAGCTGTGACAATCTGACACCTTTTCTTAACGCTTCTTTCACTGGCTTCCAGTTTGTTGTTTGTTCTGTTCCCAGAGAGATCTGTGCTTATTCCATCGATAAAAAAAAAAAAAAAAAAAAAAAAAAAAAAAATTCTGCAATGATGTTTAACCTCAATGTTTTTGCAGACATGCAAACCCCATTCACCCATAAACTATTTACTTTATGCTGGGGGATGCCAGACCCCCCCACTTCACATTGTGTACCACTGCATATATTGTGTGACCACCTGCCTGAGAAATTGTATGTGCTGAAGTTAGCCATCCCCGCATAGAGAAACACCTTCCTAGACTCCAGACAGGCTGACTGAAGTGGTTCCCTGTTCTCCATCCCCACCTCCTACAGAGCAGCACTCTGTAGTGTAGTGTAAATGACTATTTGCATGGCCATCCTTGCTCTCAGAGAGCTCCTAAGGACAAGAACAGGGTCATCCACAGTGCTCTGCTCAACCTGAGACACTGTTGGTAACAGGCAAAAGAGTAGATGATTGAAGTGAGCGTAAGTTCCAGACGGTGTCTTGGGCTCTAGTCCTGGTTCTTCCACTAATTAGCCTGCGGCCTCACTTCTAGGTCTGCTGTCTTAACTGCGGATTGAGATGATTGGTTCAGGTGCTGTCTATTCAAGTGTCTTCCAGGCCTAAGATCAGGTAAGAACATAAAATGTTAACCGGAGCCTCACACAGAAGGGTGTAACTTTAAAAAACACCACCAGGTGGCAGATGGGAAGGAAGAGGTCTCCCCCGCAGAGTGGCTTTTTGCTTTCAAAGAGCCAGCCACAGTGTGTCCTTGAGAGCCTGTTCTTAACTGGAAAGTACCACCTGGGAGTCTTCACCCCAGGCTCTGCAACCGTAAAACAGGCTAGTGAAACAATTAGGGTAGTCACCTGCACAGATCACAACTGTCAACCGCAAAAGCACCAGCAAAAGGTTAAGAAGGCCAGCTAGAAGACAAAGAGAAAACTGACGGTCAGGGTTTTTGAAGGTCTCTTCCTGCTACCACTATGAACCTTTCGAGAGCATTTCTTTAGAAATGTAAGAGGTTTGGGGTTTTTTGTTTGTTTGTTTGGTTTGGTTTGGTTCTGTTTGTTTGTTTAATCTCGGGGCTGGGGATAGAACCCAGGGCCTCACGCTGTGCCTCTGAGCTACACCTGCTGCCCTAGACAAGGGATTTTAGATGAAGGATAAGAAAACTGCTCTATGGGGCTGGAGAATTGACTGATGTTCAAAGGCCATGGGTTTGATCCCCAGTGCTGGAGGAGAGAGAGCGAGAGAGAGGAAGGGAGGGGGGGAGAGAGAGAGAGAGAAAGAGAGAGAGAGAGAGAGAGAGAGAGAGAGAGAGAAGAGAGACAGACTAGTAGATCTAGAAGAGACGATAGAGGGGAGAGGGTATTCTGATTCTTCTAGATCTCTTTTCTCTACGCTCTCTTCTCTCTCCTAGGGGAGAGAGAGAGAGATTGTGAAAACGATTCCTAGGAACGCCCTTCCAGGTGTGGAAACAGAAGCTACCTGGAGGTGGCGCTGTCTCCTGGGATGTTCCTGGTGCATTTAAAGATTCAGAACTTCTGGGATATTGGCAGCACCATGGAGCTGTTTGTGGACAAGATCTTTGGGCTTTTAGCCAAATTTAAACTGAAACCCAGACTTGGTTAAACACCATGGTAGGCAATGGGCTACTCGGGTGAATAATAGACTAGTGTATGCAATAGTAAACATTTTGACCCTGCTGTATCAGTGACTCGATATGAGAGATTCTATTTTTAGTTTATGCTGTATATCTCGCTTGCAATAGGACAAGTTCCTTTTGGAACTCTAGCTGACAGGTCCCCTGCCATCACAGGTCACAGCAGCAGAGATGAACACCAAGTAGTGACTCTCAGTGATTTGTGTTCTGACCTAAAAGTGACACATCACATTTCCTCACACCCCACTAGTTCGTTCACTAGGGGTGGGACGGGCCCTGAAAAACAGGGGACTAGATGAAATGTTTGCAGACCAGAACTGTGCCTGCCATAGTGACGGCATTGGGATTGGGGGCTGGAGGCTGGGAGCTGGGGGGGTACAGTTCAGTGTTGGGGGGGTACAGTTCAGTGTTAGCATGTGGTATGCACAGGACCCAGAATTCAATCCACCACTAAGAAAGAACAATCTGATCGACTGAGAATCATCGGCCAGCCAAAACATCTTCAGACTTTCAGTGAGGAAGCCCTGGGAGCCTGGGGCAAAAGCTGTGTTCACCTTCCCAAGTGACCAACCTATTTTAAGTTTTATTCTAAACATCTTGTTTGTTCGTTTAATTGTTTGTTTGTTTGGTTGGTTGGGTGGTTTTCAAGACAGGGTTTCTCTGTGTAGCCCTAGCTGTCTTGGAACTCAATCTGCAAACCAGGCTGGCCTCGAACTCAGAGGTCTGCCTTCTGCCTACTAAGTACTAAAATTAAAGGCCTATGCCACCACTGCCTCGCAACTTGTTCTAATCTTTTTTTTTTTTTTTTTTTTTTTTTTTTTTTTTTTTTTTTTTTTTTTTGGTTTTTCGAGACAGGGTTTCTCTGCAGCTTTTTTAGAGCCTGTCCTGGAACTAGCTCTTGTAGACCAGGCTGGCCTCGAACTCACAGAGATCCGCCTGCCTCTGCCTCCCTAGTGCTGGGATTAAAGGCGTGCGCCACCACCGCCCGGCAACTTGTTCTAATCTTAAAAGTGTATGGTAACATCTTCCTGTCGCAAAGTCCACAAAGCCAGCTGCAGCAAATCCAGAACGTGTCCTTCTGGCCTTGCTACTGTAGATGAGAGGGCCATGGTCCTGCTGGGAAAGGAACCCACCATTCAGGAAGAGCCCCCACCTCCTCTCACATTCTCAAGAATATCACATGAGCAACTGTAATCTCTTCCTCTCTCTCTCTCTCTCTCTCTCTCTCTCTCTCTCTCTCTCTCTCTCTCTCTCTCTCTCTCTCCAAACCATTCCAGTAGCTCAGACACATACTTATTTTTCGCAACTTAAGAGAACAAAATCTTCCCTTGACCCTGCTTTAACCCTGAGCTATAGGAACACCCCTGCTTTTCCTTTGTTTGAATAACATTCAGTCATGGAGTATGAGAACCAGCTGCAATGGGGCCCAAAAGCTAAGGAAAGGACACAGCATGCAATCTATTAAGTCCTTCTACACAGCGGCATATCTTAGATACAGGCAGGAATGGGGATAGTCTTGTTAGATGAAGGTGGCCCTGACCGGCCACAGTTCCTGGTCTTTCTCAAAAACTATTAACATGTCAAACATCAGGTTAAGAGGCAGTCCATCAACAGTGAGTTTTAACTGCTTTGTTTATGCCATAGTGTGTGGAATGGCGGGCAAGAGAGCAGTTACAACCAAGATGGCAATAGTGAGATCAAGCTGGCTCCTACCCACCCCAGTAAATTCCTAGAAAAAGGGATTTCTGAATTTCCCTCTGTCCCTGTCTTCTTCATTGGTTTTTGTTTTCTTTATGTATGTATATGTATGTGTGTGTGTGTGTGAGAGAGAGAGACAGAGAGAGAGAGAGAAAGAGAGACAGAGAGAGAGAGACAGAGACAGAGACAGAGAGAGACACACAGAGAGAGACAGAGCGACAGAGAGAGCTTCTATGTGGCCCTACCTGTCCTGAAACTCGCTATGTAGACCAGTCTGACCTCAGACTCACAGACGTCTGCCTGCCTCTTCCTCCCAGCAGTGGGATTAAAGGTGTGTGCCGCCATGCCCTGCCTCTTCATTCTTCTTGTTTTGTTTTGACACAGGATCTCTCTATGTAGCCCAAGCTGGCCTGGAAAGTGGGATTGTCCTGCCTCCTCCTCCTCAGTACTGAGGTTACAGGCCTGTGCCACCATACCTAGCCCTTCTCTTTTGAGCTCATCCCACTTGTTTCCTTTTCCTTGCCACTGAGCTTCCCCTGGTGAAGTCACCACAAGCTTCTAGGTGACGAGTCTCAGTTCCTTCCTTCTGAATGGGACAATGATGGACAGGATGCTGCTCTCTCTTGTTGTGCTTGTCTCTCCCGGCCCTCCTCTGAGGTTTGCTGTCTGGCTTTTTATCATAGCCCTGCCTCTTTGGGAGCTCTTCTTGATCAGCGCTGTACCCAGAAAGTTCCTTATTGTCTTTTACACACTGCTGACTGTCCAATATACATATCTAGAACCAACACCCAAACTCCAGGTTTCTGTGGCTAGTTCCCTCCCTGACATCTGCTTTGGAAGAGTCCTGAAACCTGCCTCTTGAAGTGGGGTTCACCCACGAAGCCCACCTTCCCCATTTTATTAGCCAGGCTCTGCGTCACTGTGGCAAAAATGCCCAGTATGAACACCTTAAGGAAAGAATAGTGTGTTTTGGCAGGCATTTCCGGGATTCAGCCCTTGTCTCTGTTGATTCTGGGCTGAATATCAAGACAGCAGAGAATATGGTCGAGGCTACTCCCTTCATGGTAGAAAAAAAGCAACCAAAGGGAAGACAGGGAGGCACCAGGGCAAGACAGAGCCCCCAAGAACACAGTCATTCACTCATCTAGCACATCCTGTGGATTCAGTGCCCTAGCTCAGTCACCTAGCACAAGGGAGAGTTATCCATTGTTTACCATAGCGGCTGGAGGGCAGCCTGGCAACTACAGCTCTAAGTGGCTACCCCACATGCCCAAAGAAGCTCCAACCACCCATCAATAACCAAGGAAAAGATCTAAAATTCAAATTCAGCCAGGTGTGGTGGTGGATTCCTGTAATGCTAGAGCCCCCAAGAGGCAGAGGGAAGAGGATGCTCCAAGTCCAAGGCCAGCCTGGGTTCTACAGTGAGGTTCAGGTCAGCCACATAGCAACAAGACCGGACTCAACACACACACACACACACACACACACACACACACACACACACACACGGTAAAGCATCTTAAGCCAGCAAATGTATCTACCTCTCTTTTAAAAACCCATAGTTACTTAAACAATGCAACCTCAATATAGACTTGCCCTTGCCCAACCTAGAAGATATCGGCTCATCTGATTAGCCTCAGACTCTGGGCTCCTCCATCAGGACACTCTGAGCTCTATGCAGAAGCAGACAGCAAGAACACAGATTCTGCTTCAATCCTTCCTCATCTAAAGGATACCTCTAACTCGGCACTGATGAACGAGTGATAAATAAAAGATTCCTGCCACGTGGCACTGGTCCAAGCAGAAAAAGGCGGCCACAAGACTCATGCGCAGATTCACACAGCAAAGTAGGGCTCCCTTTCAAACAGGCATACGATTTGGCCGCTGCGGAGGGGTGGGGGAACTATTATTAACCACCGAGAGATGTGGACACCGATAGCAGCAGAAACCACAGATGTTGCTGGGTTCAGGAGCAGAGGGGATGGAGAAGGAGGGACTAGGTCAGGTTCAGGCAGGTGGGGCCAGTGAAGTCCCTAGAGATGGGCAGAGAAACTTTGGAGTAACCCGAGATACCTGAAAGCACCTGGCCCCTGGGCAGCCTGCTCAGTCTGACTGACTCTCCCCAGAGACAGAGTGATTTGAGGACCTGCACCAGCCAGCACCAGAGAGCTCAGGCTTGGACTGGGAGGATGAGCAGGTGTGGAGAACTGAAGGGAGCACCAATCCATCTGCCCTGATTTAGTGGCTCACTAGTTTCCAGCAGTCAACCAACAAGTCTAAAGGCCCCAGGACGAGCTCTCAACTGCTCCCTCCACCCCCTACCAAATCAGCAGACTGGGAAAGGGAAATGTGTGTATGTAGAGAACATCCGCAAAGAATGCTCGAGCCAGGAGGAGTGGTACTCCACTCTCTTGCTTTAGATTTCCTGATGCCTTGGAATTCCATTTACAGCCCCAAGGTTTAATAGTTCAAGTAAAGGTGGGTCCCAGTGTAACTTTACTTCTGGAATTGTGCCTGCTTTTAAGATAAGAGCATGGATGTAGGGGAGTATTCCTTTCCCACATGATGGAATGTCTGAGTGCTTATAGTATGTATTGAAAAGCATGACCTTTTGCTCAGCACCACCTTGGGCCTAGGGCTGTGAATTCCACCTGCCCTGCTCCTTTGCCCATCCTCGCTTTGAGTATGGCATGGCTATAGCCAGCCATCTTGAAACCAGCAGACCCTGGCAAGACTGGGCCTGCTAAGAGTCTTCCATGGGGAGTAAGGGAGAGCACACCGGGTGCAAGGGTCCCTTCCATCCCCCAGGCTATATATGCAGTTAATAACTGCTGGCAGGAGGGAGACTTTCTTCAGAGGTATACTTGCTAGCAAGTCTCCCACGCTCCTGTCCCAATTAAATTGTTGGTTCAAGCTAGACTTGGGTTGAATGGCTCCTTTGGTCTGTTGTCAGTGCCTTGTCTGGGGTGAATAGATAGTTGCTCATTTCTTCCCAGGAAAAGCCACACGTAATTGTTCAGGGAGGTGACTTGGAGGTTCTGGAACCGATCTTGTGACAAATAAGATGTGATATGATTTAGCGAGGATGGAGAAAGGAGCAGGCGGGTGGAATTCACAGGCACAAGGCAGTGCTGAGCGAAAGGTCACCCTGTCTCCTGGGTAAATCTGTTATTTTCTCAGGAACCTCAGCCTGACTTCAGAGCATTGAGCTAGACATAGAGAGACCCAGTCATGGGAGAAGGCAGAACAAAAGCTCTCATCCCTCCCTTACCTCCCCTCCCCTCTCCCCAGCTTGTAAGGCTGAGGCAGATCCATCATGAATCCCTCCCTGCCTGGGGGGGAGGGGTAGATGGCTGGTTGCTCAGCATAGTTCAGTTTTTTTTTTTTCCTGAGATGATTAAAGCGCTCTTCTCACATTGGTGACTCACAGCCTGTCTGTAAGCCATTCAGCTGTCCCTCTGGTTCCCCACAGAGGGCCCTTTGAGGGCAGTAGACCCTACACCTCCACCAGGTTGTGGGCGGGTCCCTTGTTGGCACAAAAGAGGCTCCTTTGCAGAGACTGGACGCTGCAGCAAGGCTATTTCTGGGCTTGCTTTCTCTTCCTGGTGAGGAAAACAAGCACATCCACCCAGTAAATAAAGGCGAAGCCAATGAAAGCAGCTGTATCTCAAGAAGAGCCGGGAACAAGCCAGAGAATAAATGAACAGAGCTAGTGACAAAATGTCCATTCATTGGGTTCGCTCGGCAAACATTTACTGAAGGCATCTGTGCACCCGGCACTGGACTGGATGCTGGGGAAACAAAGATGCCCTTGAGAACAGTGACCACCGCCTCCCCTGCACTGGAATGGGCATGCATTTTAACCACAGCACCTTAAAGAACTAGGGATGCGTGGGATGTTTGAATCATGTGCAAAACACGAATGAATTCCACGGCGACGCTTAGACATCCGCTCAAAAGGTCTTATTTGTAATCTCAGTCCATAACATGTGTCAGTCAAGCTCACTGATTCTAATGAAAATTGTACCTGGTTTTATCCAGAAACCCATCCTTTGATAGGTGAGTAGCCGAGCAGTTTTCCCAGTGTGTGCCAGACCCTGGGCACACCGCAAAATGAGACAGACAAAACTAGCTTTAGAAAGAAACCAAGGAGCAAGTAAGTACAGTGCAGCTCAGCAAGTGCTAGACACAAGCAGAGCGGCTCAGGAGGTTCATGGAGTGAGCACAGATGGAGTTTGAGGGCTTCCTGAAAGCAGCAATGTCAGGGCCGATGAGAAGAGGGTATTGGGCCAGGCAAAGGAAGGAGGTAGGAAGCAGGAGCATCCAAGAGGCCAGTCTGCAGAAATGCAAGGGCATCAGAAGGTGGAGACACAACTGAACAAAAGTTAGGGGCACGGAATGGAACCAATGAGAAGCCTTTTTAGAAACTAGGAAAATGACAATAGGAAGGAAAGGAGCAGAACTAAATTCAGGAAAATGCTCCCACTTGACCGGATTAAGAAAACCTGTTAGCTGCGGGTCTGAGGCTCACCTCAGACAGACCACCTTTTCATAGGGAGAAGCGAAATTCTGACCCCTGCTACCACATGGATGAGCCTGGAGTTCATTATGCAAAATGAAGTAAGTCTCTCACAAAAGGACGAATATGCTGGGGCATGTATCTCAGTGGTAGAGTGCTCACCCAGCACACATGGGGCCATAGTTTGATTCTCAGAACCTCAAAACCTAAAAGAAAAAGAAAAGCACAAAAAAGAGGCTCATACATCATATGAGATACACAGATTATAAAATTCCTAGAAACAGAAAGTAGAATGGGAGTTGCCCAGTCCCTGAGAACAATGAGTGACCATTCCCTGGCCCCAGAGCTCCAGCTTTGAAGGATAGGGTCACCTTGCCACTACGACCTTGTGACCCAGTGAGTGACTTTTAAGGGCTACCTACCATCTTCTTTCAAGCAAGAGCTTAGATGAAAGTCTGAGATCCTAGGGCTCTAGAACTTAGGGTGTCCCCTGACTCTTTAAGGTGGGTTCCAAGTTTTTGTGACCCCCATACCTCCTTGGTTTGTGTGTGTCCTTCAGTTTTCATGTATTAGAAACAACATTTTTATTTATATATAGAGAGAGACATAGAGAAACCCTGTAAAGGTCAGAGGACAGCTTCGTGGAAGTCTGTTTTCCCTTCTACTATGGGATGGGGCTCAATCCACTAGGCTTAGGGAAAGTACCTTTATCCACTGAACTAGTTCCCCAGACCCATGAATTGGAAACTTAACCCCAATAGTGTTGAGAGGTGGGATCTCTAAGGGGTGACTAGGCTGAGTCTCAACTGTTCTCACATGTGTGGATTCTTTACAAAAAGAGAAATTCAGAACCACCATCCCCCACTGCCACACACACACACACACACACACACACACACACACACACACACACACATCTTGCCTTTCCTGTCTTGCTTTCTGTCATCCACTTCTTGTCAGGGAATGATGTAACAAAAAAATCTCTCACTGACTACAGCCGCACTCCTCCATGGCCTCTTCATCAGCTCCTGCCTCCAGGCTCCTGCCCTGTTTGAGTTTCTGTCCTGGTTTCCTTCATTGACTAAGATGTGGAAGTGGAAGCCAAATAAACTCTTTCTTCTGTAACTTGCTTTTGGTCACAGTGTTTCATTACAGCACTAGAAACTCCTAGAACATTCCCCAAGTTGCTTTTGGCCAGTAATTATATTACAGCAGTAAAAAGGAAAAACAAAGACAGGTGGTATACACCTGTAATCCCAGCGCTTTGTGCTGTATCTCACATGCCAAGACAGAGCAAGAGTGCCACCTCAGATCTCTTCCTCTTCTTAAAAAGTCAGTGATGCCATCATGGGAACCCTACTCTCATGACTAAACCCCGAGTTCTCCTCAGAGGAGCCATCTCCCAATAATTATCAACAGATGAATTTGGAATCAAGTCTTCCCAGGAGTCTTGGAAGGACATTGCACTGGCAGAACTGTGCTCGGTCTGAGCCTGGAATCACAGCAGCTTTGTGGGCACTATAAACAAGTCTTCATCTTCCATGTCAAGAGAGCCTTCTCTCCCTGGGATCTCTGCTCATGATGAAAACTGGGTCTGAGCAGTCCACTTCAAAGGCAGTAGAGGCACCGGGTTGCCCCTCTGAGGAACAGCATTATTCAAATAGGTTTCCAGGACACAAGCATGCATGGTACACACGAACAAATCCCTGATGAGGGGATCCAGATCATTTCATTCCTGAGTGAGGAAATTAATATTAATCAAAGAAACTCCCATTCAGACTTCAAATTACAACACAGCGAGGGTTCTTTCAATTTTGAAGTAATTTGATAATTTTGAACTTTAGAAGTATAGATTAAAGGTACATTATTTTCATGATGTATTCATAATATCTAAACTAGTTTTTTAACTTTTGGTACTGGAGGTAATACTGAAGATGGTTATCTTCAGAATTTTCATTTCTGACTAAAGATATACAATTTTAGGTAAGATAAAATAAATAAAAAGCTCAACAAGATGAAAATTTGTTTGATGAATAGGTGTGTTGGTCCACTTTCCATTTTTATAGCAAAACACCTGAGCATTTTATTTAGAAAAAAAAAAAACGGTTTACTTGGCACGCAGTTCTAAAGGTCTGAGAATATGGTATCCAGAACTGCATAGCTCTAATGAGGATTTTCTGAGTAAATAGCATGGCTAAGTGGCACCATGATGGGAATATGATCACGTGGTAAGACAGGAAACCAGAGAGCTTCAAGGGCTAGGCTCATGGATTTATAACAACCTGCTCTCAGGGGAGAAATGCTTTAATCTCTTCTGAGTGCAAGGCTCCCAGTGAGTACTCACTCTACACTAGGCCTCGCCTCTTAAAGCTTCCCTTGCCTGACTGTCACCACACTGAGGACTAGGCCTCCAACACATGAACCTTTGGGGGCACACACTCTAACTGTATCCAAACCACAGAAAATAGAGATGCTCCATTAGGCCACTCCTACCACGCTGAAGGCCTGAAGGGGCGGTGGACTGTAAACACTTCCGTGAACAGTTATGAGGACAGGGTCATCTCTAGAGCCTGAGGACGTTCCATATGAGTCTTTTAAAAAGATGATCCAAACAGTCCTTAAGAGGTGGGTGGGAAGAGGGCCAGAATGGAACTCTCTGGTCAGAAACACAACATCTGACTTTAGCATTCAACTTCCTCGGGAACAGAAGCCAAGAATATTGATCCCCCATGGAAACCCACGTCACTCATACAGTAACCATGTAAGTAAAGAGGAGTCCAACAGGAATTGGGGTAGACATAAGGCTAGGGAGGCCTGGGAGCCCACATCTTAGTTAGAGTTTCTGTTGCTGCAACACCATGACCAAAAAGTAAGTTGGGAAAGAAAGGGTCTATTCGACTTATGCTTCCATAGTGTCGTCACTGAAGGAAGTCAGGACAGGATCTCAAACAAGGCAGGATCCCGGAGGCGGGAGGTGAATCAGAGGGCATGGAGGGGTGCGGCTTTCGTGCTTGCTTCTCCTGGTTTACTCAGCCTGCTTTCTATAGAACCCAGGACCATCAGTCCAAGGATGACATCATCCACAATGGGCTGAACTCTCCCCCAGTGATCACTAATTAGGAAAATGCCTTACAGACCCGTCGTATGGGGGCATTTTCTTAATTGAGGTTCCCTCCTTTCAGATAAGTGCAATCTGTGTGTCAGGTTGACATAAGACTAATCAACCACCCCCTCCCATGTTAAAGACTCCATAAATATCTTTCTGATGATGCCCAGTTGGACACTTGCAAAAGGCTAGGGTCTCCAACATGAGTGTTACCTTTGGCATCTATCACTGGACAAAGGAAGAGCATCCTTGAGTTATTGCTGAGGTTTCCTGGGCCCATGTTCTAGGCATAGTTTGTTCTAGACACCCCAGGACCACATGGGGCCCATCCATTTGTGCTACCACTCTTCCATCACAAAAAAATAACTTACAGGACATCACTCCAGGGGGTGACGGACAGAGTTTGTATGTCCCTCCCATCAGTGGGCAGAGAAAGTAGAAAGGCTCTCTCTGGGAGTCTCTGGTAAAATTGTATTCATTTCAGTCCCGGCTCCATCACTGCATAGCTCCTAGGATTTGATCTGCCTGGGGCATTGAGGGAATGAAGAAAAGACAGTGAAGAAATGACAGACACACATAGACAGAAGAGCTGGGGTCTAGTGGACTGGATTCTTTGATAGAATAATTGCAGCAACCCAGAAACTCAGCATGCTCATTATACACAGTTGAACACAGACGTGGGGTTAGTGCATATAGCTGAATATGGAGGCAGGCTTATGGTATACAGCTGAATCAAGAAGATGGGATCTACTGATTTCTGTAGATATAGTCTCTCTAGGGGAGCAGTCATAAGGCCATAAACATTTGGAGGGGAAAGTTGGTAAAGTGTGGTAGACATTTTCTGCACACACTGCCAACATCCACACATGCACCGAGAGGGAAAGAGCTGGCGTTTTCCTGAGCCTCACCCAGGTAAGGCTTTGCTATTCCCACGGAACTGAGGCATTGGGATCTTTGGCACAGCTATCTCATGTCTACACACATCTGCGCATGCTCTCAGGGCTTCCTCCACTCCCCGCATCCTCACCCCCAGGCTGGCGTGTTTCACGTCTGTCTGCTGCAGTGAGAACAGTAGAACAGCAGCTGTCGCGAGCTTTCGTGCCATGAGGCACAATCTGGGCTTGTGGTGACTCTCTCTTGGCCGTAACTTATCCCATTTCCTCACGTCTCTGCTTCTAAGTCCACACTTCCTCTGCGGCTGATTGTTTCGGACATGTCTTCTCCTATTCTGCTGGCTATGGATTTGCTTCTTTTATAAAATCATGCCTTTCTCTCCACAGAGGTCATTGAGTGTCACAACAACGCTTTGTTTCATAGTTTTTCCTTTAGTTTTTCCAGCAGAATTTTAGCCCAAGCCACGCCCCATGTTCTCTCGCTGGAAATTATTCACATGGCAAACTTTGATCCATGTGCACTTTTCTGTCCTGTTTCAGTGTCTTATAAGGTGGCATCTTGGAACCGGTTTCGAGGGAGTGATTTTACATTCATGGTGCTGTGACTATCTTGCAAAACTGAAACTCTTTGCTTGATAAGTAACCTCCCAACTCTCCCTTCTGCAACTCTTGGTGACCCCAATTCTGTCTCCTTGTCTTTGACTCCTTTGTACAATACCTATGCATGGAACTGTATAGCTTTGTCTTATTGTCATGGGCTAATTTCAAACGGCCTCATCATTAGCCCTTGTATCAGAATTTCTTCTCTTAAAAGTCTAGGTGACTTATATTTTATAAAAATACTAGGTGTATATATTTCATCACATACAGACCATGTTGTTTATCTAGTTACCCAGCCATGGTCACTTGCAATGCTCACCTCTTTTGGTTCTTATGAACTACCTACCATGAACGTAGGTGAACAGACAATTCTTAGGGATCCTGTCTTCAATTCTCTTTTTACTTTTTGGCACACTTTTGACTAAAAGTGTGACATCACACCCAGCTAATTCTTTCGAATCTGCATACCAGACTAAACCTTCTGGTAAGTTTCCTTTTTGATAGGTTACTTTGAAAGGAACAGACAATTCTTAGGGATCCTGTCTTCAATTCTCTTTTTACTTTTTGGCACACTTTTGACTAAAAGCGTGACATCACACCCAGCTAATTCTTTCGAATCTGCATACCAGACTAAACCTTCTGGTAAGTTTCCTTTTTGATAGGTTACTTTGAAAGGAGCAGCAAATTCTCAGACATCCTCTCAATGGAATTTTTTTGGTTTTTCGAGACAGGGTTTCTCTGTGGCTTTAGAGCCTGTCCTGGAACTAGCTCTTGTAGACCAGGCTGGTCTCGAACTCACAGAGATCCGCCTGCCTCTCAATGGAATTTTTTTAAAAAATTAGCATGCTGTGACTATCTGTTAGTGGCCACCAACTGGGAAATGAAGTAGAGACTGGCTTGCTAAGAGGTCCTCGCACATGCTCATTAGGGCAAATGGAAGAGGGGTGAGTGCGTACGTATGTTCTCATTTTATTTAAACAGCAAGCAAAGGTCTGCGGTGGATTTTGGAGAGAAGACGAGCTCAGGAGACAGTGCCAAGCAGCAGTTGCTAGTGGAACAACGTGGGAGGTAGCCTGCGGTCACGTTGATACTACAGCAATCTGCCTCCTTAACTTAAAATGGCTCCCCCATACTATCTTCTGCAGTGTACTCTGTTTTAAAAAGGGATCCATTTTCACAGACAGCACCTTACAAGGGCAGGCTGTCAGAGTTCTTCCAGCATGCTTCATCTGAGCCCCTTCTGCTTTCATCCCAGGATGGCTCTGTCCTATGCAACACAGCTAACCGGGCTGCACTGTGAACTTTTCTGTGCTTCCCTGTGCAAGGTCTGAGGATCTTAAAATCTTTGCTAAGGATGGAGGAAGGGAGACAGCACATGAAAAGGAGCTGATGCCCTGGAAAATCAGGGGTTCCCCTCCTCCTGCTGATTTGTGTGACAAGGGAGGCAACCTTCCTTGTGAAAGGCTTGCAGACTGGATGCTAGCCTTTTAAATCCATGGGAAAACACCCAGCCTCAGTGAGGAACAAAGAGCTAAGGTGCCTGCGCTGGGCTTCATTTGCTGCATTCAAGATGCAGACTTTTCTCTGCGGATCTCTGCGGATCCCAGTCTCTTGCTGCCTGAGTGGCTGATCCCTATAGAACCCTACAGCAGCAGGAAGACAGGGGCTCTGAAGCCCCCACCCAGGTGGCGCCTAAATTCTAGAGCATTGGACAATGCTGCTGTGCCAGCACAGTAGCTTCTCATCTCCAAGTCGGAAGGGGAGGAAGGAAAGAATCGGGAAGTGAACGCTGAACTAAGATGGTAGCGTCCAGCATCAGCCCCCGGGGAACTAAATGGGGCTCTGACCCCTTTTTAGGTCCAGTTCCCTGGGTGTTTTACATAAATGTTAGAATTGATAACCTCCCAATATTTCTAACCAGAGAGCAATGAGAAGGGCGGATGGGGTGGGGGGAGGAAATAACCAGGAATCTGCAGCCTTTACAGTCTTTCAATTCCCTTTCATTCACTGGCAAAATGTGTGTTGCCTAGGAAACCGCGTACATCTAGGCTACATAGATTAGGCTGTGGGGGTGGTGAACTGAACTTTAAGTGGCGAATGCAGGCTAGCTATGAGCAAAAATCCCGAGCTAAATGTCTCGTGATTTCAATAGATGGATCAAAATACATTGTGCATTGAGAAAACAACACTTTCAAATTTTACTATGTATTTATGAAACGTCTCCTTTCTATCCGACTTCTTGAGTTACTTAAAACAATGATCCTTTGTGTACAATAAATGCACAGTTGAGGATTTGCCCTTAAAAATGATTTGACTAAAAGCACATATCATTGTAACAGTTTGGGGTCCTCCCTCTATAAAACAAATGATGGATTTGATTTTGCACGGAGATGCTTCTGCACCTGTTTCTTAAATGTTAATGTATCATTAAAACTAATTGGTGTGTAAGAGATATTGAATGAAATACATTGCCCTAAAGTTTTCGTGCTTGATATGTAACAAAGAGAGAGGAATCTAATAAATAGGCAAAAAACAAATACTGGGGACATGCCTAATTTTGCTTCCGAATAGCTCTTCCTTTGGGTTAAGCAAAACAAGGCTTTCTTTCTTTCTTTCTTTCTTTCTTTCTTTCTTTCTTTCTTTCTTTCCTTCTCTCTTCCTTCCTTCCTTCCTTTCTTTCTTTCTTCCTGTTTTTCCTTTCTTTTTCTAAGTTTGCAGATGAATAGAAAGCCATTTTGAAAAGAAGAGGCTGCTGTCAAAATTTCACACAAAAAACAGTTCGTTGCAAAAATTTACAATGTACAACACCACAATCCCAATGACAAGTTGGATGGGAACAATGAGGCAAACCACAAGAAAGAAAAGCTGGTTTTTAACCAGCTCAGGGTCTTCCAACTTTTAGGATTTCTAGTCACGCTGTTCCAAACCGCTTCCGCTACGAGAAATCCATCCGAGAGAAACGGCCCTTTCATCTATATAATCGTAAACACGAGTTTTTAACCAGCTACTTTGCAAAGATCTGGCCGTGAAACAGAAGCTGGAAGAGGAATCCATTAGGTGAGAGAGGCAGGCTCAGATTACCCAGTTTAGAGTTGAGCCCCCAGAGGCCCCTGAGCTCGGGATTGCTCCCTGACTGGCGCAGCTAGGCGGGACCGCTGCACAGCGGCATCTACAATGGCATTGTGGGTGACACGTTCTCTGTGTTATATTCAGGATAGCTCAACACCACCGCAGCCACCACCTCTAGGTCTATATCTGCAATAGCCCTATTGGCTGTGCGTGAAAACCTTCCCTGAAAACCCGGGCGTCTGGAAGACTGTCGGAGCCCTGTCATTAACTCGTTGTGTGACCTTGGGAAGTATTCCGTCTTTGCTCTTCAATGTCTGTAGGATGACTTGGTGGGAAAATCTGGGGTCAGGGTCTGGGTCTGGGTCCTTGGAACCCTGCTAGTGGACATGTGGGCACACCTTCCTTTGTTTTGCCTCTCTTCTCAACCCCACCCCGACCTGAGCACCCGCAGCCGTGTCTGGAGAACTCTGGCTATAGAGCTCCAGTCTGGGCACACTGGCAACGCAGGTGGAAAGGCCTTTGTTCTGGTTGCTTCTTCAAAGCCACAGAGAAACCCTGTCTCGAAAAACCAAAAAAAATAAAAAATAAAAATAAAAAATAAAAAATAAAAATAGAATTGAGTTTAAAGCCCGTCCTATACCTCCCTCCCCCTGCGGAAAGGAGAGGCGATGACAGCTTGCGGATGGTTCTAGCAGGCCCTCCCTCTCTCAACAGCTGCGAGCTCTACCCTATAGCGAGACCCTGAGTCACTTGGGCCTCTTTCCCCAGAGAATGAAAAGGGTCACATCACCTCCTAAACCACCTCCAACCTGGGGTAGCAGGGAACAGGCTCCGATACTCTCTTCGTTCCTCCCTCAGAAGAACGCAGGTTTATCTCACACACGCGCCCAGATAGTAACAAAGGAATCATTTTCTTCCTCGAATACCTAGAAAATGCGGGTTTGAAGGGAGTGAGGGTGCACCGCGTCTGCGCACGCGCCGATGTTAGTGCGCCAGGGTCTGCGGTGGTCCCTGGCTAGCTCACGGTGCTGCAGTTTTTAGGCGTGTCCCCACTCTTCATCCGCAGCATTAAGACTGGGACCTCGTGGTCGCTGCAAAGGAAGATAAGAATGCTCTAGGCAATGACGGTTCTCGGACCCAACCCCCTTTCCTTACAAAAGAGGAACCTAACGCTGGGAAGGACGTCGCCTGGCTGATTTTTAAATACTCAGTTGTGGAACACATCCCACGCTTTTGTGAACTCTTTGTTTCCCCGACAGGCCCGCCCCCAGAACTCCACCCTCAGTCTGCCGGCAGCACGGTTCAGGCAGCGCGGCCTGCCACACCCACTCCATCACTTGGGAGGAACAAAAGCCAATCACAGGGTGGAAGAAGTCGTTGGTTTTAGGCTGAGTGTTGTGTATTCTTGGAGTGGGTCAGGCAAGGCTGGGCTCAGAGATCCTTCTTTACCCCTGAATTCTGCGACTGCACCGAAGGAACAGTCAACAAAGACAAAGGCAAGGACAGCTGATGCTATGGGCGGAGAAGAACGCGCTCTGATGCCCTATAGTGTCCCAAGTCAGGCTCTTTGGACCTTTGTTTTACCAATTACACTGGACTTCCTGGGATCACCTGTCTTTTCCTAAAATTCTATGTAATTGGCGTCTGCGTTTGGACAGTTGTTGACCTTCAGGAATGAGGAAAGAGGCAGTACTTTCGACAGGTGCATTAGCTAGGCAAAGCCTGCCCAGTGTTAGAAGAGGAATTGGCTCGGGTAACGCCAAGTAGTTAGCTTAAATCCTGTGCGCACTCTCAACGCCGGACTGCACCTGCTGGAATTGCCATCTCTTCCCTATCCATTATTAGCCCTCTCTCAATCCCTAGCCTATGGTACTAATCACCCCGCTTCGCCACACTCCGGCCGGATTCACGTTCCCAGTTCTCAGTTCCCCCAACTCGGTTTCCCCCCTTCTCAAGTACAAGACAATGATCACGCCCCAGCTTCTCCCAGGAACCCCCACCCCTCGCAAGGTCTTCACACCCGCGCTGATTGGCCACAAGCCCATAGTCCAGCCCCCTGGACCGTCCCTGGGGCTCAGAGCATTACGTCAACTCGGCCTGGAGAGCGCCAGCGAGAACGGGACTGGGGGGCTTTGGCTGGGGGGCGCGGTCTGTTTGGTCCGCCCCACCCTCCCTGCATAAAAGACCGAGCCCACCCAGCCGTCGCCCTCAGCCCATCGTTCCAGAGTAAGTTTCAGGTGGCCCTGCAGTGGGTGTGGAAGGGGAGGACCATCAGACCCACTGACACACATCCAAGTCAACAAGAAGCTTAAGAGGCACCATGCGAGAGATCGTGCACATCCAGGCGGGCCAGTGCGGCAACCAGATCGGTGCTAAGGTGGGTCGCTGTTTAGGGGGTGGGGGAGGAACGGTAGCACAGCTCCCCTCGGGATACTCGGGCACCGGAGAGCGAGGTGGTCCTAGGTGAACCCAGGTCTCGCCAAGGGCGTACTTGACTTGCTTTGTGCAATCGGATGGGGCGTAGGCTCAGAGGCTACCTTAAAGCTTGGGGATCTCATTCGATTTTCTCGGAATTGTTCGGAATTTGGGCTGCTCCTTCTTTTCCTGGTCACAACGCGTGCTTGAAGAAGGAGCGGGTGTGTCGGTGGGCGCGCCAGTCTTTGGGAGGGGCCAGGACGCAAGGAGAATTGATTTTACTTGCTTGAACACCAGGCGAGCTGCGGGGGAGGGGAGGAGAGCGATTGTCTGGTTAGACGTGCTTTGAATTTAAAATATCCTACTACAGTTCCCTGGCCTCACTCTCCCCGCCTGCCCCCTTTCCGCTCCTGGAGTCCCATCGCGTTTGTCTCCGGCTGCCGCTGGCGGCTGTGACCCGCAATCCCAGGCTTGGGCCGGTTTTTTCACCCCCACCCCCATCCCTACCTCCTGCCGAGAGCAGCTGTTCTCCTGAGAAACCGCCCAGTTTCAACTTTCTGATCTTGTACAATGTAAGCCCTAAGGCTGTGCCCGGGTCACGCCACTCATTAAAGCTTCTGCAATGTCGGGTTATTAAAACTGGGTGGGGGCATCTCATTGCGATTCGGGGTGGGGTCGTGCATAGCTAAATGCAGACTTTTTATGTCTCAGTTTTGGGAGGTCATCAGTGATGAGCATGGTATCGACCCCACTGGCAGTTACCATGGAGACAGTGATTTGCAGCTGGAAAGAATCAATGTCTACTACAATGAAGCCACTGGTAATTATTTTTAACACCCCATGTTCAATTTTGGCACCCCTATGTCCTGCTCTTATGTGGCCCTAGAAGAAGATGTCTACTTTAGGATGACCACTCTTGGGTGGGGTTGCCTCTTTCGTGCCAACCAAATCCTTTGAAAGCCTGGTCATAGGCCTTCCTTTGTTTGGGGGTAGCACCAATCAGGAAAGAGGTGGTACCAAGCCCTTCTCCGCAGAGATTACTGCCTGAAGGACTGAACCAGCTCTTGTTTCCCTGCAGGTAATAAATATGTACCTAGGGCCATCCTGGTGGACCTAGAGCCGGGCACAATGGACTCAGTCAGGTCTGGACCATTTGGGCAGATTTTCAGGCCAGACAACTTCGTGTTCGGTGAGTATGTAGAAGACAGAAGGGCACAAGGTGCCAATTATCACTGGCATAAGGGGTGGAGAACTGTGATTGACAGATTGAGAGCTTAAATAGCATCCAGGTGTGTGCTGGCTAAGCCTCAGTTTAGGCTTAGAGACAAATAGTTCATTGTTTAATATTTATTGGTCATTTGGTGATAACTTGAAATAACTATATCTGACGGGTGATTAAAAGAAAAAAAAAGAATTTACCCAATCATGGTTGACTTAACCCTCCTTTGCTCTGACAGGCCAGAGTGGTGCAGGCAATAACTGGGCAAAGGGCCACTACACAGAGGGTGCTGAGCTGGTGGACTCCGTCCTGGATGTAGTAAGGAAGGAGTCTGAAAGCTGTGACTGTCTCCAGGGCTTCCAGCTGACCCACTCACTGGGGGGAGGCACAGGCTCAGGCATGGGAACCCTGCTCATCAGCAAGATCCGAGAGGAGTACCCAGACCGCATCATGAACACCTTCAGCGTCATGCCCTCACCCAAGGTCTCTGACACCGTGGTGGAGCCCTACAATGCCACCCTCTCCGTGCACCAGCTGGTGGAGAACACAGATGAAACCTACTGCATTGACAACGAGGCCCTGTATGACATCTGCTTCCGCACCCTCAAGCTGACCACACCCACATATGGCGACCTCAACCACCTGGTGTCAGCCACCATGAGTGGGGTGACCACCTGCCTGCGCTTCCCAGGCCAGCTGAATGCAGATCTGCGCAAGCTGGCTGTGAACATGGTGCCCTTCCCACGCCTGCACTTCTTCATGCCAGGCTTCGCACCCCTGACCAGCAGGGGCAGCCAGCAGTACCGGGCCCTGACAGTGCCTGAGCTCACTCAGCAGATGTTCGACTCCAAGAATATGATGGCCGCCTGTGACCCACGCCATGGCCGCTACCTGACCGTGGCTGCCATCTTCCGGGGCCGCATGTCCATGAAGGAGGTGGACGAGCAGATGCTCAATGTGCAGAACAAGAACAGCAGCTACTTCGTGGAGTGGATCCCCAACAACGTGAAGACGGCCGTGTGTGACATCCCTCCCCGGGGCCTCAAGATGTCTGCCACCTTCATTGGCAACAGCACCGCCATCCAGGAGCTGTTCAAGCGCATCTCGGAGCAGTTCACTGCCATGTTCCGGCGCAAGGCTTTCCTGCACTGGTACACTGGCGAAGGCATGGACGAGATGGAGTTCACCGAGGCAGAGAGCAACATGAACGACCTGGTGTCTGAGTACCAGCAGTACCAGGATGCCACTGCAGATGAGCAGGGCGAGTTCGAGGAGGAGGAAGGCGAGGATGAGGCTTGAGTTCCCCAGGCCAAGAAGGTTAGGGAAAGCTGAGATGAAAGCAGGGGGAGGGGGGCTTATCTGTGAAAATACCTTGGCAGTTTGAAGGAAGAAAGATGGTCTTAGGTTTGTGCTGGGTCTCTGGTGCTCTTCACTGTTGCCTGTCACTTTTTTTCTCTTTTTGTAATATTGATAACATCAATGTAACACTTGAGATCTTTCTGAACTCCTGTTGTAATGGCTAAAACCACATAAACCTTTGTGTCCTAATGGTGTCTTTTTTTCTTTCTCTTTAGTAAGTTCTTTATTATCAACTTAAATCCTCCTTTCTCGACACATAGTACTTTCTTCCATTAGAAAAGAATGAAAGCCCAGAGGCATCGCCTCTTTGGGTATGGCATGAGGTAATATATCTTGAACCAAGAATGACCTTACTCAATCCAAAAGGAGAGAGCAACCTGAATTTTAAAATGCCCTTTGGTACATGATTCATTTGCTGCAAGAATGCACACAAAGTGTGTTTTCATGTAGATACCTCACCAGGCCTTTATTTCCTTTATAAAGTTTTATTTGAGCAGTTACTTAGAGGCACACAGCACAGCATTTAAAGGAGAATAGAAAGTTAGTTTCCTCTCCTCCCGTGGTTTTTGATCCAACCTTCCTCTCTGGAGGGTGTCATTATTAATAATGTTGATAATTGGTAATAATCCCCAAGTTATATCATTTTCATAGTGCTGGGAATCGAACCTGGTGCCTTCTTGCATGCACTCAGCAAACATTATGCCACTGAGCCCAACAGCTGTGTTGGGGAAATGGGAATTCCCCGTGTAGTTATGCTGTGTTTTATCTGGCCTGCTCTTCCCAGTGGACATTCAGGTCATTTAGACTTTTTTCACATGATGCTACAATGAAAATTTTCGTGCCTGTGTCATTGTACACACAAGAAAATTATTTGTATAAGTGGGATTTCCTGCCTTTTTAAGTTAATGAAGTTATGGGCCCTCCGGAACACACGTTAGATATTTAACAGGTCCATTCTCAGGTTTTTCCCAGCCATAGTGTCCACAGTTTTACAGAGTTTGGACTAACCTTCATTTCAGTTTATTTGGAAAATACGAATTTGGGGAGTTTTCCTTTAAAAAGGCAAACCGTTAAGAATTTTCATAGTTTATTACACTCTTTTCACGAAGGCCCGGGACCCGAACTGTGCACTCAAGCCTGATCTAGGCTGGAGCGAAAGGAGTTATGGGAGTTCAGCCATCCACGGTCTCAGTTACGATTCTTCCACTGGAGTTACTGTAGTTTGTCAAAATGGCTCCGATATTCCACTCTAATCTGAGGATGAGAAGCAGACGATAAGTAGGAACCAAGTGTGCAGAATGTATTTATCTGCTCCTCTAGAAAAGAAAATAAGTCAAGAAAACCATGTTTAGGATTTTTCTACTCTTAGATGAATTCAAACCTGGAAAAAAATACTTTATATCTGGCCTTTTAATTTTTTTCCTTCTGTATAGGTCTATTGTTTTAAAAGAGGAGGGCATACAGAATATTTATTTTAATAAAAGGTTGAAATATATTTGGAAGCAGTTCCAAGGGGAAGTGTGAGCAGTGTCATTTTGAATAGTTTTTTTTTTTTTAAAGTCCACCCCACTACAAGGCTCCATAAATGGAAAAGAGCAGCCGTTCATTGTATAAGTATAGATCACAGACACCTGACAGTGAGCAGGGTTAAGTGGGTCAGGACCTTTAGTTCCAACTTTCTATATTTAATGGCAAACCGGCAGGTGTCAGTCCTGGCTGAGCTGGTGTAAAGCTTCTAACAACCTCCTTGAAGCGTGGCATTGGTTTTAAACACCCCAAACACTTGGGGCAGCTGCCAAAGTCCCCTAGGCCTGTCCTTGGCCAGGCATTTCCGACAACCTGTCAGACTCCTGACAGTAACTTTGGAAAGGGGGACGAATGACTGCTGAGCACCTTGTGGCATTCTGGAAGCGTGCATCTCTCCTCCCTTGTAAGAAAAGGACAGGCAGGTGCCAGCCAGCTATCCCTTTGGCTGTACACACAGAGTTCATGTGGGCACGATGGGTAGGTTGGATGCCAACCTGACCATTCAAGCAGATCCTCTGTCCATTCAAAGATGAGAAAAGTGTTCAGATCCTTGGATTAAGAGATACTATTTTTTAGACGCTGGTTTCCTTTGGTAGGTGGCCACTGTGTACTGGGATCTGGTGTGCATGCGTGTTGCTGGGGGGGCATTGGTGGTGAGATTGGTGGTGGTTGCAGTAGTTGTTTCAATTCTGATAAGTGTTCCGTGCCTCCCTAGTGTGCCTTGCAGAGGGTATTCACTTTCTGCTGCAAGGTCTAGAGGTTGGGATTAAGAATGGGGGATTTTAGTTATGTTGAGGCAAGAAACCAAACTCTCAGAGGGCTCCACATTGGCCTTCCCAGCTACATCAGCCTAAGGAGTGCTAAGGTTTTGTTAGACTAACAGCAGTTTGAGCTAAAATCTTTGCTTTTTCTGTGTAGTTCACTTCAAAAAAAAAAAAAAAAACCTGAAGATGAGTTTGCCTTGATTCTGCTCAAATGTCCCTAATGTGCACGTTTGCTAATGCAATTATATTTGCAAGAGAATTTTTTTAAATTATTTTATTATTTTATTTTGGTTTTCAAGACAGATTTTCTCTGTTTAACAGTCTTGGGGAGCTTGCTTTGTAGACCAGACTAGCCTTGAACTCACAGAAATCCATCTGCCTCTGCCTCCCAAGTGTTGGGATTAAAGGATTCTCTTGCACTGCTAGTGTGAGAGAAATGTTTTCTCAGAATCCAACAGTGAAAATCAGCGGGAGTTAGGGAAAGCTGGGGAGCCTGAGTGACACTGAAACAGGGGTCTCAGGTAAGACTCGCCTCAGGGTGCCCTTCCACCCGGCCTGGTGTCCTACTTAGCTTCCCACCCTTCTGCTAGGGAGAGCTGCTTGACGGCTCCTAGGAGGGCGATTTC
Organism: Arvicola amphibius; assembly: GCF_903992535.2. Lineage (NCBI taxonomy): Eukaryota > Metazoa > Chordata > Mammalia > Rodentia > Cricetidae > Arvicola > Arvicola amphibius. Next base: position 132,555,634 of record NC_052052.2, on the reverse strand, counting down.
CTCCGAGCCTGTCAGCAGTTTCCTTGTTTTCTAAAGGCTCTTCAAAGTTGAGTCCTGTATTCCCGTGTGGAGACGATTCCCTCTTGCCTCTGCTTCCTAACTGCCCTCTCTGTTATTTTCTTTTGAGATATTCTGATTGTCTCATACTTAACAAAAATTATGTTGGGGCGGTTCAGTCTATTTCACATCACTTCTTTTTAAAATTTTAAACCATAAATGAGCACTGAAAAGAGCACAGGTGTTGTAGCCGCTGACCTACTTTCTGAGTATAACGGCCACTGCCATCTTAGTCAGCAACTGTGACTAACAGGGTGGGGCCTGTTGAGGTTCTCATAAAAGGAGCGGGATCCTTACACCCTCACCTAGATCCTAGCCACTCACCCTCACCTACATCCTCCTGGCTGGGTGTATTCCTGCACTCACTGGTTCACCAACGAGACTTAACATGCAGGTTCCTAGAGGTTGTATGCCCAGCAAGGACATGGACACTGTGTACCTCTCCCCACATGCCCTGAGCTATGCATCCCTTTATCTGATATCCATAGTTTATCATTGCTTTTTATAATAAGCCAGTAGATGTAAGTGCTTCCCTGAGCTCTAACCTGCTCTAGGAAATTCGTCAAATCTGAGGACAATGGAAGCCACAGCTTACAGATGTTGGTCACAAGTATAATTGATTGCTGCTGGCATTTGCAGTGCAGGGCAGACTTGTGGTTCACAGTCCCACAATTGTGTGATATGATGCTGCCTCCAGGAAGTTAGTCTCATATCTGGGTTGAACAAGTAGATACCCACATAGTATCTACTGTAGAAATGGCTTGCTTTGGTGGGGAGAAATCTCAAGTTTGGAGGTATAATTTTCTGTATTAAGAGTAGAGGGAAAACCATCTTTCCACAGAATAATATAAATAAGTCTTTTAGGCTTATAGAGAGCAAGCACTAGGAAAGGAGAGAAGCTTATGAAGTATTTTCTGTTGAGGAGAAGCCTCATTTTCTAAAGCAACCAAAGACAAAATTCAAAACTTCTTGACCCACATTTCTGGTGTGACTGGGAGTATTTGGTTGTACAGTATTTAGGGAGGTATAGCTGTACACATTGTCCATTTCTGGATCCAAACATTTCTTCCTCTCATCTTGAGGCCTTCCTAATTTTAAGCTAGTAGATAAAACATATCCATGACTTGCAGAGAACATGTTTCAGTAATCTGCAGTGAAATGTTCATATCGGGTCATGCTGGTCTCGAACATTTAACAGCTAAAATGGACGGTTTTTTTTTTCTTCCAACACAAATGTGTTTGCTGTTGCTTATGTATGTGGTCACCAAGGAGAAGGAATCTACTCTAATGGATTTGCTAATAAGGGAAGACACATAGTACACACACACACACACACACTCTCACGAGTCTCTGTGGCCACATGAAAGGTGTTCCCAAGAAATTGGTTGGGTTCAGGAACATAAGGCAAAGGGTCGGAGAGGGAGTAGGAAAGAGTATGTGGAATGTCCGTGGGCAGAGTCGGTGGTTAATATCTGGCAGGCCGGTTGAGACACGTGAGCCTGTGGAAGTCAAGACAGGAAGACACAGCCAACATTCAGTGGCTACGTTATTCAAAGATTCAGCTCTGAGGAACAGACTCCCACTAAAGAAGATAGAATCTAGCAAGCTGCTTTTCAACTCCAGAGCTTCTTTCAGTTCCCTGACTGAACAGGTGTGTGGCACCATTTGAATGTGGTTTGTTTCCAACAGTAATCGCGTGGGGGACTTCATTCTGCAATGTAATGATGGTGAAGTGGTGTAACTTTCAAGGATGGGCACCATCCTGAGAAAGGGTTAATGTGGCTCTCTGTGGACAGGTGTCTAAATCTCGGTGGAGACCTCCAATTGCCCCGCACCGCGCCCCCATGTCTGAGCTCTGTTCACTATTACCCAGTTACCAAGCTTCGGGCAAGGGGCTGGAGGTTAAAATACACAGACACACACAGACAGAGAGACAGCGACATGGGTCATCCTTGAATTCCCCAAGAATGCCCCCTTTATTGTGTTCAGGGGCAGATTATATAGAGATAGCCAAGCCCCAGCCAAACCCACCAGAAACCACTCTCCTGCCATCAGGAACTCCTGAAGGTCTCATGCTCAGAGCAGCTGTAGGCACTCAGATCAGGGGATTACAAGAAACTCAGGATCTGGGGTCTCACTGCTCCCAACAGACAGGTTCTCTCCTAAGCAGTGGGTGACACGAGACTGCACCTGCTCCTTTCTTTCCCTCAGTGGCTCTTTTGTGCCTACTATGTTGTATCATAGCCACGACCCTCACCAGAGCCCAGAAAGTGCTAACGTTACAAACTTAGAAAAAGTGTGAGTAAAATTAGCCTCTGTCCTTTATAAAGAAAATGATTTGGAGATTTTATTATAACAACACAAAACAGAACAGCACAACATGGTTTTAGCATCTCACACTTTCACACTGTGAAAAGAGAATTCACACTTAGCACCTACTATGTGCCAGGCTTATTACCATTTAGTCTGTACTGTAGCATGGAGAGAGAGCTCAGTTGTCATTGATGAATTTGGGAGACCTTTAACGTATCACTTCAGCCTCGTGAATCCCCGCATGAAACAATTCATAAAATCTGTACAGAGGTCCAAATGATGTTAATGTACATAGAAATAAGAAAGTAGGCATGGCTAGTATTTGTGGACATGTGTTCCCTGCTCTATTTTAATGTCACTTAGATTTTCCAATAACATTCAGTTCAGGTACTATTGTGTTCCAAATTAATTTTAAACCTGCTTCTAAAGGAAGGAAGGGAGATGATTGGCTCACATTGTTGAAAAGCCTAGAAACAGACCTTTCACAGTAAGATTTAGAGTCTAGACATATATATCCCATGGTAGCTATAAATGCAGACCAATGCAAAACCATAAACTTTCCTAAGACATCATGAGACTACTTTCTTGGTAACCTGATTGTGCAATTCCTAGGCGTGAACTTTGTAGATGACAATTCATGTGACAACGTCAAAAGTTGGATGTGCCTGGACTGGATTTGGATTGTGTCCCTGGAACCTGTTCTCTCCTGCTCACCTCTGGCTCTGCATTTCCATGTCTCCCTGTTGCTCTTTGCAAGGATCTCCCCAGTGGTGACAACTGGAGGCTCCTATCACCCCATTGCTACAGAGAAGGAGCCAGGCTGGCTATGGACCTGCATCAGGTGCCCATCCCTGACTAGTTCCTGGGGACAGGGAAAAAAGGACAATAATCAATCAGTTTGTTCTCTTCTTAGGAGGATGAAGAGGAGCCAGAGGAGTGGATGATCTTAGCAGTCAGGGAATTAACTTAAGCAACTTGCTCCAGAATCATTAAGTTGTCAGCAAAGGGCACAGACACCTTAGCTTTCTGACTGATATGCTTGAGGTTTGCATGGAAGACCCAAAGGGGCCACAGCCTGTTTCACAAGGCTACCCAGAGCAGATGCTCAGCAGGGGACCTGATCCAGGGATATGCAAACCTTTAAGGTTCCAGTTTGTCAACAGGCTTAAATCTATATTCAGGGGGCTTGAGACCATCTGACACATTCCTTACCTTGCTATCTTTCCCAATCTCTGAGTCCTACCCTACATAGTAGCCAAGAAGCCGAGAAGTGGCACTCCTGTTACAAACTTCATCTCCAGCAGAAAATGCTGCACTTCCTCTCAGATCTGAGTGTCTCTCCATAGTCCCCAGATCACGGAGTTATCTGGGAAAGTGGAAACTTCCAGGGAAAGCCTAGTGGGAGGTCTTCTGGTCAATGGGGAAATGCCCTCAAAGGGGATTCTGGGGGCTGGGGAGATGACGCAACTGTTAGGAGCACTAGATACTCTTCCAAAGGATCCAGGTTCCATTCCCAGTACCCATGCTGTGGTTCACAACCATTTGCAACTTCAGTTCCAGGAAACTGAATCAATGCCCTCTCCTGGCCTCCTTGGGTACTAGGAATACACATAATACATAGATATAGGAGCAGGCAGAATGCCTCTACACCTAAGATACTTGTTCTTAAAGATGGGAGTGTTAGGTTGGGAGCTTAGGTCCCAGCCCCCAGGCCTGGTCTGGACTTCAAATCCCAGCAGGCCAGGTCCTGACCCCTCCCTAGGGGTGGAGTCAGGACCACTCCCCAGGGTACTTAAGTGATCCCCTGAAAGAATACCTGGTTTCCCTTTCTCCCTCCCGTGGGTTGTGTTCCTACGGCTTTCCAGTTTCCCCCTCGGGGCCACCCGAGAGCACAGATCTCCCATTAAACCTGGATATTTCTTAATTCGGCTTGTTTTGGTTTGGCGTGATTGGGAATTTTTGTGTTGTCAGAGAGTTCGTGTTAGGAAATATTCCTAACAGGGAGGGTAGAATTCTAGGACCCTGTTCTTCCTTTTTACTTCCTAGCTGCAAGAAGATTGGTATCACTCTATAGTATGTACCTTCTGTGATAAACTGCTTTACGATAGGAGCAAAATTAAGGGGGGCAAACAACCATGAGCCCAAGTGAACCCCTCTCCCTCTCTCCTTCTGAGACAGAATCTCACTGTGTAGTATCCCCAAACTAGCTTCAAACTCTGCTCTTCTGACCTTCACATCCTGAAACCCCAGGCATGTGCCTGCACAAAACTTCTCTTATTCTAAGCATATTATCCCGGACATTTGTCCCAGTCCTGGAAAGCTGATTAACACATCCATCTCTCATGTCACTTTGATATACATCATTCTCTTTACCCAGAATTCACTGCATGTCTTCTTTCCAAGAGTTCCTTAGCTGTGCATGTGTATATATGTACATGTGTGTGTGTGAGTGTACATGTGTTAAAGGATGTGCTCATGTGCTTTTGTTAGCGTGTTTGTGCACATGTGCATGGAGGTCAGAGGTCAGCATTGGGTCTTCTTTAATCACTTCTTTGGTGGTTTGAAAGAAAATGGCCCCCAAAGAAATTGGCACTACTAGGAAATATGGAGTAGGTGTGGCCTAGCTGGAGGAAGTGTCCCTCTGGGGGTGGGCTTTGAGTCTCCTTTCCTCAAGCTACACCCAGCGTGGAACACAGTTCACTTCCTGTTGCCTGTAGATCAAGATATAGAACTCTCCAGAGACAGTTCCTCCTCCAGTGCCATGTCTGCCTGCATGCTGCCATACTTCCCACTATAATGATAATGGACTAAACCTCTGGAACTATAAGCAACTTCAGTTAAATGTTTTCCTTTATAAGAGTTTCATGGTTATGGTGTCTCTTCACAGCAATAGAAACCCTAAGACATCTTTGCTTCTTATTTTTTGAAAGAGGGTCTCTCAGATTCTGCAATACTGGCTAGCCAGCCCCTGTCTCCACCTCCCCAGTGCTGGCAGCTACAGCCACCATTTCCTCCCCTGTCTCCCTTTTCCACGTTCCTGAATGTAGAACACATTTGCATTAGCAGCTTTGTGGCCCTTGTCCTCACTTTCACCATCTCTGTTGTCTGTAGTTCTGTCCTTTTGGATGGATTTTCCTACTGCTTATGGGCTTTTTTTCTGTCAAGTTGCAGTTTTCAGGTGGGAATCAGACATTGTGAATTTTTTGCTATTTGAAATTTGGATTTTGTTGCAGTTCTTTTGAGATTATGAAAAATAGAACAATACCTACAGCCCCCAAACCCTGAGGGCCAGTGCCCCTCACATTGGTAGATGTTTCAGTCCTACTGCATAGGCACTTACAGTATTTTAGACCTATGGGAGATCTCCCTGTGCTTTGGCTTACTTTCTAGCTCTTTCTGAATCCTCCCATGGGTTCTAATCTTGCATTTCCTTAGCTTAAAAGGACCCCTATGTTATGTTAACCGTCAGAGCATTCTTTCTCCTCCTCCTCCTCCTCCTCCTCCTCCTCCTCCTCCTCCTCCTCCTCCTCCTCCTCCTCCTCCTCCTCTTCTGCCTCTTCCTTCTCCTCACCCCTTCCTCCTCCTCCTTCTTTTTTGAGACAAGAGTCTCACTGTTTAACCCTGACTGTCCTGGAACTCTCTGTGTAGGTAGTGGGGCTGGCTTCAAACTCACAGAGATCCCTGCACCATGTCTGCCTCCCATGCTGTGATTAAAGGTGTGTTCCACCTTGCCCAGCCTGCAGAGCTCCCTTGATGAAGTTCTTTCTAGCCAGTGCTGTCTCTGTGATCTAGTGATGTGGGTTCTCAAAGCTGATCTCTGGTTCCTATTCTATGTGAGCATCCCCACCTCTTGCTGCTCCACAGCTTGAAAGCTACTTATAGATAGCATGTTGGGGAAACCACAGAGCATCTTCATTTGTTTCCTTTTCTCAGAGGTGGCTCTATCCATTGTCTCAAACCTAATGTTCTACTTTGCCCAGTTTTTAAAAATCTGTGTATGTATGTATGTATGTATGTATGCATGCATGTATATATGTATCCTAGGGATCCAGCACAGAGCCTGGAGCACATTCCACATGATGTCTTATCACTGTCTTTTACTCTCATTGAACTCCACCCCTCGCCTGTCAGTCTGTCTGTCTTCCCATATACTAATTCTTTCATTGCAGTATTTGTCTAGTTTATGTGTTCTTATGTGCTTTTTAGTTTACACTTTGCTCGTGATTATTTTCTTTATTTTTTAAAGTTAATACTATGTTTCTTCTGAATCTTTTTTTCTAAGTTTTTTTTAATTTCATTTTATTTTTTGTATATGGGTGTTTTGCCTACACCAGGTAAATGCGTAGTGCCTGTGGAGGTCAGAAGAAAATATCTGATCCCCTGGAACTGGAGTTACAAATGGTAGTGAGCCACCATGTGGATGCTGGGAATTGAACCCAAGTCCTCTGGAAGAGCAACAAATGCTCTTAACCGCTGAGCCATCTCTCTAGCCCCTATTTTCCTTATTTTTTAAATCTTTTTGCAGATCTTTCTTTTCTGACAGAATCTCATTTCAGATTTTCCTAATTTTAGTGTTTTCTTTCATATCTATCATCTTTTTAAAAATATGCTTGGGCAGGAGATAAATCTATGTAGACATTATTCTGCTCTTAATTTCTCTCACTTCTTTTAGCACTTTTATGGTAGATAGCACATACTCATAATCATAATACTCAGAGGTAGAAGCTGGAAGATTAGAAATTCAGTTATCCTGGGCTCCATGCCACAGTCTCAAAAACAAAACAAAATATAGTTGTATGGAATTTAATCATCATCCTTATTTTGTTTATTGAAACTGGGGATTGAACCCAGACCTCTCACAAGCTGGACAAATACTCTACCACTGAGCCACATCTCCCGCTCTGTAGCTCATTTTTAAATGAAATAAGTTTTCCTACTATTTAGGAAGGAAAAGCAAGCTCCCCCACCCCCGTTCAAAAATAACACGGTGCCGTAGCTCCCCCTTCTGTTGTTTCCATAAAACAATTTAAAACCATTCTTTATAATTGTTTGTTTATTTAGTGCGTGTTGGGTAGGGTGGTACACCTGGAGGCTATAGGACAGCTGTCAAGAGTCTGTTCTTTCCTTCCCCAGGTGAGTTCCCGCCATGGAGCTCAGATAGCTAGGCTTGGCAGCAAGTGCCACTACCCACTGAGTCATCTTGCCGGCCTTTTGTTTATTTTTAATTGCCTGCTTGGGAGCTGTGCACTCCAACACTCCTACGGGAGCCTCCTCTTCACTTCACTGTTGCTAGTTCTCGGTGGTCATGGAAACCGCTGCTGGCATTTTCCTCCTCATCGTCATCCCCCATCGTAAAGGGGCATTTTGATTGCTTGTCTTGAGAATTTAGAGCTTGTTTCTTACTGGGCATGGTGGCTCATGTTTTTAAACCCAGAGTTTTAGAGGCAGATAAATCTCTGCGAGTTTCAGACCAGCTTGGGCTACACTACCCTGTCTCACAAAAATAATTAAATATAAAAGTTACAAAAATAGAGTTTGCTTTTTGGCCTGTTTGGTAGGTGGGGGAGGTGAGGGAGACAGGTTAAGGGAGAACTGAAACTTGTGACCCCCAGCCATTCTCTCTGCATCTTCCAGATCAGCCCACTTCTAAAGTCTCTGGTCTCTTGTAGTTCCAACCGTCGTGCTTCTGTCTCACTAGCTATTTTCTTTCAATCTTACTTGGACACAGCGATGGAATGAATGTGGATAAATACCCTCTGACCTTCAGAAAGTGTCCAAGCTAAGCCAGTGAGGCAAACACAAGCGCATCCAAGCACCACGAGGAGCATGAGGGAAACCCAAAGAAGATATGGACTGCCTCCCGCCGGTTCTTTGTGGGGCGTTCATGGAGGAAACTGCACTCATTGTCCCCCAGGTGGGAAAGTCTGAGGGGCTTGCATATTAGCCAGAGGCAATGTCTTAAAAGAAGATGAATTAAACAGTGGCTTCTGAAACATCAGGACGTGCTGTCACAGCCAATCAAACCAGGTGACAGGAGCTGTCTCTACCGAGACCATACCCTACTGACCCCATTTTTCCTATTGTCTTTTTTTTTTCTGGTGTTATGGGTACACACAGGAGTTCATGCATCTGTTCCACCCTGAGCTGTGTCTCCTTTATCTTCTGTTGGTTTTGCTTCCCCTTAGAAACTTTGGCAGGCCTCTGGGAGGAGATAGTGACTGTTGCCTGGTGTAGATTACAGCTTTGGATTCTTCTGTTGAAAGAGGGATCCTGCAGAAATTTTGCGTTTTTGACCTGTGACATTGGCCATCCCACTCTTTGCATGACACTACATAGCCATGTGTCTTTGTCTGGATAAAGAGCTAGTTCCAGGACAGGCTCTAGAAACTACAGGGAAACCCTGTCTCGAAAAAAAACAAAAAACAAAAACAAAAAAAAAAAAAAAAGATCTTCCCCTAAATCGACCTCAGAGGGAGTCATGCTGACAGTAAACACAGCCTGGAAGTTTTGACTCACAGGGAAAGAGGTGGATGGAGGGAGGGTTGCCAAGTTCCCAGGGTCCATGTCCACCCTTCTGGACTTCCTGCAGTCCTGGCCCAGCTCGACAACTTATGCCCAGACCTTGGTAATTGCTGTGAGACCACACTGATGCTGAACCCAGCTCCTCACCCAGGTCGGGTGAGTCACTTTGCAAGTCAGTTCCAGAAGATAAGATTAGAAACTTTCTCAAAGAAGCTGGACATGAAAAAGCTAATCTCAATGACGTCCCAGCCACAAGTTTCTCCTGCCAACCCAACTCTCCTACAGATCAGCCCAACATTCCCAGTTCCCATAGTTCTACCACTTCCTCCTGCCACCCTTCAGATGATTTCCGAAGTGGTGTGAGAGCAACTTGAAATTAGTGTATCAGACACCGTGAAACTGGAATGGCCTCTGGCCCCTTCCTTTCTTTTACCCCTAGGCACAGTCCTAGGATGGACTCCTGGCCTTGGGCTCTGCAGGGGCTTTTGTTTTCACCTGTTCTTCTCAAGCTGGCTTTGATGTCAGATGTGGGTGTTCAACTCTGACTTTGGAAAGTTAAATCCTCTCTCTCTCTTTGTCTCTCTCTCTCCCTCTCTCTCTCTCTCTCTCTCTCTCTCTCTCTCTCTCTCTCTCTCCCTCCCTCCCTCTCTCTCTCTTCCTCTCTCTCCCCCTCCCCTTCCCTCTCCTTCCCCCCCTTTCTCTCTCCCTCTCGCCCCCCCCCCCGTGTGTGTGGTTGGTCTGTGTGCATGTATATACAGGTGTATACAGGTGCACTTGCTTATGCAAGCTCACGTGGAGGAGGTCAGATTGCTATCATGATGTCTTCCTCAGTCTTTTCTCCACCTTATTTATTTTTTTTTTTTGAGACAGGGTCTCTCAGTGAACCCGTACCTCACGGTTTCAGCTAGACCAGTTGGTTAGCAGTCTCTAAAGAGCCATCTGTCTCTACCCTCCAGCACTGGAGTTACAGACCTGCCTGACTTTTGTGTGGGTTCTGGGGATCTGAACTCAAGTCTTCCTGTTTTCACTTCGTCCTAGTTTTAGCCCTGTTGCTGCGATAGATGCCCTGACCAAGATAACTAAAGGGAGAAAGGGTTCATCTTAGCTCACAATTCTAAGTGATAGTGCATCACTGTGGAGAAGTCACAGTGGTAAGAGCTCGAGGTGATGGGAGCATCTTGGCTCATCCATAGCCAAGAAACAGGAATAAATTAATGTATGTTTGCTTTGATTAGTTTGCTTCACTCTTATAGTCAAGAAGTCAAACCAGGAAATGGTGCCAGACACTTAGATTAGGTTGTCCCAAATTAATTACTGCTACCAATCCCTACCCTCACACATAGATATGTACACATGCCAACTTTCTTGTTTCCTTCTACTGCTGCGACAAATACCACGATCAAAAGCACCTTAAAAAGGAAAGGTCTTATTGTGGTTTCCAGGTGACAGTGGCTGGAACTTGAAGCAGAAGCTGTAGAGGAGAACCGTGTACTGGCTCACCCCCAAACAATGCTTAGCCAGCTCTTTCTTTTACATCCCAAGACCACCTGCCCAGAGAATGGTGCCATCCACAGTTAGAAAGGCCTGTGTATCAATTAACAATCAAGACAACTGCACACAGACACACCCACAGGTGTGTGATAATTACTAGCAGAGACTCTTCAAATGGTCAAGGCTGCGTCAAATACACACAGTTCATGCTAACTAGGTCCCCAACTTAATCCAGACAATTCTTTACTGAGCCTCCCTTCTGCAGACGACTCTACATTTGCGTCGAGCTGACAAAACTACCACACACAACCAACACTTTATCCTTCGAGAAATCTACACACCCTCCTTCCTCCTAACAATCTTCCACTGCCTCTGGACTAGCCAGCTCTCTGTCACTGAGACAAAATACCCGAGGCAATTGACTAAACGGAGGAGACATGATTTGGGCTCATGGTTTCAGTGTACGGTCCTGTTTCTTTGGTAACTGTGGCAACACAGCAAGCACATTCTGGCCAGAGTGTGTGGTAAAGGAAATAAGTTCACCTCATGGTAGCTGGGAAGCAGAAAGAGGTGGGGGAAGCCAGAAGCCCAGTGTCTACTTCAAGGATGTGTCCTGTATTAGGCAAAGGTTCTTTAGAGGAATGGATTAGACAGAGTGTGAACACACACACACACACATGCACACACACATACACATGCACACACGTGCACACACACACACACATGCACACACACACACACACACACACACACACACACATACACAGCTTACATAATAAGGCTTGGGTGACCTGACAGAGGCTGCCTGCATGCAGGAGAGGCTGTGAAACCTGTAACTGCTCAGAGCATGAAGCTGGATCCCACAACAATTCTATTCTGGAGCCAGAGGTTTAGTTTCCTGGTGAGTCACTGGTATTCATTCCACAATGGAGGGCCAAAGAAGTCGGAGACTAATGTCAGTGAAAGGTGGTGATGGTGGTGGCAGAAGCAGCAGCTCTCTTGGAGTCCTCAGCAAGAAGCAAAGGCAGGAGGAACTTGCTTTCCCCCTCAGATCTTGTATCTGGGCTACCTACTACAAGGTGTCACCCACACTGAAGGGGAGCATCCCCCCCCTAAACACAACTCTGGAAATGAGCTCAACAGATATTTCCTGAGGCCTTGTCTCCTAAGCTTTTCAGATCCAGGAAAGTTGACAAACAAGAGTCATCACAGCCCCAAAGACCTACCTTCCTCCATTAAGGTCCCTCATCCAGCTGGGACAGCCCAGATCCAAACTACAGTGTGCTGTCCTGGAAGTCTCCATGGCCCCAGCCTAGCATTTCTTGCCTCTCCCTACCCCATGCCAGTCTCCCTCAAACACTAATCATAAAGGAGGGAGAAGGGGGCTCTTTTGCTAGTGTTTTGTGAAATACTCAGGACATCAAGTAGCTATACCTTCTCACTTTCAAGCTGTGTGACTTTGAAGAATTTATTCAACCTCTCTGGGGTTTCATTTCTTCATCTATAAAAATCAGATGATCATAGTACAAATCACCCTAAGGCTGAACACAAGCCATCAGAGTATGATGTTGTCATGGCTTGTCATTGGTGATGATGTGAGCGGCATTGCAGAAGGCGTCCCACTCTGGAGCAGAAGGCACACCTCGGCCTATTTCTCCTCTAGAGTCATGGCCAACACACAGGTCAGAGAACAGGAACAAATCGATGCCATGCTGTAACTGGGTGAGCAGGAGGCATGAGTCACATATTGGGCACTTTCCAGAGCAGTGGGTTGAATTGTATGGAATTGCAGAATTTGTGCAGAAAACCATAGATTCCTATCAGGGGACCCCACAGTCAGTCTTGAGCAAAGGAAACGGAGAGTACAGGTTTCCCAGCCCCCTGCACCTCTAACTCTTTTCCCTTGTTCTTCGCTCTCAGGATGATTCATGACCCAGAACAGAGTTTCAGAGTCCGCATCTGGTTCCTCAAAACTTGGCAACACCCTGTGTATCACCTGGGGTCTCCCCAAAATGCAGGTTCTGACCCAGTGGTTCTGGGGAGTGGCCAGAAATCCATTTCAAGGCAGGAGCTATCACTGCACCCTGAAAAGGGACTCTAGGATGTCATGGCAGCTGACTCATTGCAGCTCCAGCGAGCCCAGTGAATTCTTCTTGCAACATTAGCATGCCAAGACAAAATTAAGAAAGTCACTGCAGGGCAGCAGTACCAGTCAAGCTCCCTGCCCTTCCTGTCTCGAAAGCTCCAGATGCTACACTTTTTATTGTCTGCCCTTTAAGTCCAGTATATATTCTTAATACTCAGGACATCAAGTAGCTATACCTTCTCACTTTCAAGCTGTGTGACTTTGAAGAATTTATTCAACCTCTATAGCTACTTGATGTCCTAAGTATTTAAGAATTCTTTTTTCTTGTCCTTCTTCACTGAGCATGGATTCAACCATATTTATTGACATCTGCCATGTGACATATACTGCATGTAAGAAAAACTCAGTCTATGGTTTGTACTGTTGTCAGTTTCTGAAGATTCCAAGGAGCAAAGTTCAAGTCCCCAGTGTGGTGGCTTTGTTGGCTTGTTTTGCTTCGGTATATCTGGTGCTGGCCTTTAAACCCAGGCCAGATCCTTGAACATTTGAAGTACTTAGACCTTAGCGTGATGCTAATGTTTTCTGAAAGTGAACGTACTCCATGGATAACCCATCCCAAGCTTCCCAGTGCTCCTTCCGTAAATGCCAGCTGTCCTGTCTCCAAGCTGCAGCCCTCACCTTCCCTCTGTCTTATGCCTTCCTTTGCCACTTATCACAACTTTGACGTTCCCACAGCCCTTCCAGAGGCTTTTGGGGACTCTGACGGATTTCCCAGGCCACCCTGTGTCCTGACAGTTTTACATGGAGGTTCTACCTGCTTCTTCCTCCATGTAACCCCAGCTTTCCCAAGGGCAGAAACTTCTCGCCATCATTTCCCAACCAGCACATTTTTTGCTATGCTGCATTTTGCTCTGAGCACTATGTCACCTGGTTGGAATGCCTGCCTGCAGGTTTTCTCATCTGAGATGACTGTGGATTTGATCTGCTTCCAAATAATTAGCCCTGGCTCCTCAGCAGCTGGCGAAGGGCTGGGTCACAGACTGCTGAGGAATGAGAAATGTTTGGGGCGAACAGACGTCATCTGTGGTATGTAACATGACAGCCCAGCTGTCGGACAGCGTGGACAAGAACTGGGAAAGGGAGGGGTGAGGAGAACTTCAGGAAGGCAAGTGAAGGATCAGGGGGCATGCCAACAGTGTCTATCAAGAGCCAGGCTCCTCTCAGGAAGTGAGTTGTCAAGAATTTTAGATCTCCTTCCACAATGAAAATCTCTCTTTCGGGCATAATGAACTTGAATGGAAAGCCAAGCTCCTTGCTGCTTCTAAAACCAGTTCTAGCTTGCTTCAGTAAGGTTTGCAGTAGCCAAGTTTGCAAATCTGGTGACTGTTGTAGCCTTTTCACTTCTGTGTCAAAACCTATTCTCCTCCTCCGTGTATGTGTGGAGAGAGAGAGAGAGAAAGAGAGAGAGAGAGAGAGAGAGAGAGAGAGAGAGAGAGAGAGAGAGAGAGAGAGAGAGAGAAACTGACCAAGTGTCATCCTCTATCCTTCTCCACCTTATGTTTTGAATCAGGGTCCACCCTGAACATGGAGCGTATTGTTTTGTCTAGACTGGGAGCCCCAGGACCTTCTTGTCTGCCTTCCCGACTGCTGCCTGCTTCCAGGGATAGTTTTATGGTCACGTTATCACCACACCCAGCGTTTGTGCTGCTACTGAGGGTCTGGACTTCAGTCCTCCTGTGGCAGGCACTTTACCCACTACGTGCCCCCCCCCCAGCCCCATTCTTCCCTTTTGTGAGAAAAGGCTTTTGGAATAAATCTGGTTTTCTTGTTCTCTTAAAATATTCCTCATGCAAAAACACACTCAGTAGACTTGCTATACAAACACAAGACCTGAGGTTTGGATCCTTACCACCCAGGTAAAAGGCCAGGCATGGTGAAGCAGCCTGTAACCTCAGCGCTGGGGACATGGAAAAGAGAGGATCCCTGGGGCTCCCTGGCAGCCAAGTTAGCCAAAATGCTGAACTCCAGGTCCAGCGAAAGACCTTGTCTCCAAAAATAAGGTAGAGCTCGATCGAGGAGCACATTCAGTGTTGACCTCTGACCTCCACACACAATACATCATATATATATATATGTAACACATTATATGTTACATACATATCATACACACATCATACATACACATTATATATTACATACACTTCACACATATTGTATATACATATTGTACATTACATACACATTGTACACTCAAACCATACTTACACCATCGCTAACAAAAAAATGCTATTTTTCTGCATCATAAAATTGAATCAGCAAAAATGTAATATAAAGAAGGTCTGAAATAATCAACATCGCAGAGAAAAATTGCAAATTCCCATAAACTCGCCTCTTCTGGTTAGGATTAAGAAGGGATGTTGTGGGATCTGGTGGTAGTATTAGGGGAAAGTCAAATAATTACATGGACTTTGAGTATTTTTTAAAAAAATTTATTTTCATTATTTTCCTTATTTGTAGTGTGTGTGTGTGTGTGTGTGTGTGTGTGTGTGTGTGTGTGTGTGCCCATGGAGACCAGAAAAGAAAGTCAGATTCCCTAGAGCTGGAATTATAGGAGGTTAGGAACTTGGATCTTCTTCAAGAGCAGTACATACTTTTAATGAGTGAGCCCTCAACTCTGAGCATTTTTGCATCGTGTTGATTTTATAATACTGATGCCTGAAATAGTTACTTTTTAATTTTTCAGTCTCTCCATGTATACAACCCACCACCCATTTGGGTCCTTGACTCTTTATTCCCTTTGATTCTCAACCCTGGACCACTTTGACTGTCCATGTCTGAATGGACACACTGGATGACAGTTCTAATTTTGAACAAGGTAATAACCTGGTAAAATTCAAGCATCATAAGCTCATCATCCCAATTCCAAAATCTGAATCTTTTTGAGTGCTCCTAAGAGGGAATTCTACACCAGAAAAGTTTGTTTCATGCCTAAGATTATTTTAAAACATTCTTAAAAGTTACCTTCAGCCCCTGTGTATATGGTACATATGTAACATAAATGAATTTCATAAATAGTTGCAAGTCCCCTGTTTAAGATATTAAATTAACATACAGGCAAATATTCTAAAATTAGATTGTCTGAAGTCTAAAACATATCTGGTCCCACACATTTGGATAAGGAGTGCCTTTTATAATGGCATGAACGCCATCACTGGGGATTCCAGTTTCATGACATGACCACCCAAGGCCTCATCTCCTAAAGCCATCACTTTAAGGATTAGGATTTGAACAAATGGATTTCTTAGGGATGCAACGGTCTATAGGAATAAATGTCTTGCTTAGGATTTCCTAGTGAGGTGGAAAGAACAGACAACTGAAGCCAGAAAGGAACCAGGGACAAAAACTGGCTTAATCCACTTTCTAGGTCATACTGAATAATTTTGGGTGGCAGCACAAAGCCAGCACATTCCAGTTAGTGCTTCATTTACATAATGTCATTGCTGACTTCCAGGGCAGCCAAGTAAAGGAAAGGTGAGACCCAGCAGCGCAGAGCCCATGGTGCAGGTGGTGTTATGCAATGTGGAAACACGTGGAAGGAAGGTGACCCGAGGAAGGTATCCGGGCTCAATGTCACAATCCCCATGAGACCTACAGGCTGATAGTGTGTCAAGACTGACTTGGCCCTTCTGTCCTTTCTCCTTGTGTGACCAAACCTCTGGGAAGGTGCCTAAATTATGGGTCAAGACAGGAAAAAGTTTGTAACTCCCCATTCTGATCAGAAAAGATGATCATATATACTCAGTTATAATTGTTTTTTTATAACTTCATCATAGGTATGCTTATATAGATAGTGTATCTATAGGGCTCAGTACTAGCCTGGGTTTTGGGAACCCACAGGGAGATCTTGGAGCGTTTCCCTATGGGTAAAGGGTAACCAATGTACTCCAAAGTTCTGACCTTACGAGGTTTCTACTGAATGCCCTGAGGTTCACTTCAGAAAGCCCCAAGCAGTAGCTCAGAAGGCAGACTTCTCAGGATTTTGCAAGCTTTGATTACCCTTTAGTGGCTCTTTTCCCTCATAGTTGGTCCTTGTACAGCCTTATCAAATCTCATCTGCACATAACAGCCTAGCAGTCAGCCAATATTTTCAAAATACTATGCATATTCATGGAGTCATTGATCGTTCTCGAACTTTCACAGCTTCCCCTCAGGCACGGTTTCTCTTTGCAGTTCCACAAGCCTGCCATGCTCTGATTGGATGCCGGTTCCCTGTTCCACAATAAGGAAAGGTCCCAGGAAGGAAGCTGGAGTGATTTTGAGCCCACCTTACTATGTCTCTCCCTCCAGAGGCTGTAGTCATTAGGTGTTTATTTTCTCAGGACTGAAAAGAAATTTTTTAAAATGTTATATCCAGTTCTTCACTGTTTAAGACAGAATGGTGCTTTGTCATTTATTGCTCCTTATACACTCTTCCTAATGAAGCATGTTATCCCCCCCCCCACACACACTGCATGGTAAAATATAAACAACACATGGTTCTGGAAAACAGTTGAAATCCTGTCATTTACAACAGCACGGATAGACCTGGAGGAAACTGAGTGAAATGAGCCAAGCGCAGAGAGACAAAACACATGATTTCACTCAAATGTGGGATCTAAAAATAGGTGATCTGATAAAAACTGAAAGTAGCAAGAACAGAGGGGAGCATTGAGAGAGTGACCAGTCAGTGCAGGTGACCAGAGGACAAAGTTGCAAGGTTCTACTGTACAACAGAGTGATGGCGGTTATAGGGTACAATAAGAAGTATTAGTAATGACTAGGTCCAAGAAACCAGAAGCCTCCAAACCAGAAAGACCACAGGTTCATCATCAAACCAGTGGTTAAAGGCCTGAGGACCCCCAAGGAGTTGGTGGTCTCTGAATCCAAAGGTCAAAGATCCTGGGGTCTGATATTTAAGAGCAGCAGCAGTGAAAGACCACTGTGCTCAGAGGTAGAAGAGTTTGCAGGGCAGTGGTAGCGCACGCCTTTATTCTCAGCACTCAGGAGGCAGAGGCAGATGGATCTCTGTGAGTTCAAGGCCAGTTTGGTCTACAAGAGGTAGAAGAGCTTTCCTTCCTCTCATGCTTTTCTGTGCTAACTGATGTCTAGCCCACAGGATGGTGCTGCCCACATTCTAGGTCTTCACACCTCATTTGCTCCCTTATATGCTAACCTTCTCTGGGAAAACACCTCTCGGACACACTCAGGAGCTACAGATCTCTTCCTGTCTGCATAACACCCCAAATTAACCAGCAACCAGAGGCTCGCTGTTTGCCAGAACCTTGTGGGCAAGCTTTGAGACGTTTTCCGTGTTTTGACTTGGAAGGATGTAGAAGTAGCTTCCTCCTATTAGAACCAATGAGGTCATGGTCCAGAAACTGGGACCTGGCAGACTGACATCATGAATTTAATAATAAGAACCTGGAAGGGAATGTTGTAGTGTGGGGTTGCAGGCCGGCTTCCGGCTGCCCTGCTCCCGCATGCTTAGCTTTACACGCGAAATAACAACACACAAACTGTATTCTTTTAAAGACTGCCTGGCCCATTTGATTGACCGCCCCTTAGGTGGGTGGAGTAGACAGAACAGGAAGAGGAAGTGAGGTAGAAGGATCAGTCAGATGCTACGCCTCTCCTAAGTTAGACAGACCGCCATGCCTCTCCTCAGAGAGAAGCCAGACGCGATGAAGCTCCAGCCCAAGATGGACGTATGCTAGAATCTACCTGGTAAGGCACCACTTTGTGGTGCTACATAGATTATTAGATATGGGTTAGTCAAGATGTGAGTAAGAGGCTGAAAATAATGGGCCAGGCAGTATTTAAAAGAATACAATTTGTGTGTTGTTATTTTGGGGCATAAGCTAGTCAGGAGGCCTGGAACTGGGCCGCAGGAATGCAACCTGCAGCTCCTCACTACAGAATGTGACACCTCATCAGGCAACAGTGTGACAGATCTCAGGAAAAGAGACTCCATGTGACCAATCTCCACAGCAGCCTGATGTTAAACACACTTTCTCTGGCTTAGAACCCACCTCAGGGAAAAGTTGACTACGGGTCTAATCTACACTGTTGTTACTACCATAGGAGCTCATGAGATAAAAATTAAATATCAAAATAAATGAATAAATTTGAGGAAAGATTTAGATATTTTTATTTACACATGTTTATCTACTAAAATGCCATGTTCTCCAGCAATAGATGCTATTCACTTTAAAACACTGGCAACATGATGAACAATAGTAAGTGTTAAATATAATTTGTGTTCTTTAGTTATCAGTGAGGACTGGCACCACTCATATAGCACAGAGTGAGAATTAATTTTAAACCCACCGCAGTGCCATGAATGGATATGAAACCGATACAATTGACAGTTATAGCCTTGAATCTATGAATGTACTCACATGTGCAGAATTGTCAGGCACCAAATAGGTCACTTAAAAGGCAGATTCTCTGAGGACTGAAGATGTAGCTCAGTGGATAGGGTGCTTGTCTAGCACACATGAAGCCCTTAGTCTGGCTCCTAACACTGTATAAACAGAGCTTATTGACATATGCCTATGATCATGGGAGATGGAGGCAGGAGGACCAGAAGTTCAATGCCATCTGAGGTTACTTGCATAGTGAGTTCAAGCCAGCATTGGCTACATGAAATCCTGTTGGGTAGGAATCCTCACCAGACCTTCTGCCCATATTCCTGAATCATGAGTCAGTTCTCACAGCATCAGCTATCGGTCTGCTATATTCAATCAACAACCCCCCTAAGTCATGAAAACAATGACTTGGCACCACAGCCTTGTCTACTCCTTTTAACATTTATTCACCCACTCATTTAGGCAGCAACCATTTATGATGTTGGGCACCACAGGTGCAAATATAAACAAGGCTCTGTTTGTGCCCCTGGACTCTAAAAGTCCCGGTGATCGAGAGTGCCATGGGCTTCCCATGCCTTTATCCATCCTAGTATAAACTTTGTTTTTAATGCCAGTTGTCCAAAAGTGGCCAGAGATGTATGCTTTGGTTGAGTGGATTACTTTCTTAAGGCATTAAAAGCAGAACCATGGGTGGGCGAGGTGACTCGTGGTAAAGGCACTAACCACCACCTTTGACTGCCAGAGTTCCATCTGAGAGCCACACGGGACGAGGAGACAGCTACATTCTAAGAGTTGTTGTCTTCCCTCCACCATGGCACATAGACTTACACACACAAGATAAATACATGTGAAAAAATTTAAAGCAGAATTATACCGTGATCTAGAGAACTTGTGTCCACGTGGTGGTGTAATCTCAACCCAGCACATGCTTCTACTTCCTGCCACAGTAGGGTTCATCAGATAAAAAATGTTCCTTCTAATGAGAAAAACAATTAAGCATTGAAAAGTGGAGAACAAGAAAATACAAGATAAAAATAGGCCTTACCAGACTGCTTTATAGAAAATATTTTTAATGAGTGAATTTGGTTTTTTGGTGTTTTTTTTTTTTCTTTTTAAGATAGAATTTCTGTGTTGCTCTGGCTGTCCTGGAACTCACTTTGTAGACGAGCCTGGCCTTACACTCATAGAGATCCACCTGCTTCTGCCTCCCAAATGCTGTGATTAAAGGTGTGTGCTACCACTACCTGGCTAAAGTGTAGATTTGGAGGTAGTGTTTTTTTTTTGTTGTTGTTGTTGTTGTTGTTTTTTTTTTTACCATATTTCACCCTTTCTGCATTGTATATTTCTGAGGAAGCCGGCACGATAGCCACTAACCATACCGTGCATTCTAGCTAAAACTCTTGGTCAGTTATGAGGAAATCTGACTTATACTTCAGGCCTAGAGCTAATCACTAACCCTTCTTGGAAAGAAGACGAAGAAGAAAAAAGGAAACTCTCTTGTCTGCTCCACCTTGACTGAAGGTCGAGAGCTTAAGCCTGCTCTTGCTCTTCAAAGTTATTGGTAAGAAGTCTGATGTAAGGAGTGGCTACAAACGAGATATCCTGACCTACGGTGTCATAACTTGGTGTTTTGGATATTAAGATGTCCCATTGAGCTGGGTCTGCTCCAACTTGACCAAAGGTTAGAGAATTCAGACTTATCCCTGCTCCTTCAAGGATAAGACAGGAGGTTTGACCCAGAAAGTGATTGCCTATAGGATACTTGGTCTAAGGTGTAGTCGTTGCAAGTCCTGCCTAAAACATCAGCATGCTTAACTCAGGAAACAGTGGCTTGATGTCTCAAGTATTGAAGCAAGTAATTGTTCTGTTTGTTCTTTGTATCATATTAAAGCAGTCTTTTGCCTTCTTTCCCCCTTTCTGGATTGGGGTATATAAGCTTATGGAAAAGAAATGTGGGTGTATTCAGTAGTCATTGGATAGCCCTCCCAGACCTATCCTGTGTCTCTGTACTTCTTTCATATCTCTGTTCCTCCAACCTAATTTTTCTAATCCACATGCCCCTACCCTGGACTATGCGAACCCTGTTGAGGCTGGGCCCTGACAGATATCACCCCAACATGTGGCTATGGTACTCTCTGTGGCAGTTTAAAAGTAACTGGCTCCCATAAACTTATAAGGAGTGGCATTATTAGGAGGTGAGGCCTTATTGAAATAGTTGTGGCCTTGTTGAAGGAAGTGTGTCACTGTGGGGGTAGGCTTTGAGGATTTGGGGGGTTTGTTTTGTTTTGGTTTTGCTTTTGCTTAAGCTTCTCTCAGTTTCACAGTCGACTTCCTATTGCCTTCTGATCAAGATGTAGCCAGCACTATGTGTCTGCCTGCACCCTGCCATGCTCCCTGCCATGTTGATAATGGACTGAACTTCTGAACTGCAAGCAAGTCACCCCAAATAAATATTTTCCTTTATAAGAGTAGCCGTGGTCATGGTGTCCTTTCACATCATTAGAAACCCTAAGACACATAAATCCAAAGAACAACACAATTATCCATTGTGTGTGTTCCTGTAATATCAGATGTTACATCTTTATTTGCTGGTGTCTGTGTGTATGTGTGTGTTGCTGAATTATCTGAAAGCATATTACAGATAATCTCTTAGCAATTGACTCCAAATATTCCTGCCAACTTTTCCTAAGGATAAAGACATCCTCTTACATACCTATAGTGCCATTACCATATCCAAGAAATGTACATTGGTATCCAATAGGACCACCTTGTAGTAAGCTGCCACCTCTGGTGACCTATGAATATTGGTACTGCCCTGAACCTGGTCCCTGAACTTTTGTCTCTTCCTACAATTGTTTAGGGTTCTTGATTAAGGTTCATTTTCTACTCTAATTAAAGAGGGCTATTTAATAATTAGATTGGGAGCGCATCTCTGCAATTTACCCTGTGTGAATTGGGTTTAAATCCTGTAATCTGGACACACACACACACGCACACGCACACACACATGCATGCACACACCAAAAATGCAAACGTCTTAAAAGAATTAGATAGTGTTGGCATCGCTGTTTTGGTTTTGGTTTTGCTCATGTTGTTGTTTCCTTAGCTTCTCTATGTCACTATAATTGAATGGTGAAAACAAAAGCAAATGTACCCAGGGTTCACTGGGGCAGAAACAAAAACCATCAAGTGTGGAGCAAGAGAGTCCTATGGGGGAGAAGTAAAAGGACAGTCCATCTCAGTTAGAGAAAAGCAGGCCTGAAGATACCAAGAGAAATGGCAGGCATTAAGACCCAGTGGTGCCTGCATCTCCAGCCTCCTGCACAAGCTTGCTGAATCCCCTTCTAGCTGTCACATCTACCTGCGGAAGTAGTTTATCTAGCACTGACAATTTATTCTTCAGGTCCTTGCTGGGATCCGTGTTTCTCCAATGTCTGGCCATTGCTTTCTTGGTGTAGCTGTCTTAAAGTATCTGTTCTCTACGTTAGCTGGACAGTTTTAGATGCGAACGGCTTGAAAAAGTGTAAATCCCTCTGATGGATAACCTCCTCCCTCCGTTTTAAAGTGTTCAGTAACATCCCTCTTAGAAAGCAGGAAATAATATCATGTGAAACAATGTGTTATAATCTAAAAAGCCCACCGGAAGGTCTGATATTAGTTCCTTACTCTGATACAGGAAATGCATTAACCTTATTGTGTGGCAATAGAACTGGTTTTGGTGTTTACTTCAGGTCTCTCAATTCCACAATCCTACTAGGAATCCTTAAGAAAAAGATTGGGATGTCTATGGCACAGGATTCCCCTGAGGGCTCAATGGTAACTTTTGTGGATGCCACTATTTTGATGTTGCTCACCAAGATGGTGGTTAAGTCACACAGTTACCTCCTTTTTGATGAGGATATTGGCCAAGATGGCAAAAAAAAGCCAGTTTGTTACTTGCTGCCAGTGGTGTGCTCAGTTCCGTGATAAAGTGAGTCCATCTCCAATCAGGGCTTGAACCTCTGTGGGAATCTCATGTGGATAGTCACCCCCTTTATTTTTAAAATAAGCTTCCATTGGGTATGGTTAATTTTGGTGCATTTTTTAAAATTGCAACTTTCTTGATTATAACATTTAAAACAAAAATACATTACTAAATTTTTTTAAAAAATCATTCATCCAAGTTAAATTTGCATGGAAATTACTTTCACATATGCCCCAAATAGCAAAGAAAAGAAACAGAGAAAGCAATTCAGTGATCTCAACCCAAAGAAGGGGAGTGTTGTGAAATATTTTACCTGTTGTACAGGTATGCTACATTTGTTTCTGCTGCTATTGTTAAGGATGCAAAGACATGGTACATTTGCTTAATTAAATAAAATTAACCTGGGATCAGGAGGCTGAGTCAGCAATTAGCTGACAGGAAGTGGTAGGGAGGTACTAAGGGTAGCAAGGGTTATTTAGTGGGGGCTGAGCAGAAGGTTGGCCCTATTTCGGGAGATGTGAACCAGGAGAAAAGGTTAGCTATTTTGTTATTCATCCTCTCTGAGCTAACAGGATTTCATCTCAACCTTTGAATCCTGAGTTCTATAGAAGGACAGAGATTTAGACAAAGTTCCCTTTAGTGGCTGTGATAGAGCCTGTGCCTGAGGGAACAGAATCCCCTCCAGGCTACAGGCCATGCAACGGAACCACTACTGGTAACTGCAATTATTGCAGAATTGCAATTGTTGATCAGGACAGTAATCCTTAAGATGAAACCATTGTATTGAATGCAAAATGTTTGGTACCCAATGTGGAGAGTCAAAATGTAGTTTTTTTTTCTTACACTTTGGGGGCCTGCCACCCAGCTCCCAAATAAATACACAGAGACCTATTCTTACTTGTGAATTCATGGCCTTAGCTTGTCTTGTTTCTAGCCAGCTTTTATTAACTTAAATTATTCTGTCTACCTTTTGCCTCTAGGCTTTTACCTGTCTCTATTCTATAGTTCTTTCTTCCTTCTTACTCCATGGCTGGCTATACTGGCCCCTGGCATCCTCCTCTACTTCTCCTTTTCTTCTTTTCTTAGGTATTCTCTCTGCCTGGCAGCCCCACCTATTTCTCTTTCCTGCCTCGCTATTGGCCGTTCAGCTCTTTATTAGAACAATCAGGTGTTTTAAACACAGGCTCACAGAGTTAAATTAAACAAATGCAACATAAAAGACTGCAACACATCTTCACATCACTAAACAAATGTTCCACAGCATAAATGAGTGTAACACATTTTCAGCCAATAGTCCACAAAAAGGGAGTCCATATTGGATTATGGAGTGGCTAGAATCACAGTGTGAGATCCCTTCCAATGACTTCTAGTGAGGGAGAAAGAGAAATTAACCATCACTCAAATTTCAAGTGAAAACAACAGTGGGATTTTTGTCTTTTTAATTTGCAGAGGGACAGAAGAAGGATGAAAAGATAAAAGCTTTAAAAACAAAACAAAAAAAAAGGTTTATCTGTCATAGGCTGAGAACAACTTCACATATCTCCCTAAAGAAAGTAGCTCAAGGTTTCTCTCCCACCATTAAAAAAATGTTTAATTTTTTAAATAAGTGTGTGTGTGTGTGTGTGTGTGTGTGTGTGTGTGGTGTATATATATACAGGAACCTGTGAAAGTGAGAAGAAAGCACCTGCTCCCCTTCAACTGGAGTTACAAGTGATTGTGAACTGCCTTGTGGCTGCTGGGAATTGAACTGGGCTCCTCTGCAAGAGCAGCCTTCAAGACTGAGGGCTCTCCTCTCATTTTTCTCAGAAAGCAATCCTCTTCCTCTCTAAAGAACTTTCACACATTCTTAACTACTTGTTAATGGCCCTTTTCTTTGATTTAGGAGAGACAGAAAACAAGAGGAAAGATAAGACAGAATCCCCAAGTTTGAGAAGACACATTAATGGGGTAAAGGTGAAAGACTTAATCTCGCTGGTAAAGATCATTGAGTTTCCCAGAAGCCAGCTATCAATAATTAACTCTAAGAGATCTTTCATTTCAGCTCCAATTTCACAATGGCTGTCATTGTGAAATTTTGGTCAAAACAACCAAAAAACATTCTCTTGCTCTTTGATCAGCATTAGGATAAATTCTAAATAGGAATCTCCCTATCAGAGAAAAAGGAGAAACAAAATTGCCTTCCCTCATTTTGGATTGGTCAAATTAGACAAAGAAGAGAGGGCTGGCCAGATAGTAGTGTCCAGAGTCAGGGACTGTCCAGGATATGTCAGGGCAGATCAACCAGAGGGAGTCCATCATGGGAGAAAGAAACTGTCAACTCTTTGTCCTGGGCAAGGAAGGAGCCAGAAGAATGCCATCTTATTGCTTATGAATGGCCTCTTTCCCTGACTGTCTGCCTGCCAGAGAGTTCTCTGACCCCTCTGTTCCCTCTTGCACTGCCCTTTCTGGAGCACAAAGCCTGAATCCATATTCTGTCAAGTCCGGGTCTTTGCCGGGCACTCTCACCCATCAGCTCCAGATCCCAGCAGAGAATGGCTTCATACACCGCTGAACAAGCCCACCGTTCCCCAGCCCTGTGGGCCAGGACCACAGTGAGGCTGCTGTCTCTTGACCACAATCTGAGACTACTCTGCAACTGGTGGTTGATATCTGAAGCCATAAGTGAAGATGTAACAGGTTGGCCCACAGATGTGTCCTTCCGTATGTTACCAGAGCAGATGGATTTTATCCATATGCGGGAGGGGATTACATCCACATAGGTGTCAGCAGGGCCAGGGTGTCTCTGCTTCTCAGTAATGGGTAAAGGAAATGCTTTGCATGGAGGAGAGCAGAAAGGTGAAGGTGGTGATGGCGTGGAAGGCAGTTACTTCTTCTTCCTGCTCACCTGGGAAGCAAATTCCTTAAGTCCCAGTGATCATTTTCCAGGTCTGCTGGGGAAGTAGACAATAAGCAAAGCCCTGGCACCAGGCCAAACAGGATGTGTGACCCAGAGACATGCTAGTCCTGTCCCCGTCCTGGTCTGGGAACTGGAGAGCACACTGGCAAGCCTTTTCCCATGGGCAGGGCTGGGGGAAGGGAGGGCTTTCTTTTCTCATGGGTCTCAAAGGGTCCCACCTCATCTGAATAAAGAGGACTCATTCTTGCTCCAGGGACACCCCTGCCGCACCCCACCCCCAGAAAAAAACCCAGGGTTTGAATAAAAATAGAAACGAGCTCAGTGCTCTCACAAGCAAGGTTCTCAATGGATCTGGACCTTCAGTGAGTGGAAATAGCTCATTTGAAATAAAATCCCACGGACAGCCTTCTGGGCTTTCTGTTTTTGCCACATTAACACCCCAACAAAGGGCTGCAGCATCATCACTAAGACAGGAAATGAGGGGGTGAGTAGACATTGGCTGCATTCCCCCTTCCTCTGAGTTCAGGCAGACAATCCTGGAGGCTGGGTGCTGGTTGCCTAGGAAACAGCTTGAATGTGAAACTCCAGAAAAAGCGCTGTCTGCATCAGGAGATGCAATTACTGTTTTTTTTTTTTCTTCCTTTCTTTCTGGTATTATATGATGTTGGGGGAAGGGAGGAGCCTTCCTTTAACTCTTCTGAGCCAATTTCTTTACACATAAAGAGATAATTGATTCTTTCTCTCCCTCTCCACTTATTAGGCTCCAACTGAATTAGCAGAATGTAGATGAGGCGAAGACATAGATTTGGTAAATGAGAACTTAGTTCCATTTTTGTAACTTGCATGATAGTAAAAACCCAAGTAAGTTTCGTATTACTTTATTTGTATTAGATTACTGGTCTTTTGGAAATTGAAAAATCATCAAAGACACAAATACTTGTAATTCACCACTTCTGAAAACTATGAAATTATTATAAGCAAAGCTGCAGAGTGGGGGGTGGGTGCTGAAGTTTCTCATTAAATTACTCGCTTTCCCACTACTTGTGTTCAGACCCAACTGAGAGAGACGTGGAGTCAGCAAACAGCAGGAGTCACCTGCCTGGGGAAGAGCAATGAGTGTTTTAATAGCCCTGCTCTAACCGGAGAGAACCCACACTCCACAGACAGGTAGTGCTGGACTTCCTCCGCCACACCCAGATTTAGCTCCCAGCCAAGGTTGTGCTCATCCGCGCTGTGGGTAGCAGTACACACCCTCTGCAGACACCAGCGAGGTCATGTCTCATTAGAAGGAGCTCTTAGTCAACATGCACTTTTGTAGACTTTAAAAACTACAAGTCTGTCGTTTAACTAACGAAGCAGATGTTGAAGAGACTGCCAGACTTCTAGGAAGCTTTCATTTCCCCAGCTGTGGGTAGCCAGGGCTATCAGGGTATGGCTTTGTCAGAGTTCTCTTCAGGTTGAGAGAATAGCCTCCCGGAATCATGGCCCTGATGGTCAGGCCTAGTCAGGGGAAAGGGGGCACATGGGCATACTCCCTTGCCTCAAGTGGGGGCATCTCTGAAGAGTTCTCTGGAATGGCTGATACCAACTCAGCTTGTGGCTTCTCCCATCCTATTCCCTCTAGTTTGCACCACGTTTCATGTGTAAATCTCTGTCTTTCTCCCAAGGGACTGGTTTGAGAAAATTCATTTCAAAGTGGCTACATCATGCCCTTAGGATGTAAGAAGTGTTAGGCCGCCGTGGAGACTTGTATCCTCATGTGTTTATACGATCATGTTTCATGTTTCCTTCAGCTTCTCCCCCGGTTCTTCTCTGCAGTGCCCCTCTCTATGTGGTCTTGGACCTCCCAGATTGTTCTTATGTTTCTCTCCCACTTCCCACACTTTTTTATAAAAATTCTACTTTCTTCATGACTTGTCCGACTTTTTTTCCAGTGTCTCCACTGGATTTTCTTGATGTTATTACATTTGTGGTTCCCGAGAATCTTTTTTTAGTTCTTTAAAATAAAAAAGACAAAACAGTGAGTCCACAAAATAGTTTTTTACTATTTTATTTTGAGACATGGTCTGCCTCTGTAGCCTACGCTGGCTTGGAATTCACTGTGTAGCCCATTCTGACTTTGAACTCATGGTAATCCTTTGGAGCTGAGATTACAAGCATGAGTCACCACACCTGGCCAATTTTGCTATTCGTATTTTGTGGACTCACTGTTTTGTCTTATCTAAAGCTACTCATGAGATTTTACATTTTTTTCTTCTCCCTACATGATAGCTATATATCCTCCTTTCTCTTTGTTTGCTTGGCTCTTCTGGTAGGTTAATATTTAATTGCCTCTCCCTGTTTTAAGATTTTTTTTGTTTTGTTTTTGATGATGTATCTCTGTGTGTCCCTGTGTCAATATGTGACTGTGAGTGAAGGTTGGTCCTCTGCAAGAGTAATAAGTGTTCTTAACTGTTGGATCATTTCTCTGACTCTTAAAAAAGCTTTTAAAAATTATATTTATTTATGGAGAAAATTGCATGTGCCATGGCACACATGTTGCGGTCAGAGAACAATTTGCAGAAGTTGGTTATCTTGTGCTACCATGTGAGGTCCCAGGGATTGAACTCAGACTGTAAACAGAGATTGCTCATTCATTTCCCAGCCACCCAAACCCAAATAATCACACAAAACTTTATTAATTGCAACACTGTTTGGCTGATGGCTTAGACGTATTTCTAGCTAGCTATTACATCTTAACCTATTTCTATTCACCTATGTATCACAAGATTGTGGCCTACCGGTAAGATTCCAGTATCTCTCTTCTTCAGAAGCTACATGACATCTCTTTGACTCTGCCTTTTGTCTATATATACCTCTGTTCAGATTTTCTGCTCTGCCATAGGCTGACACAACTTGTTTATTAACCAATGGCAATAAAACATATTCACAGCATACTGTGGGGAATCCCATATCACTCAGGTGGTCAGGTCTGGTGATAAAAGTACCTGTCCTTCATGGTTATTTTACTAAGCCATGGGCATTCATATTTATAAGAGATACACTAAAAACTGACTGAAATCTCTGAACCTGCTGTGTTACAGTCAAATCCTATATGTCTACTTGAGGAAGCTCCTGGTGCCTAATTGTTTGCTCAAACAATGGCTTGTAATGGTTCTAGATCCCTTAATTTAATTTAATTCCTACCAATTATTTAAGCATACTGTCTTCTTTCTTTACATTAATTATTCTATTACCTCTGATTTGAAATTTTTCCAGACACCTGGTAATGTAAAAAGTCCACAAAATGATATTATATGCAAAAACAAAGCATAAGAATTGGTTCCAACTTTCTTTCCCCACCAAAGCCCTCAAGAGTGTACAGAGTAGGAAGTTCTCTGTTTGGAAGAAACTGAAAAGGCTACTAATCCAGGAGGCCATGGGTGGATTGCTTTCTGTCGAGGACCATTGGACAGATCATCCCTTAGGTTCACCATGGTCACCACACTTCCCCATGCTCCGCTTTGGAGGATGATAGACAGTGTTACCAAACCACTAAGATTGCTAGAGAGCTAGTGAACTCCTATGTGAGTTCTTAGCAATTGTCAGGGCATGATCTTGACTTCCTGGGGGATACCTGTGACTACACTTTCAGAGATGACTGCTGTATGTTCCCGCAGACCTTTCGGGTGCCTGTGTATCAGAAGTATTCCGAACACAAACAGCAGAATCCACATCATGCCACCTGGATCTCAAACCCTCCTGTCACAGACCTTCCCAGGCAGTAACTTGCCAACCTCAAGTCTGGATTTCACGTTGTCACTTAGCTTCAGTAGCTGTCCTTTCTGGCTCTGGCATAAAAGCCAAAACTCATGCTAAAGGGAATAAGCTGTATTCTGGAGCTGTTTTAAATGACGATGGCCCAGGAACACAAATTAGGTTACTCCAAAGTCCGTGTTCCATTGTGGAAGCAGTTTTATGAATTTTTTTATAGTTTCATAGAACAAAGAGAAGTCATCCATCAAGGCAAGTTGGAAATAGATTGGTAGGTACACCAGAGAGTTGGATACATCGAAATGGGGGCTTCTCTGGAGACCCAAGATGTTATCTGATGATATTCCTAGCTCTTGGACTGTTGGAAACTAGTATTCTGGTAAGCTAATAGCCTCCAAGAGGTTTTTATTTATAATCATGAGGTGTCAGTTTAATACAGAGTGGGGCAAGGAATGGCTCTCCCAGAGACAAAAACTAGGCCAAGATAAAGTAATTAGCCTCTGAACCTACAAAGTTCCGATTTCTTCACAGTACTGAAATTCCAATTGATCCATCAGTCTCTGCAGACACAGGCTCCTTCTAAGAGTATTTTGTTCACAGCCAGTCAGAGCTTCTTTTCAGGAATTTTCATCCCCTCTAGTCTATTTTATGTTTATGTATACTATTTTTTTCCTGTGATAAAGCACCATGACCAAGGCAACTTATAGAAGGAAGGGTTTGTTTGAACTTAGAGTTACAGAGTGATAAGAATCAATCATTATTACTGTGGGGAGCCATGGCAGCAGGCAGGCATGGTGGCTTAAGCAGTAGGCTGAGGGTTCACATCTTTTTTTTTTTTTTAAGATTTATTTATTATGTATACAGCCTTTCTTCCATGTATGCCTGCAAGCAGAAGAGGGCACCAGATGGTTGTGAGCCACCATGTGGTTGCTGGGAATTGAACTCAGGACCTCTGGAAGAGCAGCCAGTGCTCTTAACCTCTGAGCCATCTCTCCAGCCCGAGGGTTCACATCTTGAACAGAAAGTACAGAGCAGAAAGTAAATTAGAAGAGGCATGAGTCTTTAGACTTTCAACGCCCTCCTCCGTTGACATACTACCTCCAACAAGGTCATATTTCCCTAAGCCTACCTTCATAGTGCCACCAACTGAGGATCTCATGTTCAAACACATGAGCCACACATTCTCATTCAAAACACAACATTTCTCAACGTGGTCCTCATAGGTTCGTGGCCATATTATAACATAAAATGCATTTAGTACAATTTCAAAAGTCTCGATAGTCTTTTATAGACTCAACACTGTTTAAAAGTCTAGCGTCTCTTTGAGAGACAGTCATCTGTAACCTCCTATAAAATAAAAAGCAAATTATATACTTCTAATATGCAATGGCACAGAGTACATGACACCATTCCACAATGGAGGACTGGGGGCATAATGAGTAAATACTGTACACAAGCGAGACCAGCACTCAGCAGGGCAAACACCAAATCCTCTAGATCAATGTCCCATGTCTGGGAATTTAATTTCAAAGGGCTTGGGTGACTCTACCTTCTAGCCTTTCTCCTTGTACCATACATCTCTCTCTCGGTCTGGTCCCACTCCCTATATTGTAGCCCTCCTTGGCAGATATCTCGTGACTCTAGCATCTCCAACATCTGGGGTCTCTAATGCAGCCTAGGATTCATGTCCACAGCTTCTCAAAATGGCCTCCCAGGGTCTTCTGCGCTCTTCTGCCTTCTGTCCACACACAGGGATTGTCCAGGCCCCAGGGACTCTCTGAAACCCCAGAGGAAGATTCCACTACCCCTTTAGTCTTGCATCCATCATGACTCTAAAGCTAGAACCATGTGGATGACTCTGCCAAGTTCTGTTGCCTGCTTGGGATGCAATTCAGTCCCTTGGATGACATTTGAAGCACGTTTTAAACCTAGTCACTTTTTAGTATTAGAAAATGCCTCAGGCTCTGTTTTCACAAGTTGGAAGCTTATCTGAGTGGCAAGACCTCACTCAGGTACTTTAGTTACATTTCTGTTGCTGTGATAAAACACCTAGACCCAGGCAGCTGATAAAAAGAAGAGTTTATTTGAGTTTATGGTTCCAGAGGAATAAAAGTCCATTACCACCATTGCAGGGAGGTGTGGCCACCACAGGCAAGCATTGTGAATTGAGTGGAAAGCTGAATTCACATCTTAAACCACAATCACAAAGCAGAGAGGGTGACAGAAATGGCCTGGGCATTTATATTCTCAAAGCAGTGACATACTTCCTCCAAAAAGACCACACCTCCTAAGCCTCCCCAAACAATGCCACCAGCTGGGAACACTTGTTCAAGTACCTGAGTCTATGGGGGACTATTGTGCCATATTTAACTATGTAAAGATATGTTACATTTGTTTATGCTATGGAATATTACTTTAACTGTGTAAAGGTATGTTACATTTTTTTATGCTGCATTTGCTTAACAATGTAAGGGTGTGTTTTAATTATGCAAAGATGTGTTGCATTTGTTTCACCTTGCCTGTCTAAGACACCTGATTGGTCTAATAAAGAGCTTAACAGTCAATAGCTAGGCAGAGAAAGGATAGGCGGGGCTGGCAGGAAGAGAGGATAACTAGGAAGAGAAATCAAGGCTAGAGAAGAACAAGAGAAGAGAGAAAAGAGAACGAGGAAGATGATGCCTGGGGCCAGAAACCAGACAGCTACCAGACAGCCAGACATAAAAAGCAGTGAAAGTAAGATAAAAGGAAGGAAAGAAAAGTAAAAGTCTGCAAGGCAAAAGGTAGATAAAGAGAAACAGGTCAACTTATGTTAAAGGAGCCAGCCAGAAAGGAGCTTAAGCTAGGCTGAGCATCCATAACTGATAAGAAATCTCCATGTCATGATTTGGGAACTGATTGGAGGGCCCAAAGGAAAAAGCCTTGCTACAGAGGACATCCTCAGTCAACCACCACAGTCAGATGTGAGAGCAATCTGGCTGTGGCAGCTATCATCCCGTTGATCACCAACACTGACTGAGCTGAGTGGCTAGGTGGGTGTCCCATTCCTCCCTCAGCACTCCATGTGAATCTTTCCGAAATCTATGTGCTTTTGTGAAGATAACAACCTTTCTCAAAACAGGACTTCCATCGAGAGTTTGTGAGTAGCTGCACTCCCTTGCTAGAATCTCCAAACAGGCTCTCAAGTCACCATGGTCTCCTCTTACAGACATATATAGTTACTAACATCTTTAACACCTATCAGTGTGGAAGCATCATTGAACATGGTACAGCAGGCTCCAAAGGGACCATGAACACGATGCCAGGCTACCTTGAGAACTCAATGGCCAAACCTCAAGACAATCAATTTCGTTTCATTGCTAGTCTCATTTAATAATAGATCGGGGGAGGGAGCTGAAACAACGCAAGAGCAGCCAACTGCTTACTGTTACCTGCTTCTTATTCCTGGCTTTAGCCTCACCACACCTTCGCCAGGCTGCTAATCCTTTCCAAATGCCTCTAAGTTTTGCATTACTTCTAAGCACTCACGCTCACGCTGTCTGCCTAAACATCACATAATCTGTGGATTAGAGCGAACACTGTTCCCTATGTAAGTAACCTGATTTTGCTACATGCTTATCTCCATAAGTCTGCCACCTGGTTCCCGCAAACCCACAATTCCTGCTTGCTCTGCTTGTCATTTCTTAGGAAAGAAACCGCACATCTGTTTGGACCTGGATGCTTAAAGGTTACCGAGCCTAGAGTGTTTATTTCTCTTTTCTAATTGACTTTCGATCTTTGTTTGGTCTTGTGTTTTGGATGTAGCATCATGTAGATGAGGGTCCTAAATAAATCCTGTTTACATAGGCGCTGTCTAAGTGTGTTGACATATAACACGATAGCCTTATTTCCATTTATGAGAGAGCAAGTGATGGCACTAGGTAGCGCTATAACTCCAAGACACACTGGGTAATTCATATCAGGTATAGTGGGTGGGCATGATACAAAAATGTCTCCCCCACCCCTTCCCTGTTTGAGATTGACACTAGAAGCTGCATCCCAATAATAGCCAGCTCCTTCCACGGTTGCTCTGTTCCCTCTCAGGCTTCTTCTCTTTAAATTCACCCATTCTTCCATGGTTAGGACCAGAGGCCAGTATATATGATAGCTATAAGCTTGTGCCATTCAACGTGATACTGGGTCTGTATCAGGAGCCTTCGATCTCCGGGTCATAGAAATTCACCCTTGCCTATAGTGAGAGAACCGCTGCCTCTGCAGTTCTGACAGGGAATCTGCTGTGCCCACTTCCTTCTGGCTCCTCCCAGCCCTGCATCTGTGGTCATATTATGGCCGATGAACTGCGCATTTCCAAGACCCTCTGCAGCAGCTGCTGCCCACACACATACGAGCCAGCAGCTCACTAGGGTCTTGTCTGTGCTGTCTGACCGAGGCCTTTTTGGGTGACTGTGAGAATCTTAAACATGATGTGATTCTCTTCATTTCAGTTTTGGGAGGTGATAAGCGATGAGCATGGCATCGACCCCACCGGCAGTTACCATGGTGACAGTGACTTGCAGCTGGAGAGAATCAATGTGTACTACAATGAGGCTGCTGGTAAGGGTTTGGATGTCAGCCTTGCTTTCCATACTGTGGCAGAGGAAGTGGCTTAGGACCATGCAAACAACAAGGGAATGCTTTTTGCATACATATTTAAAATGCCAACTGCAATAAATAAATAAATAAAAGCACTTTGCAGCTCCCGAAGACCTCTGCATGTCTGGTGTGATGAAACATGCTTCATGCTCCATTTTCCCTTTCTTCCTTTGACTCAGTGCTGGGATTTCTGTAATGAATCCTGCTGCTACATGTATCTCCTTGCCAAGCCCAGTTGTAAGTCAGCTCTTGTCCCCACAGGCAACAAATACGTACGTCGGGCCATCCTGGTGGACCTGGAGCCGGGCACCATGGACTCAGTGAGGTCAGGACCCTTCGGCCAGATCTTCAGACCAGACAACTTTGTGTTCGGTATGTCGTCATGCTCCATGAGAGCTGGCCAGATGACTCACCCCTTCCTAGCAGCCATGGGCTTTACAGTTCCGTGTGCGGTGCCCAGCTGAGCCTGTGTCCACAGACTGCAAGTCCTGGCCTAATCTATGCAGCTGACAATATCATGTCTGTGGTCACTCTTGACAGCTCAGAGGAATGTGGGCCTGTAGAGGCTGCTAAAGGCCTCCATGAGGAGCAGCCTGGGGTGGGGGGAGGGGTAGAGAGGATGAAAGTCTTCAAAGAGGGCATTACAGGCTGCAGGTGATTTCAAAGGACCAATGATGCCAGGTAACCACTTCAGTGACCAAGCTGTAGATCAAGTGCTTAAAGCTGCCTTGCCCTGCCTCTTTAATTATACCTAATTAAGAGTAGCTACAGAATATTCTCTGTGCTTATTTTCAGAGGTAGCTCCTTTCCCTCAAGTTGATTCTTTTGTTTGAGAAAGTCTTTTACACCCCAGGATGAACCTCTTGCCTCTACCACATAAGTACTGACTTTACTGGCATGCCACCATATTCAGTTCCTCAGCTTGATTTCAATCTTCCCCCCCCCACCCCCAGTCTTGGAAATGTGATTTTTATTTTAAACCAATATATAAAACCAGAAAGGTTGAAGATGAGGTGCTGCACCATAGCTGACATATGTATATACTATATAATGCTTAAAATCAGACTAAGCATTTTCATCTCAACATTTCTGTGTGGTAAAAACTCAGAATCCTTTCAGTTTTCTGCCATGTACAGAACATTGTTGTTTCTATAGCAACGGCACAGCAGTGCTTCTACTCCCCTCAGCCGTAGCTTAGTAACTACGATCAACATTTCCCCAACACTCTGCATCTCAGCCTTTTTGAGGGTCATTAGCCCATGGAAATTTTCCCTTTGGAGACAAAAATGTGTCTGAAAGATTACCCAAGGTATCCCAAGAATAGTCTACCTTGCCCTTCATAGTTTGAATGGCACAACCCGGGATCCTATGTGTGCATCTAATATTCTCTTTGTTCTGACAGGCCAGAGCAGCACAGGAAATAACCGGTCAAAAGGCCCCTACACAGAAGGCACTGAGGGTGGCACTAGTTTAGACGTCATACCATCGGCCACAGTCTTAGCCACTAAGGTCAAACTCTACAACACCACACTTTCTGGGCACCAGCTGGTGGGGAACATGGATGAAACCTACTGTGTCAACGAGGCTCTGTATTGAAAGCATTGCAGCCCATAGCTCCAGTCCAGGGGATCTGACATTGCTCTCTGGGTATCCATACACTCGACCAGCTGAAGGCAGACCTAAGCATGCTGGCTGTGGATCTGGTGACCTCCCTCTGACCAGCAGTGTAGCTGGCCGTTGTTTTGCTGGAAACACTGATGCTCCCCAGTAGAGGTCATGTTCTTCCTAGGATACTGGTACTAACAGCAAAATAGGTTAGTGAGGGGTTTAAAATACTAGCACAGCTTTTGCTGAGGCACTGGCATAGTGAAGCCATCTTGTAGCTGGTAAGGTCAGAGATGTCCAATGACAGCCCTTCAGACATGGGCAATCAAAGGAGTGACAGCTTTGGGTTATTCCTTCAGTCCTGAATCTAAGGCGTCCCTGGAGTAGAAGGGATTCAAAGCCCTGCTTCATGAGGGTCCTGGGAGGGGCTGAAATATTTAGGCCAAGAGTCCCAGGATCTGGAAGTAAACACAGAGAATACTTGTGACATGCATGGAGCTGCACAGTCACCAAACGCCACCTGTCCACAGGTAAAATTAGGGACTTCCTAACTGATGTCTTTATAGTAACACTGTTAGACCTGGCCACTGGTTCCTTCAGCCCTTATTATTCTAGGACAAAATAGAAACCTCTATGGATACAGCTCCAGTGGCGCCAGGGCTCGTTACCCATCTAGCTGAGTTTCTATGGAAAACTTCTCATGCAGTGACAGGTTAGAATCCCCTCCCTCCCGCAAAAGCTTGGCTTGCCTACTTCCCATGTGGTACACATGTGATGCTCCCTTGTCTCCTCTTCCACATGACCTGGGTTGAGTCCATGCTGTCCGTGGCCATCATCTGCACTAGAGGAGCAAGCATTGGCTTCCTTCTCCTCCTTGGCTCCATTCTCCATGGACCTTCTTGAGCATCCTAGGCTTCAGACCATTCTCAACGTCTCCTGTCAAATATCCCATTCCACGTCATGGAAGAAGTGAAGCGTATCCATCTCCCTATACCCATAAATCCCCTACCTATAGACTGAGCCAACCTCAAGTTGCAACTATTTGGGGGAAAGTCCATATCTGTAAAGAGTATGCACAGACTTTTTCTTGTCGGTCTCTGTGAACTCTATGGTATAAAAAGCTACTTAAATAGCATTTACACTGCTTAGGTGTTATGACTCATCTAGAGATGCTTTAAAGGATACAAGAGGGTGTGGAAGCTTCTAGGAATATATGAACTGCTTTATGGAAGGGATACATATCTGCAGGCCTATATAGCACTTCCCCATGGCTACTGAAGGACAACCATGCTAGTTCTGTATTCCTGTGTAATAACTCACTAAAAACTGAGAAGCTAAAAATGAAGCAATCATTTTATAGTCTCCAGGGATCAGTAACTTAGCACTGAAGATGGTGTCTTTATCGTAACACTGTTAGACCTGTGATATCCCTTAGGATATCACAGAGTGGGCCAGCCTTGTCTACACTATCATTTGAGGTGTAGAGGCTCTTTTCACACAATACATCTGAGAGCCTTCTCATCTCTCCAGTTATCCACCAAAGCCTGCTCTCTGCCGTGCACCGCGCTCCCGTGTCTGTGCTCTGTGCGCTATTACCCAGTTACCAAGCTTCGGGCAAGGGGCTGGAGGTTAAAAAAAACACAGACACACACAGACAGAGAGACAGCGACACGGGTCATCCTTGAACTCCTTAAGAATGCCCCCTTTATTGTGTTCAGGGGCAGATTATATAGAGATAGCCACGCCCCAGCCAAACCCACCAGAAACCACTCTCCTGCCATCAGGAACTCCTGAAGGTCTTGTGCTCAGAGCAGCTGTAGGCACTCAGATCAGGGGATTACAAGAAATTCAGGATCTGGGGTCTCACTGCTCCCAACAGCTCTCCACGTGTGGAAATGCCTGGCCATTCACAGTGGCACAGCCCCCATCCCCCAAGGCCAAGAGGAGAGCATGCTGAACCTGACAGTCCAAACTGAGGTGCTCTTTTGTCACCTGCAGCTAACAGTCCTGTTGTGGGGGGGGGGGTGGTCATTGGAGACGGCCTACCCAGAAAACCTTAAGACAAACTGATGTGAAAACTTACTGCCTATAAAACCCCATCCCAGCAGGACTTAGGTCAGTGTTTGAACAGGAGAAGAGGTGATCGTAGAACCTGCCCATTACTCGTGGACTGTATAGAATGGAAATAACACGATCTTTGGACCCAGATAAACCTGTGCTTATCACAGGGTAAATAACTTAGCACATTTGTTAGTAAGCACTGTGTTTGTAGTGCCAAATGGTAAAGCTGACCTGGACAATAAACTTTAGAGAGGCCATATAGGTTCTTTATAATGAATACACACACACACACACACACACACACACACACACACGGTGCATGTTAGATTAACCACAAAGTATTGGTGGTATTACATTTAGGACTGTGAAACACTATTATTTCTTGGTATCCAATGAGGTTGGTCTCAAGATCCTCTGGATGACAATAAAATGGTCAAATGTTTGCAAATAACCTACACACTTCCTCCTATTCACTGTGTGTTGTCTCTAGATTACTGATAACTCCTGATATGATGGCAAAGTTATGCAAATAGTTGTTTAGCATGACGAGAACGCTGTCTGCACATGCTCAGTATTGACACACTTTGTGTTATTTTTGGATATGTTTCATCCACAATTGACTGATTCCGTGGATGTGTCATGAGCAGCAACGGGGGCCAACTGTAGAAAAAGCTTTCAAATTCATCTTGCCTCTGACATATGAAGCTAGTGCTTAGGACTCTTTTGTGCATGTGGCAGTTTAGGCATCTCTAGTGACAGATGCAGGGGGAGACCCTTTCCAGTTCGTCAAATATTTCTGGGATTTATCTCAGACATAAAGGGACATAACAACCAGGAATGAGTTGGGATTTCTCTGAAGATCCCAGTTTCGCAGTCAGGGAGGCCCTGTCTGGTAGATTTTTGTTTGTTTGTTTTTGTTCTTTGTTTTGTTTTTATGTCTGGAGTGCTCCCAGCCCAATAAACACCTTTGAAACAATAATTTGAATATTCCCTTTTAACTGAAGGATGCCCATTGGGATTTTGAAAGCGTTTCCTCTGGGTATTCCTTGGATTCAGCCTCCCAGAGAGACTGCTCTCGAGAAAGTAGCACAGACCATGGTAGGGACAGGAAAGGAAGGATTGTTTCTGTATCAGAGGCTGAAATGCAGCAGTGGGAATGGATTTTATGGTTGAACACACAGGGCAACCATCTCTGAGCCACGTTCTCTCCCCTGTGCTTGTAAAAATTTGCTGCAAAACTCTCCCCTGCACACTCTCAGGGAAGGCAGAATTATTAGGCTCTGTACAAACAACTGGCATGCTTCCCTTCAGAAGAAAAGAAAATATTGATGTCTACCTTCCCGAGTTGTTATTTGCCTTGAAAACAAAACTGAACAGATCTTGGGGTCTGGAATGTTCTGGGAGAACTGACTAGTGTTTTCTACATTAGCTCAGCGGGATGGAGGGTGGCATGTTCAGCTCCACCCAAATTCCCTGGCAAAACAGACTTTGGTTGAGACGTGAAAGCTGGTGTTCTGGGAATAGGTGATGAGGGAACCAATGCTTGCAAAATAACGGGAAGAAGGTCTCCTCGGCTTGGGGTACCCCACAGAGCTGGTGCAGGGGGTCCTCTGGGGACCTGTAGACTCAAGGGGCTTGTGTAGACAGTAACATTCAAGGGATGCCCCAACTTGCTGCAGAAGAGTGACACTATTTGGTCACATCTGCAGTTCACTGGTCCTTTCTCATGGACCAAGAGTCAGATGGGAACAGGAAGATGTGCACACCATAGCATGCGGTACTGAGGATGGAAAAGCTTCAGTTGCTAGAGCAGTGGTTCTCAACCTTCCTAATGCTGTGACCCTTTAATACAGTTCCCCCACGTTGTGGTGACCCCCAGCCATAACATTATTTTCATTGCTACTTCATAACCGTAATTTTGCTACTGTTATGAATTGTGATGCAAACCTCTGATATCTGATATGTGACCCTGTAGGGTCATGACCCACAGGTTGAGAACCATTGGACTAGAGTATCTCATAGAGTGTCAGTCACTGTGTCAGTCAGCTTCCTGTCAGCGAGACAAAATGCCAGGGATGAAAAAAAAAGTCATAAGGAAGAAAGCTTCACTTGGCTTAGCGTTTCAGCAGCCCTGTCCATGTTTGGTTGACTCCTAGCTTCATGCTGTGGTGGATGTGGGTACTTTAGGGTGGAAACTTACTGTGAAGGAAAGTGTTCTGTGAATAGTAGCTAAGAATTGACAGACTGAGAAAAGGCGGGGCTAGAGTCCCCAAATCCATTCAAGGGTATTTTCTCTAGGTCACCTATTCCATCTACCAAACCCCACCTCTTCAAAGTTCCACTACCCCCTTATAGGACCAGAAGTTAGGAAGCAAGCTTTTAACACAAGCGCATTTGGGGGATATGGAAAATACAAACTTTAGCTCTGACGTGAGTTGATTCTGATTTATAAAGGAGCATATGGAAGCAGAGAGAATACACACTGAACCCTCTGCAGTCAGGAGCCCCAAATAAATCCTCCCTGTCTTGTTTCATCAGATTATTTTGCCACAGTGGCAAGAACAATAAGGAAAGCATACTCCCTGAGTGGGGGAGAGAGAGAGAAGAGGGCAGAGAAAGGGAGAGGCGGGGGGTTTTGGGTGGTAGAGAGGAAATGATTCCTGCCAGCTGCAGGCAGCCCCAGGACGTATGTAACTAACAGTTGCTACGTAGCAGGTGGGACTGTAACTGCTGTTACACACTGGGCTGTGTAGTCTTTGTAACAGCCCCAAGGAGGTACAGTTGTCCTTTAGTGTCATGGAAATAGACTCCGGGAGTTCATTAGACTCTCAAGTCTCTTACATAAAACTATATACAGCCTCCTATAGATTCTGAACTATTTCTAGATTACCAATAATGCCTGACATTATACGCATCATGTTATATTTACTGCGTGCGTCAGATTGTATTGTTTAGGCAATGACAACAAAGTTCATGCCTGGTTAAGAGCATTTTTTTTTTTTTTTTTTTGGTTTTTCGAGACAAGGTTTCTCTGTGGCTTTGGAGC
The DNA here is from genome assembly GCF_903992535.2 of Arvicola amphibius. NCBI lineage: Eukaryota > Metazoa > Chordata > Mammalia > Rodentia > Cricetidae > Arvicola > Arvicola amphibius. The sequence continues at coordinate 132,514,804 of NC_052052.2, read as the reverse complement.
CTGTCCTGGAACTAACTCTTGTAGACCAGGCTGGTCTCGAACTCACAGAGATCCGCCTGCCTCTGCCTCCCGAGTGCTGGGATTAAAGGCGTGGGCCACCACCGCCCGGCTTAAGAGCATTTTTTACAAATATTTTTTTATTCCTCAAATACAGTTCCGATGACTCTACAGACGCAGAGGGTTGGTAATATGATTATTCCCACTTCACAAGATGAGGAAGAGGGTACGAAGAGATTAGGACTGTCGGCTTGCATGTACTCACTCAGCCTGTGTGGCCTGTCCTCTTACCAGCCAGGAGATGTTGGGTGTGATTCTTCCCTCTCACACGTCTAGGTGATCAGAAGATTGACAGACCCTAGGAGGAGTCTGCATCTGTCTGAAACTTTGTAACATTGTGTCTGATTTAAGTCAAGGAATAAAAAGATAACATTTGTACTTAATCACATAGGCAAAGGTTAAAATTAGTTTTAGAAGGAACAAAAACACCTCAATGCACTCGTGGAGGAAGAAGGAAGTTATTACCATCAAATATCAATAGTGAGGAGGGTGGTGGTGGCGCAGGCCTTTAATCCCGGCACATGGGACGAAGAGGCAGGTGGATCTCTGTGGGTTTGAGGTCAGCCTGCTCTACAAAGTGAGTTCCAGGACAGCCCTGGTTACACAGGGAAACCCTGTCTCAAAAATCAAACAAACAAAGGGAAGATGGGGAGAGAAAAATGCGAAGGGGAGAATGGGGGGAGCTCGGAGGAATGGGATGCTCGGGATATAGGAAGGGTGGATATGGGAGCAGGGAAGCATATATCTTAATTTAAGGAGCTACCTGAGGGTTGTCAAGAGACTTGACCCTAGAGGGGTTCCCAGGTTTCCAGGGAGACGCCCCCAGTTAGTTCCTTGGGCAGCTGAGGAGAGGGAGCCTGAAAAGGCCAGTTCCTATAGCCATACTGATGAATTTCTTGCATATCACCATAGAACCTCCACCTGACGATAGATGAAGAAAGTGACAGAGCCCCACATTGGAGCACTGGACTGAGCTCCCAAGGTCCTGATGAGGAGCAGAAGGAGGGAGAACATGAGAAAGAAAGTCAGGACCGTGAGGGAACCTCCAGCTGGCGACAGATGGGGAAGGTGACTGAGCCCCACATTGGAGCACTGGACTGAGCTCCCAAGGTCCTGATGAGGAGCAGAAGGAGCGAGAACATGAGGGAGAAAGTCAGGAACGTGAGGGGTGCGTTCACTCATGGAGACGGTGGGACAGAACTAAAGGGAGATCACCAACTCCAGTTGGAATGGGACTGATGGATCATGCGACCAAACCCGTCTCTCTGAATGTGGCCCAACAGCGGGGGCTTGACTGAGAAGCAAAGGACAATGGCGCTGGGCTCTGATTCTTCTGCATGGACGGGCTCTGTGGGAGCCTTCTCAGCTTGGTCGATCACCTTCCTGGACCTGGGGGGAGTTGGGAGGACCTTGGACTTAGCATAGAGTGGGGAACCCTGATGGCTCCCTGGTCTTGAGAGGGAGGGAGGGGAGGTATGGGTGGAGGGAAGGGGGAGAAGGAGGGGCGGGAAGGGGGAGGAGGAGCGGAGGGAGGGGGAGGAGGAGGGAAGGAGATGGAAATTTTTAAATATATAAAAAAAATAAACCATGAGAAAGAAAAAAAAATCAATAGTGAAACACACACACACATGCACACCACATCTAGAGATGAGTGGATACACTAGATTTCTTAAATTTTAAAATAAAAAATACTTTGTATGTGTATGTGCACGTGTGTTCAAGTATACTCACATGCATGTGGAAATCAAGGGACAATATTTTGTGAAGTCACTTCTCTCTGTCCACCTTTATAGGGGTTCTAGGGATCAAACTCGGTGGCCAGGTTTGTATAGCAAACATCTTTACTTGCTGAGCCACTTGCCAGCTCTAAATTTTTAAATTTTATAGCCAATAAGTACATACGGACTACATATATTTATGGGGTTAGAGCTTAAGACGGTTTCAACCTCGGGCCAAGAGGAGCCTCTCCCATCAAAGGGACCGGACACGTCCTTGAAGGTGGTTGAAAACTATTAATACACATTTACCCTAAATTATTGTCATCTGATACAAAGTTAATAGATTTGGCTGGGGTTAATGCTGAAGCTAATGTTTTCAAACTTTTAGGACCCTTAGAAGTGAACTGACAAATCTGTCTCAAGTATCTCTGTCACCCACAGATGGGGTATCCATCATAGCTGCTACTAACATGCCATGCGCACCCACAGTGCGCTTTTCACCAGAGCTTTCTCACTGGGACCCTTCCTGGGTGAGCCTGGGGAAGGCAAGAAGGGAAACTGGGCAGGATGGGAAAGGGTAAGGCCTGGTTCATGCTCAGTCACCCAACCCCGTAGTCTAAATTTTTTGCCATCACTACTCTGCAATGACTTCAGGGCAGGGATTGATGCCAACATCAGGTCTAAAGCAGGAAATGGCCTATAATTGGAGGACTCTATTGTCCCTTACCATATATCACCTGCCCAATAGCTAGCAGAACTGCTCCTTTTAAATGAGAAAAACAAATAAAAGGAGGGAGGGCTAATTGTTTTCCAGGAAGCTCTTCAGGGACTGTTCTAGGGCAGGGAGAATTGCTTAGCTAATTTCTTCCTGTCATGCTTGCACTCTGAACTCCACAAAGCAGCCTTGCTTTGTGATAGTGTTAGTGTTCATGGAGTTTGGATATTCATACTGGAGAGGGGGGGAGATCAGATGAGTCATTTAAGACAGGGCAGGCATTGTTTAAAATATGTGTTTCCCTTGCTGTACACTCATAGATGTTGGGAGCAGTGAGACCCCAGATCCTGAATTTCTTGTAATCCCCTGATCTGAGTGCCTACAGCTGCTCTGAGCACGAGACCTTCAGGAGTTCCTGATGGCAGGAGAGTGGTTTCTGGTGGGTTTGGCTGGGGCGTGGCTTATCTCTATATAATCTGCCCCTGAACACAATAAAGGGGGCATTCTTAAGGAGTTCAAGGATGACCCGTGTCGCTGTCTCTCTGTCTGTGTGTGTCTGTGTATTTTAACCTCCACCCCCTTGCCCAAAGCTCACGAACTGGGTGCCGGCGCACCAAACGAAGACACGGGGGCACGGTGCACAGCACATAGACATCAGGGTTGGCCACTGATGATGACAGAAGCAGGCTGCCTCCAGATAATGCCCAACGCAGATGGTCTTCAGGAGCCTGTGCCTGTTCACTTACTTCTGGGCCACTCAGTGTCCAGAGCACACTGGGTGCTGCTGGTATCTCAGCACTCCATTTCCACCTAGTGAGTTAGACTCTAAGGGAAATTGCTGGAGGACCCAGAGAAGAAACAGTCAAAAAGCCACACTCCCTGAGGTGACCTAGTCGCTGCCTGTTAGGGAATCTTACATCCCAGGGTCATCCCTTTGGAGTCATATCCTCTGCTCCTCTTGGCCTTAAACTTCCATCATGAATGAAGTAGCATAGGCCAATAGGCAACTGTCTTCAGGACATTTGTAGAATGCCATGACCAGTGACATTCTCCAAAGCAGAGGTTCTGGAAGGTTCTAGCTGATCATGAAGAGCCAAGCTGTGGCGCTGGAGCAGAATGGGAAAGAGATGGAGGCCAAGCCTTATCCCTGAGAAGAGTATCAGCTGGACAACCTATCAGTGGGGACCCAGCAGCTTGGGGATGGGTGGGAGAGAGAAGAGCATGTAGGACATCCATTCCCATCTGAGGAGGCACCAGCACTGCCTGTCTGCTAAGGTGGGAACCTGGAGGTCTGGTTCCCTGAAGCAGAGCCCGTGAAGATGGGACTTATCCTGGGCAAATTCATGAATGACTGGCTTGTGGCTTCCACCTCAGCACATGACCCGATATTAGCATGACACGCAAGATCCACATTTACAACAGCATCACCGTGGACTTTATACAGGCATTTTTGCTTTATAAACTCAGCCTGCTTTCATATATACCTTCTCATTTCCTGCTCGCAAAGTCAGCTCCAAGGCACCTATAATTATTTCATGTTTGAAGAAACTGGCTCCCAAGAGGAAAAGATGGAGGCTTTCTGTTTACCTGTCCACTGTTTCTGACCCATCCAAGAATAACTCCTGTTGGTCCAGCCCTCATGAGCATCAAGCCTTTGAAACTCACCCAGGGTTTCTGCTAACAGGAAGAATGCAGGTTCCTTAGCTTTCTAGCCGGTCAGGTTTTAAACCTTGCTTTTCTAGAAGGAACCAGGCTAATGGTGAAGCCTGTTGTAGAGCAGCACTAACCAAGAGAGCTGTAACGTGAGCCCTAAATGTTGGCCATACCAGTATTTTTATATTTCCCTGGCTGTCATCTTTTTAAGCGTGGATCATTTAAAACATGATAATTGTGACCTGTTATCAAGTGCAGTTCTTTGGCTAACTTACCAAACCCATGAAAACCATTGTGTATCTCAACTCAGGAAGGGACCCTGTGTTTCAAGAGCTCAATAGCTGTCACCTATGACTTATAGCAACCAAAATTACCTCTCAGGTGGCCTAAGGTTTGGAAGGAGTACTCCTGACCTCAGTGCTGTATTAGATTGCTTCTTTCCCTTCCTCGCTCTCGCTCACGCGCGGGAGGAAACATTTCGACGTTTAAGAGGCTTTTAGGACCCAACAGTTCAGATCTGTGACAAATCTAGTTCCGAACACCCCCACCCCCCCAGCAATCTACCTGTAAGAGCGCACCTTCGCTGTCCTTCAAGAAGCACTCAGCACCTCTCCAGAACCTCCCCTCCTCCTCCCAAGCGGTACCCAGTCTGGCGTTTGACTCACCTTCAGTTACCACCCAAACTTAAAAGAGAATGGGGAGAGAGTTAGATATCCCAGCCCAGGATGTAGGCAACCCTACTCATTTTGACATCCAGTAGAGGATGCGTTTCAGTTCTGGCCTCAACATCCCAGAGCGAGGCGATTCCTGACCTGCTACTGGGGAGGCTGGACCCTAATCTCTAGTCTCTGGGTGGTGGGGAGTGGATGGGGTGGGAGAGGAACGGTACTGTGACTCGAATGTCTCGCCAGTGGCCGAGCAGCTCAGGTGGACGCTGAGGGGAGGTCAGCAATACCGGCCGAGAGACGCAGTAGCTCTGGGACACCGGATGCAGGGCGAGTGCCCCTGCACCTCGCACCGCGCCCCGGCTCCCTCTCGCGGTGCCGCAGTCTCCGCTCCGCCCCTCGACACTACCCCCATGACGTCAGCACGGTCGGGCGGGTCCCCGGGTATAAAAGGCTGAGCTGGGGGAGGGAGACAGGTCTTTGCCTTCCTTAGCCCTCTATCCACGCACTGCTCCGAGGGCCACCGCCTCCACCCCGTCTGCAGCCAGCACCATGCGTGAGATCGTGCACATCCAGGCAGGCCAGTGCGGCAACCAGATCGGCGCTAAGGTGGGCGCGCCCCTGCGGAGGGAGTGGGTGGGGTCGCCCGCTCGGGTCCGGGTCCCAAGGTTGTGAGCAGGGGTCAGGCCGAGCCTAGGGGATCCAGATGAGCCCGGATTAGCAACGCATTCCACCGCTGGCTACTGGGTGGGTCTGGTCCTGAAAGCCGTTCAACCTGCCACCACGAGCGTGACAGCGTGTCTTAAATCAAGGTTCATTACATTGCTTTGGCACACGACCCTTCTGCGGGGTGCAGCTGACATTCCTCTGGATCTTTTCGTTTCTGAAATTTGGGTCGGGGGTCACTGTCAGATGTGTTGAGAACCTCATGTCAAATGTAATTTGTATATTTATTTTTGTCTGTCATATGAATGAAAAACTGCAGTGTCATTGGGTTGACAGATGTTACAGAGGCGTCTCTTTGGGCAAACAGATTAGGTTGTTAGACAAATGCCCTCACAAGTGCTCCTCTAGACTAGACATTAAATTCATGCGGGGTCGTCTTTCTCGTCTGTGAGACAGCAGGTGACTGCCTGGAATTGGAGCTGTGAGACCCGGCTGCAGCCTGGAGGCAGCAGTGGGCATTCGACATGGGTGTGGGCGGGCGCCTGTGCAAGGACGTGGTCTCTTTCAGCACCGCCATATTGCCCACCCAACCTCCCCACCCCCTTTCCTACTGCCAAGTCACAATGGAGGCTGCATCCTCAGGATGGCCAGCTTTTTCCAGGGCTGCCACGCACCCTCTTAGGATTGTGTTGCCCATCCCGAACATTCCTAACCCGGGGTCGATACCCGAAAGCCGATATGTAGGGCAGTGGTAAAGAACTGGGCTGTTGAAAGCTGCCATGGAGTCTGTGCCAGGAGTCATTGATCCCTGGAGGCGCCAGAGGCGCAGGGGGCGGGGCACCTGATCTTCCCTTCTGCCTTTTCCCATCCATTAGCCTGTATGTAGTAACATTCAGCCCTGTCTGGAGTGAGAGAACCGCTGCCTCTGCAGTTCTGACAGGGAATCTGCTGTGCCCACTTCCTTCTGGCTCCTCCCAGCCCTGCATCTGTGGTCATATTATGGCCGATGAACTGCGCATTTCCAAGACCCTCTGCAGCAGCTGCTGCCCACACACATACGAGCCAGCAGCTCACTAGGGTCTTGTCTGTGCTGTCTGACCGAGGCCTTTTTGGGTGACTGTGAGAATCTTAAACATGATGTGATTCTCTTCATTTCAGTTTTGGGAGGTGATAAGCGATGAGCATGGCATCGACCCCACCGGCAGTTACCATGGTGACAGTGACTTGCAGCTGGAGAGAATCAATGTGTACTACAATGAGGCTGCTGGTAAGGGTTTGGATGTCAGCCTTGCTTTCCATACTGTGGCAGAGGAAGTGGCTTAGGACCATGCAAACAACAAGGAAATGCTGTTTGCATACTTATTTAAAATGCCAACTGCAATAAATAAATAAATAAATAAATAAAAGCACTTTGCAGCTCCCGAAGACCTCTGCATGTCTGGTGTGATGAAGCATGCTTCATGCTCCATTTTCCCTTTCTTCCTTTGTCTCAGTGCTGGGATTTCTATAATGAATCCTGCTGCTACATGTATCTCCTTGCCAAGCCCCAGTTGTAAGTCAGCTCTTGTCCCCACAGGCAACAAATACGTACACTCGGGCCATCCTGGTGGACCTGAGCCGGGCACCATGGACTCAGTGAGGTCAGGACCCTTCGGCCAGATCTTCAGACCAGACAACTTTGTGTTCGGTATTCGTCATGCATCCATGAGAGCTGACCAGATGACTCCACCCCTTCCTAGCAGCCATGGGCTTTAACAGTTCCGTGTGCGGTGCCCAGCTGAGCCTGTGTCCACAGACCACAAGTCCTGGCCTAATCTATGCAGCTGACAAGATCATGTCTGTGGTCACTCTTGACAGCTCAGAGGAATGTGGGCCTGTAGAGGCTGCTAAAGGCCTCCATGAGGAGCAGCCTGGGGTAGGGGTAGGGGTAGAGAGGATGAAGTCTTCAAGAGGGCATTACAGGCTGCAGGTGATTTCAAAGGACCAATGATGCCAGGTAACCAATTCAGGACCAAGCTGTAGATCAAGTGTTTAAAAGCTGCCTTGCCCTGCCTCTTTAATTATACCTAATTAAGAGTAGCTACAGACTGTTTCCTGTGTTTAATTTTAGAAGGCCACCGAGTATTGTTAAATACGTCTTCCTTCAACTTGATTCTTAATTTATTATGATCCCCAAGGTTTCTGAGGTCATTGACCACTGACAATATTTCCTTCCATAAAAACAGTGTATCTAAAGACTATTGAATGTTTTTTTAAAGGCCAGCTTTTCCTTTTCCTTCATAATCCAGTGATACCACTCCGAATCCTAAGTGTCTATATTTCTCTTTCCTTCTTGCGGCCAGAGTGGTGCAGGCAATAACTGGGCAAAGGGCCACTACACAGAGGGTGCTGAGCTGTGGACTCCGTCCTGGATGTAGTAAGGAAGGAGTCTGAAGCTGTGACTGTCTCCAGGGCTTCCAGCTGAACCCACTCACTGGGGGGAGGCACAGGCTCAGGCATGGAACCCTGCTCATCAGCAAGATCCGAGAGGAGTACCCAGACCGCATCATGAACACCTTCAGCGTCATGGCCCTCACCAAGGTTTCTGAACAGCCGTGGTGGAACACTACAAATGCCACCCTCTCCGTGCACCAGCTGTGGAGAACACAGATGAAACCTATTCCATCGACAGACGGAGCCCTGGTATGACATCTGCTTCCGCACCCTCAAGCTGACCACACCCACATATGGCGACCTCAACCACCTGGTGTCAGCCACTATGAGTGGGGTGACCCACCTGCCTGCGCTTCCCAGGCCAGCTTGAATCAGATCTTGCGCAAGCTGGCTGTGAACATGTGCCCTTCCCACGCCTGCACTTCTTCATGCCAGGCTTCGCGCCCCTGACCAGCAGGGGCAGCCAGCAGTACCGGGCCCTGACAGTGCCTGAGCTCACTCAGCAGATGTTCGACTCCAAGAATATGATGGCCGCCTGTGACCCACGCCATGGCCGCTACCTGACCGTGGCTGCCATCTTCCGAGGCCGCATGTCCATGAAGGAGGTGGACGAGCAGATGCTCAATGTGCAGAACAAGAACAGCAGCTACTTCGTGGAGTGGATCCCCAACAACGTGAAGACAGCCGTGTGTGACATCCCTCCCCGGGGCCTCAAGATGTCTGCCACCTTCATTGGCAACAGCACCGCCATCCAGGAGCTGTTCAGCGCATTCTCGGAGCAGTTCCACTGCCATGTTCCGGCGCAAGGCTTTCCTGCACTGGTACACTGGCGAAGGCATGGACGAGATGGAGTTCACTGAGGCAGAGAGCAACATGAACGACCTGGTGTCTGAGTACCAGCAGTACCAGGATGCCACTGCAGATGAGCAGGGCGAGTTCGAGGAGGAGGAGGGCGAGGATGAGGCTTAAGGACTTTCTCAGATACATTGTGCACCCTTAGTGAACTTCTGTTGTCCTCCAGCATGGTCTATTTGTAAATTATGGTGCTCAGTTTGCCTCTGTCCGAAATTCACTGTTGATGTAATAGTGTGGACCTCCTTTCAAGATTACAGTATTGTCTAAGATTATCTATACTAATAAAAAGCATGTGTATAAAACCTGTGGTACTTTTCCTTGACATCTATTTTTTTTTAAATACAAAGCATCAGGGGGATAATACTTTGGGACTTCTGCTTAGTGTTTTAATTGTTAGCATTCCAGATCTCCTATGAACTTATAGAATCAAGGACTGAGACAAACCCAGCTTTTGACTGTTAGGCTATAAAAAATATGTTGTAAACTCAAAATGTCCAAAAATAGTAAATGCGAACACTATAAATGTTTCACATAAAATTTATTTGAAAATAAATTATGGTAAGAATTTACTTTTAAGACAATGATAGAAACTCATAATCTAACATTTCAAACGCCAGTGTTCATTTTTTGTAGCCATTAAAGCTACAACCTGATTCGGGTATGCTATTTTTCCTGCTTGCACTCAGTTATATCATGGTGAGTGTAGGAAGCCTGGTGGTCCATGAACTGAGGAGAATAGCAAGGCAGGCATATCGGAGCATCCTAGTAACAGACAAGGACACGATCCTTCAATACAGAATCACCCAGAAACCAAAGACTTCCTGTAATTTCACTGTAGAAAGTCTTCTGCCAACTTGTTGAATTCATTTGCAAAACGTAAATGCAGATTATGCTTGCCTTCCGGCATCAGATGCAACCTAAGGAACAAACCAAGTTTTTGATCAGTGGTACATATTTAAAATGCTTTCGCCTCATCAGCACTTCACGAGAATCTTGCAAAATTATATAAACTTTCCATGAATGTGAATGCCAGGATGAACTCCTTAAGGAAATTCTAACCACTCCAGAAATAGACTGAAAAGCCATCACTGAACAGTGACATTATGTTTGGGATTGTATCAGGTAACCAAAAAGGGTTGACTAGAAAGCAGTGGAGTAATTCTTCTGATAATTACTTTAAGAATCCATTTTTAACACATGTGTTTTTTAAAAAACTATTGGTGAAAAGAATTAAGAAATAATATGGGTGATAGTGACTGAAATCCCAGCTCTTAAAAGAAGATGGTAAAAATGAGAAATAGTAAGAATTCATTGAGTTGCACAGGTGAGTATTATGGGTATCTGCATAGTGTGCAAGCCAAACAGGAATTCTCAGCCAGCAGCAACCTCCATTGAAGGTTCTAAGCCATCCTGTCATGTTCAGAGAACAGAGCAGGTAAGCCTGACTACAGACAGCAGACAGATGGAGAAATGCCTCAGGAATGTTGGGTGAGTGACAGGTTCATCAGCAGCCATGTGCAGAGCTACCTCATATCTTAGGTAGACTCCTCTGTCCTGGAAAGATTTTCATTTAATCTGATTTTTGTCAGAGGATGGATTGGCAATTTTTTTTAAAAAAAAATACAATTTAAAAAAATCTTATTTATTGTTTCTAATGTGTAAAAATAGAAGTTTGAACAAAGCTTTTAGGAAGCAAGCTCAAGTTCCAGCCTTCTCTACATTGACAACTGGGCATCAAAAGAACTAGACTTTGATCCATTCTGTACATCTCTGATCTTTTAGCAGCAGTACTGATGATGGATGCTCTTAACAACTCAGCAGGCAATAGGGAGGACACTGGGGGAAGGCAGCCATCCTCAGAAAATGCTGGGTCCCTTGCAACTCAGCTATGCCAGTGGCAGGGGTGGGAGGACCAAGACAATCAAGCAAAAAGGAAATATAACTGATGGTTCCTTTTAGAGATAGCTGTAAAGTCAATAATGCTATTAATAATAACCAGAATATCTTAAGTTTAAAATGTCTTCTTAGAAGGGATGAGTTAGTCCAGCCCCAAAGATGACCCAGCTACACTCCACAGGCATGGGGATACAGGGATGCTCAAAAAGCTGCAGATTTTGGGATACAGGAAAGGCTCAGTTTCCCAGGATGCTGAGGTAGCAGAAGGACAAGTATAGGCCAAACTACAACCATTTATCTGAATTAAGTTGGGTTCAGAGGCCAAGAAACCCTGAGCTGACCATCCTGAAGTACATCTAGAGATGCCCAAGTCAGCTGTCACCTGTTCTGTCCCATTTCTACAATTCGCTGGTTCCCAATAAGAACAGGAAGAGACCAGCTGGACATCCCTGTTTTAGTTATACAGTGAAACCTAAAGTTTTTCTCAACATGTCTAGATCTTGGGAAAATAAACATGAGTTCCTTTACACTAAAAACATGAGAGAACTCCTCTAAATGCCAGGTGGATACATTAGTGGATGCAGGGATGGACAGTGGGTTGGTGAATGAGTGGATGGGTAGGTGGATGGATGGATGGATGGACTGGATGCATGCATGCATGGACAGATGAAATTATGGAGAAAATTATCCTCCTTGAAGCCTTTCCAGGCTTTTATGCAAATCCTCCCTTTACTGTGTGGAACCTACTGTGAATCCTTGTGGGAACAGGACCAGAACAGCCAGCCATAAACACTTGGCCAGACAGCCACTTCTGCAGCTGACCCAATTCTTACCCAGACAACAAAGGGATGCATGTGTCTCACGAGTGGCTTTCAAACAATCATACTCTCCAGGAAAATTAGTAGGAAAGCCTGTCACTAAACACATGTCTTGGATGGTCGTGAAGGGGACCTACAGGGCGAAAGTTCCTATTGGTAAGGGAGGGGTTCTATAGCATGTGGCACCTTTAGAAAGTCTAGATCTCTTAGGAAGAAGCTGTTAAATTGGGGTAAAGCCAGTGGTCATCTTAGCTGCAGATCCAGCCCCTCTCAGTCATGGCGGTACGAGACGCCTATCTCCCTGGCACCATTTTGTCTCCATTCTCACCCTTGTCAGCTTCAAGTGAAAACCATGAGGAGAGCTGGCCAAGAGTGACGAGGCCAAAATGAATGTGTTATAGCATCTTCACTCCAAATGAATGCGACAAAATGCTCACTACGCTCTGAACCCATACATCAGCCGGGAGAACTGTGGGGACTTCTGCTCTCTCTGGAAGCCAAAGGAGCAGATGGCTCCTTGTGAGGGGTTCTTGTCCATCATGAAACCGGACAACAGCAAGCTACACAGATCTTTCTCTCATCCCTCAATGGCAGACCTCCAAAGCCGTGCAAACCTGGCTGCCCATAACGGGAACAGGTTTTCTTTTTTGATTATGCCTTTGAGAAAGCCCTAAGGAAAAGGCAAAGATGTGAGAACTTCAAGTTTCTTCCAACTAGTGAAGCCAGAAGGCACCCCCCCCCCCATGACATTACCCTAATGGTTGTACTAGTTTGGGGTCTGGGGGGCAGACATTTCAAGGGGAAGTTTCTTTTCTTGAGTCTAATAATCATGTCTCATGCATGGAAAAGAAATGAAAGCACTGTGAAGCTCCCCACCCACCCTCGAGGGAGCACTCCCACCAGGTCTGCAGGACTAACAATTCACTATGCTGTGTGGAGGACAAAGCCTTCCCGAATCTGCTGAGACACCAGGGATCCAGCTGGGGCCCACCACCTCAGAGAAAGACGGGCATAAACTGTGGGGGTCATCAGTGGGTGAAGGGTTTCACAGAGGCAGCATGGCCTCTGCACTGGTGGTTATAGCCTCCCCCCTGAGTCACCAATCTTCACCTGAAAAATGGGGTAGCAATGGTACCCATGAGATTATCATGGGGACCAAAAGAAAGAACACGTGCACGTGCACCAGCCTGTAGGCACTGTATCAGCATCTGCTATTGTTTTGTTATTTATTAGATTTTGTAAAAAACATTAGGATGGTTCTAACTGAGCACAGCATATTAATGAATATTCCGACTTGGGGAAACACAATTTATTGGTTGACACAGACTTCCAATTGGGCTGGGTGGTAGTGGCGCACACCTTTAATCCCAACAGTTGGGAGGCAGAGGCAGGAAAATCTCTGTGAGTTCGAGGCCAACCTGGTCTACAGAGTGAGTTCCAGGACTGGCTCCATAGCTACTGAGAAACCCTGTCTTGGAAAACTTCCAATTGGAATTTTTTTTCCCCTTAAGGAAAGTTCTGCAAAAAACAAAACTAAACAAAAATGTGTTTAAGATTTTCCTGGAAAGGGTTAGACTCTGCTCCTTTTGAATGGAAAAGGCCTCAGTTTAGCAAGCGCTGGAAACTTCTGTTTGGAGCTAACCCTGTGATCTCCTGACAGCTCTCTGCTAAGCTTCCCTAGGGGAGAAGTCATGGGGGCATGAGGGATGGGAGCTTCCAGCAAGATGTGGTCTACAAACATAGGCTGCAACAGGTACCTTCTACTCTATATCACTGAGAAAAGAAACTCAGTTGCTAGTGTGAACCAGTCCCACCTTCATGTTCCAGTTCAATCTGCTCCAGCAGGCCAGAACATTTTACACTGATGGCTAGACTTGCACAGCCAAGGAAGTCACAGGAAGAGGCCTTTCCTCCCTTCAGCGACCCAAAAGACAGTAACTAACCACTGCCTACCTAGATGGCCATTCCTGCCCCTCACTGCCAATCTGTTAGTATCTCCTCCAGGAAAGCCACCCGAAGTCCAAGAACCCTGTGAAGAGGAGCATGTGCCTGTCAGATCTTCCCCACAGCCATGGTTCATTTCACATATCAGTTTGACTGGGTCTCAGGGTGTCCAGTTATTTGATCAGGAATTATTGCAGCTATTCCTGCGTGGGTTTGGGGATGACATTAAGACCTGAATCCATAGGCTGAGAAAGGTAGTTGCTCTCCCTAATGTGAGTAGGTCAGGTTGGGATATTACCTTGCACCTACAAATGACATACCAGAAAACAAGCTAGAGGTGTCACTTCCAATGCTCACGGACGCACAGTCAAACGGCCCTCCAGTGCTCTAAATCCCAAGGCCACAGATGCCACTCATTTCCAGACAAGACTCCCTTGGCTTCTCCTCCTGGCTGACACAAACCTGCAATGTCACTCTGTACACACTAACTTTACCCCTGTTTGCTTCTGCTTGCCTGGCTCCCAAGACTGGCTGACCATGCAGCTGGGCCACTACAGACTCTGTCCTCTGGGTGCTTTCTGCTCCTGTTTGTCCACATGTTTTTTGCCTTTGCCCTTCCTTCCTTCACCTTCCCCTGACAGGGATAGAGCCTTTAAGATATGCTAGAGAGAGTTATTCTAGAGGATGAAAATTAAATCACATGCTGAGAGTTGTTGAAAAAGGTATGAGTAAGGAACCACGTGACCATGGGGTAAGGAGGCTTCCCTGAGTGGGAGATACTGAGCCGTGACCTGAAGGATGAATGTACATGGATAGACAAGAAGTGGACCAGGGACATGGAGGCTTGCCGCCAGAGCTGCAATTCAGATCCAGTTTCTGTTAACTCCTGAGATCTGAAGTCTTCTCAAAAACACTTTAATGGAATGAACTAACCCCCCTCACTGCCATCCTGTACCATTCATAAGCTGAAATCTCAGCATCTTTAAAAAGTGGCTCAGTACAAAATATGGTCCTACGCTGATCCATTATGACTAGTGTCCTCAGAAGAAAAGCAAACTGGGCCCAGGAACAGAGAAAAGAACATCTATGAGCTGGGGAGAGAGGACTCGAAAGAGACTCACTCTGTCAACACCTCTATCCCAGACTCTAGAATTGAGAGAAGATGGATGTTTGTGTTGTAAGGGACTGCTGTCTTCATGTTGACAATATTGAGGCTGAGGGTGTTGCTTAGTGGCGGAATGCATTTTTAGCATGTATAAGGCCCTGACCTCATCCCTGGCAAAGCAGAAGAAAGTTAATAAAATATTTTAAATAAAAATGCACCTAATATATCTATATTGCCAAACACTACACCTTAGCCTATGCTAAGAACACTTACAGCTGTGCAAAATCATCTCCCATGCCATGAACCTTGAGCTATAAAGAAGTGCTGAGAGCATCATATAGTTTAGTGAACCCTAAACAGAATGGAAAGCCAATGGATGCATGGGGGATGCTCTGGTACTGCTGGGTTGAAAGTCTTCCTTAGGAGACAGCGAAGGCAGGAACTCTCTCACTTTGTTGTGGCAGCCAAGCTAGCACATTCCCAGCACAGTGGCTAAACCTAGCTGGGCAGCCACGTCCTCTCCAGGCACTCCAACCCTGCTGCCCACAAGAGCCTCTTCACGGCAACTCTAAAATATGATGGGTACCAATTGTTGCTCGCTTGACAAGACTTCCCTGATGGCTGCTGGGACTGCTCGCATGGATGGGAAATGCCCACCCAGAGGCTGGCAGACAAGACAGGCGAGAAGCCCTTCAGCCAGGAGGGAGGTCTGACTTCAAGGGAGCCCCGAAACTAGGATCAGGGAAAGAGGACTCCAAAGACAGACACTGTTCACCTTACTGCTGCAGTCAGAGCAGCTCTGACTATGGATTTTCTACAGGAGTTTCTGTGGGAGAAATGCAGCTGCTTAAAACTAAAAAACTAATGCAAAGTCCTCTTTGCTTTTAAGAGACTGTGATTCCTCTCCTATGAAGAGAGAAAAGGGAAGTGAAGGAGACAGAATAGCAAAGCTGGAGGCTGGTCTCCTTCCAAGGAGGAAAAAGCAGCCTGGCGTGACTCATACAAGTAAGTGCTTCTTGGTAAAAACCCATGAGGACAGACTCTGCCTTTAAGTGCAATTAAAGACGTGCCTGGCAAGGTATGCAGAGGCCCTGCATCAGATACGGATGCACAGCGGGGATTCACAGTTCTAGGAACCCAGTTTCCTTCTGGGGGCTCCCAAAGAAGCCAGCCATGGGCTTGCAGGTACCCACCCAACATAAAGGACTCTTTTAGCGGAAGGAGTGGAAAATACAGACCAGGTTTAGAAACCCGCTGCTAATAACATTTTATCTCCAACCTATGAGTTCCAACCAATACGATTCAAAGAAAATGATTTTCCACCAAATGTACAAGAAGAGCACATTTTCTCTAATATTGATGCATTCTGTTGCTAGGAGATAGGTTTGGAACAGAATTTTTAGTCTAATCTTTCTTACAGACAGACATTTATTAAGTTTGGCTTCTTAAGGGGAAAATTCTGCATTTATCACGAGGGTCAGTGTTCAAAAACCTGTCATTTCTGAAGCAGAAGCCAGTTAACCAGGCCACCTAGCATGGCTGTCTAACCATCTCTCTAGGGGTACAGTCACAAGGGACAGTTTTGCTACAGCAAGACAGCTCTGTTTTAGGAAAATATAGGACTTGTCATTTACTAACTCAATAGCTTGAAACGCTCACTGTTTAGCAACAACTAAGCTTGAATGCTATCTAAAAAAATGGAACTACTTTCCTTATGTTTGTAGTGAAGTATAATTAGATATCTTATGCAAATTATGTTTAAAATACAAATTTCAACGCAGAAGCACCACACTGCATACTCTAAACATGTGAAGTTAAAAGACAACATAAAGACTGAGATGAATAGAAAGCATCTGGAAGATTAATAAGGAAATAAACTATTTGAATTTTGTGCCATACCTATGCTGAGTATTATAATTTTATAAAAGTCAAGTTTGAAAATGCCTTTATTTATTATGAACTTCTAAATTTTTGTAAAAATCCTTTATGTTTATTCACAACCAAATTTTAAACCAACTTCTGCCTTTATTCTTTACTTATACTACACTCCTCCCAAAGTGATTGCTATTCCTGCTCACATTCTTACATTTGTTTAACTCATGCTTGAACTGCTGTAGAAGGAACACGGAGGATGAAGAATGGCCTTTCAATATAAAGAAACACACACACACTTCATATGTAGGAAGAAATATGAATTACTATGCAATTGTATTTTGCTGTGGAAAAAGAAACACCCCTTCCCCTTACTTCCAAATCCCCAGAGAAGCCCAGAGCTAAGATAGGCTTATAAGACTCACTCACAGACAGTGGAGCTATTGGAGGTGCCTGCTTCTCCTGCTGGGCTCCAGGGACTTTGAGGACAGGGACCTAAACTACGTGCTCAGCATGCAAAGCAGTGCTGGTCCTCGACAGGCATCAAAGTCAGGCATGTGGAGGGCCCGAGCACATATTTAAGGTGGATATGACTTGTAGAGCTTACGATATAATTTTAGAGAGAAAAAACCCCTCAGAGTTGAATACAGAATATGAGTATATCTTTGTGGGTGGTTACCAAAGGACAATTTGCTTCCTTGGTTTGGTTTTAAGAATTTTTTGTTATTGTTTATATAAGCTAAAAATTCAAAGGAATATTGAATTGTTACCAATGGTGCTACAAGTCTAAAGAGATTTTTTTGTTACAGAGCCCAGGGACATGTAGGACTCACTATGCTCAAAGACATTTACCAGAGTCTCCCTGCTGCGGCTACCCAGAGCTTGGAGCTCAGTCCTTTGTGCCTGTGCTACTCGAAATACCGCTCTCTGACCAGATGGGGAACACACACCCAGAGCCCCCACTTCTCCCACTTCTTTTCCTTCCTATGGCTGCTCTCACTTCCTCAGAGGCTTTGAGGCACCCAGGAGTTGCCGAGCTGTAACAAGACTCACCGTGACCCTTTCACATGCTTGTGAAGGAAGTCAGCATGAAAGCGTGGGACCAATGGATCCTTCTCCCCGTGCACAATGAGGGTTGGGCACTGGATCAGGGGCAGCAGGTGCCGACAGATGTTACCTGAGAGACAAGAGCACAGGAAATTCCCTCAGCACAGTCTCTCTGTAGGGAAGAAGCAGAACTCTCCAGAGATGCACTGCTAGGCACCAAAGGCTTGGGCTCCAGAGAGGTGCCATTAGGAAGTGGTGAAAGCCTCCGGGTGTGGCCTTGAGGGACATCCTTATCCTTGGGGACATGCACCTGAAGGAGACTCTGGAACCCCAGCCTGCCCTTCCACTCTCTGACTTGGGATGTGACCAACTTTGCTCCACCAAGTGCTCCCAGTGCCTCACCGTAGATACAAAGCCATTAGAGAGCTTGCTTGTCTGGCAACCTCCAGAACCCAAGCCAAGGTAAGCCTTGTCTACTATCTCTGACACACGAGTCCCTCTGCATCGTGGCTTCACTGTCGGTGGAAGCCAGTTTGAGCTGGGGTTCCTTCCAGTTTTACCACTTTTAGGTTTCCCTCTTCTATTTCCATGCTCTGCTTGCTTGTTTCGATACTCTACTAGAAAATGCAGTTTTTCCTGATGTAAATTCATAGTTTATGTAAAACAGTAGACAAAATCAAATGAGGAAGAAAGCAAACAAATAAACCCCTCAAGTGTTGTATTACAAAGCGGCAGCCTGTCAGCCACGTTGATGATGCCTGACATTTGAAACCTTTCCCTCTGAGGTTGTGTCCTAAGAATGTAGGGACTAGCCTAGGATGCAGGGACTTCACAGTAAAGCTAGCCTGTATCAGTGCTTGTGCTTTAGTGCCACCCCCGAGTACCACACCTGGGTGCCTCCCAGCCAGCTAGAGCTTCAGTCTCAAACAGCAATCCTCACAGATGCCCGTGGCTGTTATGAGGTTACACACATGGTTCTGGTAGCCATGCTATTAGCTCCTTCCTCCACTCCTCTCCTATCCCTGCCTGTTCTAAATGGAAGGTGCTCTATAGCTGAGCTAGATGCGATCCAGCGTAGGTGGTGCTGCCCACCAGGTGCCAAGCCTCTGCCCTTTCTCCAGCTGGGGAGTGACCGACTGACTGGGGAAGCACTTCTCCTGTCAGCACACACCTGCCAGCTGGAAGGGGTGGCGCTGATGAAAGCCAGCCGCACAACTGCTTGCCGTGGCAGGAGATGGCAACGCTTACCACACTTACACTTCTTTATTTTATTTTATTTTATTTTTAATTTTGAGACAGGATCTTGCTGGGCATTTCTGGCTGGACTGGAAGTTACTATGTAGATCAGGCTGGCCTCAAACTCTGTCTCTGCCGCCCAAGTGCTGTGATGAAAGGCACATGCCACCATGCCAGGGTAGTACTTACGTTTTAACTCACTCAATACCGAAAAACATTTATAAGTTAGGTGCTTTTTAAAAATCATGTAACAGCACTTTCATAATAACTGTCCATGGCACTCTGCCATAACTGAATATGTATCGCCTCACTTAGTCCCCACGAAACTTTATGAGGTAGCTATCAGTATATTCTCCAGAAACCCAAAGCCATTCTGACAGCAAGTCAAGACCTCAAACCCAGGCCCTGATGACCCCACACCTGTGCAATCACCCATGCTGGACCAAGTGCTTGTAAACCTGAGGACACAGACACGAAGGAAAAAGTCCTGTCGGAGCAGCAAATACAGAAGGGAGACCAACTATTAAGGCCTGCTCTAAGATGACTTCCATTTTGAATTCTCTACGTTGGGATGTGCTTTAACTGTCAGTTTAACACTGTTTCCATCTCTTCATTGCCTCCTCCCAGGAAGCACCGAACCATGCGTCTCAGTGTGTTCTCTTTCATGGGGAACTGACTCACTCTGTTTAATAGTATCCTTTTCTGTTGCTTTATGTGCAAGGAAACACATTTTAAGGACTTGTTACCATGGACGGAAAACTGCATTTCAACAGGATCATTGTAAGGCACGGATTTGCTCTTTTGAACTTAAACCAAACGTAACATTTCCAAAGTCCCTTTCATTGCGAAAGCTTTGATATTACACATGAGTCACACTGGAAAGGATTACCTAATAGACGAAACTGTCCCTTCAGACACAAGCATTCTGTAACAATGTTTCCAACAGTAAATCTTAGCTACTCTAATGCAGCAATTACAGAAATAAAAAGAAGACGGGAAAATATCGATTCCAAGAAGCTTGTTACAGTGTGGATCTTAGTGTTCCCCAGGGCTCCCATGTTAGAGCCTGTTTCCCAGCATGGAACAGGAGAGAGAGATGGGACCTTTAAGAGGTGGGGCCTACTGGAAGCTCACAGGAGATTGGGGGTGTGCCTTTGAAGGAGAGGTGAACTCTCAACTCTTCCTCTTTTCCCTTTTTGCCATTGAGGTAAAACTTTGCCTTTCCAGACTCTCCTACCATGGGGGTACTGCACCACCTGGCCTTGAAGGAGGTGGTTCTCCCTAGCCATGGACCAGAACCCCCAGAATGAAGTCACAATACATGTTTTCTCTCAGGAAGCTGACTGTGGCAGGTGTTTGCCACAGTGACAGAAGGCTGACTAAACACATCGCTATATAAAAACAAACTGAGTTCTGCTTAGAGATGGTCGTTCTTATCAGAAATCTTACTAAGTTTTAAGATACACAAAAGAAAGCACTTGTCCACAGCTCAGGTTATATCAGTCTGCTCTGAAGCTGAAAAGAGAACTGAGCAGTCTCTTCCTCTCTCTGGCTCTGACGAGCATGGCAAAGACTTCCTCCTGCTTTGTCCTGGAAGTAAGATGAGTCGAGTGTGGGCCCATCCAGACTGAAAAAAAAAAAAAAAGAGTCTAATGGTAGCTCTCCTTCTAATGACCTATTCTTCAATTAGAAAGTAGACACAGGTTTCGGGAGGACAGTTTCATGATGCCACATATGCAAAGGACTGAAGGGAAGGGAACAGATTGCCACTAAAGCCTCAACAATAACCTTTATTCAATGGTCCTGTCTGGCATTTACACTTACTACACGAGAGATAATATTATGTACAGTAACCTGTGTCTCTGTTCACATATCAACAGTGTGAGGATAACGGCTGTGTCTGTTTATTATGGAGAAATGCTGGGAAATCAAGAGAGGCACTCAAGACTCCCCTGCAGTTAGCAAAGGGACCGTTAGTCCGGCAGCTTACCATCTGGCAGCTCTTTAAACTGGCTGATGCTATCCACCCAGTTCTCACAGGTTTTGGCAAAGTAGTCATAACCATATAGGGCTTCCAGAGGTTTCCTTGCCTTCTCACTCCATTTAGAAACATCTCGGATACCTGAAAAACAGAGGCGTGGTCAAGTATGCACCCAGTCTCAGACTAAGGCGTTATCTTGAAGTAATCCAAGCCAGGCTATCTCTCGGCCTCATGCTCACTGTTCCACCTGCTAGGAAGACCTTTCCCAGGATCTGTGTGGTTCACTGACATCCTCTAGGTCTCTGGGCAGATGTCAGAGAGCCCCACCCACCCGCATGCCCTCTGAGACTTTCCCTCTCCATCTGCTCTGCTTTTGCAGGGCTTTCTGCCTTACACTTGACTGTCCATCTTCCCCTAGGGAGGTGTGCCCAGTGCAAGGGCCTTGCTACGCTTCAGACTCTAGGCTTGGCCTTACACAAGAATAACATGATAAATCATTAATGGCTGAATGAAGTCAGACCTGAGTTGAACACTTTCTGCCAACGTTTTTTAAGATAAAAGGAAAAACATTTTTCTAATTGGTGTCTCTAGAGGAAGAATGACATTATAGTTGTATTTCAGTTTCTACAGGGTTGTGTAACAGTTTCCTTTAATATTGAAACATTCTGTCTTGCACAGGGTTCCTTAAGCAGGAAGGCAAACAATTCAAAATAGCTTCAGGCAGTTCCTGAAACCAACCAGATTCACTAGGCCCCCTCTCTGCCAGAGTAGGCAATAAAAGCTGAGAGTCCCCTTCAGACTCAAGAAGGCTGAGTTGCGAAGATGATTTTCAGAGAAAAGCTGCCAAGAAGACTCCAAGACCAGACCAGTTGCCTGGAAGCAGAAGCCAGATGAACTTCCCAGAAGAGATTTAGAACAACTGAGGCATCTGGAAAGGGCATTCTTCAACCTGATGAGTCACCTATGTGCTATGCAGTATACTCTAGGTTCCCAGTTTGTGTGCTATCACCTATAGTGGAGTGGGCTTTGGTGATAGGCTGTCTTTGAGTCATTTCTGCTCTTTGTAATGAAACTCATGGTTCCCCAAGTTGGATTTTAGTGGTATCCATACTTTGGTCTGTCATGGAATCCCTCTCTGGGGTTATTACTCACTGTATAGTTATTACTCACTGCATCTCCCCAGAAAAAGTCTTGTTATATAACATAGAAGGGGACTGTTCCTAGGAACTCCTGTGGACTTCAGACTGTGGATGCTTGAGCCCATTATGCAAAATTACAGAGAATGTGCACAGAACTGACACAGGAACTCGCAAATACTTAAACCATCCCTATATTATTTTATTCTAACTCATGTAATTTAAATGCCATACAAGTAGTATGCTATGTTTAAGGAAATCGTGACCAAAATGTCTGTATATGTTCCGTGCAGAGGTAATTTAATTTTTGAAGACTTTTGGCCTAGGTTGATTGACGCACAGATGCAGATATAAAAGGCCAACTACTTAGCAAAGTTTTTTCTGGTACATTGAGAAACAAACAAATGATGCAAAGGCTGAAAGAAATTGGACAGACTGCTGTTAAATCCTCAACCTAAGCCTTTATTCACATGGCCCTGTCTGACATTTCCTCTTTTTACACAGGGCTCTGTTGAAGAAAAGGGGCGTAGAGCTAACTCCTAAATCTAAGCTATATTATCGATTATCAGTTGGTAGGAAAAAAACAACAGCTAATGTCTACCTTTAAAATAACGCAGCAAATGTCATTTACTCAGCCTGATCTTCCCCGTGTTTCCTTAAACACTGGTTAGGATCGCGGCACTGCTGAACATATTAAATGCTGCCCATGACAGCCTTTAGCACACGTGTTGCTAAAGGACACACCCGAAAGGCCAGGTGACACGAGGAACACACACTGACATCAGATGGTGACTTTTGTAGAGTACTGGCAATGCCCAGTTCTCAAGGTACACTCGACGAACGGGAGTACTCAATGGAGGAATTGCTGTGATTTACAGCTTTGCTGCCTTCTGAAGAAGACGCCTGCCTCTGCCTCTGAAGATTGGTCTGGATAGTCAGAGGGAAGCCTGGGTGAGTTGACTGTAGAGATGAGAAGGGTTGAACTACTTGGTAAATAGGGAAAAGACGTCAGAGATGGGTATGGTGAGGTTGCTTAAAAAATAAGGAGGGACAGATTTCAGAATGGAAAGAAGAGTTGGGGGAGTGGGAAAGGGAAAGAGCAAGGTGTGAAGGAGGCCTGGGGAGGGAGTTCAGTGGCAAAATAAATGCATGTATGAGGCTCCCTGTTTAATTTCTTGTACCTCTCCTACTTCCCCAAATACAATAAATTTTAAAATTACTTCTGGATATTTACACTCTGGGATGCCTGGCAGACCACACCCTGTGAAGGGTCATCTTGCAGTAGAACAAGCCTATCTTTCATAAAAATATTTTTAAAAAGTTATTTCCTGGGTCCTGGAGAGATGGCTTAGTGGTTAAGAGCACTGGTTGCTCTTCCAGAGGTCCCAGGGTTCCATTCCCAGCATCTACGTGGCAGCTTACAAACATCTGTAATACCAGTTTCAGGGAATATGATCCCTCTGGATGCAAAACACAACATAAAATTAAAAAATTCATGTTTCTGTGTGTGTGTCTGTGAGAAAGAGAGAGAGAGAGAGAGAGAGAGAGAGAGAGAGAGAGAGAGAGAGAGAGAGAGAATGTGAAGGGATTGTGTGTTTGTGGATCTGTGCATCTGAAGACCAGAGGCCAGTATCAAGGGTCATTCATCCTCAGGTACTGTCTACCTTGTTTGATGACACAGGCTCACAGGCGAGGCTAGGTTGGTTGGTTAGGGAGGCCCATTTCTGCTTTTCCAGCACTAAGCCTGAGCCACTGCACTCAACCTTCCATACCGGTGCTGCGGATAGAACTCACATCCTCATTCTTTCATGGCACCTTCTTTACCAGCTGGGCTTTCTCCCCAGACCCATGACCTACAATTCTCATGCTTTCACAGAGTAACTAGAGAATATGTTTGAGGGAGTCTGTAAGAGAGAAAGCAAACCCTGACAACAGGGTCAGGCAGCATCAGCAGAAAGGAGCCAAGGACAATTGGAGTCCAGGCTCACTGTTTCCATACAAGAATGACACGTTGTCACTTGTCATGTGGTCTCTTTAGTGCTCATCCACTGGAGATGGTAGGAGGGTCTCCAGCAACGTGAGGGCCAAGGAGTGCACAAACTAACTGGCAGATTTGCCCAACGTATCTGTGAAACCAGGGCACAACAGCCACAAGCAGCACCACGAGAGAATCTTAGCAGTGTAATGAGGGGAAAGAACAAGTCAGGGACGGCAGTACATGTAAGAAACGCTAACACACATACAATTATCGTCTTGGTGTGGCCTGATGACAAACTGTTTTTGCTTGGGAGCATCAGCCTATGTGACCAATGCACAGGAGGATCCGGGTTCCGGGGAGGCAGAGTGAACTGGAACAAAGTGCATAGATATAGCAAGGTGTCAGCAGGATCAATCTGGTCTCCTGTAGGCCCACAGGTAGCATAGTTCACTTATGCCAGAAGGGTTGAATGATAATGACTAAATATTAAAAAAAAGAAAGAATCTTTAAAAATCAGTTAGGAAAAACCAAGTTCCTTGTGATGTGAAGGCCAAGAGCTTTTGAGAACCCAGTGGATTAGTGCTCAGTAGTGTCCCCACTGAAGCACAGGGCTGCTGTGGGGCAGCATGGGGTCCTTTTAATGGATTAATTTATGTACAGTTTCAGAATGAAGGCATCTATGGCAATGTCAGGTCTGCGGCAAGCCTTCAGGATCCCAGAGAAAAAAGCATGAAATCTCGGTGGGGGGGGGGTTGGAGGGGATAGGGAACCCACCTGCCACTGTGGGAAGCCAGAGGTGGTTGGGAGCACAGGTTTGGAAGTCAGACTGATTATGTAGGAGTCCCAGCTCCTAGACTTACCGCTGTGTGAAACCAGGCAAGTTACTTAACCTTACTGCACTAATTTCCTAATCAGAAAATACGTATTATATTAACACGGAGACTAAAGAACAAGTAATTGCATGGAATTTGCTGACAACAGTGCCTGGCATGTAGTACGTACTCAAAAAGATTCTTTGCATTTATATATTTACTTCTGTTAATTTATTTAAAGAGGAAGCCATTTCTATTCCAAAGCATAATCACTATCCAGAATTAGTAATTATGCTTCATAGACAAGTGCCCAGAATAACCAATTGAATGAAACTGTCTGTTAAGTCACAGCAGAATTTGGATCCCCCCCAAAAATTGACATTGTCCCCCTACTTCGTTTAGAGCATATAATCTATGCTAAACACTAGAACCAGAAAGAGAACTTACTAATTAAGAGTTAATTCAGTAAGCACCAAGTCTGCTAAGTGCCTGTTCCTACCAATATAAACTTCGGTAATGTGGTGGTTTGAATGAGAATGGTCCCTAAAATGTCATATATTTGAATAATAGAACTGTTTAGGAAGGATTAGGAGGTATGGCCTTGTTGGTAGAAGTGTGTCCCTGAGGGTGAGCTTTGAGGTTTCAAAGGCGCATACCATCCCCAGTTAGCGCTCTCTGCCTCCTGCTTTTGGACCAGATGTGTGCTTTTCTCTACCGCTCCGGAACTATGCCTACCTGACTGCTTCCATGCTTCTTACCATGATGGGTATGGGTGCCAACCCTCTGGAACCATGAGCTCAATGGTTCACGGCTTCTATTTATTTATTTATTTATTTATTTATTTATTTATTTGTTATCTATACAATATTCTGTCTGTGTGTATGTTTGCAGGCCAGAAGAGAGCACCAGATGTCATTACAGATGGTTGTGAGCCACCATGTGGTTGCCGGGAATTGAACTCAGGACCTTTGGAAGAGCAGGCAATGCTTTTAACCACTGAGCCATCTCTCCAGCCCCTCACGGCTTCTTTTGTGAGAAACCATGCTTTCTTTTATAAGTTGCCTTGGTCATGGCGTTAGAAAAGTGACCAAGATAGATGAGATACAACCTTTATCTTTAAGAGCCTTACAGTCAAGGGCTTGAAAACAGCATCTGTGGCCCAGCAGCTGCCCTTATCCACACAGCCAGGATACCTGGTGTTTCAAAACCACAGAGCACCGAACTTTACAAATACTGTGTTCTCCTGATAACATTTATTGCTAAGCAGGACCAGTAAAAGAGGTTAGTAATAACTAACGCCATCCACAGCAACTAGAGTGCACTGCAGCGGGACTGCCAGCATCACTCCTCATTATAGGAAGTGTTTTAAGTAAAACAAGTGTGCACGGAATGCAGGAATGGCAGCAAGTTGACAGTGGATCTATTGACACTGACGGTTTCTGAGGACTAACAGGCAGGCAGCATGCAGACTATAGTAGATACAGTGGACCAAGGCAAGGTCTGTGATCTGGGTGGCATATAGCAGCACCAGGTGTGACAGAATGTTCCGGCATTCTTCTCACTGTGGTCCACAACTTAACACTTAAGGATTGATTACTCTGGAATTGTCCATTGAAGACTTCAGAACATAGCAGAGTAAAAGCTACAGAAAGTAAAGCCAAGGTAATAGGCTGTGTTCGGGTCTGAAACCAATGTGTACTGTGCTCCCTGGTGAATCATTTACCAGGGTAAGACATTTAGCAAGAGGAACAGGACAAGGGGAAGGACTGAGTTCAGTTTTTAGACATGGCACGGTATCTGTATGGCAACCAGATATGAAAAAAATTAAATGAAGAGTCCAATATGTGGGGCTTGGAAGCTAGGAGAAGACAGGGAGGGGCACAGAGTGAGAGCACAGCTGGGCATGGTAGAGTGTGCTTGTAATCCGAGCTGCTCAGGAGGCTGAGGAGGGAAGGCTGTTTGAGTCCAGGGGTTTGAGGCCAGAGTGGGCAACACACTGGTGATGCTGGCTTTGAAGGCAGGGGGCGGGGAGTAGAGGAGGCTGGCGGGTGGTATTTCAGTCAGTATAGACTTGTCACACATGCATGAGGATCTGAGTTTGACTCTAGAACCCACGTCAAAAGCCTAAATGCAGTGGTGCACTCTTGTAATCCAGGTGCTGGGGAAGCAGAGACAGGCAGATCCCCAAGGCGCACAGGCCAGCCAGCCTTGCCTAAGCAGCGAACTCCAGGTTCAAGGACAGATCATGAGTCAGAAAACAAACAACACCCCAAGTGGACCTCTAGCCCCTACGTGCCTGGGCACATACACAGGCACCCACACCCCAACACATACACGTGTGCGTGTAAGCCCCCCTCCCACATGCACACATATGGACAACAAGAAGATCAGAAAGCAAGAATGGCTCTTGGGGAACTCAATGACACTTCCCCACATATCAAAGCCAGACAGAGAGCAGAGACAGATGCCAGGGCCATGACAACGCAGTGGCCAGAAAGCCACCCAGAGGAAGCTGGAGAAGAAGGCGTAAACTCTACCATGCACAGCAGGAGACTGCTTTCCATGACCATGGCGGGAGGGATTCAAAAATAACACCGAACAGCCAAGTGTCCTGAGGGTTGGTTACATGGAAGGCACTGTCTCCACTGGAATGGTGGGTCAGAGGTTACTTTCCAGGATGAGGAAGAGGCAATGGTGGTTAGGGAAGGAAACAGAGACACTCTAGACAGTGAGTATCGTGGGACTGAGAGAGCTTTTACTTTGTTTCAGAAAGCAGGGAAGGCCAGCACCGTTGTGATGGGAAACATTCTACAGTGACTAGGGCAAAGGAGTAAATGGGTGGCAGTACCCGGGGCAAAGTACATGGTGTGGGCATGTGCATCCCATTACGGATCCACCAGGCTTAAGGGCTCCGGGACACCTTCTCAGAGGTGGTACCCTGGGAGCTGGGTATTGGGGTGACTACTGAGAAGGATGTGGCTGGGCGAGGGCAAGGTGCATCCCAAAGGCAGCTTTATAAAGCAGGACGCCTGTAAGAAGACAGGGAAGAGAGGAGCGAGAGGAGCTGGAGGGCTGAGTGGAGCCAGACTGGCAGGGCTGGCTAAGCTGAGTGGACTTCGTTGAAGTTACGAGAGGATTTACTTATTTATTTATTTTAAAGTGGGAGATGGAATGTCTTGACTTCTTGCCTTACGGGGGATTTTCTGCTATGGAGGAGAGAAGATCCCGTGAGCCCAAGGCTCTGAACAAGGAGAGTGAGGGAAACAGGAGGAGGGCAGGGGGATATAACTCAGGAGTCATTGTGTGGCATCAATAGAACAAAATCACGGTGAGACACAGAGGGTAGGGGAGGACTGAACCCTCCACGGAAACTTATATGTATCTGTTACATGTTACATGCGGCTGTTAACTGAATGACATCGAGGAAAGCCAGCGAGGAGATGGGGGCAGTGCTCAGTTTTAGAAGAAGAGAGTCTAGTCCATGTTCTACATTTAAAGAAGTGAAACCGCACGAAGTATGTTTTCCAAATCTAGGCAAATTAAATACAAATAGCAAAAAGATATCTAGGAAACCCCAAGTATTTAGAAATTAAACATTTCATTTCTAAGTACCTACGAGATATTAGAAACGATATTTTGAAATATCTTTTGATGAGTGAAGATGTAACATGGTAAAGTTCGTAGGTGCTGTGATGGCTAATTTTTGCTGTCAGCTTGACAGCATCTGGAATCAACTAAAACCCAAGCTGCTGGGGACTCCGTGAGAGATTTTCTTAATCAGGTGAATTGAAGCAGGAAGACCACACCCTCTGGTGTCAGCCCCCAAAAAGAACCTGGAAAAAGGAAGTTTCTTTTCGTCTGATTGCCTTCAGTCTTTCTGGCAAGTCCATCTGTTGGGCTGTCACATGTGCTGGGTAGTCAATACCGCACAAGCGAGAGCCATTTGGGAAGAGAAAACTTCAGCTGAGAAAATGCTCTCACCTGATTGGCCTATGGGCAGGCCTGTGTTGTATTTTCTTGGTTGATGATTGATGTGTATGTGGCTGAGGGGTCCTGGGTGCTCTAAGAAAGCAGGCTGAGCAAACAAACAGGAAGGAGCAAGCCGGTAGGCATCACTCCACCATGGCCTCTGCCTTAGTTCCTGCCCCGAGATCTCACCCTGACTTCCCTCAGTGGTAGAGAGACCCGAGAGTTGTAAGGTGAAATTAACCCTCTCCTTCTCCTTCCCTAGTTGCTTTTGGTCACTGTGTTTTGTTTTTTGTTTTTGTTTGTTTGATTTTTTCAAGACAGGTTTACTCTGTAACTTTGGAGCCTGTCCTGGAACTAGCTCTTGTAGACCACGCTGGCCTCGAACTCACAGAGATCCACCTACTTCTGCCTTCTGAGTGCGGGGATTAAAGGTATGAGCCACCACTGCCTGGCTTTGGTCATGGAACCATAACTTAGACACTGCAGCATTCCTTCACCAATATGCAAACCACCATCTTCAGGATTCCAGTGTGGACAGAAGACCAGCAGCTATCTGAGAATCTTCCAGGCCTTCAGAATGGGACTGCTAAGACATCCAGCCTTGCTGACAGAGGCATGGCTGGATTCTCAGCTGCTCCAGTGTGAGACAGCCCTGGTTGGGGTGCCCAGACTGCATCCTGTAAATCAATCTAATAAATGATCTAGCTGCTCTAGATCTAATAACCCATATCTATATATAGCATTAAATGATATATTAAAAAAGAATTTAAAATCAATAACCAAGATTTTAACTTTGAGATTAGAGGGCATAAAACAAATCAGACTCCAAAGAAAGAAGAAGGAAACAGAAACAATGGAAGACAGAAAACAAAACTGATGTGGGATGTCCTTTTGTATATGTGTTGCTTTTATTGGTTAAATAAAGCTGCTTTGGCCTATGGTAGGGCAGAATATAACCAGGCTGGAAGGGATATAGAGAGAAAGAAGGAGGAGTAAGAGAGATGCTACGTCACTGCTGTTGGAGACAGATGTTCAGAACTTTTACCATAAGTAAGCCATAGCTTCCTGATGATACACAGATTAATAGAAACAGGTTCATTCAAGATGTAAGAGCTAGCTAGAAATATGCCTGAGTCATTGGTCGAGCAGTGTTGTAATTAATATAGTTTCTGTGTGATTATTCGGATCTGGACAGCTGGGGAATGAAAGAGCAGTCTCCAGCTACACAAAACCAAGTGGGTACTAGACGTTGCTTCTTTGAAAAGATTGGCGAATGGCCAGGAAAAAAGGAGGTGACACTGATGACCAATGTGTGGGGGGAGGTATTTCTACAGAGCTTAGAAACGCGGCACGTGACCCCAATATCTAGAAAGTAGTGAGTGAGTGCTGCTCACAAAAGGACGCACTGTCTTTGACAATATTACCCCTGCTGCAGTGAGGACCGTTCAGCAGAGAGCAGAAGAAGGACCCCAAGTCACTGAAGGCGCAAGAACACAGGTGCCTATTTTAATAAAGTTGTGGGGCCAGATACAGCATGGTGAGGAGGAACTACAGGGAAAGGGGGCAATATTTGGAAGAAGCGGAGGCATCTGCGGCCGGCAGCAGTGGGAGCTCATGGATGGCAACAGTGGAACAGCCTACTCTGGACAAGACAGACTCTGAGCCAGGCAGGAGGATGGTGAGGATGGGTAGAGGTCAGACTAGGATCAGTTTCTCAGTCATCTGTCTTTAAGAGTTTCAGATTGCTTTAGAAATGGGAAGATGGTAGCGGACTAAGATTCCAGAACAGGATGTAGCCTCTGAGGGGCTTACAAGGTGAATGGCGGGACGCCTGGAAGAGCCGTAGCCTGCACAGGGCTCTGCCAACGTCTGTCAGGGCTAGAAAGTAAAGATTTCAGGCTCTGAAGGCCAACAGACCCACTGAAGACATACTATAGACACAGCTGTGGAGAGAAAATGCTGGACCCCGTGGGAATAAACTGCTTCTGTTAGGTCATCTACGGCTTAGTAAAGAGACAGAAAGCTTCCGGTGAGAAAGGGAGGGTTGTGATGGCCCGGGTGGAAGGTAGGAGTGGTGGGAAATCCAAACAGCTTCTCTTTTGCCCCAGTGATGGCCCCGAGCCTTGGGGTATCTCTCTTTCCTTCTGAGAGCTTGGTCCTCCCAATTCAGAAAGCTTGCTAGAGACTAAACAATGCCAGGGTTGCAACCAACACTTCCATCTGCTCTGGCTATTGGTACAGGCAAGGCAGCAGTACTGGGAGAAGAAAACGAGGAAGAGTTAAGTTAGGATGTAGATGTATTTAGCCTCTAACTCATGAACTAACTTTTCATTGGTGCCTCGGCTTTACAAATGCAATTAGCAGGCTAGCATTGAGCCACAGGCTCAGGGTCACTGGTGCCACGCTTGTGCCCCTAAAAGCGTCAAGGAGAAGCTTAAATGAGACTTTAGCCAAGAAAACTGCACAGATTATTGTAACCAAAACACAGGTTACATTTTCAGCCGAGTGCTTCCTTTAAGACTCATTATATTCATGCATTCACTCATTCACGACTTTCATTTTGAGACAAGGCAATGCTACATTGCCCATGCTCACTTCAAACTCAGAATTCCCCAGCCTTAACCTCCCAAGCAGCTGAGATTTCAGGCATGCATCACTGCAACTGGTTTTCACATTATGTTAAATGAGGTTCTGAGTAACACTTCAGAGCGCCTCCTCCTTCCTCCAAGCTCACTACCCGGGGTAGTGAACATAAACACTGCTTTCCCAGAGCCGTGGCCTGAGTCATCCAAGTTTCGCTTCTGGAAATAGAACACTACCCATTTCTAGGTTGGTTAAATTATATGACTTTCCTGAAAGCGCATTCTTCTTTTGACCTTAGAGCTGAAAATTGCAAGTGGATGAGCGGCTTGTCACTCAATACATATCAAAACGGGAGATGGGGAGGGGTGAGCAAAGAGGATCGTCAGGACAGCATCTATGACTGGCAGAACTTACCCTGGTAAATCCTGCAATCTTCCTCAGTGACGTAGGCATTTGCTCCCCAGATCACCATCTTGCGGATGTAAGAAGGGTTCTTAGCAGCAGCAATGAGTGCAGTTATGCCCCCATCACTCCAGCCCAGGAGGGAGACCTGCTTGAACTGCAGCACCTGTGGGCAACACAGCAGAAGGCATGGCATAGCAGGACACTCAGCACAGTTACTGTTTACCTGTGACCAGCACAGCAGGACATGGGGCCCAGTGACCACACCACTCTCTTTAAAGAACCTGGGTGGTGACCATCAGAGTTCTACAAGTCTGCGGCTTGGAGACCTAGTGTCAATTGGCTTTGCTACAATGTAATTGTCATAAAAACTTGAGTATACAGCATTATTTTGACCTATGCAGGAAGCCTATCTTCTGGCTGGATAAAACGTCAAAGAAGAGAATCAACAGAAATCTGCTGTATTTGGGTAGGACAAGCACCAGGTGCGCATACACCCGAGCAAGGCTCAGAGGGCAGGCAATCCTGTAGATTGGAAAGAGCTTAAAATAAGGCGGCAGGGTAGCTGGTGAAGCCACAGCTGCCACTGTGGGAAGAACTGCCTAGAGACAAGAGGGAGCATGGTGCCGCGGTAAAGCTACATCCATCCTTGGGGGAGCCAACCAGGACCCTGAAAATGGACTCGTAGAGAAAGCTGACAAAGCATATGGAAGAGGCTTCTAGAAGTAAATGGAGCGTCTGAAAAGATTAAAAATAAGGAACCGAGAGATGCTGGGATAATTGCTGGTGGGATCACACGTGTGTGTGTGTGTGTGTGTGTGTGTGTGTATACTCTGGATAACCATCTAATTAGCACGCAGAATGCGGATACATTCTCTACAGCCTGGCACACTACTTCCTGGATTCGCTCACTGGGAGACAGACCCAGTATAATATACACGGCACTCCTCATAATCACAACAGTGACAAATGTCCACACGCACCTTATAGCCAAAAGTAGCTTAAAGTTAATCGTTTACCACTAGATGATGCATGGAATAAGACCGTGCATGCATCCAGTGAATTACAGCCTCTCCCTCCCCCTCCCCTCCCCTCCTCCTCCCCCTCCCCCTCTCCCTCTTGAAACAGGGTTTCTCTGTGTAGCTCTGGTTGTCCTGGAACTCACTCTGTAGACCAGGCTGATCTCAAACTCCCAGAGACCCGCCTGCCTCTGCGTCTCTGAGTACTGGGATTAAAGGCATGCGCCACCACTGCCCTGTTTCAGCCGCTCTCTTGTACCTCATGGGTTCCAAGATGCTGCCCCACCAGAGATGATTTGTAACATAGATGGAACCAAGAGCTCTAAACACACACACACACACACACACACACACACACACACGCACGCACGCACGCACGCACGCAGTCTAGAGTGGATATGCTGGACAGGCGATGTCTTACAGTTTGGGTAGGATGGAGGTAGGATGGATGGGCAGCACACTTCACTGTACCACTCAGAATCACAGGGAATTTAAAACTCATGACAGAATGCTACAGATAATATCAATGAACTTATATTTCAGAAAAGCAGAAGGAAATATTTTGGAAGTTTTCCTCGGGAGGAAATGATAAATGTGGAGACTGGGGGAGATAGTTCTATTGGCAAACTGTATGCAGTACAAACATGAGGACCCGAGTTCTTTCCCAGGACCCAAGAAAGCCAGCCATTGTGGCACATCCCAGCTCTGAGGTGGAGACAGGAGGATCCCTGGGGCTTGTTGGCCATCCAACCTAACCTACTTGGTGACCTTCAGGCCAACAAATGACCTTGTTTCAGAAAACAAGGTGGAAAGCAACTGAGCAACAATAGTTGTGACAGGCATGTTTAACCTGATTTGAACATTACGCAGAATAGACACGTACTGGAACCTTACTTAACCCCCCCCCCCCCGAATGTACAACTTTTATGTTTTAATAGATAAGCTAAAAATAAACTTAATTTAAGTTATAAGGCACTATAGATTAGGAATTAATTATTTCTGCAATTTTTCACTTATTGCTTCCATAGCGGAAACCACAGAGAGTGAGATCACAGAGAAGGGACAAGGGAGCAGCATCCCCTTGACACATTTTCAAAACAGCAGACTTGAAGGACGGAAGGTAAAGTCTGATGCCGTTGGTATCTCACCTCTAATCCCAGCCCTCAGGTAGCGGCTACCCTGCTGCTAGTGAGGCTAGCCAGAGTTACACAGCAAGACCCTGCCTCAAAATAACTATGGAGGCCCCAAAATGTGAGCCTATTTCTACCTTGTCTGAAGGTCAGAGAGTTTAAGCTGGTTCAGAGTTGTTGACAAGTGTGGCTACACATCCTGACCTAGGGTGTGGTTTCTTGGTCTCTTTGGCATTAAGATGGCCCATACAGATAGATTTACTCCAGCCTGACCAATGGTCAGGATATTCAGGCATACTTCTGCTCTTTGGACACTTGGTCTAGGGTGGGTTCACTGCCTAAACAACAGAATGTTAATGACTTGATGTCTCAAAGTTGAAGCAAACTGCCCTATTTGCCGTTTGTATCCTGTTAAAGCCGTCTTTTGTCTGCCTCCCCCTTTTGTGTTTGGAAAATTAAACACAGGTGAATTTCAGTATTCACTCTCTCCCGATACTACCCTATGTTTCTGTTTTATTATTTTTAGTTGCGTCTTTGTGCTCTTTGCTTATTTTTCTAATCCTCATGCCCCTGCTCTGGTAAGTGGTATTTGTCCCCCACAAACACCCAATTAAAATACCATGTTTGCTTAAAGGCATTGATTCCTCACCTGGGCCTACACGGTAATTAATTAAAAGCAGGGGTAAAAGCTGGACTTCTCCATCTTCATTTTGTATCTTCTTTACTTTGGGTTGGATTCCTGCTCAACTCTGGTTGTAGGCATGTTAAACATTCAAGGAGCGTCTGTATGTGACATAACCAGCATAACCAGTCCTAACCCCGACACTGGTTAGTTTTATGTCAACTAGATACAAGCTAGAGTTATCAGAGAGAAGGCAGCTTCAATTAAGAGGGAGAGAGAGAGAGGAAGAGGGAGAGAGAAAGAGATGGGAAGAGAGAAAGGGAGAGAGAAAGTGATGGAGGACTCTCATTGGCTAATAAAGAAACTGCCTGGCCCATTTGATTGGCCAGCCCTTAGGTGGGCGGAGTAGACAGAACAGGAAGAAGGAAGTGAGGTAGATGGCTCAGTCAGATGCTACGCCTCTCCTAAATTAGACAATTGTCCTGCCTCTACAACCAGACGCAATGAAGCTCCAGCCCAAGATGGACATACGCTAGAAACTTCCCGGTAAGGCACCATCTCATGGTGCTATACAGATTATTAGATATGGGTTAATCAAGATGTGAGTAAGAGGCAGAAATAATGGGCCAGGCAGTCTTTAAAAGAAAACAGTTTCCATGTAATTATTTCGGATAAAGCTAGCTGGTGGCTGGGAGCTGGGCGGCGGGAACGCAGCCCGCAGCTCCACACTACAAAAAAGGGAGAGAGGAATAGAGGGAGAGGGGAGAAAGAGAGAATGAGAAGAAGAGAGAAAGAGAGAGAAAGGGAGAAATAGAGAGAAAGAAAAAAGAGAAAGAAATAAAAGAGAGAAAAGAGGAGAGAAAGAGGGAGAGAAAGAAAGAAAGGGAGGAAGGAAGGAAGAAAGAAAGAAGAGAAAAAGAAAAGAAAGAGGGAGAGAGAGAAAGAACAAAAGAGAGAGAGAGAAAGAAAAAAAGAAAGGCTGAACAAGGCAGCAAGCAGCACCCCTACTATGACCTCTACATCAGCTCCTGCCTCCAGGCTCCTGGCCAGTGTGAGTCCCTGTTCTGACTTCCTTTGATGAACTGTGGTCTGGAAGTGTAAGCTGAAAAAACCCTTTCCTCCCCATGCTCTTTGGTCATGGTGTTTCTCTACAGCAATGGTAACCCAAACAAGACAACCCCCTTCAAGGCTGAAGGCTTAAACACAGGAGCAGTGGTGACATCCCACTGTTGCCTTTTACAGTGTTCTGTTCCAGACCCACAATGTCCCAAGCCTGAAGTCAGCTTGGATTCCAGGAACGGCAGAGCCTTACAAACAGATGATGTCCCCCACCTAAAAGCATGGGCGGTCTTGACTTCTTCAGGCCACCATGCAGAACCAGAACTGAGCTAACACCAGATGACACCTTCACCAAGATGATTTAGTTGTGCAGACTTCTTGCCTCCTTTCCAGTTCCTGCTCTACTTAAACCTAAGGCTCATGTCAATACCTGGAAGATGGCCTGACAGGCTTCCTTTTCACCTCCTCCAAGTGGCAGTTTTGTTAAAGATGCATTCCTGCCTCTTCACCACCACCTCTTGCTGCTATCTTAGGGGTGAGTGACTACACGGGGCACATTGGAAGCCATTGAGCCTCTGGCTTAGGACTCCAGTTACATCAATATAAAGCTGTGTATTCTGCTGTGGGTAAGTGTTGTAGGCCTGCAATCCTGGCATGCCAGGGGCTGAAGCGGAGGGATTGAGATCTCATGGCCTGCTTAGACTACACAGTGAAACCCTGTCTCAAAACAAAGCAACACAAAGCAAACACTAAAACTGTGCACTGATGTATGCCATGAAACTGGCTGTTTTGGTAGTAGCCTCGTTAGATGGCTGGCTCTGTTTCCACTCAGTCCTTTAGGCCTTCCTTACGTAAGACTCGCATTAGGTCTTTGTGGAAAGAAAGAACGCCGGGCATTAGACTACACGAAGGTGGGTCCAGTCATCTTCCCCCACTCCACACTTCTCTGCATCTCACCTTCATCAAGTCAACAGCATCCTTTGCATCCCTTTCAAAAAAGTCCAGTGGGAAGTCTCGATCTGGGGGTCTGGACTGTCCGTATCCTCGCGGGTCCCAGGCCACCACTGTGAAGCGCTTCTTGTTTAGGTTCTGAAGTTGTGGTGCAAAATCGGTGCTTCCACTTCCTGAAAACAGCCACCGGGTTACATTCTGAATGTTCTCAGTGTCGCCAACACACCAGAGCGAAATGGAAGCGGTACCCAAACACAGTTCTTGGTTCTTTCTCTTCAAAGTTAGCCAGGAAAAGCTGCCCTGCAAGGGCCGACTCCACCCAGAGGCGGATTTCCACGCCTGGTGGAGTTAGGACCGGCCTCTGAGCTCCCCCTAGTGGTGATTTTGAGGAAGCGAGGCTCAGGACCCGTATTTTTGTGGCTCCTTTGACAGCCTTTCAGTGTAGTTCTCTCCTACCGAGCCATTGAAGGAATTAACTAAGCTGTATTGAAGTGAACTTTCATATTTGATAGTTTCTGGGTCTCCTTTCTCTCTCTTTTCTCTCAAGAAAAATGACTAAGAAATGATGGAGACCCCAGTGGCATGCAGGTAGAAGTCTCATATTCCAGATGAGATTTTCATTTTCATTAAGCTAATATGAATGACTCTTTACAGTTTATTTTTAAGCTACAACCAAAACAGAGGAAAGGAAATTAAAGCACTGAAACGTGCATGCTTAAGAAACCAAATCATATTTTATAAAACAAATGAGCCTGTGCCAAGAGCCTGTGGCAGCCCTGTCTGGCAAGCCCCCTGCTCACCAGTCAAGATGTGGTGTGCTCACATCCACTATGTGTGTGGAAGGTCACTTAGTAAGAGCTCCAGCAGCAGGTGTATTTACTCTGCAGGGTTTTTTTGTTGTTTTGTTTTTTTTGTTTTTGATTTCTAAGCACCCATTATCCAGGCCACAGAATAGACAGGAAACACACCAAGTCGAGCTCAAAAGCAGACCAGTGGATTTCCAGCCCTTGTCTACTGGTCTCTCATGGGAGCTTCTTGTCTCTCCCTGATCTAGAAGGAACTATCCTGAAGAAGGGGCAGGAATAAGGGCAGGATTAGAGGGGGTAGACTAAAATTATAGATTCCCAAACGGGGAAACAATTGCGTTTGAAGACCAAGAGTGCATAATTATCAGTGTATGATATCAGAGTGACCCATGGGTACTGGGGGACAAGGCAGGAGAGAGACTCCCACTGTTCCATTTTAAAGCTTTAGAATCATGCTAATATTTTACGGAAATGAAAAATTATACCGGGGGTGGGTGCTATGTGTAGTTGATGGTACAATGTTAAAATAATAATAATAATAATAAACAATAATGTGGCAAATTATTTTTACTGATGATTTAACTGTACATCAGCTATTGGAGTAAATATCTCCTTGATTACAGAAGCTTAAGAAAAAGGCACTAAATGTCCCAAGGCTACAGTGGGACTTTATCAGTGAAGGCCTAGCAAGGAGGACCGAAAGTAGCCGAAAATTTTAGCTTTGGTGGGAAGAGGCAAATCACAATAAGTATATACTGGGATTACATAAATACCTAAGATATAAAGCAGCAACCCTAAATGTCTTAGAAGTAGTTTCAGAATGTCTTGGGAGATCACTGCAAACTCCCTCTATAAGTTTAAGAACT
Organism: Arvicola amphibius; assembly: GCF_903992535.2. Taxonomy (NCBI): domain Eukaryota; kingdom Metazoa; phylum Chordata; class Mammalia; order Rodentia; family Cricetidae; genus Arvicola; species Arvicola amphibius. Next base: position 132,476,810 of record NC_052052.2, on the reverse strand, counting down.
TTCTATACCTGGACTGCTGTTCTATGAAGTTAGACTGAGATTCAGTAGTCTCCAAAATGCTCCATACACTGCAGAAAGTGATGTGTTAATCTGATTGTGATTTTGAAAAGGACTCTAAGCTGGCTGGAGATAGTGGCACAAACCTGTCCTCTCAGTATGTATGAAGCTAAGGCAAGTTTAAGCTATAAAGTGAGACCCTGCTAGGAAGCAAGAAGAAAGAAAAGTCTTTTAACAACCCCTTTCTTTTATTAAACAAGTCAAACATACTGATTCCCCTGCCTCCTGTCCTGGGATTAGCACAAGTCTCACATTCCAGAAAACCTTTGGATATGAGGCAAACAGGTATGGCTGGTCACCAGCTCACTATCTTCATCTATGGAACCCTCTTTCTTTGGACTGTCTCCTTGGCCCCTGCAGTCCTCCCCAGTAGTAGGAAACCATTTTTACAGTGTGCTTAAATGTGAGAAGAATGGGTAAAAGAATAAAACATTAATACAGTAGAAAGTTATTTACTTTTCCAAACACTCAACTCTGAGTGAGGCAAGTATTCATTAAAAGCCTTCAGCAAGCGCTAACATAAGTAATCGACGCTTGGCATCCACCGTCATGATACATCATGGGGGGTCCATAGCCTGCAGAAACAGTCTATTCAAATCCACACATACCCAGCATCCCAGGGAGCAGGAGGACTGCATGCTCCCCTTCTCCCGTTCGCTGGTAATGCAGGTGAACGCCATTAACAGCCACCTTGGCCGAAGTCACTGCAGTGCTGGAAGAGAAAGAAGTCCCCAAAGGAAGACTTATTGGTTGTGTCAAACTGGCGTATTTCACACGACAAAGCATCAGTTCTCATGCATGAGTGAGCATTGGTACCCCACTCAGGCATGCTGCACTGTTTGGTCTGTGCCTCAGCTTTCCAGTCAAGGTTGTGTTCCCATTTACAGACTGCAAATCTGAACAGTGTCTTCCTGCTTCGACCCAGCACCCAGGAGCTTGCCTGCTGCCTTGGTTAGATTTTTTTTGTATGTGTGTATGTATGCTTGCATGTATGTGTTTATTTATATATTTATTTGCCAACTTAACACACAAGCCACCATCATCTTAGAAGAAGGAACTTCAATTGAGAAAGTGGCCGCCATTAGAGTGGCCCAGAGGCAACTCTACGGGGCATTTTTAAATATTCATGAATGATGTGGGAGGGCCCACCGTGGGTAGGGCCACTCTTGGACAGGTGGTCCTGGGTTGTCTGTACTAGGAAGCAGGCTGAGGAGCCAGTAAGCAGCATCCATCTATGGCCTCTGCTTCAGTTCTTGGCCTTATGGTCTTCTTGCCCACTTCCTTGATAAAGGGCAGTGACAGGCAGAATGTGGAGGGCGTGCCAGTACAGTTGCCAAGAAGAATGGCTCTTCTTCTTGTGGATTGTCAGTAAATTTAAGTCAACTACTGACTTCCCTTTTCTTCTACATCCCATCTCTGTCCTTGGTCAAAATGATTACCATAATGTGGCACTGTTCGAAAAAACAAGGGTCTGATTTGCTAAGTTCAAGTAATAAAGAGTACAAGCTAGACATGGTGGCACACATGGAATCCCAGCACTTGGGAGGTAGAAGGACAGGGTTTGCCACAAGTTCAAAGTCAGCCTGGGATGTACAGAAAAACCTTGTCGTAAACAATAGCAACAAAATTAACAAAGAACGTGGGTATGTGTTGAATATTGGTACATCTAATATTAGCATAGAATTTCTGAAAATCACATGACAAAATTGGGATATAGGAAAGCCTAAAATAAGCTCATCTACACAAACATCAGAGGAGCAATAATAATAAAGCCATTAAGTAGCAGCAAGTGACATCAATTTGTTTTTGTTAGCATTCTATTCCTTCAAAGAACTGAGTTTTACTCTTAGGACGGCTTTAAGCAACTCAGAATCAAGACAGATGCAAAATCAACACATTCTGCTAACCAAGGCTCACTTGAACACATCAGCACTTCACACGCTCCCAGCCCAGAACGTGCGCCCTAACAAAGACTGGTTTCTTTCAGCAGGCGTTCACGTGCTCCCAGCCCAGCAGGAGAGAAAACAGACACAGAGGATTTGCTCAGGGAGGGCAGGGTTATGCTGGAGGCTCCTGAGCTAGATAAAATTTCCTTCAGGTGTTGCTTGTTTTATTAAATGAAGCCACCCCCCCCCCCCCCCCCGAGCAGCTGACTAGCGTTTACCGGGTTCATGTTAGCGGTAAAGCACACACGAGTGCCTTCTCCTGCCTTTTACCGCTCTCTGCACTAGAGCTCTTGGGACGGGGGCGGGGGTGGGGGTGGGGGCGGGGCTCCCTTCCCTGCAGTACCAAGAACATGCTCATCGAGGCCATTTTGCGCTATTCAGGTATTTTGGGCTATTTTTCATTTTCCTCAACGCACAGAGCCAGGGGCTTTCGGGAGCGGTGCTGCTGCCAGAGCCCTGGGCATCAGTCTCTCCCTGGAGCACTGGTTCACAAAAGCTTCTTTCCTTCAGTCTCTTCAATAACAACAACAACAACTAACCTAACTTCTTCCTGCATTGGCTGAATCTAAGTTTTGGGTTCCCAGTCCAGATGTCTTTCTGAATTCTCACCGCCTAACAGGAGTATGGAAACGTCAGGTGGCTAGAGGGCCTCTCTTTAGAAACTGCGGCAGGGAAGGATCTGCCAAGGCTTGGAAGTGACTTTTCAGGTTGGGCAGAGGTACCTGAGAGGAGAGGAAGGGGTCTTTTGTGAAGAAATGCCAAAGAAGGCATTTCACAAAATCCAGATAAGAACAGGGCAGGGCAGCATTACTGGGAGACCATGTGGCATGCTCATAAGCCTGTGTCCAGCCAGGCAGAGTGAGAGGACAGAGGATGGTATGGGGGTCTTCAGTAAATGGAGATGGTCCCTGCTGCGTCAACACAGGCATCCAGTGTGCCGCCACACCAGCGGTATAGGCATCACGCCGGCCCATCCTGCCAAACACCTGATTCCACTATCCAAGGCTGGGGAGGAGACAGAAAATTATTTACAAGCAAAATTATTAATCTTAATAAATTATCAATTTCAAACATAAGGAAAGGTTTATGTTCAATCACAGAGTGACTGAGAGCTGGCTTATTTCCACAGGCATACATGATACATCAGTTGGGGTCATTTCAAGCTGAAAGCATCGGTTCCAGCTTGTCAGGAGGTCTCTATGACAGTGGTCAGGCCTTGTGCAAACAGCAAAGTCCATGTGGAGAGGACCAGGCCCGCAGCCCAGGCTTTTGACAGCCCTAACACTTGTTTACTTCCAGAACTACATTCAATACTGGATTTTTCAAATTCTCAGATAGGAACAAAGACAGAAACCCTCAGAAAACTTCAAGAACAATCTACCCCTTTCTCTTTGGCCATCAGAGTTTCTTTTCCACCCTTCCTCCCAAACCTCCAACAACCTATCTTTTAACCATGGTATCCGAAGCAGGCGTGTTTATGAGATTGGGTTGAATTTTACATAGTCCCATGACTAGTACAATCCCGAGAAACACTCTTTGGGGGCACTAACTGCTTCCAAAGTCACACTTTTCAGGACACCAAAGGCATGTCCCTCTGAAGCTTAAGGCTAGCAGGAGATGGGCAGATACAGCTCAGTGCTTACTGTGCGCTTGTGTGGAACCTTTCAACTGAAGGTGGAGGTGGTGGAGTTTAGCCAGTTCAGCCTACCTGAGCTCGTTTCTCCTGTTATTTCAGCAGGGCTCAAATGCTGAATTCAAACCGCTGGGCAGCCTTCCAAATTTGTGAGCCCAAGCTGCACAGCTGCACAATCTGAATGGGAAGTAGGCAACTGTACTTAGCCCAACAGGCCAGCAAGACTGAGTCAATTTCTTAGAGAACACAAGGCTTAAGAGTCCCCAAAGTGGACCTTCCTGTCTCGTGTGTCCTTAGCTCCCACCTGCGAATTTTCTAGATGGTACCCAGAGCGGGGGGGCGGGGGGGGTCTACTCGCCTCAGACAGGGAGAGGTGGTGGTGTGGGGAGGGGCTGGGGAAAATAGGTAAACCAAATCTAGTGCTTGCTGCCAGGCGCCTGCACTCTGTGGGCACGTTCCCCGTCTTTCATTTCTGAGGGTACATGGTGAATTTACCCTAACATTACCACAGAGAGGCTGAAAGTTGCTGGGAAAGCTAACTGGCTGATCACAGGATTAATTAATTAGCTAATCCATCCCAGGGTGAGCATCTGAGTGTGCCACCGGGAATCTTGGCTTCAGCACCTTGCTTAGAGAGGAAGGTGGGGATTGCTTAATAAAATACGGGCTCACTTTGAAAGTCCTTACTGCTTATCCCCTGCTTCCTAGCAAATGACTGTGAGTCAAGCATCAGCTACTTCATTACACGAAGTTTGATGACTTCTTTTATATACTATTATTTATGTATATATATTATTTATGTGCTCACTATTTATATCATTAGTTGTACTCACTAATTGTTTATATTTATTCTGTTCCAGGCCCTTCACAGTCCCTGTTTCAAATACAAATGCTGCAAGGCCAGAAACCCAGAGAGGCGGAGTAACTTGTCTGCAGTCACACAGCCAGTAGGAGTTGATAATGCAGCTACTTAAACTATTTGAACTCATAACACCATGACCTGCTCAACCTCAGGGCAGAGCTGAATCCTCAACAGGGCAAAGTGCTGGGGTGGCATTCAGTCTGGTTGCCAAGCAAGGGGTGGAGGCAGGCCTGAGAGGAAGGATTGGACCTGATTCTCTGGCGGGGCCTCCTTAGATTAAATTCAGAAAACATTTTTTTTCAGTCGGACTGTACGACTCTGCAAATTATTATTGTCATAACTGGCCTTCAACCCCCCACAGAGAATACTTTTGAACAGTTCACAGAGTCCATGAAGTAAGAAAAGGCTCAGAGTTCCAAGCAGTGGACTGACAAGCGACTCTGCACAGCACAACACAGCTAGTTGTGGGCCGGACACTGGGTGTGAAGAGGTTTGCATGGGACTGCTTCGAGTTGCAGGCATGGGGCTGCAGCCTGGTTTCAGGATTAACCAGCAGGGCTGTTTCTCAGATTACAGGCCATACTGGTATGGAATGGTATTTCTAAAATGGCAGGACAAGACCCCGGAAAACCTTCATGGAACTCTTTCAGGACGAGTGATCTACAGTGCAGCTAAGTGACTAGGACTCTCGACATCCATGACGTCACCAATGAGTATGACATGAACACAACCCTGGTAGCCTCATCTCAATCCCTTTCCTGCAATCAGGAAACTGGATAAAATGCCTGCTGTTCGCTGGTGATTTACACAACCACAGCCACTGACGTGTTTTTCCACCTGTATATAAAGTCACATAACCCTAAAACGAGAGAAGAAACCTGAATTAAATATAAAACTGAAGAGCTACACAATCATGCTAGGAACGTTTTAAAAAACTGGTTCGATTTTCCTTTCTCTCTGCTTCTGGATTATGTGCTTAATCCATCCATTATGTGATCTGGGCAATGCCAGCCCCTAGTGTCAATGGCTCACTGACAGTAAGCCGCACACTCGCAGTGGGCATGCCTGCATGTGTACATGTTGGGATATGCTCAGTCTGAGGCTGCTCTATCCACAATTTCTGCTTAGATTCTCTTGAGACAGAGCACCCATGGTCTCCACGAATGTTGTTATTATTTTATCCAAGGGCGGGAGTGGAGCGTGGTGGGGAATGGGAAATGCAGTTTCCTGGTCATCACTACACACCCATATCAGAACTTCTAGCAGGGGGACCTGCGTCTTTGATTTTACATAGGTTCCCAAACAGCTTCTCCAGCACACCGAAGTTCGAGATTAGCAAGCAAAAGGACTCAGGAAACTTGGGTCCTGTGACTGAAGCAGGTTAGGCAAATTTCTGAAGAGGCAAGGAATAGTTACTGTCCCCAGCAACTAGCTAACCGACATCGGGTTTGGGATCCGTGACTACCAGCAAAAGCCCCTCCCGGTCCCTTCCATCTGCAATGAGGGGTTCTAGAACCGAACCCCTGCCACCAAAGTGCTCGCTCACGCACTGGCTCTGCGGGATCTGGACCCGGGTCTGAAGAAGGAAGGGTCATCGGCACCAGGCACCAGGCCCACCCCCGCCAGCGGCCCGCTCCCCAAGCGGCTAGGAGCACGTTATTACCCGAAGGCCGCGGCGGGCTCCGCTTGCGGCACGCGGGTCCTGGACTTCAAGGGCGAGAGGAGCAGCCGCAGTCGCAGAGACGCAGGGTGCACCGCTGCAGTCGCCATAGCTCCAGGTCGCTTCTCCTAGCGGAACCGCGCGTGCGCCCAACTGGATACCATCCTTCAAGTGCCAAGTCCGAAGCTACGCCCCTGGCCGGCCACACCCCTTGTTAGGCCAGCCAGAAAGGAAGCATGTTCTCTCTTACAAACCTAGCTCTCAGCGTGGATAGTTCAGTTGGCACAACTCCTTGCTTGCAATTGCCACGGTGTCCAAAGCTATGGGGAGGCAGGGCCACCTGCCGGACATCTCGGCAGGGAGACTATTGTTTCCTGCTTTTGTTGAGAAGCGGTCTCAAGTTGCTTCAGTTATGTTGATCTTGAACTCGGGATCCTCTGGCCTCATGCTGGGATTACTGGCCAGCAGCACCACACCTGACTACATTCCACTTTTCATCCATCTATCCCTCTACCCTTGCTGCTAAGCAAAATGGCAGCAGGCTTTTAGGTTACGCTTGTCAGCATTTATTATGTAAGTCTTCAAGAACTCAGCGTTTCTGCATTGTGTTAACTTTCTGCACCACCGTGGCACGCATTTGAGGACAATTTAAAATGAGGAAAGGTTCAGGGTTTCAGGGCTTTAGCCCAAGGTCACCTGGACCCATACTGGGCCTGAGCGGCACAGGATGGTAACAGAGGTACTTGGCAGAGGCTGGGAAAGAGAAGGTGGGGTGGGGAAGGGGGAAGGTTGTTCAAAAGAAATCGTTCAAAGGCATGTTCCCAGTGACCTGTTTCTTATAGCCAAGCTCCACCTCCTACAGCCTTCCAATAAAGCCATCAAACTATGAACCCACCAATGAATTACTTGGTTGATTATATCAGATCCCTAATGATCCAGTCACCCACCGATGACTAATTGTGGGTTAAGCTTTCAACATCATACGCAAACCAAAACTATCATTTTTTTTTTGTGCCAGGCACCTTAAAATGCTTCATTTTATTTTTATACTATATATAACTCTCCCTCCATTCCCACCTCTTTACTCTCAAATTATAGATAACAAGATTATGGCAAGGGAAGTTAGGAAGTCTTTCCCACATGGCTGGAAGATTCCTCCAGGGAACTGATGTGAAGGGATAAAAAGCAAACAAAGCACAACAACAAAAAACTATGTTGGTTGCACTATCAAGATGCCATTTAGCCTAACTTGAATAGAGAGCTGACTCCCACCAGTTGGCCTCTGACCTCCACGTGAGTACTGTAACTCATGCACACACAAATAAAACACACACACACACACACACACACACACACACACACACGAGCCACTGAGTATAGGTGGGTTACTCATTTGTGAACCTTCATTAACTTAAAGTGAAATGGTTGAAAATATCTATCCTGCTAGATAGGCTACATCTTTTTTTAAACAACTCATTAAAAAGCAAAGAAAAAATATACCAAGATAAGTGTTTAAGATGTTTTTGAGGTGGAACTCCTTTTCTTATTACTGCGTGTAACTTCACACAGATGGAAGGCAGGATCACAACCACAGCAGGTGGAAAACCTATGCTTGGGAGTAACTGTGGAGCCTCCTCCCTCATTTCCTGGTCGGGCTCCCCTTGCTTATCTGGTTTCTGCCCAAGTATAGAAGTGGAACTTGGCTTCAGAGGTAAATGTGGCTTTTCAGGGTGGCACTTAAGAGTTGACTTGAGGGAAAGGCTGTTGAGCCATGTGGATTTCAGGGATGTGGCTTCTTGAGGACAATATGCACTGCTTGGCAGACCTTCTCACTATCAGCATAATGTAATGACAAGAAATGCCAGCGTGAGCAGTATATTAACACAAACACCATTCAGTACCCCATATTTAAAGTATAAAATTTTATTTCACTTTTTTTAAAAGAAAGGTTATTAAAAACAAAACCAAACAGTACTCTGGGTTCTGGGAACAGGGCTAGTCGTCCTGGGCCCTCAGTGTCCTGGTGGTGGTAATCTTGCTTTTTTCAATGATGTGGACAATGACAATCAGGCCTGGCTTGCACCCCAGGCCACAGCATTCTGTATAGCTTGGGAGGTGCTTTTAAATAAGTGCTATAAATCTATGCTGGGCTCCCAGAGAGACTCCCACATCCCATGCACTTGTTTGGCACAGGTACCACTGATTACACAGTCATTACTCATCATAGGCAGCTGATAAGGTGCAGAGAGCAAATGAAGGACTTAAAGAAGTCTTTGGGCCTAATCTATTAATGCTAGCTCTGTGCAGCTGGTTCACAGCCTTTCTTGCACAAGGGACTGGGCAGCATACCCATGAGGGTATAAGGCTTCACCTGCTGACTGTCCTTCAGCTCATACAGGTTCAGCCACACCTCAAGGTGTCAAGCAATTGTCTGGATGTCATTGGTGAGCCTGGCCAGGAAAAGACCTGGAAGTCTGTGGTCACAATCTGGGCCTAGATCTGAAGTACCTATCTTCTGCAATGGACCCACAATTCTTCCCTTACAGAACACTTAATAGACATGATTTTAACACTAGGACCCTGATTGCTACTGCAATTCCAAAACCAGCTCTGGCTTCCCTTGCCATTTCCCCCCACAACTCCATTAAAAACACTTTCGAATCCTGTCTTCTTAAAACAGCATTAGAATAGAGGTTAAGAGGAAAGCATTTAAAGACTATCCAGGTTCCTCCAGAAAAGCTTGGAACCTTCTATGCTCCAATTCCCTTCCAATGTGCGTACTCTATGCGGTTAAGGCATGAACCCGGCACAGGAGAAGTGAGGCATATAAAGTTACGACAGGGTCCCTCAAGAAATATGTAGCCATGTCTAGAGACATTTTTGTCACATTTGGTGGGTGAAGTTGACTTGTACTATTGGCATCCTGTAGATGGAGGCCAGGGATGTTTCTAAATATTCTACATAGTACAAGATAGGTCAACAGTGGAGGATGAAGTTTCAACTAGTGCCAAAATGCCAACAAGGACAAAGCTGCTTTGCAGCTCACTCCAGGAGTGCCACGTATCTTCTGAGGCTGCAGGGGATTCTGAATCATACCCCACTGTTGTCAACCAGACACCGGAATCTTTTCTAACAGTCAGAAGCCTGTCGCTGAATAGCCTCTGAACAGAAAGTGCCAGCAGTGACTGTAGTCGGCCCAGGCAGCTTTAGTCTTCTAGTTCTTCCACTCACTCCTACGTTGCACGTGGGCTTGCTAAAGGCACAAAGAGTGAACTCTGAAGCTGTCCCTTCTTAATTCATGGCACACAGAAGAAATATTTTTTCAGTACATTTTTTCTGGGTAAACTGAGGAAACAGTTCTACAGTGAGCACTGCTGAGGCTCTGGCCATATCCAGGGAGAAAGAGACATTTCCCGATGAGCACTTCCTGCACACCAGTTCCCTCTGAGGGGTGCACAGGCTGGAGAATGGCCTGGAGCACCAGAATGGTACGAGAAAATGTAAAATCTCACACTAGTTTTTACAGAAGTTGCAATCAGCAGTTCTCAGTGGTGAGTGCTGAAAAGTGGTCATCTCCCTCTGTCCTGCAGTTTTTCCTCCTCCTTAGTACTCCTTAACATTTCCTCTTTAACTTATATACACTAGAATTGCACATGATTCTTAAAGCTTCAGATGACAGCACAGCATTGGATGCTAAAGTTAACAGATCCTATAGTTTTAGGAAGGACCATGACTGTCATCTAAGGTACCTATCTGGGCAGAACTTTACTGCACTCAGTGCATGAAGGAGGAAGTTAGTGGGTTTTACATTCTTTGAATGTTTTTTCCTCCCTCACCCAGATATAACCATAGGAAACTGAGTAAATAGCACAGTTGAAGACTATGGCACAAGCTAAGCGAAGCCCATCTCTCTCCTCCAACAGCTCTTCTCTCCTTTTTAAAACCCAATAGGTTATTCTTTTTACCCCCCCCCCCCCCCCATCCCGCTCCATTCTGGGCCATTCAACAGTCTTCATGCTTGTACTTCCTGAAGAACCACCGTGGGCTTTAGACTTCTCTTTCCCTTCTCCAGTTCCAAAATGTACGACATGTGCATAGGTCCAGGGCTTGTACCAAGAAAGAGTTCTGAAGGCCACGGGGCAAAGGGGCTTGTGCACCAGGCGAACAGTCTAGTTCCCACTGCCACTGCCCGCCCAGGCTTAGCTCTGGCTGGCCTGTATCAAGTGGTTCAGCAGGTCTATCCTGCAACACTGGTGAAGTGCCCAGGCCAACTTTCCCACTGTGGCTCCCCTGGTGCCTTCCCGCATCAGCCACTTCTGGAGCATCTGGTAAACCTTTTCTTTCAGCCCGTCTCGTTCATAGTCATGGTCAATTTCATCGATCTGAGGGTCCGTGAAGCCTAGCTTGCGGGCACAGCTTTTCCACTGCCGTCCCAGGTTTTCCCTGACAGGGTTCAGGTGCTTATCTGTCAGACTACTGTTGTTATCTGTCAAACAGAAAAGAGAAGATGCCTCAGGCTACAGTTCCTTTGAACATTCTAGTCTGCAATGATGAAATGCTACAGGAAAGGAAAAGGTACCAAGAGATGCAAAAGAGAACTTTTTTTTTTGTTTGAGGCAATCTTGCTCTGTAGTCCCTTTGTCTCCTGGGATTATAGGTGTGCACCACCATGCCTGGTGATAACTGTTATTGACTTGTTGGACAATACTTAGCCTAACTGCAGCCATTAAGAGGTCTTTGTATGACTTAAAATAGAGTTCCTTTCTTCTTAACAGATGTACACCTTCCTGAGTTATAGCTAAAGGCTTCATGAACGAATCTCCTACATGGATCTTCTATTCAACTCCCACCTGCAGTCCTGTTCTAGTTAGACTACCTGGTGTCATGGAAAGTGGACTTCTGTTTCTTTGGGACATTGTCAACTTACACACGGCCACTCATCTCTCTACAGTTCACATTCCTCTTAATAAGGACACTGAGACCAAGTGCAACCCTCATTCAATCACAATGTCTTCCCTTATCTCTCAAAGGATGAGGCACATGCACTTTTCAAGGTTTTCTCTCCCTTCAAATTGCCGACCCTTCATATATATATATATATATATATATGGTCTTTCTCTTGCCACTAGTTCCATCATCTTAGGCCTTCAAAAAAAAATAAGGGAACACATGAAAATAAGAAATGGCCCAGGGTGGTGGCGCACACCTTTAATCCCAGAACTCAGGAGGCAGAGACAGGTGGGTCTCTGTGAGTTCAAGGCCAGTTTGGTTTACAAAGTTCTAGGACATCTAGGGCTGTCTTGAAATACCAAAAAAGAAAAGAGAGGAAAAAAAGGGGGAAAGTCATCATAACAGCCTTTAGTCCTTATCCCACTTCAGAAGGCTGAATTTCTAAGGAAAAAAAAATTCAAACACCTCCTTTCCCCCTCAGCTCCCGTTAGCACCACGGCAGCACAGAATCCGTCAACCCTGGCAGCAGTCTATGAGCCTCCCGGGGACTCTGTAGGACCAGTCTCTGTAGGACAGGGGCCCCGGGTGTCAGTAGAGTCACAAAGGTCACTTCAGTTCCTCAAAAGCTAAGAACCCACCTCTTAGGCATTTTAAAGGTCACTCTTCCAATGGGGTAGTTCAGCAATTGGCAGAGTATGCAGCCTGTGGGTCAAGCCTGGCTCCTGCTTTCTGTGAATAGTTTTGATGACCATACCTATACGCATTGCTGCGCAGACTATCTGACTATCTGTGGCTGCTTCTGCACTCCAATGATGGAGAAGCCTCAGGGCAAGCAGAGCCTTGCCTATTACATGCCCCTTCATAAAAACAAAACAAAATAAACACACATACACACACACACACACACACACACACACACACACACACAGCCCAAACTGCCACCTCCAAAGTTAATCAGAAAGCTGAATTCCAGTTCCTTTTTGAGACAGGGTTTTGCTATAGCCAGGCTGACCTGGGACTCACCATCTTCCCAATTCAATTGCCCTAGTGATAGGCTTACAGGCATGCATCACTGCCTCATGGCAGGAAGCTGTGGAGACCTATGAGAGAGAGCTCTTGTTTTTATTAGAGTGCTGTGGAGGACATGGTCTTCTGTGTTTTACAGAATTCCTTTGCTGCAGAGCCAAGGAGTCATTCCCCAAGTCTGAACAGGATCATGGATAATGATGTCACATTTAATATTCACAGTTAGTGTCCTACATTTTCATCACACATTGACTAGTATAAGCTTCATACCACCACCACCAATAAGATACTGTGATTATCCCTGTGTTAAAAAAATGGCTAACAAAGGATTAAAAATTACCGAGTAAGGGCTGCACTGGCTGGCTCAGCAGCCAAGAGCACTGGCTATACTTGTTTGGGTCTGCTCCAGCACCCACACAGCTCACAGCCATCCTAACTCCTGCTCTAAAGCATCTGATATTCTCTTCTGACCTCTGTGGGCACCAGGTGAGAGCGTAGTGCAAGCAGACAAAACAGTCACACATAATATATATCTAAAAAGTTACTGAGGAAATATAGGATAACTTTCAGATAGAATCTTAAAAGAAAACTTAAGATTCTATTATGTTCCTCTCAACAAGTAAAAATGGTCAAGAAGTGTCTAAGTCATAAGACATTGTATCCTTTTTAAAAAATCCCCTTGAATGCTGGGGACTCAATTCAAGGCTTCATGAATGCTAGGCAAGCAATCTCCTATAGCGACACCGCAGTCCAACAGTGGTCCTTAATAGGTATTTTTACCGAAGATGTCATGGTATTTGGAAACTGATTCTTCTTTGCACACGTTGTCTGGTAGTTGTGAACTCGGGCCAAGATCCATATAATTGTAGTTTCCAATTTGAACACCAGAACTATTGCATATAGTGTATCTTATGGACTCATCTGAATAGAGAAAAAGACATAGGTTAGGTACATGAGACTGAATGCAAGAGAAAAATATATGGCATGTAAAGGTGGAGGACTTTATTACAGACATTTAGCTGTTTATCCTATGACACTCTAAATAGTCATTTCTTTAAAATGTGGCTACTTGACTTTAAAACCATTATGATGCCTACCATTGGAAAAAAAAAAAAGACAACAGTGTTGGCAAGCATGTGGAATAATAAAGCGCCCATACATTGTTGGGAATGAAATGGTATAACCAAAGTGGAAGACAGTATGGGGTTTTCTCCAAAATTAAAGATAGAATTACCATATGATTCAGTCATTCCATTTCTAGGTATGACATGTACACATGCACGCACGCACACACACACACACACACACACACACACACACACACACACACACACTTTCTCTCTCCCACACACCACAGAGATAGATTGACTGACTAACTGAGATTTCTACATCCATGTTTACAGCAGCATTACTCAAAATAATGGCAACCCAAGTGCTACTTTATTCTCCTTTCCTATTTACAGGTAGATACACTCTTCTTATATGGAAGTTAAGAGTTAGAAAGCTCACATTTGTTCGGTCTATCAGAGCAGAGAAGCAAGCCGAAGAATTATGTCTGTGAGATCCTCTTCAGGGTATAGTAATTCTATGACTCATTGTGAACTGAGATTCCCCTTACTACTGGCAAAAACTCAGCATCATTAAGAGAATCTATTCTTGGCAAAACTGGGGCTTAAAGGCAGAGTGAGAACTCCTGCAGAAAACTAGTAAGATAGGTCTACTCATATGGAGACAGGACCAGAAAATGACACATTAAATACTGGTGATGACTGCTTTCCACTCATGCAGATTCAGGCTTTGTGAGGGAAGGAGCTCAGGCTGCTTGCTCATGTTACAGTTCTCCAGCAGTCAGGCACAAATCAGGAAGTGTTAGAGAAATTTTTATTGAATTAATCATGAATGAATAAAATACAACGGTGACACAAAACATTTTGGCTGCAAACTCAAAGGAAACAGAAGGACATCCCAGTCATAAGAATATGTACTTATAGGTAGAGATCTTGCTTCATACCTAGTCTAACAATGTGTTTTCCACAGAGATTACAAGAACACCTACAGAAAAGGCAGAATACTTTAGGGAATTTGTCATTTTGAAAGACTAATTGTTTTGTATTAAGGAACACAGGGCCTCATGCATGCCAGGCCAGCTCTGTACCACTGAGCTACACAGCCAGTTCAGAAAGTTCTGTGGTTCGCAAAGCTTCCTTTACATCTGCTGATTTCAGGATTGCAGTACAGTTAATGCTAATGGATGACATCAGGGTAAGATAAGGTAGCATGGGAACTATTATTTGGTAATAATGATGGATACTAAGTTACTTCCATGCAGTGTATTAGAAACTACAAATAGTTTGGATTTCACCAGAGAGAGCTTTGGAAGATGAAACATACCTTTCTTACTACAAACTGTATTCTATATCTACACAAGAAACAAAAATACCTAATACTTCTTTCTTAGCCTCAGAAGACAAGAAGAAAGGTAAAAAGAATATAAGAAAATACTTTCCATTTATTGGAGAGGCTGGTATCTCACACAGGATAAAGAGAGTTGCTTATCAGATATAAGTGTTGTAGGATAATGCTCTTGTAAACTGTAAAGATTTGTCACTCATATTAGTTTAATAAAATGCTGATTGGCCAGTAGTCAGGCAGGAAGTATATGTGGAGTAACCAGACTAAGGGGATTCTGGAAAGAAGAAAGGCAGAGAGAGACACAGTCACCAGTCAGACACAGAGGAAGCAAGATGAGAATACCTTACTGAGAAATGGTACCACCAAGCCATGAGGCTAAACACAGATAAGAATTATGGGTTAATTTAAGCTGTAAGAGCTAGTTAGTAATAAGCCTGAGCTAAGAGGCCAAACATTTTTGTAATATAAGCCTATATGTGTTTATTTGGGACTGAATGGCTGTATGACCAGATATGATAGAAACTTCTGTCTACATATTATGATCTATTCTACACTTGCAGGCATCCATGATGAGTCACAGATCAAACACAATCACAGTCCATGTGGTCTGAGGGAGACCATTTCAAAGTGGAAGGCTGTAGCTACTTGAAAGCTCTGAGTAACTTACTCTTTGTCCCCATCAATAACTTAGAATTGATGACAATGCTACTGGTGGCTTCATTTTCAGGGGAAAAAGAAACGACAAGATAGGGACTATTAAAAATCATTTACCTGTTAGTGGCAAGGAGATGAATGGAATGGTAGGTGTGCTTCCTGGAAGGTTGGTCTCAGGTACCGGAGTTTTAAAAGTATTATACATTTGGTTTGAATTTGACCCAAACAAAACTCCTGTACCTACAGGTCTAAACCCATGCTGATTATATGATCCGTTGTTCCATAAAGGCACTCGTGTTTGGCTGGCTGGCCCTGACATCTGGTGTGCTGCATTTCCATAACAGGGTGGGCCGGGATCAGAAAGACCTCTGGCCGCTGCACTCTGAACATTCTCATGAGGTCTCTGCTGTACAAAGGGGTCATGGGAGACCCTTCGTTTCCTTTCCTCCTCTCTGCTATAAGCCACTTTCTGCTTTGGCTGCGGTTTTGCCTGTTTCTCCATGAATCTTCCAAAAGCATGGTAACCGGCTTCCTCTTGGAGTTTAGCCTGTACACTGCACTCATTCTCTTCCTGTGGTTGTTCTGGAGAGGAAAAAAACCAGGACTCCTCCACAGGTCCTATCTGGAGTCCCTGGGAGCTGTGCAGCGAACCGGGCTGTTCTGCAGTAGGAAAGAAATGATCAATATAAAAAGTAAAATAAAACTTGAACATTTTCATGAACCTGTCCTTGAGTGACACGCTGAAAATAAGAATCATGAAAAGCATATAACAGTCCCCTTCCTATAGGTTTAGTATATGATTAGCAGGAACCCTGTCTGTAGAGGAAAAACATGGGCATTATCACAAGCAACAAAACAGAGTTTTGCATGGATGGCTGAGGCAGAAAAGGACTTGCATTGGATTGAGATGGTGACTGTCATCTTGGAACTATGTGGGGTCTAAAAAAGTAGCAGCTTTGTCCTGTGAACATCTTATTGTTCTTTTGTTCTTTAAAAGCTCATAGAAAGGCAAGAGAGATGGCTCAGTAGTTAAAGGAACCTGCTGTTCTCACTGAGCACTTAGGTTCAGTTCTCAGCTCAGGACCCAAGTCAGGTGGCTCACAACAATCTGGAACTCCAGTTCCAGGGGAGCTGATGCCCTCTTTTGTGTACACACATCACATATATGATTATATAAAAATATATACATATACGTATACACACATACACACACATAAATTGTGGGATTGCAGGTCATTACATCCATGAGTGGATGAGGTTTGGAAAAGTTAGGTAATTTGCTTCAGATCATATGGCTATGACCTTGGTATCTCACATGATGTCTTCCTTCTGTTGTAATAAAAAAAAAGCACCCATGCATGAATTTGAGACCAACTTTTCTGGAGTGCTCTGATCTCATGGACTCTGCACCCACATGGGTCCCCAACTTCCTCGTGAACTGTCACTGTCTTCCTGTGAGATGCATCAGATTGCTTGCATCAGGACGCTGTGAATCTGGTGAGCACATAGTTAAGAAGTACTTCCAAGATACATAACTAGATTTTAGAGTAGGCATGAATTCTTTTAAGGCATCTGTTTGAGCTTACATTTTCTTCCAGTTTCCATATGGATTTCAGAAGTATTTTAGGGACTCAAATAAATGGATGAGTAAGCAAATGAATAAACGGGGGCATTACCTGAATTTGACCTGCTTGGAGGCAAGGGTACACAGTCATTCTGGAGAGAATACATTCTCTTCAAAACTGCACTTTGATCTGGATACTCTTTCTATAATTGAGAAGATACACAGACACTTTAGTAATTGGCAGAAAATTATTCTGAAAAGAATCAAGCTCTTCACACCATCAAGACATTTCATATAAATTTAATAAGCAGTAATCTTTTCTCACAAATTAAACATTTTTCCAATAGATAAAATGATGTCAAATTAACACAGTTAACTTATATTTCCTAATTTTAACAGTTATCACAAAGCTATAGAGTTACATAAAACAGATACACAGATCAAAGGATAAGACTAGGGAGTCTAAGAAATACTCTCCCACCCTCATTATATGGTCAACTGATGTCTGACCAGGGGCACTCAGAGCCAGAAAACTGGATACACACACATGCAGAATAAAGATGGACCCTTACCACATACAAAAAAGTAACTCAAAATACACTAGTGACCCAAATTCAAGCGCCGAAACTGTAAGACTCTTAAAATAGGAGAAAATGGCCACAGTGCTGGTCCTCGCCACAGTTCCTGCTGCTGAGGACACCAAAAGCACAGCTAACAATTCTCATGCAATTAAATTAAACTTTCACTACATCAAAATTAAGGTGTGTACATCAAAAGAAACCATCAGTAGAGTGAAAAGGCAACCCACAGGATGGGAAAAATATCTGTAAATCCTACATATCTGATAAGAGATGAATATTCCGAATTCTACTACAATTTAATTTTTCTACATCTCAACAACAACAACAACTACCACCACCACCTTTATCCCTACATATAACCCAATTAGAAACCAGCAAATGGAGGGCTGGGGCTATAACGCAATAGTAGAATACTGCCCAGCATCTGCAAAGTTCTGGTTGGGTCGCAAGCACAACGTTATTTTAGTCAGGCATGGTGGTGGGACATGTGTATAACCCCAGCACGTGGGGTGGAGTCAGGTGGATCATGAGTTGGAGATGTGCTTTGGCTCTTTTGGATTGATGCTGTCAAAAACAACAGACAAACACTCCCAATGTGGAAAGCATTGAATTGATGTTTCTCCAAAGAAGATACTTTATGGGAACAAGCACTAGCACAGGAAAGACACTCAACCACCAGGAAATGCCACTTAATGTTGAACAGAGTGGTTAACACACAACAGCTTAAAAATAGTTGTGAGGTTATGGCAATGGAACTCTTGTACACTGCTGGTGGAGAACATGAGATGATTCAGATGCCATGGACAATGGTTTAAAGGCTCCCAAAAAGTGGAACAAGATGTCTATATGGCCTAACCATCCCATTTCTAAGTAAATGTCATAAAGAATTGAAAGCACATGTTTAGAGCAAAAACCTGTATACCAATGTTTCCACAGCATCATTCTGTAATAGCTCACAGGGAGGAACAACTCTGACATCTACCAACAGATGACTTGCCAGACAAATGTGATGTCATACACACAGTGGGATATTATTCAGCAACAAAATTAATGACATGGTAAACAAAATGCTTTTACAAATGGAAAAACACTGTGCGGTTTTATCCTATGGGCTACCTAGAACAGACAAATAAAGACTGCCGGGGGAGGGAGAAATAGGGACTTATTATTTAATAAATAGAGTTTGCATTTAGGATGATAAAACTCTAGAAATGGAAAGTGATGATGGCAATGCAACCCTGAACTGCACATTTTAAAATGGTTAGAAAAGTTAATTTTATCACAATAAGTAGAAAATGGGGTGGATATCCAGCTCAGTTGTAGAGTACTTGCTTAGCATGCATGAGACCCTAAGATCAATCCTCAGGATCGGGGGAAAAGGCATGAGAGAGAAAATTTTCTTTCAAATATTAAATAACACTTTTATTAAAGAAACTATGAAAGTGTAGGAAATTACACTTTTCAAAAGCCTACCAAGCAAACAAGGCTAACATTTTTGTAACTTTTCCTTAAGATTTTTTCTATTCACATTTGTATTTTGTTCTTAACAACAGAATGTTCACATTAGTAAGTGGTTCAAAGGCATTTTGAATGCACGATTTGGGAAGGAATGCCATAGCACATTAGTATGTCCACACCTTGTAGCATTTTAAATATTGCTTTTATTTATCATGAAATGTAGCTTTATGTTTGGTTTTGCTTGAGTCGGGGTCTCGCTATGTAGTCCTAGGTTGTTTTGAAACTCCTTATCTACATCAGGCTGGCCTCAGACTCACAGAGATCCACCTGCATCTGCTTCCCAAGTGCTAGGATTAATAGTGTGTGTTAACCATGTCTAGCAGTTTCATGCATTTTAAACATTTTTGCAAAAGTGATTTTCTTTTTATAGCTATTTTTTTATTGCACAATGAATTTAAGTAAGACTTTTGAAAAGTCACACAATGCAGAACACGCAGAGCCATTTCTGTGTGCCATTCCCTCCAACCCTCTAGACTGTTCTCTATGGGGAATCCTTATTCAGAGTGGGATGCCCAGTCCTTTTCTCCCTCTAGACACTGGCATGCACATTGTAATGCATGCAAGCAAACACACACACACACACAATATGAAGGGAGTCGCAAAGTGCCTTTCTGTGACTCTTTGCTCTCACTAACAAGTCTTGAGGAGCCTTCTGTGTCATTACATTTTCTTTTCACCTCTTAATATTGGCTATGTGGGTTTAGATCAGTCATGATTTGGGGCATCTGCTTAAGACATTGGCATTGTTTCTGAGTTTTTACTTGTCAACTGAAGTATAAGCAACTTTTGAAATAACATGTTTGAGTGTGTATGCTAGGCCGGGCTCTTAAGGCTGTGAGTGTGCATACACGGGCAGTTTCCTAATATTCTGAACACATGTGAGGAGACAAGATCTATAGGTTATTTATCATCCAAGAAACTTCACCAATTAGGATGTCTGTATTTACCAACACTCACTCTCACCAATCACTCAAAAACAGTTATCTTAGGGATAATAAAAAAATGTGATTCAATTTGTTTTTGTGTGATACCAAGTACAGTACTGAAATTTGCTGATCAGTGACATGGTATTTCTTCTTCTTATGATGATTCTTGTTCAAAAAACATTGTTTTAGTGACTTCATTAGTTCCCTGGGGTGGGTATGTCTGTTTGCTTCTTTTTCCCCAATACTAACTTAAGCTTGTTTAGATCACTAGAGAATTTCGGTGGGATTTTTCCATTAGGATTGTGTTCTATACATCAATAACATTAGTAAAGCTAACAACTTTATCAGATTATGTGCTTCTTTTAATCCATAACCTTATGCCAGCATTTATTTACCTCTCTTTCATGTATTTCTAAAGAGTTTCTCCATGTTTGCCCATCTTCAGACACTCTGTATCATCTGGTACAACTTGATTGCCCTTGTTATTGGTAGGGCTACTTTTCTGATGCAGCTGCTGGCTGTTTGAGCGTCTCTTTGGTGATTTGTTGACTTCAGTATTTTGTCTCTGTATTTTTGTTGCTGTTTGTTTTTACGGTTGTTTTTGAAAGAGTCCCGCTATATAGACTTGGCTGGTCACAAACTCAGAGGTTTACTTGCCTCTGCCTGAGTATGTGCTACTACATCTTGCTTCTGTTTGTGATTTAATGCAGTTGTCTTTCTGAGTTGTAAGATTCCTCTGAGTCCTATGTATTTGAGTCCTCTGGAGGAGTAGTCAGGGCTTTTAATCACTGAGCCACCTCTCCAGCTCCACATTGTAATCATTTTAAATGTTTATACATGTTAATTTAAAAAATGTTCTGTGTTTTTGAAAAGTATTTCAAGGTTAAGTGCGATAGTAATTTAATTGTCATTTTTACATACTCCAAAATCACCTGGGAAGAGTCTTAAGCGAGAACTGCTTGCACTAGATTGGTCTGGGGACAAGTCTATGGATGCTGTCCACACTCGGCTGGCCTGTGGACAGATCTATGGAGGATTATTTTGAATACTAAGATCAGCCCACGGTGGGTGGTGCTACTCCCTGACAGGATTTTAGAGAGAGGAAAAAGCAAGCAGAATACTAGGTGGGTGTATGAATTCATTGCTCTCCACTCTTGTCTGTGGATTACAATGTAACTACCTGCTTCAAATTCCTACTCCCTGACCTTCTGGGAACTGTGAGCTAAACAAACCCTTTTTCCTACCTTGCTTTTGTCAGGGTATTTTATCATATTAAGAAAATAAAACTAAGGCAGTAGCTATTTGGAAGTTATTTGATACAGAGATTTATGTTTATATTAGGTCAAGTGTGTTAAAAAGTGAGTTTCAGTCTAAATCCTTACTGATTAGTTGGATCTGTTTGCTGTATCAATTAAAGAGGGATGTATCAATATCTCTAAGCATGGCTGAGGATTTTTCTATTTTTCTTTGAATTCTCTCAGTTTTTATTTGTGTATTCAAGGACATGTTACCATGGGTATGTCTATATCTTCCCATGAACTGAATCTTTTTGTCATTACCAAGTATTCCTATGTGAGGTAATGCTTTTTTTGCCTTAGTATCTACCTTGATTATCATATGTCTTTTTTATAGTGTAAGAATCCCTCCAAAGTCTGTAAATTCTTGCTAGTTTCTCTATCTACCTACCTCTTACTCATCCACCTACTTACTTACTTCCTTGAAAATCAGTTTGCTTGCTTGGTTTCTTTATTGAAGTTTCCTTTTCACATCTATGGGTGTAGGATTCTAAGTAAGTTATGGCAGCACAGTGATGACTAAGGGGAGTGTGTGTGTGTGACGCGCATGCACGCATGCATGTGCGCACACAATAGTGTATGCAGGTTTCTGTTCCTCTTAAGTAGGTTGGCTGGAAACTGAACTTTAATGTACCTCTCTTACTCCAGATACCAAACTCCCCACTTCTGCCTTACATGTTGTTGCCACTGAGAACTTGGCACAAAGGAAGTAGATGGAGGAACTAGCTTTTCCTGACAGCATGGATGTGGTTCTCAAACAACTGTTCTCTGCAGTGGTTTGCTTGCTTCTCCATGACTCCTCTCTTCACATTAGTTTGTGGGTTAGCATTTTTATTCCTTTCTATGTTTCAATAGATATGTTTTTTGTTCTCTTTCTATTTGGTGCCTTTTTTTTTTTGTATGTGAGGTTATTTGCTTGCATGGTGGTGCTGGCAACAGAACTCAAAACCTCATGCATGATCTATCACTGAGCTATATCCACAGGAAGGTTTTCTTCTTAATAAATTCTTAAGAATGACTGACTCACTTGTAATAATTTCCAGTCTCTTCGATACTGGGTGTCTTTTTTTTTTTTGTATTTTGTACATATATTTTCCTCTTGTTTCACACATTTCAATGATACTTCTTGCAATTACTAATTTTGTTTTCTGTGTTCCCCAAGATAGCCTACTTCAAATCTCAGTAGCAAATCACACTGCTTCTGCTTCCATGCTTGATAATGCATTTTGGTACGCTGCTATTCTGGGCACTTGCTATAACACTCACCTTTAAACTTGCCACATCCTCTTCTACATATTCTTCAAATTGACTTAAGTAAAAAGGCCTAAATTCTTCTTCAATGCCTGTACGAAAAAACAGTCCTTTAAATTTCTTATCGTGTGTGTGTGTGTGTGTGTGTGTGTGCGTGCGTGCATGACAGAGCATATTTGTGTATAGGTGTGTGTAGGCTCACATGTGTGAGTGCGTGTGGAGGCCCAAAGATGACCTTACCTGTTCCTCAGCTGTGCTTTTGAGACAGGATCTCTTGCTAAGGCTAGTCTGACTGGCCAATGAGCTTCAGGAGCTACCTGTTTCCCCCTCCCCAGGACTAGAAATACTTATCATCACAACTGGCCTTTTTATGTGGGGACCAAACTCAGGTCTTCCTGTTTGCAAGACAGTTTACCAACAGGGTCATCTTCCCAGACCCCTAAATTTCTTTATTTTTAAGTCACTTACCATAGTGTATAGACAAAGCAATGAAATAAAGTTTGCAGCTCCAAATCAGTGAGTTTGATGAAGAGACCAGAGTTCAATGCCAGGAAGACAGAAGAAGGTTAATACTTGCAATCCCTGGCTCCAGCAGAACAGTATGCCTTGCTCTGGCTACAGCGCAAAGTCCTGCGATGTGGCATAGTCTCCAAGCAACAAGGATGACTGAACTCTGCATTTTCTATCTCTTTGGCACTAAAAAGTTAGAGCTACTGGAGTGTGTATGGTGGGTGCTAGACATGGTGAGTCATGCATGTAATTCTAAAACTTGCAAGGCTGAGACAGAGGAACTATCACAAGTTCAAGGTTAGACTAGGCTACATAGTGAGTTCCGAGCTAGTCTACATGACAGAGTGAGGTCCTCTCTTAAAAGAAGAAAACAGAAAATCTTCAGTTTTAGGAAAATGGACTAGCCATATTTTTCCTGCAAAGTACAATAAAAGAACCTAGATATTATAGACATAACAAACATATGGATACCCCAGAAGAAAGGTAGACAGGGTGACTTGGACCTCAGAGTCTGAGAAAACACATGGCAGTAAATATACTGTGTTTTCTCTTTGCCTCATATAGCCCATAGTTAAAGCTGAAAAGCTAGCAACCCAACAGTATCATCAGGCACAGACTATAGCAGTGACAAAACAATGACAAAAGCCTGCTCGTTCTAGGCAGGGGACGAAGCACTGGACAGCCTACTAGCACACAAAACCTTTGCTCAAAGATCAGTCACTCTTCTTATCAGCTAACACCACAGAAAACAACCATGATTTCACCCTATCCCCACAAGCTTAATGGACAGTCTAGACTTCTGTGGTAGTTTGAATGAGAGTGGCTCCATGGGCTCACATATTTGTATGTTTGGTCCACAGCTGGTGGAACTGTTTGGGAAGGACTAGGAGGTGTGGCCTTGTTGGAGGGGGCATATTACAGGGGAAGGGGGGGCTTTTGAAATTTCAAAAGCCCAAGATATTCTCAGTTTCTCTCTCTCTTATGGTTGTGTCTCAAGATGTGAGCACTGTTAATGCCTACCTGCTGGCACACTCTCTGCCATGGTAGTCCTAGTCCGCTGCAACTGTAAGCCCCCCAAAACTCTTCTTTCTATAATTTCCCTTGGTTCTGGTGCCTTATCACAGCAATAGGAAAGTAACTAAGATAACTTCCAACCTGGTGAGAGGCTTGCCAATCCCTGCCCAGATGATGTAAAAGATCATTAAAGAAGAAGTCAGAACTTTCCTGCCTGGAACTGGTAACAAGCTTTTCCGACTTCATGTCCTCAGCAGGTCACAGGAGTAGCCTGGTACCCACCTGGCAGTAATAAGATATTCCTTTTCTCTCCACTGGCAAAGTGTCTGAAAAAGCCTTGTAGAGACAACAGGGACTGCTTTCCAGTGGTTAAGAGGACTCTCTCCTTCATGGGAGATGAGAACTTCATAGACTCTGCTGGATCCCTAACACAGCAGCAGCACTTGAGCCCTTGCCTCCACGGTTGATGGGGCTGAGCGGGACCTCGGACCTTCACTTCACATTAGCAAAGTGCGGGTCACTGTTCCCCTTGTTAGAGCAACATCAGAAAACAGTGCAAACAGGAAGCATACAGAAGGCAGAAAGAGTGTAAGTTTTAATAAGAAAAACACTGCCTATGCTACACCAGAAAGAGTCTACACTAGCTGACAAAAGGACTAAAACAGATGCCAACACTGAGATAACAGAAATACCGGAATAATCTGCCAATGACATTAAAACAGCTCACTGACTCAAGGAAATGTAAGCCTGCTGGAAACAAATGAAGACTAGAGTCATTAACAAAGAAAAAGAAGACTTGGAGGTCAGCAGCAGAGTGTGAGCTGAGCATGCTCACAAGAACCAAAATGAAAAAGCTCAGTAAGGGTTTAAAAGTGAGATGGGAGGAGCAGAGAATAATCTGAAGAAGAGAGGGAAAGTTCGTCGGAAACGGTAGAACATCAGAAACCTGTGGTACCACAACCAACATCTGGTATTTATGTCATCAGAGCTCCAGAAGACAAAAGGAAGAGGAGGTGGAACTGAAAAGGCATGTGAAGAAACTGTTGAAAGATTTTTTTTCTTGGTTTTTTGAGACAAGTTTCTCTGTGTAGTTCTTGTTGCCTTGGAACTCTCTGTAGACCAGGCTTGCCTCGAACTCACAGAGATGAGCTTGCCTCTGCGTCCTTGGGTCCTGGGGTAAAAGGTGTGTGGCACCACTGCCTGGTAGAGTCATGGTAGACTGTACTCTTGAAAAAAGTCAAAATAAGCCCCTCCTTCAAGCTGCTTTTGTCTTGTATTTTGTCACAGCAACAGGAAAAGTAACTAAACTACCGATGTCACCTTACTGAAGAGTATTATCATGTGGGATGCATCCTGAATAGGCACACAACCCTCTCTTACCAGGAAATGTTGGCCGGTCTTCGGGGGCTGCTTGCCAACACTGCTCCATGAGGCTGATGATCTCCCGTGGGCAGTGCTCAATGATGTCCTCCACATTTGGCCTGTTCCCAGACTTTATGCAGATCAAGAGCTGCTCAGGACTGATGGCATCTGCAAAGAGGGATGCGTTTCAGTTGGGGCTCTCAGTCCTACTTTACTCTCAACAGGACCTGGACAATACTGTTATTTTGTTTCTACCTGCTGTATGCTTTTCTCAAGGCTGTTTCACTCCACAGAGCATCAGCCTTGTGACAAGAAGTTATCGTAGTCTACTGTAGAGATGATAGAATGAGGCTTTAACTTTTACAGATGAGAGATAAATTCAAAACAAAGCTACTTTTGCACAGAAGAAACAAAATGAATGGGTAAAGGTAGGGCATTCCCCAGAGTTCAATACAGAGGCAAAACTGGGATGGTCTGGGCTTTAAAAAGCTCAGTTTAATGAGAGTGACTTAAAATACACACTGGTAACTGATACTCTAGTAGCAAATGTGAGAGATAACACAATCATCTGGAGGACAGAAGGTCTGAGAAGATTTCCCTGAGATATTAAAGTACAGAACCAGGAAGGACTCTTGAGGGAGACTCTTTGCTAGGACAGCAGGACACTGTCAGGATGGGGATGACAGAAATTGCACGCATCAGGGACCTGTGCCTAGTGTTGGCAGGAGCACTGATGTGAGGGAGAGACAAAGAAGAGAGTGAAGAGAAGACGAGGGGGAACTATAAAGGGATTCACACTTTACTCTGAGGAACCTGAAAGCTATGGGATTCTCTGAAGAATTTTAAATAAATAAGATGATGGTCCTCTCTGCCTTTAAAAAATTCTACTTCTTTGATTTCTATTTTATGTGTTTTTATGGGTGTTTTGGCTGCACTATGTCTGTACATCACAAGTATGCAATGCCCATTGAGCCAGAAGGTGTCAGATGCCCAGGGACTGGAATTACAGACAGTTGTGAGCACCCATGTGGGTGCCAGAAATCAAAGCTGGGTCCTCTGGAAGAGTAGCTAGTACTCTTAACTACCCAGCTATCTCTTCACCCTGTCCCATCTGCTGTTTAAGATGACTGACCTATCTTGGCTGCTTTACAATATGGAAGGCTCAAGAATCCTGATGCAGAAGTAAGGAGGGTCTGAACTAAAAGGGCCGGTGGGACTGGGAAATAGTCATAGAATTCATGTTTGTTTGTTTTTCAGGCAGTGCTAGGGCTTGAACCCAGGGCTCTACACATGCTAGGCGAGTGTTGTAACACTGAGCTCTATTCCTAGCTGAATTCAGTTTATGAAGTTTTATTGGGTGTAGGAGAGGGGGGACAAGGGTGAGTCTCAGGTGGTGCTAAAGTTGTTTACTGTGCAACTCAGTACGGGTGGTAAGCACAGGGAGCTAGGGGATAGTGGTGATAACTGGGAGACTGTCTGGGGGATGCTGTTCTGGAGCTTCCCGAGGTTTACGTGCTGGGTCTAATAGGCTAGTGGGTATCTTGGTCATGGTCAGAGACTGAGATTTAAGAGGCATCAGCAGGGCTGGAGAGATGGCTCAGAGGTTAAGAGCACTGGCTGCTCTTGCAGAGGTCCTGAGTTCAATTCCCAGCAACCACATGGTGGCTCACAACCATCTGTAATGAGATCTGGTGCCCTCTTCTAGCATGCGAGTATACATGCAAGCAGAAAACTGTATATGTAATAAATAAAGATTTATTTTAAAAAAAAAAAAGAGGCATCAGCAGAGACGATGATACCTGATCTACTGGTGTTGATAATCAGGAAGAATTCCCCAAAAGGAACCATTCCTTTCTACCAAACCCAATGATGGCTGTTTCCCTACACAAACAAATGATTTGCTCATTTTTACATTCCCAAATGACTGAACTGCACACAACAGGTAAAGAAAAGGCTCATTCATGAATGGTTTCAATGGGGTGCATACCTAGTAGTTTGAAAGGCCGTCTGTGCTCCAGGAAGAATCCTGGAGTTTTACAACAACTCCCAAGCTAAGCTACATTATATATCAGGTGTCTGTCCACCTGAGGGGTTTCTCCTAAACTGGGATGACTAATTCAACAAAAGTCTCCTGAGTACATCCAGGCATTGTGTGTGTGTGTGTGTGTTGTGTGTGTGTTTTCTGTTAAAGATAAAGAATGAATAAATCAGATGTGGGACCAGCCTTTATGAGACTGTAGAAAGCAATTAAATGAAGAATTAAAGATTTTTAGTAGAATTTACTGAAGGCTATTATTTCAAGTAAAAGTTTTAAAAAATGATTACATTTTAAGAATTTAGTGTACATATGAGGCAGAGGGAGAGAGAAGAGATATTCTGACAATTCTGGATGTCAGTTCTCTTCTCCGTGTAAACCCTGGAGTTTGGATCGAACTCAGGTTGTCAGGGTTAATGGTAAACGCTTTTACACACTGAGCCACCTCACCAACCCTCATGGAACAGTTTTGATTTCTACCACAATCCCACACCTACAAATGTCTTACTCTCATAGGGCTCCTTATTTGCAAATATTGCCCAAAGTACGATGCCAAAACTGTACACATCTGACTTCTCTGTGGCCTTTGCATTGATGTCATTCAGGTGTTCAGGCGCCATGTAGTAGAGGGTGCCTCCATTCTTCTTGGCGATGCTGTTCACTTCCTTCTGCTTGTTGTGCTCCTCTTTAGTCAGTTTGCTCCAAGTCTTAAAGGAAGCCACACCAAGATCAGCTATCTGAAAAAGAGATGGGGCCAAGAGAATTTACTGCATGAAGGCTACAAGTAAAGCTTGATAATTATAAAATCAAATTTGGGGCCTATCCAGTATATGTGTGGCACAGTCAATTTTCTAATGGTTGCAACAGATCTATTTAGAATAGTTACTTCTCAACAGACTTTCATAGAAACTCCAAAGAATATAAAAGTCAAGCATTTCGATTTCAAAGTTTTTTTTTATCATTTAGTTATTTATTTGGAGAGGGCACATATGCCAAGATGTACGTATAGAAGTCAAAGGACAACTTGCGTAAGTCCTTTCTCTCCATTCCTCAGGCTTTGACTTTTCAGGTCTTCAGGCTAGGCATCAAGTATCTTTCCTAGCTGAGCCATCTTGCTGGGCCCTTCACATCTAATTCTTAAGAAATAAAAAGAGTGGGGACAAGACAACAAAGCTGCGTTTGTGCTAAATTCTCATTTACTTTGCATATTTTTGGGGTTTTTTTTTGAGGGGGGAATGGAGACTGGTTATCACACCTTCTATGTGCCCAGTAGCATCCAGAAGACTATGGCTGTGTTAACACCTTCTATTGGCCAATAGCATCCAGAGGACCATGGCTGTGTTTCCAAGCATCCCAAAGACACCCTGAGGGTGAGACTGTTGCTGCTATTTGTTTTGAAGTTGGCAGCCTGATCCTAAGAGAAAACAGGACAGGGAGAAAGAAATCGAAACACACATAAAGGCAGAGAAAGATAACAAAGTCAGGCACAGAGCAAAGAAGAAAGTGTCAGGGCAAAATGACAGAACATGACAGTTACAGAAGAATCCACGGGGAAGGTCCCATCTGTCTCTAAGAAGCATTTGGGGAGGAGCTAGAACTCATGCTTACCTGACATTCACAGATTTTACCCACAATATAAGGGGTAAGTTGTTAACTGAAAGAACGAACAGTCTTAAAAGACATTAGAACTAGTAGCCAACTAAGATACAAATGGTGTCTGATGCAGATCTTACAGGCATGTCCTGGTTCTTCCACAGTGCCACATATTTTCAAGATCTTTTAGTTTCTTGTTGGTGTGGCTCTGGGGATGACACCCTGGACTCTGTTCCTGAGCTATCTGTCCCCTTTCAGATCTCCAACTTGGATTCTAGCTGCCATGTGCTGCTGCTTCCCTTAGCTAAATGTAGCCCTTGAAAGAGTGGGTGTTTTTTTTCTTATTACCTTTGTTTAACAAAAAGTGTTTTCAAAAGGAAATTGATTTCTTAAATGAAAATAGAAATAAGCAAAATGTCAAAGCAGAGGTCTTTGTTTTGGGGTGCCAGAACTGAGTCCAAGACTTTAGATGAGCTAGACTAGTTCAACCACACTCCTAGCTACACAAAGTGGAAGGATTTTGAGGCCAAAACTGCTGATTTACTGCTGCTCTGACTCTTAAGCCATTTCTGAATTCTAAGAATAGTTCTACACACTTTCATCCTCTCTATCTCCAGGGTAGCGAAGTCTCAGTCACAAGATTTCCTGGGAAAAACAATGAGCAGACAGCTCATTCCAAAGCAAAGACAGCGACCCTTGGGTACTTCCATGTCCAAGTCTAACAAGAGGGAACGAAAATCCAGGAACCAGAGATGAGAATTTTTTTTAAATCAATTCATTCTTAGTTATTTCCTGATCCAATCAAGCCTGCACCTGCCCTTTTATACCGTGGCAACCTTGCAGCAGCACCATCCTGCTCAATGCTGAGCTAGGTTTTTCTTTATCATGATCACCTAAAGAAATTGATTTCCAATGGAAAATTCAAACTATAATTATTCAGCCTTCTCAAAGCATAGGTTGTGGATTACCTTGATGTGAAAGTCACGGTCAACGAGGATATTTTCAGGCTTCAGGTCCTTGTGTATAACACCTTTGCCATGTAAGTAGCACATTCCTTCGATGATCTCCACAATTATCCTCCCTTTTACAGAGAGTGGGACACTGATCTGAAACAACATAATAAATAGAGAAGTAATCTAACAGGCAAGCGCGACTACTCCATCCAAGATGGTGGGATGTGAGCCCAAGGTCTGTGGTAGCAGGTTTCTCCCACCAGGTGGTCTGCAGCACTGCTGTCCCTGGGAAACAAGCCCCTTTCAAGAAAGATTCTACTCTAGAGCTGTCAGGGTACTAATGCTGTATTTTGTTCAGTGGAAAAAGTAAAAAACTTCTGTGCCAATCTGGATGCAAATAAAAATACTGTAAGAAGAAGAAGTCATTGATTTTCCTGCTTCCTCTTTCAACAAATCCTACCAGCATGTACCACTACAGTACATTTACACAGTGGAATATTGCTCAGCTCTTAAAAACAAATCATGAATTTTGCAGGCAAATGGATGTACCTAGAAAAAACAAAACAAAACATCCCGAGTTAAGTAACCCAGACGTAAAAAAAAAAATATGTATTCACTTACAAGTAGTTAATTAGCTGTAAAGTAAAGGATAACCATGCTGTAATCCACAGACCCAGAGAAGCTAAGTAATAAGGAGGGCTCAAGGTGGGGGGATGCATGGATATCTCTGGGAAGGGGAAACAGCACAGACATCACTGGTGGATAGGTGAGGGGGGATGGGAACAGAAGGGTTCAGGTTGGGAAAGGATGGAGGGAAAGAGCACTGAGAAAGACAACTGGATTTGGGGGGCATCTCGGGGACAAACTAGAAACCTAATGTAATGAAAACCCCCAGGAACCTAAGAGGGTTGCCCTAGCTAAGACTCCAGCATTGGGAGATATGGAGCCTAAACTGGCTATCTTCTGTAACCAGGCAAGATTTCCAATGGAGGGATTGGGACATCAACCCAATTACAGTTGGGCAGCTTTGTCTTTTGTGGGACTCCTATCAGGGAACGGGTTCTCTGACTCTTTTGCTTGCTTTTGTGCTCCTTTTCCTCCTACTGGGTTGCCTTGTACAACCTTAATATGAGGGAAGTACATAGTCTGTACTATAACTTGATATCTATGGGAGGCTGGCCCTCTTCTGGAGAGAAAGGGAGGAAGAGTGGATGGGAGTAACAGAGGGGAGATGTGGGAGAGGGACTTGGTGGTGAGAAAGGAGGGGAAACTGAGGTTGGAATATATACAAAAAGAAAAGAAAAGATAAAGAAAATAAGCCATAAATTAGAAAGAAAGCAATTGAGGGAAGTGAGGAAAATACATGGGAAGTATTGAAGGGAGGAAAGGGAAAAAGGAAAATGTTGTAATTACTTTGAAAAAAATTTATAAAAGAATATCTTGAGAGAACTTGATACTATATTCACTCTATAATATCCTTTATGTCTAGAGCATTATGCAACAAAAACTCATGTTTAAAACATGAAATCAAGCTCCTTGTAAACAATGACATTTATTATTATTATTACCACCACTATTATTTCTATTTCTACCACTACTACAAAGATTGTCTCTGCATGCCTAAAATGATGTCTAGAATATTAGAATGAGCAGCAAAGTCCACAAACATTTCCATGGCATACTCAACGTGATATGACAATATTATTTACATTAAATATAAGAGTAATGTCAGGGACATAGGAATGAGAAATGACACTAAAAGAAAATGAGAACAAGGAAGCATGTTCACACTGCTGACAGCAACAGAAGCATCTCTGTCACATGCATGATTCTAAAACTATACTCAGGTCCATTTTTTTTTTTTTGGTGATATGGCAGCAGACATTTTAGATATTTGTAGAATCTCAGGTCACTCTTGAAAATTATACTCATAGTCAGGTGGTGGTGGTGCATGCCTTTAATCCAAGCATTTGGGAGAGAAGCTCCAAAGCTACATTAAAACCCTGCCTCAAAAAAATTTATATATATATATATATAAACTTCAATGTCATTATTTTAAAAAAACACATATTTCTATTTTTAGTGGTAAAATTTCAGTTTTTCTCAATATAAGAACCAGCTTGCAGAAAGAATGATTTCAAAAAGTCTATGTGTGTTTGCTGCTGGTTCACTGGAAAAGGTCGAGGTGGTAGAACTTAAGATTCTCAAGTCATACAAAATCAGTCTTCACACCATCTGTGGTGGTTTGAATAGGAATGACCCCCATACACTCATGTGCTTGAATGCATGGCCCAGAGGAATTGGCACTATTAGGAGGTGTGGCCTTGTTAGAGGAAGTGTGGCACAATGGGGGCAGGCTTTGAGGTCTCATATGCTCAAGCTATGCCCAGTGTGGCACAGTCTCTTTCTACTGCCTGAGGATCCAGATGTAGAACTCTCAGCTCCTTCTCTAGCACCACATCTGCCTGCATGTCGCCATGCTTTCTTGCTATGATAATGGACTAAACCTCCAAAACTGTAACCCAGCCCCAATTAAATGTTCTCCTTTATAACAGTTGCTGTGGTCATGGTGTCTCTTCACAGCAATAGAAACCCAAACTAAGACACCATCTTTATCTACATTATGCTATAACTGACCACAGCATCAATAGCTTGACCACCACAATATAAAAGATAGCATAAGGTTGGGTGTGGTAGTACATACCTATAGTCCCAGATACTGAGAAGGCTGATGCAAAAGGATCACTTCAGCCTAAAAGTTGAGAGCAGCATTGCTATGGACCTTGTTTACAAAAACTGATTAATTAAAAATAGCAGCAGAGATTTCTGCCTTTATTGGTATAATTTCAGGAAAGCCTTATTAGTAAGTATGAATGTCCCCCAACTCAACCTTTTCTTGCTTCTCTAGGTCCTTGACTTTTCTTGGGTTCTATTCCTTGCAACTTCTCACTGAGTGATATCACAGAATGCCTTCCATCATAGATGGCTTATCTCTATCAAAATGCCTAGTTCTGTCACATGGCTGATCTTACCTGGCGTGGAGGAAGAGGACCATCTGGTCAAACTACAGTGCGTGTATATTATCTTTTACTCTTGCCATGGTGTTCATAATTCTGAGAGATCGACTGATTTGGCAGTTGTAAGGTGTAGGGAGATGGAGGGAGGGGAAACATTTGCTACAAAGGCAGCCGTATGTTTCAGTCCCTTACATGCAATCTGTGTGCTGGCAGAAGTCGGTGACTGGCAGTTCTACAAATTGGCATCCTCTATCTCCTTCACACATGGCATTCTCTGTGCCTGGAGCGCTTACCTCCAGTTGTCTGCTTCAACTTGTCCTTCTATGGAAGCCTTTCCCACCTTGCCCAGGTTGGAGTGGGCTTCTTGCCTATGTTCCACAGCAGGTGACTGTATGCCTATCAAACACCATCACATCATATGCTCACTTGCTTTTTCTACCATTTCCACCTGCCTATGTTGTGTTAGCTATGGACACCCGGAGAACTAGCGCAAGACTAAGATCCTAATGTGTACAGAAATTTTAAAAACTTAGCTAGTTTTCATGAATTCATTTTTTTCCATTTTTAAATTTTATATTGCTGTGGTTTATATTCTAGATTTAACTTATAGTAACTTCTTGAATGGTCTAAAAGTACAGTCGCTAACATTCCACCTTCTCTTATAGTTAACAACAGTGTACATACTTTTCTTAATCACTATCATTTGCAACATAATATGAATTTTCCTCAATCAATGCAAATTTGTTACCACTTATACGACCATGTGTAGGAAGTAGATTTTCTGGCAGAAGATAGGTCTATGTGTCGACTGTGGATTAGAGAGGTGCGGAGGCTCGGTAAAGAGGGAACCGTAAATGGTGACATAGAACTATCAGTGGGCACAGATTGAAGAGGGACTAACTTTAGAAATCCAAACTAAATCAGATGTGGTGGCACATGCCTTTAATCCTAGTATTTAGGAGACAGAGGCGGGCAGATGTCTGTGAGTTCAAGGCTAGTCTGGTCTATATATCAAATTCCAGAAGAGCCAAAGCTACTTAACAGAGAGACCCTGCCTCAAATCAATAATCACCACCCCTCCAAAAAAGAAACAAAACAAAAAATAAAGGAGAGTCCAAATCTTGGAACAAAATTCCCAAGCAGAAAGCTCCAAACGCCCCAAGAGTAGCCATCACATGACACATTAGCACAGACTGCTGGAAGGTGCCACCAACCTTGGCCTTCAGCACCTGACACATTAGCACAGACTGCTGGAAGCAGCCACCCACCTCGGCTTCAGCACCTGACACATTAGCACAGACTGCTGGAAGCAGCCACCCACCTCGGCTTCAGCACCTGACACACTAGCACAGACTGCTGGAAGCAGCCACCCACCTCGGCCTTCAGCACATGCATCAGGTTGCCCTTCTCCATGAACTCCATCACCAGCGAGTAATTCCCGTCTTCTATGATGATGCCCAGCAGCTTCACCACTCGACTGTGTCTCAGTCTGTGCATCATCTTCCCCTCCTCCAAGAGAGCCTCATTGTACCTGTGGGCAGGAAAGGCAATACGCTGAGCAGAGAGGAGCAAAACCTCTACCCAGGTGCCCAAGAAGCTCCAGCGTCCCTGCAGTGTGCCATATTGTAGACATTTGTCACCATCAGGTCTGTTCCGGTCTCCTCTGGGCAGTCAGGTCCTAGAAGGCAAAGAAGCTTCTCCTCATATTTATACCCCTCCCTCCCACCCTGTCTTAGGAACTGGCAGTCGGGTGCTCAAGTACACACACCTGTGCAGCACAGACCTGGTCTGATGGAGACTGAGCTGGAGAATACAGTAAAGGCACAATTCTCAAAACTAGTCTTAGGAGGGGAGAAGCCTCCAGTGACTGCCTTTTACAAGGTCGCTGGGACTTTTCATGATGGAAATGGCCTTTTATTTTCTATCTCAGGTTAGGTGTTTTCATCCATGGCTCTGTTTTCTTTTCACTGCCTCCCTTACTACCCAGGTTTCTGTCTTCAGTGATGTCTTTCCCATACATTTCTCAAGCATTAATATCTTTTCATTAACCCCAAAGTCCTGATCCTAACAGTAAGAGTTACGATCACCCCTCACATTGCCAGTGTGCCAAGTCTCCCAGTAGGTCAGGCTCATTTAAAATTCCATGTGCTTAGCCACACAGGTGGTGACAACTATTTTCTGTGGGCAGTTGGCATGAGGTCTACCCATCTCTGTTCCCAACTCACTCAGCACGGTTGGGCCCTGTGTACACCTTTTTCAGGATAACAAATCCATGAGTTCTGTGCAAACACAAGGACACCTTCCCAAAGCCGCCACTGTCTAGATCTTTCTTCTCCAGCAGGTCACCAGATGCCATCTTGATGTTGTCCAAGGACATGTCTGGTTCCATTTTGAATGCTTAATGTAACACTTTTGGTTCTTGCTTAGTGCTGTGTCCTATGAAGGAAAGAGAGGACATCTCAGGACATGACTTTGAACGAACATTATTTAAAAATCAAAAACAAAAAAATATCACATGTTGCCAGGTATGGTGGCACATGCCTGGAATCCCATTACCTAGGAGGCTGAGTTAGCAGGATTGAAGGCCTGAGGCTAGCTTGTATTCCATAGTGAATTCTAGACCAGCTTGAACAATACAGTGAGTCCTGTCTCAGAAAACAAAAAACCCACAGAGGCAACACGTATGTGGGATGCCTTTGCTTTAATTGAGGATAAGTGTAATCTGTAACATGAGCTGTTCTGATAAGAGTTATAGATGACTGTGATTTTTATTCCAGTAGACCTTTCATTTCTGGCAACATGGAACACTAGAAAAATTTTTAAAACACTCTGCCACAAAGAGCCATGCATGTTAGATGACATAATTTGAGCATCCACTGAAATTCATAGTTGAGTATAGTAGAAAAGGAAAACTTCTGGGGACAAAAAGCAGACTGCACACTGGACAAGAAGTAACAACTCACATGGTGGCAACTGGACCAGTGTGGCCCTGGGTTAGGAGTGGAGGTGGTATACAATCCAGGAGGGCTGGAATGAGGCCTTCCTGTCACTTGGACCTCCTGAGCATACTACTCCTTGACAGAAAGATGGATTGGAGAAAATATAGAACAACCACTAGCAAATGAATACATGTGTCTAGGACGAGGAATGAGGTACTAGACAGATTCTTGGTGAATTCATAACCTGATAAATTTGGGCTTTGAGTTAAAGAGGATCCTGGCCATTTTCTTTAGGGCTGGGTTCCCCAAACTAAGAATGTTTATGTACAAAGAGGGCATAGTCTGATGACATCCTCATATTATAAGGCTAAAGCCAACAAAAGACTTCAAGGCAAGCTAGACAGAATCTGTCTCTCCCATGATTACTTTAATATAAACTCCCTTTCCAGAAGTACAAATAACAAAAATTCCCTATGAGCTAGACCCTGTGTATATAACAGATGGCAGTACCTAGCACTGGGTGAGAACCTCAGGTAAATAGTATATTGAATAATTTTAGGAAATAAGTATATTTCAAGTAATTATGAGCAAAATTAGGCCTTGAAGAATATAAAGAGAATAACACACTTTGAATAGGAAGATGGGAAAAGAATGAGGACTTGAGAGATCTGTCCATCTCTGCTGAATTGTGGCATTCTGTGTTTCTCAGAACGAGGACTTGAAGGAGAGGGCTTTGGTGGGGGGCCTGGAGCCGTAGTGCCAGGATGAGAGTGGTAGCTTTAATGACTTCAACATCTTCCTGGCCACCACTCATACAAGGTTACTCACTATAAACAATGTCCATTCAACACAAGCAAACTTTATTTCCACTTTAAATGATGTGAAAAGATGGCAGAAAACTCCAAAGAAAGGAGGGCAACAACATATAAGGAAACAGTATTTATGGGCTGCAGTACTTTCTTAACGAGTACTTAAAAGGTGAAATAGTGACCAAAGAGAAAATCCAGGAGGCCTATGAAGTGTACAAAACATGTCCAGTATGTGGTGTTTAACAAGAAGGAGTGGAACTACGATGGTCATCTCCCAAGGAAGTAAAGATTCTTCCTGGGTGTTCTGTCATTCCTGAGGAAACTTTCTGTTCACAGTGGAGTGCTTCGTTCGGGGTGAAGATGTAAGAAATTTAATAATATCAAGAAGTACAGAGGAGCCAGTAATTTCCACGCCTGGCTATGGGAATCCTCCTAACACTGTGTTAAAGGTTTTGGATATTTTAGGTGGGAAGTTTTTATCTTAGTTATTTAAGGACTAGATAATATCTTACAAGCATGGGCTGCCTGTGATTTTGTCTAGTGACCTGCAGCAAATGCTTGAGTAAGCGAATCTCCTACACTGTTCAGAGGCTCCCTAGAGGACACCAGCATCACAGCACAACTGATACCAGACGGGCATGGCAAATCATCTTCTCCACACACACCTCAGGCATTGCCAAGCAAGAAGACTAGCAGTGAGGTAGAAGGAGAGGAAGCTGCCCAGGTGAAGGCATGAAGACAGAGGGAGGAGGAGTGAGGAAGGCGCTGGAGGCTTGCTAGCAAGAGCCATTCATTTGCCTTGTGACTTTAAAGAACCTAGGTCTCAAGTTCCTCATTCATCTTGGGTCTGGCAAGGAATTTATGAGAAAGTAACACATGAAAATATATTTGCCTGCTTAGTGGCTAAGGCTACAGTTAGCCTGCTGCTTGTTTGTCGACACCAGGGCTCTGAGACCCCCACTGTATCACTGGGCCTGTGTTCACAGGTGTATTTCCAAGTGTACAAAAAGCATTTCCAACATGATGTCTTTATTGAGGAGGGGGGAAATACAACAGTCATCTCCCATTGAAGTAAAGGCTGCTTCCAAGGGCTCTGCTATCCCCAGGGAAACGTTCTCTTCCAAGTGAAACACACAGCCCCAGAGTGCTACTGACTCGCATGCTGAGTTCAGGCTTATAAACTGAATTAAGACTATCCAGCAAGCCCCACTGACAATCTATGAGAACGAAGACGGGAGTGTGAAGACGGAAGGTGTAAACATTAACGTATGTTCCAGGCCTGATTCCTCATTTCCTAAAGATGCTCTAGGGCATGTGGACCAGCCTAGTCTTCTCCATCTCATGACATGTCCATTTCCCCAGTCACATTATTATTTATTTTTTAGTTAAATAGCATTTTTTTTTCATTTATTTTACATACCAACCAGTTTTCCTTCCCTCCTCTTTCCCATCTACCCCCTTCCTATCCACTCCTGACAGGCCTCCCATGGATTTGCTCAAAGCATGGTATATCCATTGAGGCAGGACCGAGTTGTCGAGGGTTGAGGCAGGGCCAGGTAACCATATTCCAGCAAGGGAGAGGTCCTGCTCTCACTGTTAGAAGCCTTACTAAGAGACTAAGCTACACGACTGTCACACTCACACAGAGGGCCTAGGTCAGTCCCATGCAGACTCCCTGACTGTTGGTCCAGTGCCCATGAGCTCATGCAAGTTCTGTGGGTTACACCATCATGAGCTCCTTCCAACCACATTATTTTAAACCCTAGTCAGAAAGACTAGAGGTTGCTGGTCAGCCAGGTGTCCATGTACTCTCACTTCCTGGGGGACCCATCGTAAGACTTCCTGTTATGAGATATTTACAGAGCTTGGACTTCTCAAACAGCTGTTTTAAAATTGTTTCTAATGAAGTTTACAGAGGCAAAAAACAAAAACAAAAAGCCAAAACAACAACAGCAGCAAAAAAAACTTGTTTGGCTACTGTCCCCAGTGCCTAGCATGAGGTAAACAATTGTTAAGCTGCTAAACTTTTTTAAAAGAACTATTTAGTTGTTAAAGAATAAAGGATATAGTTAAATAGATTTTAAAGCATTTATAAAATATATTATATGGCAATTTAGTAGAGAATAAAAGGCATAGGAAAAGATATCAAAATATTCACCAACATTTTATTTACACTGCAGGGGAAATGTTTGCTTTCTTCTGTATACTTTTGTTAAGTCAGTGTCTTGCTGTGTGCCTAGGCTCGCTTGCGATTTGTGATCCTCTTGCCTCAGCTTCTGGAGTGTTGGATTACAGCTCACCATGCCTGGCTCTTCTTTATACCTTTTAAAATTATGCTTTCTATAATAAACACAAAATATTCATAAGAAAATTATGTTTTGAAAGAATCTCACCTTAAGTGTTTATTTTGAGGAATCCAACCTGGGCCATGGACAAAGCTACACACAGTGGTATTCCTAATGGCTTTACACAGAGCAGCAAAGGCATGTGCTACTGTTTGTGTGCACGGAAGAGCTGTTAGACTCCTTCCCGGTCTGAAATACAGTTAACAGTTTTCAAAGGTGATGTGGGATGAAAATGTTTTATGGGTGTGGGTGATGTGCTCGTTAATCCCAGACAGAGGCAGGAGAGATTATTTGAATTCAAGCTTACTTAGTGAGTTCCAGACCAGTTAGGGCTACACAGTGAGATCCTGTCTCAAAAAAAAAAAAAAAAAAGTTTGGGTGGAGGTGGAGCAATGACTTAGTGATTAAGAGTGCCTGCTGCTTTTGCAGGAGACCTGGTTTTGGTTCTCAGCATGCACATGGTAGTACACAGCCACCTGAAACTCTACTTCGAGGGGATCTGAGTGTCCACAGTTACTAAGGACACAAGTGGTATACACACATACATGTAGGCAAACCATTTATACACATGGAAAAAAAGGAACATTTAAGAACACACAAAAAGGGATTGCTTGGCACTTGGATGAGAGACCACCTAGGAATACTGGGTGCCATAGGCTTAAAAAGAAGAAAAAAAGAGAAAGAAATAGATAAACCATACAAAATTCTTGCCAGGTGGTGGTGGTAGAGCATATCTTTAATCCCAGCACTGAGGAAGCAGAAGCAGGTGGATTTCTTGAGTTCCAGGACAGCCTGGTCTACATAGTGAGCTCCAGGACAGGCAGGGCTACACAGAGAAACCCTATCTAGAAAAATTGAACACACACACACACAAAAAAAAAAAATCACACACATACACGCCCAAAGCAAATAAACTACAGTCATGTCCTGAAATGTACCAAGTCAAGTGTATGATTTCAACCTTGTAAGTTCTCACTGGCTATCTCCCCGGCCTAGCCAGGCCTCCTGAAATTTCTATGTAGAGCCTCCAGTGGTGTGGAGCTAGGGAAGGCCTCTACTATCCTTAGGAAGTGTAGCTCTGGACCCAAATCAGGATTTCCTCTAGTCTTGAGATTTATTAGTCTAGTCTGATCTTATCACAAACTCTCTTTTGGCAGATTTTCAATTGTTTCTTTAGTGTTTTTATGTATGCTGCTATCTTCTGGCAGTGCTGGAGACAGCACCCAGGGCCGCACACACGCCAGTCAAGTGCTATACTGATGAGCTCCATCCAATTTATTAGCAGTGTATTTTGAGAGAGCCATGTGGGCAGTTTCCTAAGGCAGACCCAAGGACTGCAAAAACACTGAATGTACAGTAGGAAGTCAGATAATCAAACAATGTTTTAAAGAATTAACTAAGGTATGTTGACCTGTTTTAGAAAGCCATAACTAATTTCAACTAATATCATGTTCTTTTGAATGGAGTTTGCTACTGCTTTGGGATAAATGATTATTAATGCAGAACCACAGGGAGTGAAAATTTCCCACTGAAACAAGTCAGAAATTCCAAGAAATTTCAAAATTAACCCTGGAAAAATAGGTCTATATTATATATACATATAACACTGTTTGAGTTCAAGCTTTCTTAGTGAGTTCCAGACCAGTCAGGACTACACAAGACTCCACCCTGTTCAGGAGGAAAAAAATACACACACACACACACACACACACACACGCACACACCCTTTAATGGGTGGACTCCCTTTAAACCCAATTAGTTTTCTCTTAATTTTTCAATGACAATCACGTATAAGTGCAGGAGGACAGAGAATGAGAGAATGCTAATTGCGTATTGTGTTCCACTTCTTTCCTAACAGAATTCTGACTGTACTCAGGTATGTGATCAGAAGCAAGCTCCAA
The DNA here is from genome assembly GCF_903992535.2 of Arvicola amphibius. Taxonomy (NCBI): domain Eukaryota; kingdom Metazoa; phylum Chordata; class Mammalia; order Rodentia; family Cricetidae; genus Arvicola; species Arvicola amphibius. Next base: position 132,435,997 of record NC_052052.2, on the reverse strand, counting down.
GGTTCTTTAATTAAAACAGCCTGTGCTTTGTCTATGAACAGGGCAATGGACAAGGAATCAAACTACCACCAAAAGATAAAATTGGAATAAAATTTAACGAAGCATGATCAAATACATGAGCACATTATGAGCCATGAATTAACCTTTATCAGGACTATTTTCAATTTACAAATAAAGAAACTAAAAGCTGAGGTTAAACAATTCACTGGCAATGAACGGATTCAAACCTTACCCCTTCTCTAGACTTCCGCTCTCAGTTCTCTGATACATACTACCTTTCTAGAAAGGCAAATAATCATTTATCTTTTGAAAACCCCAGATGCAAAGACCAAATTGTTGCTAGGCACAGTGATACATGCCTTTAATACCAGCACCAAGGAGGCAGAGGCAGGTGAACTTCTGGGAATTTAAAGCCAGCCTAGTCTTCTACATAGTTAACTTCAGGACAGTTAGCGCTACTTAGAGACCCTGTCTCAGCTGGAGTGGTGTGGCACATGCCTTTAATGCCAGCACTGAGGAGGCGGAGGCAGGCAGATCTCTGAGTTCTGAGTCTGAGGCCAACCCTAAAGAGTGAACACCAGGACAGTCAGGGCTACACAGAGAAACCCAGTCTTGAAAAACACACAAATAAAATCAATATTATCCATGCTTTTATTGTAAGACCCACCTGTCAGAATACTGTCCAAAGTGTGGGAAGCTACTATACTTTTGATTCAATTCCCAGATTCTTCGGGTGGTATCAACATATCATGAATTAATAAGTAGCGGTAGTTTGTAAGTTGTTACCTTAGGCATATTTCTTAATATAGTCCTGAAGGCTTAACATTATGTATGAGGATCAAAACAAGAAAGAAAGAGAAAAATGTAAATTAAAGTTGATAATCATTACTGCTGCTTTGCCAGTAATACAAACAAAATAAAATTTCATTTTAAACAAGACTAGTCTTCATTTTCAGTATACAACAGAGCCTCAGCAGTGTCTTTCCAGCGGCTACAAAATTATATGACTAAGTTATTACATCTCAACGTTCACACTGCCAATGAGTTTTCATGTGTTAAAAATTAACAGCTTGATATAGAGTAAAGGGCTTTTGTGGAATTTCTTGAATAAAGCAGCTTCACTCTGCCCCAAATAAATGAGCAAGGAAATCAAATGACCTGCAAGAGACAAAGAATGAGCCACCCTGAACCCCACCATCCATCCTCAGGAGGCTCTGTCCAACACTTAAGGTGAAGAGGATGTGGCTTAGCTTCTTCATAACCCAGAGAGGGTCTGCAGCAATCCATAAAAGCAAATGCTACTGAGGACCGGAGAAGCCATGGACGTTTGACACCGTTCTCTCGCTGAGGTCGTGGATCACTCCTCATTCGCTAGCTCACCTCTAAGTTAATGATGAACGGTACTGATTGCTCTGCAACCTCCTGCTACAACAGTCCAACAGTAATCGACCCTGAAGGGTTGGTAGGTCCAGGAGCATTCACGTAACCTTGCTGGATCACTACCACTTCAACAACCCATCGCCCCTACCAAAAGAATAAGAGAGAAACACCTGTCGTACTGCCCCACCATAGCCGTGGCCAAGGCGCAGATGGCCACTTTCTGTCACCACTTGAGCTAAAACTATCTCAAAAAGTGGGAAAAAGGGTCCAACCTCCCGCTAGACGGCTGACAGCAAGTTCCACGCCTTCCGACTTCCGGGTAGCCGGCGGCCCCGCTCACCACCTCGCTTCCGGAAACGAGCCCCGCCCTCTGGCTAGAACCGTGCGGCCCCGCCCCTTCCGGGGGGCCGGCTGTTGAGGAAACTAGCCGCGGTCCCGGCCTCGCCTCCGCGCCGACTTACCGCAGCGTCAACCCCAGAGTTACTTTCGTTTTCCGCGGCCGAGTACCCCGGCCCAGGTGAGGAAGCACGGGCGGTGGGCGCCAGATGCTGCGCCTCGCCGTGGCTGCCGGGCCAGGACGGTCCCGGGCCCCGCCGAGGATGCGACCGAGTTCGGCGCTGCAGCGGCGCCCAGCCACGCCCGGGCTCCCCGCGGCCTGGCGCCGCGAACACCGCGCTCCTCCGAGGCTCCGCACGGCGGTGCGACCCCCGGGAGGTGAGCGGCACCGACACCCGCGCTCCCTAAACCCGCGCTCCCGAGGCCGCTCCGGGGGCTGCGCGTCCTCCTCGACCGGCGCTCCTTACACTGGGCGGCGCTAGGCTGTGTCGGCCTCTGTCTCCGCCTCCGCTCACGCCCCGGGGCGGTGAACGTGAGCGGGAACTGGCGGCCGCGGCCGCGTTCGCTGGACGATCCTGGATTCGCCTTGCTTTCCGGGTGGTGCTGAGAGAGCCTGTCAAGAGGTGCCCATAGCTGCTGTCAGGGCGGAGTCAGCCTGGCCCGCAGGAAAGCACCCTGTGCGACCTCGGCGGTCGAGAGCTGGCAATATCGTTCCTCTGCCACGGCGGGCTGTCGAGGAAGAAATGTGATTATTTTTGTAGCCCTCTAAAATGGTAATTGTGAAATCTCAAAAAAAAAAAATGTCACTAATGTTGTCATTAAGCAGTTGCACGATAATACAACGATCACTTATTGTCAAAAGATAATTAGTCGAGAGAGAATTACAAAAGACACAGAGAAGTCTTACTGAAGCATACACAATCACCACCTTAAGAAAATCACAGCCCTTTTATCGCCATGCAGATAAGCATTTAAAAGATACTCAATGTCATAGGACATGGGAAACTCAGCTTTGATGTAAATACTCATAGAATGTCCAAAATTCCCAACATTGACAAATGGAAGGAATGCAAAACATCTTTATGGTTACTGTATGACTTAGCAGTTTCATACACTGGTAGTACCCAAGTGAACATAAATCTAATGTGCAAACACATGGACCTAAGTTGTGTTTTTTTTTTTTATTTTTTTTTTTATTTGAGGGTGTGGGTGGGTGTGGGTGCGCGCGGGTGCCCACAGCTGCACACATGTGAAGGTCGTTCACTTCATTATGCACTTTATTTTTTTAGCAGATAAGGCCTCACTTTTAGCTTGTGGAGTAGGCTAAGCTAGCTGACTAGTGAGCCTCGGGAACCTGCCTGTTTTTGCATCTCTGGCATTGGCTTCAGGAGTGTTGCCATGGTCAGGTTTTTTTTTTTTTTATATGGGTTCTGGGAATTAATTTCAGGTTCATTATGTTTGCATACTTGCTGAAGGAACTGTGAACTGTATTCCCCAGATCCCTGTACCGAAGTTGTGGTTTGGTTTTTCTTTTAATTTTTTTTTTTTTTTTTTGAGTATGTATGAGTGTAGATTCTCCCAGAGGCCATAGAAAGGCAGCAGGTCCCCTGGAGCTGGAGTTAGAGGTGAGCTGTTCAATGTGGGTCTGCAAACGAAGCAGGTCCTCCGTAAGAACAGTAGTGCTTTTTAGCAACTGACTCATATCTCCAGCCCCTGTATATGAATTAATTTTTGAAGGTTTATTTTATATGTCTGAATGTTTTGATTGCATGTTTGTGCATTGCTTTAGTGCCTGGTGTCCGTGGAGGTCAGAGGAGGGCATCGGATCTCCTGGAACTGGAGTTATGGATGACTAAGTCACTGTGTGACTGCTGAGACTGTAACCCAAGTCCTTTGCAAGAACAACCTCTGAACCATCTTTCCCAGCCCTGTATCTGAATTTTTGCAGCAGCTTTTCATAATTGCCCAAACTTGGAAGCAAACGAGTTACTTTTCAATAGCTATAGTAAATGGAATACTACTTGGCACTAGAATGAATTCTAGAATTAAAGAATTCGGTGTGTTTTTTGTGTATATCTAAGTAAGAGAAGTCAATATTTAAAAAAGAAACTACATAATATGATTTCAAATATGACATCCTCAATGAGGAAAAGCTATGGAGATTCTGTAAGGCCGTGGCTGCCGAGAGTTTACAATGAAGAGGGATATATAAGTAAAGCACAGGGGATTTTTTTTTAACAGACTGAAACCATTTCATCTGACTACATGGATGCCTGTCATGGCATGCATTGGTCTGACACTCCAGAGTGGCAGAACCAAATAGATATAAAGGAGGATGGGGATTTTTTTTTTTTAAAAAAAAAAGGGTAACCAGACTAAATTAAGAGAGACTGAAAAGTCTGGTGTGGGTCTATAAGCTGAAGACCTCATGTTGCTGGTAATAGTTCATTCTTAAGCTTGAGATCTCAGAATTAGGGAAGCTGATGATGTGTCTTTATGTGTGTTGTTAGGTTTTATTACTGTTAACATCTTACTAGACCTAACTTCACAGATTATAAATTAGAGAGGAAGAGAGAGCGAGTAGTTCCCTACTACCTCAAGCATTAACTAGGCTATTTGAGATGTAAACCCCATGAATAAGGAGGTACTATTATACTGGTAATCCCTATTTTCTCTCTCTTTGCTTTGTCTTTCTAATGATTTATCAAAACTTCTAATCTCAAAAAGTTAGTATTTTGTTTTCTATTTTTGGGTTCATTGGCCTCTACTATATTTATTTATTTATTTGTTTGTTTTTTGAGTCAGTGTTTCTTTGTGTAGCCCTGGCTTTCCTGGAACTAGCTCTGTAGAGCAGGCTGGCCTCGAACTCACAGAGACCTATCTGCCTGTCTCCCAAATGCTGGGATTATAGGCTTGTACCATCACTGCCCAGCTGACTTCTACTATCTTCATTATTTTCTTCTGCTTGTGATGGCCCTGTCCTTTTCCTTATTTGTTAGTGTCTAAGTATAGTTTATTGTTTTAAGACTTCTTTTTCTAATAAAAACATTTAATGCTGTAACTTCCTTTAGTCTTCCTTTACTCACATCTCAGATGTTTTCATATGTTTTATTTCTACGTTTACTCAATTAAAATAGTGTTAAGACTTTTTTTGACCCATAATTCATTGATATTACTTTCCTAGTATGTAGTTTTTTTTCTTTTGAGACAGGCAGGGTCTTACAATGTAAATGTAGCTGACCTTGAACTCAGAGATTTACCTGCCTCTGCCTCCTGAGTTCTAAGTTTAAAGGTGTGCACCACCATTCAGGCTTCCATTCTCTTTTCATTGGTTTCTAGTTTAGTTTTGTATTAAAGTAGAACGTATTTTGTGTAATTCCAATTTTAGATGGTTATGGCTCAGGATGAATGGTCCACATGTACCTGAAAACTGGGTACATTCTGTTTTGCTGGGTAGAGTGTTCCATAACTGTCAATTGGATCCAGTTGGCTCATGATATTTTTCAATAATTTTATGTTTAAAATTCCAACATTTTTTTTATGTTGAAAAAGTGTATATTTAGAATTAGCCGGCAGGACTCAGTTTAGATGATTCCAATTTTGTTGGCAACATCCAGAGCATCATAATCAGGAGCCAACCGAATACACGCCTTCTTCTCTCCGTCAGGCCTTATGAGGGTGTTGACTTTGGCCACATCGATGTCGTAGAGTTTCTTCACAGCCTGTTTGATCTGGTGCTTGTTGGCCTTGACGTCCACAATGAACACAAGTGTGTTGTTGTCTTCTATCATCTTCATGGCTGACTCGGTGGTCAGGGGGAATTTGATGATGGCATAGTGGTCAAGCTTGTTCCTCCTGGGCACGCTCTTCCAGGGGTATTTAGGCTGCCTTCGTAGCCGCAGGGTCTTGGGCCGCCGAAAGGTGGGCGATGTGCGAATCTTCTTCTTTTTGTGGCTGTGGACGCCTTTCAGCACTGCCTTCTTGGCTTTCAAGGCCTTCGCTTTAGCTTCCGCTTTGGGAGGGGCAGGAGCTTCCTTCTTCGCTTTCGGCGCCATCTTGACGAAAAAGCTAAAATTCCAACATTTTTAAACCTATTGATTCCACCAACACATTCAATATAGATGACTCTCAGGAGCACTCTGCTAACCATAAGCCAGACAAAAAGGATGGAAAAATTGTATAGTATTTATATTTTATTTATTGGTCATTACAGAAAAATCTATGGTAAACAGGGACTGGGATGAAAAGAGAGACCATAAAATTGTGGAGAGCTTCCTAAGGCTATTTTCAGAAATAGTACAGTGAATAAATACCCTGCTTTTCAGCTCAAAGTTGTGAACATTTTGCTATGCTCATGTTGTCTTTATCTTATGCTTCATCTCTTGTAGGGAGGGGCTGCTTGTTCTTCCCGGCCACCTGGCTAGCTTAGCCCCGAAATAACCACACAGAAACCGTATTAATTAAATCACTGCTTGGCCCATTATCTCTAGCCTCTTATTGGCTAACTCTCATATCTTGATTTAACCCATTTCTATTAATCTTTGTATCGCCATGTGGCAGTGGCTTACCTGGAAAGATTCGGCATGTCTGACTCTGGTGGCTTTATGGCAGCACTCCCTTATCTACCTTTCTTCCTCCCAGAATGTCTTCTCTGCCTACCTAAGTTCTGCCCTATCAAGCCCAAAGCAGTTTATTAACCAATGAATGCAACAGAAAGACAGGACCTCCTACACCATTTATCTTCACACTATTGCTAAGCTATTGTTTAAATCACATCTTACAAGGACAAAGATCTTTTATTATAGCACTTTTATAACTGCTACAATGAATGTATTGTAAAGTTTCTGTTTTAAAGTCTATCATGTGAGTATACTCTTCTGTACAAATATCAGAAAAGAAGACCCAAAAACTACTGTTCAGAGATGAGTAATATCTACTTAATATCTGGGTTAGAATCTTTGATTTGTTTTTTCCCATGCAGGTTGAGACTTACTGGCTTTTTGAAAGCCAAATGATTTTGGATTGCATCATGGATTTTTTTTTTTTTTTGGTTGTTAGGTAGGGCTGGGTGCTAGTCAATATCTATTAGGAATGCTGTTAGTTTTGTTTATCCAGATACCAACATGGCGAGTGTCAGGCCACACAGGTTTGATCTTTGTTCCATGGGTATATTATTTAGTGGCCCAAATACTACTTTTTTTTTTTAAGTTTAGTTCTCAGTGTCTTTGGCATGCTGATTTAGGTCAGTTCCATACAGATGAAGCTCTGAAACGATCCTAAATGTCTATATATAAACTTTATAGTGCTGCTTTCCTCTGCTTGTTTTTCTTCCTCCTGGTGGTCTACCTAGTACTTTCTGCTTCTAGGAGACTTCTATTTCCAGTCTGCATGCAGAAAACTGGGGCTTTTGCTGCCTACTGCCACCTGGAGCTAAGATATAGGACTGCCTACTGTCACTTGCTTGATATAGGAAGAGGAAAGCAGGAAGATTTGGTTCAAGCCCTTGTCAATTGGAGAAGTTTTACGTCTTAAAGATTTCAGGTTTTTGTGGGCTCCATTTGTTGTGACAACGGAATTTCTATAGTCATGACGATGGCAGCTCTTATAAGGAAATATTTAATTGGGATTGGCTCACATTATCATGGTGGGAAGCATAGCAGTATGCAGCAGACACTGAGCTGCAGCGGTAGCTAAGAGTTCTACATCTGAATTGTCAGATAGCAGGAAAAGAGTGACACGGACTGGTTTGACCTTCTGAAACATCAAAGCCCATTCCCAGTGATGCGCTTCCTCCAACAAGGCCACGCCTCCTAATAGTGCTACTCCCTAAGGGCCTCTGGGGACCGTTTTCATTCAGACCACAACTGGTGATCGAAAGAAAATTCAAGGAACAATTTATTTGGTTCTTAATCCAGCTAATCTAGAGTTATTTATAGAAAGACTAGACACTGTTGTGGGACTCCAGGGACTCCAGTTTACTCTTTGAGACTGCTCTTCCTTTGAAAAATAGACAAGAATGGAAAGCAAACCTACAGGCTAACAGCAACATCAGTATAAAACTTTTCTCATCAAAATGAACATTTGTTTTTTCTTTTTATTCTTCTCTCATTCAATACATCCCAACCACAGCCTCCCCTTCTCCACTCCTTCCAGCACCACCCCTATCTCCCCCAGATTCAATGCTTCTCCATTTCCCTTCAGAAAAAAGCAGACCTTTCAGGGATATGGAACAGACATGGCACAAGATGTAATAAGACGAGGCACAAAGTCTGATAGCAAGGCTGGATGCGGCAACCCAGTAGGAGAAAAGGGGTCTCAGGAGCTGGAAAAAGAGTCAGGAACCCTCAGACTCCCATTGTTAAGAGTTCCATAAAAATCCCAAGCAACAACCATATCATGTATACAGAGGACCTAGTGTAGACCTGCGCAGGCTATATAATTGCCAGTTCAGTCTCTGTGAGCCCCTATCAGTCATGCTTAGTTGCTTCTGTGGGGTGTGTTCTCCTAGTGTCCTTTATCCCTTTGGCTCATACAATTTTCCCTCTCCCTCTTCCTTGGGGTTCCCTGAGCTCTACCTAATGATTGGATCTGGATCAATGCATCTGCTCCCATCAGTTGCTGGAGGAAGCCTTTCTAATGATGATTGTGGTAGGCACCAATCTATGAGTATAGCTTTCTGGGCCATCCAGCTTTATGTTCTTGGCCATCAAGGCAGTGTTGTGCATGGGCTCCCTCTCATGGTGTGGGGCCTCAAGTTAGGCCAGCCATTGGTTGACCACTTCTAAAAGCTCTGAGCCACTCTTGCTCCAGCACTTCTTACAGGTTGCAGGTCAAAGGTTTTGTGGCTGGGTTGGTATCCCAGTCCCACCACTGGATACCTTTCCTTGTTACAGAAAATGGCATGTTCAGGTGCCATATCCTCCATTACTAGGAGTCATTGCTAGGGTCCCCTTCATAGGTTCCAGGAAGTTTCCACTGCTCTAGATTTCTACATTGCCTCCCAAGTGCCACCCCAATTTTAGTCATCTCTCCCCTGTACTCTTTCCGTCTCTCCCTCCCTACCCCACCTGATCCCTCCTGTTCCCATCCCCACTCACCTCAGTCCACCACAAAAATCTACTCTGTTTCCCCTTTTCAGGAAGATTCATGTGTTTCTCTTAGAACCCTCCTGTGTGTGTGTGTGTGTGTGTGTGTGTGTGTGTGTGTGTGTGTGTGCCTGTCCTGGAACTAGCTCTTGTAGACATTGTATCACATTTTCTTTATCCATTCTTTGATTGAGGAACATCTAGGTTGTATCTAGTTTCTGATTATTGTAAATAAAGCTGATATGAACACAGTTGAGCCAAGTTTCCTTGTAGTAGGATGGAGCATCCTTTGGGAATATGCCCAAGAGTGGTATAGCTGGCTAGGTCTTGAGGTAGATTTTATTTTGAGAAACTGCCACATTGATTTCCATAGTGTCAATGCAACTTGGCACTCCCACCAACAATAGAGGAGTGTTCCCCTGGCTCCACATCCTCTCCAGCATGTGATTTGTGTTATTGATCTAAGCCATTCTGACAGGTGTAAGATGGAATCTCAAAGTGGTTTTGATTTGCATTTCCCTGATGGCTGAGGATGTTAACCATTACCCCTTTGTTCTATTGATGGTGTTTGCCTTACAGAAGCTTTTCAGTTTCATTAGGTTCTATATATTATTGTCGGTTATACTGTATGTACTATCCACGTTCTGTTTAGAAAGTTCTCTCCTATGCCACTATGTTCAAGGCTATTCCCTATTTTCTCTTTTATCGGGTTCAGTGTACCTGGTTTTTAATGTTGAGGTCTTTGATCCATTTGGAGTTGAGTTTTTGCAGGTGATAAGTATCTTATTTATACTCGTTTACATTCAGACATCCAGTTAGACCAGCATCATTTGTTGAAGATGCTTCCCCCCCCCCTTTGTGCATTTCTGGCTTTTTTTTTAAATCAAAAATCAGGTGTCTATATGTGTGTGGATTTATGTCTGGTGTCTGGGTCTTTGATTCAGTTCCGCTGATCAGCATGTCTGTTTTTATGCTAATACCATGTGTTTTTTATTATTACAGCTCTGTAGTACAACTTTAAATCAGGGGTGTTGATACTTTAAACAGTTCTTTTATTGTTCAAGATTGTTTTTGCTATTCTTTTTTTTTTTTTTTTTTGGCTTTTCCAAATGAAGTTGGATATTGCTCTTTCAAGGTCTGTAAAAAACTGTGTTGTAATTTTGTTGGGGATTGCATTGAATCTGTAGATTTCTTTTGGTAGAATGGCCATTTTTACTACATTAATTCTACAGAACTATGAGCATGGGAACTCTTTCTATTTTCTGATATCTTCTTCAATTTCTTTCTTTAGTGCCTTGAAGTTTTTGTTACATAAGTCTTTCACTTGCTAGAGGAGTTCCCTGGTAGGATTTGGGGGGTCACTTATGTTTACTATTATATCATTGGCACATAATGATACTTTTCTTCTTTCTTTCCAATTTGTATCCCCTTCAGTTGTCTTATTTCTCTAGCTAGAACTTCAAGCACTATATTGAGTAGATATGGAGAGACTAGACAGCCTTGTTTTATTCCTGATTTTAGTGGAATTGCTTTGATTTTTCCCTCCATTTAATTTGATGTTGGCTATAGGGTTGCTGAAAATTGCCTCTATTATGTTAAGGTATATCTCTTATGTCCCTTATGTCACTAATTTCTCCAAGATTTTATTATGAATGGGTGTTGTATTTTGTCATAGACTTTTTTGGCATCCAATGAAATGATCATTTTTGTTTTTTTTCTTTGTTTGTTTATATGGTGAATTACATTGACTGATTTTCATATGTTGAACCATCCCTGCATCTATGGATGAAGATGTCTTGATCATGGTGGATGATTTTGATGTGTTTTTGAATTTGGTTTTCAAATATTTTATTGAGTATTTTTGCACCTATGCTCATGAGGGAAATTGGTTTAATTCTCTTTCTTTGTTGAATTTTTGTATGGTTTGGGTATCAGGGTGACTGTGGCCTCATAAAATGTATTTCGTAGTGCTCCTTCTGTTTTTATTTTGTGTGATAATTTAAGGAGCATTGGCATTAACTCTTCTTTGAAAGTCTGGTAGAATTTTGCATTAAAACTTTCTCACCCCTGGACTCGTTTTGGTTGAGAGACTATGTCAATTTCTTTAGGGGTTATATATGTATATTTGTTTGTCTGATCTTGATCTAATTTTGGCAAGTGGTATCTATTGAGAAATTATCTATTTCTTTTAAGTTTTCCAATTTGGTGACATACAGGTTTTTAAAGTATGAATTAATGTTTCTTTGGGTTTCTTTTGTGTCTGTTTTATGTCCCTTTTTTCATTTCTGATTTTGTTACTTTGGATATTCTCTTTCTGCCTTTTGTTAGTTTGGATTAGAGTTTGTCTATCTTGCTGATTTTCTTAAAAAAATAACTCTTTGTTTCATTAATTCTTTGTATTTTCCTTTTTCTATTTTATTGATTTCAGCCCTCAGTTTGATTATTTCCTGCTGTCTACTCCTCTTGGATGTGCTTGCTTCTTTTTGTTCCAGAGCTTTCAGGTGTGCTGTTAAGTTGCTAGCATGATATATCTCTTAATTTTTTTATGTAGGCATTTAGTGCTACAAAGTTGTTTCTATTGAGGTTTGCTTTGTGAATGTCTATATGGTCAATTTTGGAGAACGTTCCATGAAGTGCTGAGAAGAATGTATATTCTTTTGTGTTTAGGTGAAATCTTTTGTAGATATATGTTAGATTCATTTAGTTTACAACATCTATTAGCTCCAGTATTTCTCTGTTTAGTTTTTATTTGAATGATCTGTCCATTGGTGAGAATGGGGCATTGAAGTCTCCCACTCAATTTTTAAGGGTCATGTGTGATTTAAGCTTTAGTATTTTTTTTTTACAAACATATATCTCCTTGCATTTGGGCATAGATGTTAAGATTTGAAACATCATCTTGGTGGATTTTTCCTTTGATGAGTATGAAGAATCCTTCTCTGTCTCTTTTGATTAAGTTTGGCTCTGTTTTTTCCCCAGGACTGCAGCATTGCTCTGACTGTGTGAGCCAAACCTTAAACTGCTAAACTACCCCACTTAGCTCAGCTTAGCATATGATGTTGGCAACTGGCTCCACCCCCTTCAGGTTCATGATTGCAAAGTCTTACTGGCTTGGAGCTGCATTTACCTGCTCAGGTCTGGGAAACTGTTGGGCCTGCGCTGGAGGTGTTTCTGTCTAGTGTCCCATTCTGTCTAGTAGTGCACCATTCAAGTTCTCAGCTGCATAGCAGAACCTCTTACAGGAACCTTGCTTCTGTGTACTGTGGGTAGTGGGCTCTGTGTACATGCTGCATGTTGGATGGCAAATGTAGTTGGACTTTCTTATTTAAGTTTGTCACACTGGTCCTCAAATAATGACATAGGAATTTATCATTAATTATGAAAGTTTGGCCTTTAGCTTGGGATTGTTCCCAACTAGCTCTTATTACTTAAATTAACCTGTTCCTATTAATCTACATTCAGCCATGTGGCTTTTTACCTCTCTTCCATTCTGTAATCTGACTCCTCCACCTTGCTGTGTCTTGTTAGCATCTCTCCCACAACTGGATTGTCTCCTGAGTTCCCTTCTCTTCCTGGAAATCCCACCTGTTCTCTCCTGCCTAGCTATTGGCCATTCAGCTCTATTAAACTAAATTAAAATACTACAGTAGCATATTTTCACTCAGAGTGATTGATTATATCATAACAAGAAGGGGGTTGTTTTGCCTCAGAATTTGAGAAGATATAATCCACGGTGGCAGGGAAATCATAGTGGCAGTGATATAGGTGCCTGGTCGCTTTGCATCTGTAGTTAGGAAGCACAGAGAGATGAATGCTGGCACTCAGTTTTCTTCTTTTCAGTCTGAGAGCATAGACCATAGGGTGATACTGCCCACATTTAAGGGGAATCTTTTATTCTTCAGTTAAACCTCTGGAAAAAACCCTCATGGGTAGGGATAAAGGTGTCAAGTTGACAGTATTAACCATCACAAATCCACCTTTTGTCAGTTGGCACTGAGACATTGTTGTAAGCCACACTTTGGGGTGACATTTGTCATGGTCCAGCCATGATGGGTTCTTATGTTCCAGGGTAGGGGTGCATGGATTAGAAATGTTAGGCAGAATAGACAGAGATACAAAAGAAATACAGAGACATAGGATAGTACCGGGAGGGCAACTCAGTGAATACTGAATCTGCCAATGTTTATTTTCCATATGCTTTTATACCCCACTACAAAAGCGGGGGGGGGGGCGTAGAGGAGTAGGGAGAAAGCAAAAGACTGCTTTAACATGACACAAAGGACAACAAGTACAATCACTTGTTTAAATACTTGAGACATCAAGCCACTATTTCCTGAGTAAAGCATTTTGATGTTTTGGGCAGTATATATAGCGAATACACCCTAGACCAAGTATCCTGTAGGCTGAAGAATGTGTGGCTCAGCCAACAGTAGGTTTGCTAAAAATTGGCACTGGTCTAGAGTGGTAAGGACAGTAATAGGCCACCGTGGAAAGTGCAGGAAGGCAGGCAGCGTTCTGAAAAGGCTCAGGGGCTGGGGGTGTAAGGGTTGTGGTATGTCTGCTCACCCCTCTGACCCAGAAGAACAAAAGTGTCATTAGGGCTTATCTACAGAGAAAGTGGCTGAAGTTAGGTTTGTTTAGGCCCAGGTTGGTGGCTGGGAAGGCTCCTTAGAGATCCTTATTCCACATAGCAGATCCCACATGTGCTGGAACTCACTTAGGGTCTCTTCTTCCTGTCCCTCCAGAATCCTCACCAAATGAAGGATACTAAATTTCTACTTGCTTTTAGAGTAAGTATTAATGTAGATGGGTAGCTGGCAGGCAGTACACTTATAACTGACAGTTGTACTGTTTCTAGACAACTCTGTATGTTTCAGTAGCTAATTCAATGTGTTGAATATTATTGCTCAAAATACCAAGAGACATGTGGTGAATGGCTTTTCTTTGCAGAAGTCTGTGGCCTCTGGTCTCACCCTGATACTATTGCTTTTTCCTTTGTTATGATGCAGCCTCAGAAGCTAGAGTCACAGAAGTACGGTATTCTTGGACTGGCCTGAGTCCCATGCTGAACTTACAGTTCCCTCTGGAAGTAACAAAGGTAGGAAAGAACTGGTTAGAAATTACCCCCATGGGTAAATAGCACTTTAAATGTTACTAGTTTAAATGTTACCAGTTACTAAAAAGGAATCTCTTCTCAGTGTAAGGACAAAATATATGGAATATGTTTTTCCTGTAATTCAATACCTACAGTTTCTGATTTTTTATTGTGGCGGGTTCAAATTGTGGTAGAAAATTTGAGGAGAAAGTTTCTTGTGGTGAAAGTCTGATGTTCCTTAATTCTCCAGAATAACCTTAATTTCATCCTCTAAGTAGAACAGATTTTCCTCCTGGATCAATCAATGTTTTTTCCCACCTGTGTTCCCTACCCTTTAGCTGTACTTTGTTTGGGGTCTGATATTGGCTTCAGTATTTCTCACCAAAATGCTTAGGGCAGTGGTTCTCAACTTTCCTAATGATGCAACCTTTTAACATGGTTCCTCATGTTGTGGTGATCCCCAACCATAAAATTATTTTCATTTCTACTTCATAACTGTAATTTTGCTACTGTTATGGATCGTAATGTAGATATCTGTGTTTTCCAGTTATCTTAGGTAATCCTGGTCAAAGGGTTGTTTGACCCTCATAAAGGGTTGAGAACCACTGACCTAGGTGTCGTTTGACATAGGAAATTGTGTACAAGGCTTGCCTTTGGCTCTATCCAAAAGGATTCAATTGGTCAAATTTTGGAGCACCTCCTTAGAAGGCACTATCAGGTAGCTATTAATTTTTTTTTGAGGTATGGATTCTGATTATTTTGGGGGCATCATCTTATTTCCAGTTTTGGTTTCATTTCTCTCATTAGAACTAGCTTTTAATAAATATCATTAATCACCAAAGGCCCAGATGTGGTTGCTGTCTCAGAGGTAGAGGAAAGGTTGAATGCCAGGACATACAGCTGCAAATAGGAAACCCATTAGTTAAATGTGTACAGGTGCCTCAGGAAGTAAGAGTTATCCTATAGGGAGCTGGGCTTTGTAGCCCTGCTGTGCCCTCTTTAGCCCATAGTAGATGAACCTGAGGCTCCCTTCAGACTGACACCAGAGGGCAGCAGATGCACAGCCCCAAGTATTTAGGAATGTCAGTCATACTTGTTTGCTTTGCTCCAGGGGAGCTCCTAGCCCCTCCTAGCCCAAGGTACGTCATGGACCAAGTGGCCTTATCAGATAAATGGCACAAGTCTGGTTTTTGGAATTCACATCTTGTCATTTCTGAAGCTGTTGGAATCTTATTCAGAAAGCTATTATGTCTAAATTCTTTAAGAGTTAAAGTAAAGTGTGAATGTGTGTGCAGGTGTCTGTGGAGGCCAGAGGTTTTGGATCTCCTGGAGCAGAAGTTACAGTGGTTTATAGGTGGCTGTTACCTGCCCAAATGGGTACTAGGAAGTGAGCTTGGGCCCTGCTTAAGAGCAGTACTGGCTCCGAACTGCTAAACCATCTCTCCAGCCTCTATGCTTTTATCTTGATAGTTTCTCTTAGTAGTTTCATAGTTTCAGGTCTTTAATACAATTTAAGCTGCATGGTGAGAGATAAAGATACAGTTTTGTTCTTCTACATGTGGATATCAGAGGCTGAATTTCCCTCTTTTTCTTTGTCCAGGATCAGGTGGCTGTAGTTGCTTGGGCTTATTTCTGGATCTTCTGTTCTATTGCATTAGTTCTACTGTCCAAGGAGTTTCCCTAATCTTTCAAGGGATCTCAGCTCAGGCCAAACTTGCATTTATGGCTTTGACACAAAAATATAATTTCAGGACTGGCCAGTCTGAAGCAGAACTGGGGTTTATTTTATTTATTTAGCATATATGTATGTATGTATGTATACACATGTGTGAGTGCAGATGTGCTATTGAGTGGTGGGGCCAAGCCTTCTGCATGCGCATAAATGTTAGCATGACTTGCAGGCAGCAGCTCAAACCATGGGCATCCACATGAGCTTCAGTGGTAAAATGAACCATAGACATCAACACGGTCCTTGGCTTTTTTAGGACCACTGACCCACTCATGGTCCTCAGTGTCCCTTACATCAGCATGGTGCCCTGAGGCAACAAAGCCCAAGGACATTACCAAGGCATCAGGCAGTGGCACAGACTGCATATGTCCACATGGCTCTCATGACCCCCAACTGTAAAATTGTATTCATTGCTACTTTATAACTATACTTTTGTTACTGTTATGAATTACAATGTAAATATTTTTCTAGATAGAGGTTTGCCAAAGGTTGAGAACTACTGGGTTCTCTAGACTCTAGAGGGTAAGCAACCTTCAAGATTCACAGGAGAGGAGACAGAGACACCTACAGGAGTGCTGTACCCTCTGGGGCTGACAAGAAAACTGAGTCTGGGGCTGGCTCAGCAAATGAATTCCAGTTCAGAGGCAGCTTTGCTCATGGACATCCTCAGCTACCTCAGTGAAGCTGGAGATTGCTTTGTGTTGAATAAACTTAAAAGGAAAAGAAGTCACACTTCATGGTCTTTATGGTAGCCACTTATTGTATTCTGATGGGTGTGGTGGTTTGGATGTGAAATCTCCTCATGGGCTCATATATTTGAAAACTTGCTCCTCAGTTGGTGTTACTGTTTGGGAAGTTATGGAATCTTTGTAGGTTCAAACTTTCTATGAGGGTTTATAGTCTTTCCCCTTTCTGCTTGCTTTCTCTGCGTCCTGCATGTGTATGTGATTAGCCATCTCCTTCAGGCATTCCGTGCCTTTCGCCATTATAGACTCTCTTTCCTCTCTCTGGAGCCATAAGCTAAAATCAACTCTTCCTCCTCTCCAGCCGCCACACTGTGAATTGGACCAGATTATTATTTCATACTCATCATTTGCTTAGAGCCAGCACTTTCCCCACTGTCCTTGTTCCCCATGTCCACTGCATTTTAGCCTTTCTTTTTTCTTACATTATTGTCCTTCTAAAAAGACACATAATTTAAAGAAATTCCTTTATTAATATATACAGTCATTGAAAACTATATTTTTTAACTTTTGAAATAAATATTTCATTTTTCTCTTAAGGTCTAGATCAGGTCACCTACTTTTTCAATCCTTTTAATTTTCCCTTTGTGTTGAACAGTTTCACTGTCCAATGCAGTTTTTATTTGTGCTACTTGAGACATGTGGCACTTATTAAATCTGACAACCAATTAATGTTTTCTTTAAAAATCAATGTATACATTTAAAACCCAAGAATTCTCACCTCCTGCTTCTTTCTCATTCTAGAAATCCATTTAATTAGGAAATATATCAGGTCTTTTTTTTTTTTTTCTCAATTCACCATGTCTCTGAATCTAACTTTCTCATTCATTTTCTTACTTGGTCAGATCTCAGGGAAGGGGGAGTTGGGGGGGGGGGCGAACGACACTTGTTTCTGTGGAATCCAAAGGTTGATGTTGAGATGTCTTCCTTGGTCATTTATTTTTTTTGAGATACGTTCTGTCCCTGAACTTGGAGCGTGATGCTCAGGTTAGACTGGCTGGCCGGTAACGTCTAGGACTGCTTGTCTTCACCCTCAAGCACTGGATTACAACAAGTACATACCTAGCTTTTTCTGGATGGTTACTGGGACCAAACTCAGGTTCCCATTCTTTACCCACCTTTGAATGTCTGTAAACACTTTATACATGGTTATTTTGTGTAATGTCTCATAATGCTACAATGTGAAACTCTTGGCTGATTAAGTGTTCTTTGGTGTTTTAGGTTTAGTCAAAGTCATATTTTGCTTCCTTGTGTGATTGGTTTTGGAACGTTTATATAAAGCTTATCTTAGCTCTGAAAAATGCCCATAGTTAGGGAATGATGTTTTCCTTCAGAAAGAATTTATGTTCTTTATTTCCTATAACAAAGATTGCTTCACTTGAGATCAATTCTTTAGATTTCCCCTGACTTTGTAGATATGGGTGCCATAGGTTCAATCGAAGATTCTATGGTATAGGACAAGTTTTTTTTTCTTCTCATCCAGCTCAGTGGAGGGCCATGTCTAGGTTCAAATCCTATGTGCACCTTATAGCTGTGACCTTGGAGCAAGAGTCTTAATCTACCTCTGCTTCAATTTCTCTGCCTGTAAAGTGAAACAACTGTACGTGCTCACAAGGCTATTATAAAAATTCAGTGAGTTTCCATATAATTAAAAACTGTTAGCAGCTCCTGGCATGGCATGTTCAACATCCACTGTATATACATATATATGTTATATACTTTTCCTCACCATTATAACTAGTATTGCTAACAAATAAACAACAAAACCCAAACAACAGTTAGTTTCCAAAATAATTGTACTTTTTCTGTACTTCCTTAGAATCTTTGTCTGTACTGGAATGCCTGGTCAGACAACCAGCCACAGAAGAGCGCTTGGTTTTCTTGTCATATAGCTATTAGTGGTGCTGAGCCAATTACTACTGTCCCAGCAAGGGGGCTCAGTACTAGTGTAATCCAAGTGGAGTAACACTTGAAGGGCAAGGCTGTTGGCCTGGGACATTCATCAGTGAGAAGGCCTCATGAAACAAGATGCGTTTCTCCAAGATTCCATACCACCTCCATCACTGAATTGCTCACAAACCACCTTATTTCTGATCCCTGCATTTTTGCCACTTTTGGCTGGGCAGGGGGTGTGGGTTTATTTTCTCTACCTTGAGACTTGTACCAGCATCTCTGTCCCTTGGACACTGGAACTGCTATGATTTCCTCCAGAAGTCCCCCTACTTTCTTACACTGAGCAGTGCTTCCTTTGTTACCCACTACTCAGAGTTGCTCAAGGATCAGAACTCTGTTGTCCTCTTTTTTAATGGTTGCTGCCTTTTAAGCTACAGCTAGCTATCCTAGTCAGCAACTGCAGCTCAGCCACTACCAGGCGCTAGAGCCTCAGCCTGAGGAAATTCTGTTCCCTCAGGCACCAACTCTCCCAGAGCTACTAAGAGAACTTATTTAAATCTCTGTCCCCCTGAGGAACTCAAGATTCAAAGGTTGAGGTAGAATCCTGCTTCCCAGAGAGGCTGACTAGCAGGCAGTTCACCTAGCTCACCTCCTCGCCTCTTCCAAGAATCCTCATGCTTTGTCTCTCCCCTCCTTATAAACCCTTTTCCACCTGGCTACTCCCTACAGCTAGTTGCTGACGCAGCCTCCAGACCACAGGTGAATTTTATTTAATCAAATACATCTTTGTGTTGGGGCAGCTGGCCCAATCCCTGCGTTCAGGGGCGTGGCTGCCCCAGCGGAGTAGGATACCCCTTAAATAGGATCGGGGGCCGGAAGGAGCCCCGTTTGCTATTCCCCGCGTTACCTTCTGCTCCGCTGGACCCTTGGTTCTGTAAGTTCCCTTATTTCCCCTTTTATTAAAACTGATTTATTATAAAAGGACTATTCTGGTTATTTCCTAACCCCTCCGACCGCCGGTACCGCTGGTACCCGCCAGTACATCTTTGCATCATTAAACAAATGTTCCAGAGCATAAGACAAAATAACGCACCTTAAAATAATATTCTACAACCAAACTCCACAGAGCCAAGGATTTTGCAAACACACAAAGGCCCTCTGCTCCTAAGGGAATGGTGCTTAATAAATAACACAACATGGCTGTGGCCATTTCTTTTTGTTTGTAGAGCAGTAATTCCCACTGCTCTGATGAGGAAGGATTTAAGTGCAGCTGACATAGCGGATTATATGTAAGATCTCAACTCTGGAACTACTTGTGATTCTGCTTGGGAGGCAGACTTGATAATGAATGTCCTTAGATAAGTGAGGCCAAGCTGAGGATATCAACTCCCAAGTTGTTGTGACTTCTGAAACCTGAGAGGGCAACAAGGTGCCCTCTACTCAGAATTCCTGTCCTTTCATCCAAAACTGGAAATGGGAACTGTGGGACCAGGGCAGATTTCCTACTTCCTATTTAGGGGTCTAGCCATTCACAAGGGACCCAGAATGAGGCTCTAAAGATGAGTGTTGCTGTCTCTTCACCTTCCAGGCTCACTGTGGCTACAGTTTGCTAAGCAAACTGGGGAGTCCAAATTTCCAAACCAATTCCTGAGTCATGAGAGAGACAGGGATGCATATATGGAGCATTTCTCCTGGGACTGCCTATATTTCCCTGGCCTCCTGAACCTGAATTTCCTTATTGAAAGCTAGGGCCTGTTTTTGCAGTCATGGGAGAAGAGATATCAGAGCAATAACCACTGAAAAAGTGCTATTGGTTAGAAGCCCGGAATGTGGTGGTCTCACTTGGGGGTCTCAAGTCATTGCAGTCAAACCTTTGAATGGAGGCTGGAAATCCCTATCCAGCCATGAGGCTGAGATGATGGGAGGATTCAATGACTGTTACTGGAGCCATACAGTATTTCCACTGCATCTTAACTTCATATACAGCAGAATTTCTAGAGGAGGAATTCTTTGGACAGCCTGTCACAGTCCAAAGTCATCTGAGAAAAGGGCCTCAGCTGAGGAACAGCCTAGATCAAATTGGCCTGTGGCATGTATATGGGGGCTTGTCTTGATAGACAGTTAATGGAGGCCCCAGCCCACGCTGTTGGCAGTACCATCCCATGGGAAAGTTTGCTGTAACTGGACATGGTGCCACTCACCTTTAATCACAGCACTCAGGAGACACACGCAGGTGGATCTGTAAATTTGAGGCCAGACCAGTTTACATAGAGAGTTTTTCCAGGTCAGCCTAGTGAGACCCTGTCTCAAAAAGCAAACAATCAAAAACCAAACAAACAAACAAACAAACAAAAAACCAAGAAGAAAAACCATAAAGCTCACTGACTATAAGTCTCTGAGTAAGCTACTAACAAGTATCCTCCTCCATGGTTCCTGTTATACCTCTTGCCTATGCAGTGAATTCCTTGGTCAGAGGTAAGGATGTGTGGAATACATAGCAGGACTGCCTTTCTTCTTCGAGTTCCTGCTTTGACTTGCTTCAAAAATTGGCTATGTCCTGGAGCTGTTGTTTTTGTTTGTCTATTTTGTAAAGATTTTTAATATTATGTGTGTATCTTTGTGCAGGTTTGCACACATGAGGGTATGTGCTGGGGAAGCCTAGAAGAGGGTATTGCATCTCCTAGAATTACAGGTGGTTGTGAGTCTCCTAGTGTGGGTGCTGGAAACCAAACTTGGATCCTCTAGAAGGATAGCAAATACTGAGCCATCAGTCTAGCCCTGTATCCTGGGGTTGTAAGCTAAAATAAACCTTTCCTTCAGAGTATTTTATCATAGCCAGAAAGGGAACTACAACAGAAGGAGAATCTGAAGACTGCCCTGGAAAGCAACTTGGGGATGATAAAAAAGTACGTAAAGGCTGGTGAGATGGCCCGGTAGGTGAAAGTGCCTGCTAACCAGAGTTCAGTCTCTGAACACAATGTAAGGAGAGGACAGACTCCCGAAAGTTGCCCTCTCAGCTCCATGCACTCCCTCCCTCCAAAAATATTTTCTAAAAATTAGACAGTGCTGGAGAGGTGACTCAGTGGTTAAGAGTATGTACTTGTCTTTCAGAGGATCTGGGTATGGCTGCCAGCATCCACATGGCTATTCACAAATCAGAGGGATCCAGTACCCTCTTCTGGCCTCTGTAAGAACCAGGCATAAACATGGTTCACAGATATAAATACAAGAAAACCATTCATATACATAAATGAACAGTTAAGTACTGGATGTGTGTAGGTTCAAAACAGACAAAATCCCTACCCTGAGAAGGGGAGGTAGACAGAGTCACACCCCTAACCAAGAAGCTATTTGTACTTGATGCCTGCTGGGAAAGGGAAAATCAGTGAGTCACTCTGGGTCTGCCAACCACAGTCCAGGGCAGACCCAGCATAAAACAGATTCCAGCTTTTATTTTGTTGGACTTTTTATGTTTTTATTTTGATATTTGTGTCTTACTAGATTTTGTTTTTCATTTTCCTTTATTTTGTTTCTGAGAGTGAGTAAGAATATGAAATTGTGTGGGAAGGGAGATGGGGAGCAGTTAGGGAAGGGGAAGAATATGATCAATATATATTGTGTGAAAAATTTAAATAAAATACTAGAAAAAGGTGGTTTTGAAAACAAGTGAGAAAAGATGACTCTGAAAGACCTGAATTTGAAAGCCAAGGTTCTGACTAAGTATTTGATGAAAAAGACTTAGAAAACAAAGAAACAAAAAGATATAGTTGGAAAAAATATCTGATGACAGCAAAAAAAAAAAAAAAAAAAAAAAAAAAAAAAAAAAAAAAAAAAAAAAGAAAATACAGATGAAAAGGGGTCTGGAGCTGGTATGATGGCCCAGCCAAGTCTGGTGACCTGAATTTGGCCTCTGGAACATGCTTAAAGGATAGAATTAATTTCTGTAGGTTGTCCCTTGACTTCCATATTAATTATGGTTTCTATTGCTGTGACAAAATACCATGACCAAGGCAACTTATAAAAGAAGGCATTTAATTGGTCTTATGGTTCCAGAGAGTTAGAGTCTGTGATAGCAGCACAGAGGCATTGCAGCAGGAACAGCTGAAAGCTCACATCTTGATCCACAAATAAAAGGCAAAGAGGGCACATTGGGGATGGCACTAGTCTTTTGAAACCACAAAGCCTGCCCTGGTGACACACTGCATCAAACAAGACCATGCCTTCTAATCTTTCTCAAACAGTTTCACCCACTGGAGACCAAGTATTCAAACATGAACCTATGGGGCCATCTCATTCAAATCACTGTAACTTATACACACACACATTGTGGCATGTGTGTGCGTGCACACAGTAAATGTTTTTTTTTTTTAAATGAATAAGGGTCTGACTGTGCTGCTGAAGAGGATAGTGGTGGAAAGGGATATAAAGAAGCTGCAGATAGAAGTCATTTGAAGATGACAATTCTAACAGGAAACTTAGTGAAGAGTCTGGTGAAGGAGATGTGGGTGGTGTTGAGAATGCTAAGGAAGAAAGGCCCTGGGTGCTAGCAACAGCCTTGTCTTCAGTAGTGATGACAATGAAGGGTAGGAAATGTCTTCGTATATTTATGCCTACATTTCAGGGTCATTATTAACTGTTATTCATATAACACTCTGTGAACAGTGGTAGAATACTATCAAAGGCTTTGATGTACTAAATGATAAAAACCCTCACTGTATATACTTAATAATAAAAAGTTAGATGCTACTCAATTAAAACATCATAATAACCCCCAAGGCAAAAAAGAGACAGAGGCAAATAAAAATTTAGCAAAAAATTTTAAAAATTTAGCACTAAAACATTAGGTATAAATGGGTTTATCTTTCTTGTGTGTGGGGGGAAACAGTCAAGTTAAACAAAATGAAACAACAAACAAATCTACCTCCATGTTTAGAAAACTATATATGAAGTTTGAGAATAATGAGAGATTTTAGGGAAATATTAAAGAAATGAAGAATGAGTGAATAATGACCAGGAAGAATGAACACAGTACATCAAGTTGATTATTGAAATGTCTGATCTAATTGCATGTAACTGAGGACACTCATTGGTGGCCACTGGTAACTACATCTCTGGACACAGTACCACCTCTCTTTGCTCATGCTTTCGGTCTCTCACTGTGCTGCCTGTTAGCTGTACTCCGAGCACAAAATGTTACTCTTGGAAGTACCAAGGTGGTGTGCAGTCGATAGGCTCTTCCTTCCAGATGCTTTTCAGCCGCTGGGCCCATGATTCCACCATCACTTTTCTTTCTTCTTCTGATGAAACGTCAATACCAAAACTGATCTGTGGGGCAAGGACTTTAAATCCACAGAAGTGCAGTATACCATGCTGAAGACAGAAGGGAAAGAACTGATCATAACCACACTCTTTATGTACACTCGGTTAAATTACTAAACAGAGGAAATGATGTGAAGAAGACTTTAAAAATCATGAAATAGATGCTACAAAGTAACTGAAAGCAACCCATTTCTGGATAGCTGCAGGGATAGAGTGCTTTATAAGCAGAAGACCTGGCAGCTGGAATTTAAGACAGATCTTAACTAACGAGTCCATCACTAAACATTACAGTTTTGATGGATTTATCAAATTCTGCTACTTTGAATGCTATGCACTGAGAGGTTATTTAGCTATGATGTACTGCTGTAGAAAGTTGTTGACCCTACTTGTTAATTGAAACAAATTTTAAGCAGTATTTCTTGTATACCGTTTATGTACAACAATAATAAACAAGTAGTAAACATTTTTATGTAAGGATCTATCTAGGCCATTAGGAAATAAATTACAAGTAATTCTTTCTGGAGGTGTAGATTAAGTGGACTTTAAAAATATTTTATATTGTTTACCTTTTCTTCTACTACATGTTGTTATAAACTGGGGTAAAGTACATATTTTTAGTCAGTGATATGTATGAGAATGGCTAACCTTCAGAGAAGGATGCTCACAACTTGTAATTGCCATTAATGGAGCAGCACTAATCCACTGATCGTAATCATCTTTCAAGAAGAGCCTAGCTTCTCCCTGGAAATGTCACACTTTGTCTTCTGCATGATGCTCTTCAAAACTTACACCCTTATCCAAGCATTAGTTAGAGGTGGAGTTAGAGGACAAAAACCTACATACATGTTTTTACATTACTTTCTCCAGATAACATGATTTCATTTATTGGAAATCAGCTCTTTCAAATCCACTATTGGAGGCTGGAGAAATAGCCCAACAGTTGAGAGCACTTTCTGCTCTTGTTGGTAATCAGAGTTTGGTTACCGGGCCCACATGGTAGTTCTCTGTAACTCCAGTCCCAGAGGTTCAAATACTCCCTTCTGTTCTCAGTGGGTACTGCACACATGTGATGTGCACACATGCATGCAGGCAAAACACACAAAAAACTAAACACATAAAACACGTAAAATAAATCTTTATAAAAATAATTTATGGGGTTGGTAAAATGTTTCAGTGGCTAAGGGTACAGGCTGCCAAGTCTGTGATGACCTAAGTTTGATCCTCAGGACCCACCATGGTAGAAGAAGAGAACCAACTCCTGAAAGTTGTCCTCTGATCTCCATGGGATGCTGTGGCATGGACATCTCTCTCTGCTACAACAAATAGTGTAATTTAAATAATAAATTAAATTTTAAAACATCAATTATTATCAGTAGAAGAACTCAACAAATGGACTAGGTGGAAGTAGGGGACGGGGAGAGAACAGTAGCTGTCACAAATACAAAAGGAACTTTTAGCTGACTGAATTTAAAAGGATAACAGTGGGCTAGGGAGATGGTCCAGATGGTTAAACACTTGCTGCACAAGGGTAAGGCCCTGAGTTCTGAACCCTAGCAGTCAAAAAAAGCTGGGTGTGGCAGCATGGATCTATAACCAGTATATGTGGGGAGAGGGACAAAGACAGGCAGATCCCAGGGCTCACTGGCCACCCAGGCTAGCCAAATCAGCAAGCACCAGGAACAGTGAGAGATGTGATCTCAAAAAATAAGATGGAAAGTGATCAAGGAAGATACTTGAAATTGACCTGTAGCATTCACATATGCATACACATATACACATTTGTAACTTACTCGAGAGCAAACAACAAAGACAAGGAGTGAACTTAACTATATACATAAAAAGAAACTCTTACTGTTTTGCAAACATATAATAGGATAATTCACTAACACAGAGAGCTGACAAATCAGTTAAAAATGCCAACATCTCAATAGAAACAGGGAATAAGAATCTGAACCTAGAAAGAAAAGGGACAATTCCTTATTTTTATTTATTATTTTGAGACAAGAACTCTTATATCTCAGGTGGGCCTCAAACTTGTGTAGCTGAGGATGACCCTGAACTTCTGGTCCTCCTGCCTGCCTCCACTTCCCAAGTGGTGATTGTGGGTATGCACTACCACAACTAGCTTATGGGGAGCTGGAGCTCAAACTCAAGGCTTTGTGTACACTCAGCACTTGTTCTACCACAGACTCATACCTGCATCTTGTGTCCATAATTTCTACATTCGCCAAAGCAATCACTCCAGCTATTAGGTACCAGCCTTCCTCACACCTAGACAGGTATCTCTCCTCACCATATGGAAGAGCACATCCATTTAGCTTCCCAGGTCTCCTAGGAGTCTTTGCGCTGAAGTCTGCCTCTTGTTCTCTTTCCCTCACTGGGGAGTTCCATGCACATGATATCCTAGCCTGCTAGAACTCACTCTGCCATCACCCTTCTTAGTAGATGGCTGTTCTTTAGTCACTCTTCTGTCTAGGGTGTTAGAGGCCCAAGTGAAGCCGTTCAGATTGCAGTCTACAGTACCTCTAACCAAGGCTAATGGTGGTGCTAGCTTCATAGAGCATTGTAAGTCTGGGGAGGGCTCTCCAGGCCTTGGTGTTGCTCATCATTTATACCCACATACCTGGTGCTACCTCAGGGCTATTACAATCCTCATAAAGCATACAACAGGATAACCAGGTTTGGCTTTACTTTGGGTCAAGCATTATCAAAATTGTTTGTCTGTCTTTTTAGCCAGCCTTTAAGCTGCTACTGATTTAAAAAATAAAATAAAGATAAAATGTCATTATTTTCTCTATCTAGTTGGGAGTCAAATGGAGTGTTAAGTTTACATGGTGTATGTGTGTAAGGTGCAGTTGAGAGGGGGAGAGTTCAGCGTGTCAGGAAAGCAGAGAAGGCCCACAAGGCCTGTTTACCTGGAGTGGCCATAGGAAGTACCGGAAATCTCCACTGACACCTGCTTTTGTGTACATCTCAGCTGTACCTCCAGTGGTTAAGGAAAGGAGGGCTAATTTACCCTGCAGGCAGGGAAGAAAGTAAATGCATCATGTGGCTGCCAGAACAGAAAACAGTGCTCCTTTGAGGTTATACAGAAGTTTGTGGTGGTTAGAAGGGAGCCTAAAGTCAGGTTCATTCCAGGTAGGCAAATATAATCCCCCCATGTCCCAAAGACCCATCTAAAGGTGACAGCTAATTCCCTAACAGGGATGGGGACAGAGCAGGCAGCAAAGGGGTAAGTGAATATCAAACTTCTAACATGTAAGACTTCTGGAGGAAACTAGGTTTCAGAGACCCCAAGAGAACAGAGATAGTGACCTCAGGGCTGATGGGAAAGTGAGTAAAGCTCACACAGGATGATCATGCAATGAAGGCCAGTATTTTGGTTACTTGAGTCATTTTCCTCATAAACACTTAAGCTTTGAAGTTTTTAGAATTTAAAGCCATTTTCTTAGTAGGAAGTTCTCTCAATAAGACATTTGCAGATACTATGCATGGCACCTAGCAGGTTTCCTACTCCCTCTCCTAAAATACAGGAGGTGTGTGATTATCCCCCGAATCAATGTGGGCATGTCGATCCCAAAAGTATAAACTAGTATAAGACCAGCCAAGGCTGGGGCTGAAAACAGTACCGTCCATGCCATTACCCATTTCACTCTTGCGCAGTACCCAGCCCCATACTTCTTTTGCCTGTGTTAAGATTAGTGTAGATGCATATCCCTCTCTATCAAAAAGCTCTGTGAGTTTAAAAAAGGGTGTATTTATCATCCATGAAGTGTGCTGTGCATACATTAAGTGCTTAATAAATATTTACTTACCTTATACAAATATGCAAACTAGAAATATAAGTTGATAGATGCCTTCACCTTCCTCCCACTGGAGGGATTCATACTGATCCTTATCCCCAGAGAACATACCTTGAGAAAACCGGAGTCATAAAAGCCTGGAATGTCGAAGGCAAACCCTTGGCACAGCACCCTGTCCATCCAGCCTTTTAGGATTGCTGGAACGCTGAACCAGTATAGTGGGAACTGGGGATGGAACAACAAGCAGAAACTGCTCTGTCTCAGGATTCATACTTTAGTCCCACTGACCTCTCCTCCCAGGACATCCAGCAGGCAAAGGTGGGGCACAACATGGGCACAGTGGGATGAAGGGTAGAGCTGACTATGGTTGAGTTGCTCTTCTGGTGACTGTTTCCTGATGACAGTTCCTTATGCTAGCCACAGAGTAGGCAGTGAGGAAGTTTTATGCCAACTTGACACAAGCTAAAGTCGTCTGAGAGGAGGGAGCCTAATTAAGAAAATGCTTCCATATGATCGTGCTGCAGGCAAGCCTGTGGGGGTATTTTCTTAATTAGTAATTGATGTAGAGGTCTCAGCCCATTGTAGGTGATGCCACCATGGGCTGGTGATCCTGGATTCTGTAAGAAAGACTGAGCAAGCCAGGAAGCAATACTCCATGGCCTCTGCATCATTATCTGCCTCCAGGTTCTCACCTTGTTTGAGTTCCTATCTTGGCTTCTTTCTGTGGTGGACTATGAATGTGGAAGTGTAAGACAAATAAACCCTTTCCTCCCCAACCTGGCTTTTGGTCATGGTGTTTCATCACACCAATAGTAACCCTAACTAAGATGGGCAAGAAAGCAGACTTTTGGTCAGTGAAGTCCTTGCATGATGGAAATCCGGGGAAAGCAAAGCACTCCAGAAGTGCTGCCATGGCTATTCTTGCTCAGAGGACTCAAGTAAGCAGAGCCCTATTATACTTAGCCCCTCTTCCTGTTGAGTTGACTTGGATTTCCAACAGTGCAACAACTCTTTGGAATCACACACAATGACTGCCTAGATTATGATATATGTTAACTGTACCCTGTCCAGTGCTGGTAGGCGTTGCCAGATTGAGTTAGTGCTTCTGGAAGTCAGTCTATAGGGCTAGTTCCTTCTGTAGCCGATATATGTATATACCAATCTGTGGTGTGTGTGTGTGTGTGTGTATGTGTGTGTGTGTGCGCGAGCACGTGCTCATTAGTATGTATGTAGTAACTAATTAGAGGATGGAAACAAGGTTGTGCTGTTAATGGTAAGGAATTTAATGCAAGAGTTGTCCTAAACTGCCTTGATAACAATTGTGCAGAGAAATCTGGTTCCTAGCTAGCTGGCATGTCTGGGACAGGGGCCTTGGGAGGATGAAAGCAGAAAGACTGGCATGATTCTGATACTTCTGGGACCACTGGGCCAATGAGTGCATTTTTTTTTTTTTTGGTTTTTTCAAGACAGGGTTTCCCTGTAGTTTCTAGAGCCTGTCCTGGAACTAGCTCTTGTAAAACAGGCTGACCTCGAACTCAGAGATCCACCTGCCTCTGCCTCCCAAGTGCTGGGATTAAAGGCGTGTGCCACCACCGCCCGGCAATGAGTACATTTTTGATTGCTACTGATTTAGGGTTGGGAGTAACACTGACTATAAGAATCTCTTTATCAAAGTAGGAAAGTATTCTAATTAGACTTGTTACAGGAAAGGTATTTCAAATAACTGCAAACATAGTTAAAAAACACTAGTTCCAAATGTAATGTTCAAGTGTTTGTTCATAGGATGAATCTAATCATTAATATGAGGAAAAAACAAACCTGAAATATCACTAGATCAGCTTCTTTCACCTTTCTCTGCTCCTCAAGTATGTCACTGGGCAGAGCTGTCTTCTTGTAGGCTTCATAGATTTCTATCCCATATCTGAAGACTTCAGGATTAGAGAGGGCACCTAGGAAGGAAGAGGTCAATTTCTCAGTCCTAGGTGAGTGTTCTCAGCTTGTCCCAGCCTTCCAAAAACTGCTGTATGGTCTGGCCTCCTGAAAGCCTTGGGGATCTGCTGTGACCTGATCAGGTTTGAGACCAGGCTAAGGATAGAGAAGGCTGAGAGAAG
Source organism: Arvicola amphibius (assembly GCF_903992535.2). Classification (NCBI taxonomy): domain Eukaryota; kingdom Metazoa; phylum Chordata; class Mammalia; order Rodentia; family Cricetidae; genus Arvicola; species Arvicola amphibius. The sequence continues at coordinate 132,406,503 of NC_052052.2, read as the reverse complement.
TACTTCCCATATACTAGGAGCTGTACTCTACACTGGTCACTTTTCCTATCTTCCTAACAACCATGAGATCACTGTAATTCCTGATTTAGTAGAGAGGAAGCCAAGATTTGTGAAAGGCTAGGTACTTAGTGCCATATGAGTCCCAAGTAGCAGAAGTGGCCTACAGGTAGTGTGGCCTAAGACTCAGATGTGACCCCAATTGTATAGGATCAAGACTAGAGGGTGCAAACTCAAGACCTCTGAGATGCAAGAATCTCAATGGAAAGTGGGTCAGTCCTTCAATATTTTCATAACTGAAAAAAGCTGAGCATTTCTTTGCATTTTATTTTACCCTTAGGCTATAACTACTATAGGGAAGAGGCAAGGATGTACTGGAGAGGGTATCAGGTGGGGTGTGGCCACCACATTACATGCAGCCCAAATCCACCTAGGTTCTTTGCACTTACAGTGTCCTTCAGTATCCAAGGGAACTGGTTCTGACACTTCCTCCACACAATAAAATTGGTGGATGGATTTAAATGGTATGGTATTTGCTGACACTTTCAATCTTATCTGTAAGATTTGTATTTTTGGCATGAGGTATGTATTATTTTACTAGCTTAAAAATTATGATTCCATATCCTACTTTCTATTTTCTTAGTCCCTGTGCTGCTGTTATAATAGTACTAGCTTTGCACATGCTTATCAAGTATTTGATTATTTTGATATATCCCCAGCCTGACCTATGTATTAAAAAAGGGTGTGGTGGAGAGATGGCTCAGTGGTTGAGCGCACTTGGTACTTGAAGAGGATCAGAATTTGGTTTCCAGCACCCAGGTCATAACCTCCTGTAACTCCAATTCCAGGAGTTCTGATACCCTCTTCTGATACCAGACTCCTCGGGCACCTGTATGCATGTGATGTACAGAGAGGCAAGCACATGAATAAAAAAGGAGAAAGATCCTAATGAATATTACAAGCTGTATCTGAGGTGTACTCTACATAACTCCAAGTGCACAGACAATGAGCACCTTCAAATTAGGGGTAGTAAATACTGGAAAAATGAGGTGAAATTATTATTTGCAGATAGTTGTTCACATGTCTGAAGAGCCCCACAGAATAGAAAGTTAGAGCTGACTGTGGTAGTATACACCCTTGATCCCAACACTTGAGAGACAGAAGCAGGTGGATCTCTGAGTTCAAGGCCAATCTGGTTTACAGAGCAAAGTTCCAGTACAGCCAAAGCTGTTACACAGTGAAGTCCTATCTCAAAACAAACAAACAACAAAAATGAAAGTAAAATGAAAAAAAAAGGTTAGGGTTGGCTGAGTATATACCTATCAAAATCCATATGATAAAACATCTCAATAAACGTGAAGAATAAAAGGGGAGGGAAGGGAGAGAGGGAGAAAATACAGAACAAATAAAAGGTCACATCATTCTTGGAGAGCAAGAGACAGCATCACAAAAGATGAATTCTTCCTAAGTTCACCTATATACTTAATGGAACTTTAGCAGAAATATCACCAGATTTCTTTTTTTTTTAATCTGGAATGCTGACTTAAAAGATTTATGGAAAACTAAAGTAAAAACAATTACAAAAACTAGGAAGTGATATTGACCTAGTTTGATCAGAATATTAAATTATATATAGATATAGATAGATATAGATACATATTATTCCTTATGCTGACTCTCAGGAAACATTTTCAAGATTTTACCTCAATGATGCTGGTTTCTTAATTACTGCTAATTTCTCAGCTCTAGCTGAGCAGCATAAATTGTTCCAGTGTGATTATTTGAAAGATTGGGTCACCATAGGCTCATATATATGAGTGCTTAGTCATCAGTTGGTAGACTGGGAAAGTGTGTCACTGGGAGTGGATTTTGAGGTTTCACAAGCTCACAACAAATCTAGTATCTCACTTCCTGCCTACAGATCAGAATGTAGCTCTGAGCTACTTCTCTAGTACCATGCCTGCCTGCACTCCACCATGCTCCCTTGTCATGGCGATAATGGACTAACCCTCTGAAACTGTAGGCAAGGCCAGAATTAAATGCTTTTTTTTAAAAAATAAGGGTTGCCTTTGGTGTCTCTTCACAGCAACAGAGCAGTGACTAAGATATCCTGTAAAATAAAAGTTTTACTTCAATGGTACTAGTCTCTTGTTAATCATAGCTGACTCTTCAGCTCCAGCTGGCCAAAACTACACAATCTTAATTCAAAATAGTAAATACATAATGGCCCCACTAGTCTAAGTAACTCTCAAACTTCCCTCTGGAACTTCCCAACCCAGGTCTTATTGTCTGCATTTCTTTCAACACTTTTTTCATCCAGGCTTTGACAGAAGAGCTCACCAAGATTTGAACATTAAGTGGCTTTTTTCACCCAAAGTTCCAAAGTCCTTCCACAATCCTCTCTAAAACAACATGGCACCCCACTCCTGGTACCAAATTCTATCTTAGTTAGGTTTACTACTGCTGTGATAATTCAAACAGGGCAGAAACCTAGAGTCAGGAGCTGATATAGAGGCCATGGATGGGTGCCGATCACTGGCTTCCTCCTTATAGATTGCTTGGCTTGCTTTCTTATAAAATACCAGAGGACCAGCAGCACAGGGGTGAACCAACCCACACATGCTGCCCCCCACCCCAGTCACTAATTAAGACAATGCCCTATTGGCTTGCCTACAGCCTGATCTTATGGAAATGTTCAAATGATAAGAAGCTGTTTCCCCAGAATTAGTTTCTTTGTGCTCAAGTTCCCAGGTACTTACAAGCTACTACAGCAGTGATCCAAATGGATCCAGCCACTGTCCTAGACCTGCAAGCCCAGAAAAATCTCTCCTCAAGCTGGTTAAGTATTCTATGAGAGATGAGGAAGCAGACTAATGCTACCCTCCTACTTGCCTACATAGCACAGATATCTCTGAAAATACAGAAAATGGAGCTGGAGAGGTGACACATACTGGTTTTGTAGATGACCCAGATTCAGGTCCTATCACCAATGTCCAGAGGCTCACAGCTGCCTGTAACTCTAGCTCCAGGGTATCCAATGCTCACTTCTGGCCTCTGCAGACAACCACATCCCTATGCACCTACTCTCACATCGACATGCACATAATAAAAATAGATTAATCCTTCTATTAAAAGAAACCTGTGGGGCAAAACAAACAAACAAAAACAACACAAAAGAAACCTCACTACCTTGGGAGCAGAAGAATTGGGTGCTGGGGGACAGAGATGACAGAGACTGGCATCAGGACTCTTTGACCTGAGACTTGAGGTCATGAGGCAACAGTTAGATATTGTTGACAGTTTTTTTTCAAGACAGGGTTTCTCTGTAGCTTTGGAGCCTGTCCTGGAACTATCTCCTGTAGACCAGGCTGGCCTCAAACTCACAGAGATCCTGAGTGCTGGCGTTAAAGGCATGCACCACCACCACCCTGCCAAAACAGAAAATTTTAAGACAGATGATTTACCCCATGGACTCACCAGTGATATCATTTCTTGTGGCCCTTGGCTCAAAGTTCATGGCATATAAGTCAGACACAGTGACTATACATCCTTGCTTGCTCAGTTCTTCAACAGCCACATTCTTCAGGGACCCATTGAGGGACATGGGTTCTTGGTGTGCATAGATGATGAGCACTTTCTTTCCTGTATCAAGGGAAGAAATGTTTTCTTTGAAGAGCACATCTTTCTGTTAAAACTTGGTGATGGCTAGGGCAAAAATGATGTATAGGAACATAACTGCATTGAACCAAAAGAATCAGCAATTTTTTAATGGGTGATAAAATAATGCATATTTTAGTGCTATTAGAATATGCTATAACTTGGGCTTATTAATACAAATTGAGTAGTTCTTATTTTTTAAATGCTTGGGACCAGAAATGATTTGGAATTTGGCTTTTTTTCAGACTTTGAAATATTTGTATAGACTTTATAAGTCAAGCACCTCAAACTTTAAAATTCAAAATTATAAATGCTCAAGAACCCACTCTTTTTGATTCTGGAGATTTGGTAATCATGTGCTCAGAACTGTATCTTTGGATTGAAATAGTCAGCCTTTACCTTAAAAAAACATACAACTGGGGCTGGAGAGATGGCTCAGAGGTTAAGAGCATTGCCTGCTCTTCCAAAGGTCCTGAGTTCGATTCCCAGCAACCACATGGTGGCTCACAACCATCTCTAATGGGGTCTGGTGCCCTCTTCTGGCGTGCAGGCATACACACAGAATATTGTATACATAATAAATATATAAATAAATAAATAAATATTAAAAAAAAACCATACAACTAAAATCTTTTAAAAGCCTGCTTCAGTTTTGATAGCCTCTATGACAAATTTCAGTCTTTCTCTATAACAGAAAATAAAACAAAATTAAAAGGAATTAATATCTTGTGCCTACATCTGCAGGCAGCAATAATGGCAACTTTCAGACTTTTAAAAATCAGATGGAGAATGAGTGAGGAAGATATCCAGTATCAACCTTTGGCCTTCTCATGGGCCCACACATACAAGTGCACCTGCATATGTGCACACATACACACGCACACATACAGTAAAACTCTTGGAATGTGAGTACACCTATGTGCACATGTGTATATAAGCCAGAGGTCTGTGCAGAGGTCTGTGTCAGGTGTCCTTTTCAGTGGCTTTCTACCTTATTTTTCAAGATAGTCCCTCATTGAACTTTTTGGCTAGATTGGCAGGACAGAGAGCTCCAGGGACGCCTCTTTCTGCGTGCCGGGGTTACAGATGAGTGATCCTCTGCCTGGCTTTTGTTGGTGCTAGGAATCCGAACTCAGGTCTCGTGTGCATTTGGCAGGCACTTTACTGACAATCTCTCTGCCACTAAGATGTTAAACTCTTGATTTGAACTTTCTAGTCTAGGACCCTGAAAGGAAATTATTTGTTAGCATGAAGCAAACAATTTCAGGGCATTCATCTGAGTGTAAAGGTTGAATTCCATGGGTTGGATTAATTATTAGGTTTTATTTCACTTTCTAATGCTCCAGTGTTATAAAGGAACTGTACTTGAAGGGCTTGCCAAAAGAATGAATATAAATGAAATACCTACATCAGTGTTTCTCAATTAGGGGCAAGGTTGCCAGTCACAGGCACAGCTGTCAAAGATGGAGATATTGCTAATTGTCATCACTGGCGGTAGATGGAGTGCGTCTAGCATCTAATGGGTACAGCCCAGAGACAGTGCTAAAAATGCTATAAGATGGCACCCTCACAGCAGATCTGGTCTTAAATATCAGTAGTACCAGGGGTGAAAAATCCAAAGATAGGTACGAGGGACAAAATGACAAAATAAAGCTTAGCAGAGTCCTTTTCTGGCATGCATAAATAAATAAATATTGCAAAAGCAAAGGAAAACCCCAAATCTACACTATAACATGTAAAATGAGGTAACTCTGCATGTTTAAAGTGAAACAATTACAATGTTACATATTACTGAGTAAAAAAAGTGAGTTGTAAAATTAGGTATGTGTCCCTGCTGTGTGCATATATGTAATAAGCAGACACGCAAGCACTGGAGGTGTGACTCAGTGATAGGACATGTGCTTCTGGGGCATGTGGTGCCAGAACTGCAAAAGGAGGGGAAAGGTAAAGATGGAATCAAAGGTTGGTCTAAAAAGCCTATTTCCTCAGTTCCCCCTTTTTTGGAAACTTTTGTCCCAAGCATGGTTTTTGACAAAGGCAGGGTAGGCATATGCCCCACTTTTCAGGAGGAGGTTGAAATGGGCAAAATAAAAAATATGAAAGAAAATAATTACACACAATGATCCATGCCATAAACCAGGAGGGTTCATATATACATCTATGTTTCTTGGAATTTTTAATAACAAATGATACAATTTCTGGCTAAATGTCTAACACCCTATAACAGGTCATTACCTGCCATGTTGGAAAAGATGGGTTCTCTAGTTTCAGGTACTGTCACTCTTCTTGGTGATTGTAAGACTCTGGAAGAGAAAAAGCCAGGGGAGGAATGGAAGATAGAGCTGAGGTCAGGATACCAACTGTAGGCCTCAGTGCTTCACAAACACATCTGAACAACAGCTTCTCAGAGGGCGAGCCAACCTCTGGAGAAGTAGGCTTCCTGGTATAAACCACACACAATGCCAAACCAGCGCTTTTTTGTGTGCTTTCTGGAAGGAGTTGAACTTTCCATGTAGGCAGCTATAGAACTCCTGGGAAAGGAACCACAGAGAAAAATTTGAGTGGTGCCTCCTCAGCTAGCCTTCCTGCATACCAAGATTTCCTTTTTAGCCAGTGAGGCTGATAAGATGAAGGGCACTGGGGAAGTCAAGGGGCATGTCACTGCATTACTGGGCCTTTTTCTCAATTATAAATAAGGCCAGTTGGGTACCTCAGTCTTCCAACTAGAGGCACAGTTGGCTCAGAAAAGAAAGTAAGAAAGATGGCACACACACACACATACACACACAGCAACAGCAAAGTAAGTAATATACAATACTTCCTGCTATTTCCAGGAAAAAACAAAACACTCAGATAAAAGTGAAAAACCAAACAGTCCAACTCAGAAAAGGGTACACTTGGCCTATTTTTCCCCAAGCTTACACAAATGAGCTCAATAAGCATGCGGAAAGGCATGTTAGTCATTAGGAACTATTATGGCTAAAATCAGAGCGGCAAGAGTTGGTGGCAGGTAAAGAGACTAGTTCAGTGTTGGTGAGGTATAAAATGGTGCAGCTTCTATGGAAGGCAACTGAGAGGCTCCTTAAAAAGGAATCATTATGTTCTTCTGTTGATCAAGTTTTACTTGATTATCTGCTCAAAAGAATCAAAAGTAGGATCCGAACAGGACTTGAGGTATGGTAGTAATCCTGGATTGGGAGTTCAAGACCATCCTTGACTACTTATTTACCTACAAGGTTTTGAAGCTCTTGGGCCACATGATTTTGAGACTGACCCATTTTGTTTGAAACAAATTGAATTTTGTACCCTGGCAATGCTGAAGCATGCAGGGGCAGCCCGAATACGGCAGTTCTGTTGAATTGTCCACATCAGGTTTCATGGTCTTAAGTTGATGAGGACGACTGAGCAGGTCTCTTCCTCGACCTGTTTGTTTACCCATGTCCATAGCTTTATTCACAACAACCATGTGTTGTAAGCAGCTATTTGGTGCAGTACTGAATGAGGTGGTGAGACACACAAGTGAGCAAACAAATGAGAACTGAGCTTTATATATACCCTTTGGTACTGGAGAGACGGTGAACAGTCAACAAGCAGGCAAAGCAATCAGCTCTTAGACAGTGGAAAGTGCTGGTAACGATGGCAGCAGTGACACCCTGAAGAAATACTGTATTGGAATAAAAGATGTTTGTCACACTAAATAGAAACCAATCCATGTTACCATGCACATAGTACATGCTGCTTGTATTGGACTGGTGGGAGGAAATGGATTTATTTATTTAAGGATAGTCTTGAGGAAAACAGAGGTGATTTTTTTCTGTCTTAAACCTTCATTTGGTGATAGTGGTGCCGAGCTAGGTGCTAAGGCCTTTTGGAAGATGCCAAGGGTTAAGCTGGGTCAACGGGTGGAAAGCTCCATGCTGGGTGAAATCTTCCCTAGGGTACAGTCTCACCTTTTAAAAGTCAGAATTGACCTTGACCTTTTGGGAATTCAGTGCCAAGAATTTTCTTTTCTGATGAATGCTATTTGCAAGTTAAATTCTTGTACCTCCTTATAATGCCTTGAGGAAATGGATGTACCTTAAGTCTAGGAGAATGGTTAGAGATGGAGGTCAGAGTTCTTCCCACAGTTTACACTGCATGTTTACAGGGCAGATCTAAAGCTTCATCTCTGGCAGAGCACTAATCAGATGACTTTCCCATATCTCAGAGTCACTAAACATTATGTAGACACCACAAGTCCACATTTCCTGTGTCTGCTCCATTACAGAAGGGGTGTCAGAATAGAGACAGTGAATAGATGGTGATATTGAGCCAGCCATGAAAAAACCTGGAGCAAGAGAGAAGTCCAGGGAGGGCAGGCAGGGCAGGCAGGGCAGGGAAGGCAGGCAGGGCAGGGCAGGGCAGGCAGGGCGGGGCGGGGCAGGGAAGGAAAGCAGGCAGGGGCAGGGCAGGGCAGGCAGGGCGGGGCGGGGCAGGGAAGGAAAGCAGGCAGGGGCAGGGCAGGGAAGGACAGGGCAGGCAGGCAGGGCAGGGCAGGGCAGGGAAGGCAGGCAGGGCAGGGAAGGCAGGTGGGCAGGGCAGGCAATCAAGGACCTGGTGGGAACTGATTTGGAAAGGTCCAGAAACAGCAAGAAAGGTTATTTAGTTGGGCTGTGATCTGAAGTGAGTGGTCGGGAATGCAGTCAGGGAGCTGAATGGGGAATGACCAAGTAAATAGGGCAGAGTCAAGGTTTTATCCTAGGAGTAACAGCAGACCTTAGGCAGAGGTTCCCAGAGCACTGCAGATGAACAAATATCCTGAGATCCCGAGTGAGAGACCAGAGCCTCTTTAGTTGGGGCTTTCACTGCAGTGCGTTAGGCACACTAGACTCTCTTAAGCCTCTCCTTGCTTCACCAACCTAGCTGTCCTGCTCAGCCCAGTTTACACATTTACAGGAAATGGAGCGTGGAAGTGTGTATCAGAGTTGAATTTCCTCTTACTCAACTCTCCTACTCTCCTAGCAGAAGAAATGGGAAGGAACACAATCATTTCCTGACACAGGGTCTTCACCCTCAGGGACAGAGGTGCATTAAGAGCTCTCCTTAGGTGGGAACTGCACATTTCCCAGGTATTTAGTTTTGTTTCTGCTGTTGTTTTGTTTTTGGTGGGAGGGCTGTGGTTAACCAACAAGCCACATGAAATGAGCTCTGATACTTAGAGATAAATGTAATTTTGTCTTAACACCCAGCAGCTATTTTGATATTTTCACTGTATCATTTACAGGCAGGCTCCATGGTGGCCATTCTAGGAGCTAACATGTCATCCTGTAGTGATATCATTGCGTGCCAGTCTTCTGTGCTCACTTAGGTTATGTTCTCCCAAAATACCGCCCATCCCTTGCTATACGTCATGCTACTAGAGGTTTCTATGATTCACACAAATTCAGTTTTCTGTATTCCTCTGACTGAGATTTCCAGAGATTAGAGGTTACCGAATCCGATAATTTCACATTAATAGTTACAGAAACTGCTATTTTTTTTTTTTTTTTTTTTTTTTTTTTTTTTTTTTGAGCCAGAGTCCTTAAAGGCAGCGTGAACAGCAGCTGCTTGAAAGCGCCAGGGAAGAGAAGGCACCATATACAAACTTAGCTCTGGGCTCAACTTTGACTTTTACCCTTTGGTAGTAAATATGCAGAGACCCACAGCTGCTTTCTATCCAGAAGTGGGCTGACAGAATGCAACCGTTCGTCTTAAGCACGACCTGGGCCTGATGTGGTAAGTCTACTGATATTCTAAGGTGCGAGGAACGTCAGGGACACAAGGACCAATTCGCAAGCTAAAAAATAGAAGGGGTCTTGTCGGTCCAGCATTCTCCCAGGCCCCAAGGTCGCTTGCTGGAAAGACGTGCGCGCCCCGGGGAAGCAGTGAACAGACACTCTCACCTCGGTCTTCAGTGGGGAGCACATCGCGCACTGCAGACACCACCAAATTCCAGGACAGGAATGCCTAAAGCCAGCAGGCACCACAGCTGCGGCTGCGCACTGGGAGTCAGGGCTCGCTTCCCCCACTGGGCTCCGCCCCTCGCCCCGCCCTCACAGTGTCCTCTGGCCGCCTGTGTACCTTAACCCACCCACAGTGCAGGATCACTGGGCTTCAGTCTTCCCTCCCCAAGTCTCCTTCACCCCCCAGCCCCCGTGCTGGGCTCTAGTGGTTGTGGGCAGGACCAGTTTAGCTCTTTGCTGAAGACTGTCAGGAAGACTGTACTGGAAGAAGGGTAGAGGCGCCCTCCTGCTTTGTACTTTATCACGCACACAGCCTCTGAATATATACGAGTAAAACAGAAAAAAACTCCCACAGTGTGCTACTAGGCAATCAAGAAAGGAATGAGTTGTGAATATACCCAGCTCCAGTTGAGGGTGCGTGGTTGATCGGCAGTTATGATTCACCAGACTAGCTTTAATATATATAATTCAGTTTTAATAAAGGAAAGGAAAGGGAACTTACAAATCCAAGGTTCCAGCGAGGAGCGCAGGCCCGCAAGATTTTATAAGTCAATATTAGCCTAAGGGGGACACGCCTTTAGCCAAAGGGGGACATGCCTTACAAAACAAGGTTTTTGGCTAGGCTTCCCCTTCATCCAGTCCGCAGGGAATTTCCCAAAGTAGGGGCAACTCATCCCCCCAAAATTATGTGTTTCCTGATTCTGTTTCTCAGAAGAGCAATTTAACAGGAATGGGGAATCAGAGTAGTGGTTGGAAGATTCTGGAGGGGAAATGGCTGTGACTATAAAAAGAACTTTTGTGTTGAGGGGCGAACTCCATGGTAAGACACTTGCCAGATGTCACCACTGGGGGAAACTGTGGAAAGGATATATAGGTCCAAATAAAATAGCTTATTAAAACTAAATGTTACAAGGCCAAGGACCTCCCTCAGAAGGAAAGTCTTGCTGGCACAGCTGGAGAAGGGAGCTGTTGGGCACTTTAGGTGAATTGTCTGTTTTCAGGCTGCTGTGGTCTGTGCCACTGGCAGCCCCTCTGTCATTTTGACTTCCCCAAGACCTTTTCCCAAGCTCTTGGCTTTAAGTCCTCGTGTCCTGCAGTAGCCCTCTTCAGATAGATCATAAACTGCACAAGACGGTGCTAACCTGTCATCCCAGGTGTACTAGAGGCCTGAAACAGGAGGATTATAAGTTCAAGACCAGCCTATACTAAGGAGACCTGTCTCCACAAAATAAGCAAACAAACAAAAGCAAAAATAACAACATAGAAAAAAGTTTTCTCCTGTCTTGGGTTTAGGGTTTTGTTTGTTAGGTGTGTGAGTGTGTGTGTGTTGGTGTTGGCCTTCTGGCTTCCTACTCACAGCGACATCTTACCGATTCAGGGAGTGATAGTGTGGTTGACCTCTCTGTTACCATATTCCTTGTATTCAGAGATGGGTAATGGCATTTTTACTTCACTCCCCAGCAAAGCCAGGGCTGCCCGTGAACCCTGACCTGGACATAGTCTTCGCCTGTAATAGACTTGCAGGTGTAGGATGCCTCAGAACCTTTGGACACATGCGTGACTGGAGTACACAGCATCCTTGATGAGAACAGGCTGGGCAAGCTGCTCTCCACTGGGGACCGGAAGCTGAATGGTATTCTCTGGTGTTTATCATGGTGTAAGCTGCGTTGAACAGTAGGGCAATTCACTAGGAGCACAATCTTAAATGGAATAACAGCTTTCTGCTGATCTGGTACAAATATGATTGACATTGTATGCTGAGTTCCAGGTGCAGGTCATGTTCTCAAAATGAGATAAAATAGCACAGATAACAAGCATTGCTTCAAGGGGCTTCCAGTTTATTGCTTGTATCACTTTAATGTTGACGAAATGTACAAGAAGAATTAGGTATAGCAGGCAAGGAGGCAGGAAATCCTGTCAGAACCTGCCTCTCTGCCGCCTCCTCATATTTTATTTCAGAATAAAACTGAACACTGTGCAGCCACTTTAAAGTGACTTTTAAAGGTCCCTTTTTAAAGGTGACCACAGTAGTCAGGTTGCCTCTGACAGTTGTTGTTTGGGCTTTATTTAATAGTTCTTTCTCTTCTGCTAAAAGTTTTTCTTTTCCTTTGAGAAACAGACACTTCCTAGTAACAATCATATGTGTATGTGTGTGTGATTTATGTGTCAAATTAAGTGACTTTAGTTACATTAGCAATCTTTTTATTATTACCAATTTCCAAAACCTTTGCAGAACTCCAAACAGAAACTCCTTTTCCATTCCACAGTTTGTATCTTGAATGTCCCTAGAGGTCCGTGTACTGAGAGCTTAGTCTCCCGGCCATAACACTTTTGGAAAGTGCTGGAAGCTGTGGGAAGTGCCTGTGGGAAGAAGTTGGATCGTTGGGGATATACCACTGAAAGGATGTGGGTACCCTGCCACTCTCTCCTCTCTCTTTGGTTCCTTGCCTCTAGGAGGTGAATCAGGCTGCTCCCCATGCACTCTCTGCTAAGATAATTAGCCTTTCCACAGGCTAGAACTCAGCAGAGACAGCTAATCTTGAGCTCAAACCTCTGAAACCACCAGCCAAGTGGACCTCTTTGTACCTTTGAGTTATCTCAGATTTTCTGTCATATACCATTAAGTAATAACTCCCCATTCTTCCTTCCTTTAATCCTCTTGGTGTTCTAGTTTCTTTTCTGTGGATAGATAGTCATATTACATCATGGTCAAGAACAGAGAGAGATGCATGCTTACACTTAGTGCATGGCAAGTTTTCTCTATCTTTCTAAGGAGAATATTGCTGCCTGCATTTAGGCTGGCTTTATTTGCATTAATTAAGGCAATCAAGACAATTTCCCACAGACAGACTAATCTGATGTAGGCAATCCCTCACTAAGACTGTCTACCCAAGTGATTGTATCAAGTTTGTTAATTAAAATCAAGCATCACACCTGGTGACTTCTAGTCTACTTTCTGTTTCCAATGGCTTGTATATTCTTTTTCATATAAATGTGGTATTTTCACTTGGCTTATTAACCTTGATAATCTAGTTGCCAAAATTCATTCACGATTTGTGAATACCAGAATTTCATTCTTTTATATAGATGAATATAATATATGTGTATATATATATTGTTTATCCATTTATATGTTGATACACAAGATGCTTGATTATTTTGAATAATTCTATGTTGACTGTTGATGTATACTTACCTGCCTGAGTTCCTGCATTTAGTCCTTTTGTGTATACCTTTGTATATAGTCCTTTGTATATACCTAGGAATGGAATTGTTGAGTCATCTGGCAATTCTATTTATCCTTTTAAGGAATAGTTACTGGTAACAACATTTTACATTTCTGCCCTTATTTAGTTAAGCAGTGTTTATATTATTGAAGTTTTTTAAAAATGTGTGCATGTGTGCCTGTATGACTTTATGTTCACCGTGTTTGTGCAGGTACCTGCAGTGGCCAAAAAGAGGGAGTTAGATCTGCTGGCACTGAAGTTCCAGCCAGTTGTGAGCCACCTGCAGTGGGTGCTGGGAACTAAACCCAGGTCTTCTACAAGAGCAATTGCTTTTAATCCCTAAACTGGCCCTCTAACTCCTGTGTTGGACTCTTGATGATGTCTGACCTTTGTTAATTTCTCCCTAGTTAGTGCTCCTCCAGGTTTATATTCCTCTTGGTTTGGAGGCTCTTTTGAGCTGTTCAGATTTTGTTGAACCATTTGGGAATGTATTTGTTATTTTTCTTGTTGTTACAATCAAATACATGACAAGAAGAAATATAAGGGATTGGGGGCTCACAGTTTAAGAAGAAATATGAAGTAACTAGTCACATTGTGTCCACAGTTAGGAGGCAGAGAGATGACAGGAAATGGGGCTAGGCTAACACCCTCAAGGCCAACCCTACTGACCCACTTCTTCTAGCAAGGCTCCCATCCTAAACTTTTCACAGTCCTCCAACACCAAGTGATCAACATCTGAGCCTATGGAAAAATTTGCACATTCAAACCACAACAGGGCTTTTATGATGTCGGAGTTCTGTTATTGGGGCCTCTGCCATATGATGACAAAGGCTGACGTGAGTTGTAGTCTTCTGGGGCTCTTCTGAGCCCTTTGGGTTTCATTGGATCCAAGCACAGAGAAACAAAGATGTTGAGGACATACCTATTGTAATTTTATAACCATAAAAACATAGTAATGATCTAAAGGAATTTTTAGTCTTGGTTTCCAGGATTAACATTTTAATGTGGCAGATATTTGCCACTTCCCACATTAATATTTAGCAGAACCAGGCACAAATCTTTCCATCAGGAAGGAAGTTGAAAATTAGTTAATATTTTTATTAGTTCTGGCTAAAGTTAAATCCTTGAATAACCAGTTAACTGTTAATTTCCTGCATTCTGAAAGAAGTATCAGCTGAGGACCCCCAAGACCAAGTTCTCAGAACAAAGGAGATTTGTTTGCCCCAGAGGGACAGAGGGCAGGGTATTTAATTTTAATTGGGTGTGTAAATTAGGTGAGCCAAAGTGGGCTTCCAATTGCTGTACTTCAGTATTTTAATATCTCTGGATCTTGGTAATCAGCCTCAGGAGGAGGAAGTGCCCAAATAAGGGAATAGACGGGGGGGGGGGGAAGGGAGGGAAGGGAAGAGAGGAAAGTAATCTAACAGGTTTTAGCAAGGTGGAGGGAATTGGGGAGAAGGGCAAGGCCTGCCAGAGTTATGTGCTCAGAGTGGACTAGGATCCCTTCAAGAACAATTAACAGTTAACTTTGTCTTTGTTTTTAGGAATATTCTTTTCTTCTTTTGTGTGTGAGTGCAGGTGCATGTTCACATACAGCCAGAGGTCAATGTTGAGTGTCTTCCTCAATCATGCCCCACATTATTTTTTGAGACAGGTTTCTCAATGAACAATGAACTTGGAATGCATTGACCTCTGCTAGGCTAGGGCTATTCTGTCCCACCCCTCCCCAGTCCTGGGATTAAAAGTGTGCCACCAGAATGCCAGCGTTTACTTGGTGCTAGAGATCAAACTCAGGTCCTCATGCTTCCACAGACATCCAGCCAGGTTTAGATAGTAAGACTGTCTCTAAAATGCCTAAATAAATAATTAAATGACACCCCGAAACTCTGACCTTACATCAATACCCCAAAGATGGATCCAAGGGGTCAATGGATAATGTGATTCTGATTTGAGTATATTTTTTTTTATGTGTGAGTGTTTATCCTACATGTATGTAGGGACCCCATATGTGTGCCTGGTGCAAGCAGAGGCCAGAAGATCCCCTGAAACTGGAGCTGCAGATTTTTGTAAATCATCATGTGGTTGCTGAGAATTGAATCTGGTCCTCTGGAAAAGTTGCCAGTGCTCTTACCTGCTGAGCTATTAGGATGGTTAATCTTGATTGCCAGTTTGCTTGGCACTGAAATCAACTGAAAGACACTTCTGAACAGATCTTGGAGAACATTCCCCAGGAAGAATTCAGTGAGGGGAGCAGACTCCTCCTCAGACTGGGTGGCACTTTCCACAGCACCCCAGAAGTAAAGAGGTCCAAGGAAAAGGCAGTGGTGCTTGCTTGAGTGCTCTCATCCCTAACTGACATCCCAGGATTCTCCAGGGATTTCTGCGGCTCTCAGTGTCATCGTGGGACTGTTGAGGTAACTAGCCTCATGGACTGAACAGCTACTAGGTTCTCAGTGTATAGACAACAATCTTTGGATGACAGGTTCTGTTGTGCAAACCAATGAAATAAATCCCATTATAACTATGGGTTCTGTTCCTCTGGAAAACCCTGCCTAGTTAAATGGACCTCTTGTTGTAGGGAAAAGCTGCTTGTTCATCCCAGTTGCCCTGCTTGCTTAGCCCCAAAATAACCACACAGAAATTGTATTCATTAAAACAATGCTTGGCCCATTAGCTCTAGTTTCTTATTGGCTAATTCTTATATCTTAATTTAACTCATTTCTATTAATCTGTATATCACCACGTGGCAGTGGCTTACCAGGAAAGATTCTAACTGGCATCCGTCTCAGGCGGAAGATCTATGGCTTCTCCCTGACTCTGCTTTCTTCCTCCCAGCATTCAGTTCTGTCTTCTCCACCTACCTAAGTTCTGGCCTATCAGACCAAGGCAGTTTCTTTATTCATTAACCAATACAAGCAACACATAGAAAGAAGGACCTCCTATATCAACCTCTTTGTTCCCATTCCTAGTAGCCATGTAGAATAAATCTCCATTTTCTGCTTTGCACTATTGCTTACCTCTTTAATGGTCTGTTGAAGATGGATGGCTGAGCCTAGCTGGTTAGGGTTGCTGGCCTTGGGCTTTGACCCTGAGAACTCTAGTAACAAGCTGAGTATGTGACTGACAGAGGTTGTCTCTGCCTTCTATGACAGCCCTCCCCCCCCCCCCCGCCAGCCAGACTTCCTGATCCAAGAGACCTACAGGTAGCTAACATTTTACTTTTTTCAAGAGAGTGAGTCCCTCTCTCAGTTTTGTTTGTAAAGTTTTCCTTTAAAGTCAGACTAAGGCATCACCTCTTCTGCAGTAGATATCCTTTCCTTCACTATGTAGCACCATTTGATACATGTCTTCTTGCCTATGTCTGAACTGTCCCAAACAACCCAAACTAGGCTGATTTAGCTATGATTCCTTGACTTTCAGTAATTCCAAGGGAACACTTTGATTTGTCCTGGCAGAATATCTATATCCCCTCAACTGCTTGCTGCATACATGTCTGATCTTCAGTGTGAGCCTGGGCTGATAAGGCTGAATTTCTCAATTAGAGCCTGGCTATCTCCAGTGTCTAGCCCGACATGGAACCCTGCTGGTCTTACCAGGCCACTTACATAAAGAAATGATCAGGGAAGATCCAACCAAAACTATATAATTGTCTGTCTCCTGGATAGAATGGAAAAAGTCATTATAAAACTCCTTAATTTTACTAAGTCATTGAAAACCCTACTGTCTTTCAATCTAGGCTATCTGTTACAACACCCAAATACACATACCTGGATCCTGAGCGTCTGAGGGTACCAAGCCATTCTTGACTGGAACATTTATAAGCCAAACCCCTCCGGATACTGGGCAAAAAGTTCAGAAACTAGATTCAGGAGCTCTAGAATCCTTTGACTGCTTTAATAAACCCTAGAGCTCCATCTAGTGGTGATATCATACTAAGGCCGGGCTGTCCAATCTTTTGGTTTCTCTGTCTCACACTGGATGGAGGAAGACTTGTCTTTGAGCCATACATTAAATATACAAATACAAAAGCTACAAATCTCCGCCATTGCAGAGAAGGAAAACGTCCTCACATAACAGTTCTCATCATGCCGTTTCTGTTCATTCCTGTCTTAAAATCTCCAAGCAGAGTATAGTACAGCATGCCTTAAGGCAGGCTGAGTTCAAGGTTACGCCTTGACTACAGAGTGTGTTAAAGGAAGCCAGGACTACACAAAGAAACCCGTCTCAAAAATAAAATCACTAAGTATGTCCGAGGTTTTCAACTCCCCCGTCCCATAGTGAACATATGTAAGAAATAAAAGTTCATTTTTCAAGATTATTGTTTTTGTTACACTATATATTTGGCTCCTCTGTTGAAGGCTAGACTCACAAGACTATTTTTAATGTGACTAAAACACGGAGACAGGGAAGGCAACAACTTATTTGACTCTTGACATTGCACTTGGGGGATCTAATGCATCAACAGCTAGCTGCTTTGGTCGTAGTGTAATATGTGTGGTTCTGTCTGAGTTCACAGGTGCTTGCCAGGCATTTTGGTTCTAATTTTACTAGATATACTTCATTCTCAAAAATACTTGCTCAGCCATGTGGTGGTGGCATATGCCTTTAATACCAGAACTATGGAGGCCGAAGGCAAACTGATCTATGAGTTCAATGCCAGCCTGCAGAGTTAGTTCCAGGACAGCCAGTGATACACAAAAAAACCTTATCTCAGAGAAAGAGAGAGAGAGAAACCAAAAAAACCAAACCAAAACAAAACAACAAAAAAAATTGCTCAACAAGCAATGACATAAATAGATTATGATTGGGAATGGAGGGGTAATCGTGTTGAGAGAAGCAAGATCTAGAAAAGCTGAGTAAAGAGATTTAACCAAGCTTTTTCTTAGGTTTAATGTCTAATTGCATCTTTGTGCATTCTGCTTGAAAATTGGTTTATTTTTGTGGACTGAAAATGGAGTTGAAAATATATTAAAATGTTCATTATTTTCCTAGAAATCTTGAAGTTTGTCTTCAAATTCTGGTTCCAGATTGAAAAACAGACTTACGCTGTTCATAGGGCTGTGCTAGTCAACGTGTAGAAATACATACAATTGTTAGCCAACGTGTAGAAATACATACAATTGTTGGCCTACATTTGAGCTTGCCATGATCTTAGCTTTATTTGGAGTGATGTTATGATTTGAAACATAAACATTGATAAATTGATTTTCACCTTGAAGGTGCATGTTTAACTCATCTCAATGAGTAGTTGAATCTACTAAAAGAAGCTAAACTTGCAAGTCAATATTTCAGATTTATTTTATCATGTGTGTATGAGTATTTTGCATACATGTATGTGTACCATGTACATGCCTTGTGCCAGAGGTAGCCAAAAGAGGGCAACAGATTCCCTGGAACTGGAACTATAGACAACTGTGAACGGCCATGTGGACACTGGGAATCAAACCCAGACCCTCTACAAGAAGAGCAAGTGTTCTTAACTGCTGAATCATCATCTCTCAGCCCTGATTTTGAATTTTAAGGGTGGTCTTGGTAGCTGTCCTTGGCCAATGCATACTTCTTTGGCTGGACTTATCTCCCAACAGGGAGAGACAGATCAGGCATACTCTTGGGGCTGTGGGGTCCCTACAGCTAGGGAAAGGAAAAGGGGAAACTGAATCTGATTTCTCAAAGTCATGTTCTCCTGTGGAAATCTGCCCATCATTTCCAGTTGATCAAGGAAAAAAGGAGTACCCACACCTGGGGGCCCTTGTTAAGAGAGACAGGAAAATTGAGCAGCATCATGTGTTCATCTCTCTCTCCTGGCTGGCTCACCAGGTGTCTTACATTTGTATGTTGTCCTTTTCTAAGTATGAAGTCCAGCCCAAGCAGCCCCTCCAGTCTCTCTCTGTCAACTGGATTCTTCCACGTGTTAACCTTGGAGCATCTTTCCCCTGTGGCTCTTCCGCTGCCCCACTCCCACTCTGCTCGGGGTTTCTCCTCACCCCACCCCCTTGTACTCGCTGTTAGCACTGCTGACTGCTACACACCTCTTACCCTGCCTTTCTGGAATCACCACGTGGTGTCATTTTAGCTGTTAGGACCCTCCTGGTCCTGCTCACTGTCACCTCTCTTTACCACTTTCTCAAATGCATCTATGATCTGCTCATGCAACACGTTTCCTTGCTGTCTTTGACTTCCTTTAACTCACGACGGACTCTAGCAATTATCCAGCTTCTTTATTCAAATGAACCCAATCACCTGTATCCCTCTTTATACATTTCCAGTGAACCCTCCTGGAGTGGACTCTCTTAACTGAATCTAAACATACATTTTGTTTCCTTACATCTCCTTGCTCATCAGTTGAGGGTATAGTTTTGCAGCTATTGGTCTCCTAAGTATGACAGTCCAAGGGCTTACTTGCCTTACTGGAACTCCATGCTTTGTCTGGGTCAGTCAAGTGGAAATAGTGCACTATGTAGTTAAAAGTTCAAAAGCTAAATGTTATTGAAGAGGGGTAGCCTCTAAAAACTGGATTCTATGGAAGGGCATAGGGCCTGGCTCTCCTGGTTAATGCCGCATCTAGATCTACCTGCTGGCATAATTCTTCTCCTCTTTGGCCCTTGCTTCCTTAATCACCTAATGCGATTGATAGCTTCTGAATTATAGGCCATTAAGTCCCAGATGGTTTTAGAATATCACCTATTACTGTCAGCTCCAGTGCCTGTCTCACCTCCCTGAACCCATTCGTAGTGCAGACTGTGATAACCACCCTTTCCCCTCTCCAAAATGCAACTCAAACCTTCCATGCCTCAAGGTCCTACACCCCTGTGACAGACCAATGATGTCAGTCAGGTGTCAACATCCCTTCTCAGCTCCGAAGCAGGTCCTGAAGAAAGAAGATCTTGATCTAGTGTCAGTGATTTGGCCTTGCTGATCTGTCAGGTGAAAACTGTGGAGACAAAAAGGCCAAAATAAAAGCACACCTCACCCTTCAATAGTCAGAACCTAGTTGCTTCAAGCTGGATCCAGTAACTTGTGATGGCTTTTGCATCATGGGATTCTCCTAATGATCCATGGAGCCTCACCCAAGAGGCCAGGCTCAGGGAGGACAAAATGTGCTGCAAATGTATTACATATCAGGATAGTGGTATGGATACTTCCTGTCTACTCAGAAATGACATAACACAAATGGCCTATGAACTAAGACCAGATAACTTCCCCGACTAAAGAATCTTTTCCATCTCGGAGGGAGATTCTCTCTGAGAATTTTCTTTCTGTGTTTTTGTTTCTCCTGTAATGCACATTCTTTATTAAACCTCATATCAATTCTGATTTGGTAAATAGTTTACCCCTACACCATCAGCTTGCTGTCCATAGCCTGATACCTAGCAAGCACAGAAAGGAAAACCTGTAGATTTGAGTTCTGTTTTACCAGTTGAACAGTAAAACTTTACTCTATTTGGCTCACTTTAAGAACAGAATTTTAAAGTATCTGAACAGTAAGACCTTCCAGAATGCAGAGGTTTTTTTTTTTAAGGATTCACACTTAACATTAGATTATTTGTAGTCTTGTTATTTTATGTATTTACTTGTGAGAGAAACAGTGTCTCACATAGTCCTGGTTGGCCTTGAACTCCATAGGTAATGGAAGATGACCTTGAATTTTAGATTCTACTCCCTCTACCTGAGCTGGGATTGCAGGCTTGTACACTTCCCCAGGTTTTGTAGGATCAAAGTCAGGGTTCAATGCAAGGAAAGTAAGCAGTCTTCCAACTGACATACATCCCCAACTCAGTCTGTGTTATGTAAAAACTATAAAAATATCCTAACATTGAGTGAAGGGCTCAAATAACTAATGAAACATTGGAATGACAACAGAAAACAAGGCTTCAGGACTCTGCCAGTACAGACTAGATAAACTGCCCAGTGAGAGTGACTGTGTGTGCATATTGCTGCACCAGCAGATTATATTTGGTTAGGCTTCTTAGTTGCTGAGCCAGGAACACAATGTAAACCACACCCAGTGGCCTGACAGACTAGTCATCTTAGGTTAAGTTGTCACTTGACCTTTTCTTCCACCCCACCCTGACCTCACCTACCTCTTCCCAGCCTGGACCTCACTTGGTTCAGTTGGGGATGCTTCTCTCAGCAGTCCAGGCCCCAAACCTTCAGCGAGGCCCTGAACAAATTACCCTGAGCCACAGACCATTGAGTCCCAGGCCTACCTCAGACCCTGTTCTGTCCCTCCTCCCTTGTCCAGCCTCCAACCCCACTCCTACCCTCTCCTCAGAATTCCTGGTCTCTGAGGTCTCAACTCTCCCAAGTATGTGACTTCATCCCCTATTCTCTGTACCTTAGTCTGGGGATGCCCAGCCTTTAGCACATGTCCCATCCCAGGCACGCTAGCCCTTGAGTGCATGGCTGTGCTGGTGTGTGAGACCTTCTGCCTAGGACGCAGTGAGTGGGTCCTGGTCATGGGTTTCACACTCTGGCTGCAGCAAGTTGGGATATCCCTTTACATGGGCTCAGGGACAACTGGGAGGATGGGACACTCCAGGAATGGGTGGAGCCAAGGAACCTGAAGTTTGCCCTAGTTGCTGTCACCCTTGGGCAATACAAGGCTAGGCTTGGGTGGCCTTAGATGCAGGAAATGAAAGGCCTCATATGCCATATTCCTTTAGGGATCTGGAATCATGACTGTCCTTGTCCTGGCTCTTTTCAGAGTAGGCGAATTCTTCTTGTTGATTCATCACGATTTGTCTCTGACTCACCAGTCACTTCCTCCGGGTGTCTAGGGACACTGCCATCCTGACCTCACCTCACTACTGCTCTCCACAGAGGTCACAGCTTCCTTATAGTGCCAACAGATTCAACACTTGCCCAGAAGGCCCAGCCAGGGCATTCCTGCTCTAGGCCAGACTACACCAGCCTCACCCTGCTTTCTTCCCTGTTCCCCAACCCTGGTGCTTCAGGCCTATTCATAGAGAATCTTAGCATCTGACTCTATTTCCCATTCATTTATTCATTTATCACCCCATAAAATCTGCTCACACCTCTGCTTCCTCACTATCCTCCAAGAAGACCAAACTGCCCCACCCCTTCCTCTTCCATTTGAAGGCCACTGCACTCAACTCCAGACACCCACTCTGTCAACAGGGATTCTCCATGGCCCCAAACCACTCAGGCCCTTGTTGAGGATTAGCCCCTCTGTTTGTCCTTAATAACTTAATCCTCTGTCTTTTCAGGCCCCCTCTGTGCTCTCCTAGTTGTCTTTTGGCTCTTTTCTCTCTATTCACCCTGTGTATTGTCATTTCATCCTTTCCCTCCCTGGGAAAACCTCACTGAGGCTTGTAACTTCAAGCTGTATGTACTGTACATTGACACTTGGTGTCTAGACCTCTCCTGAACTTCCCATGGAAACTCAATTCATGTCAACACTGAAACTGCTTCTGGATCTGGTAGCACAGACTTATTCTCCCA
This sequence comes from Arvicola amphibius, assembly GCF_903992535.2. Classification (NCBI taxonomy): domain Eukaryota; kingdom Metazoa; phylum Chordata; class Mammalia; order Rodentia; family Cricetidae; genus Arvicola; species Arvicola amphibius. Next base: position 132,384,179 of record NC_052052.2, on the reverse strand, counting down.
GCTGTGTGGGAGGCAGAAGGAATTTGAGCCTATCCTGGGCTGATTTAAGGCCAGCCTGAGTAACTTAATTTACATTGTCTCAAGGTAAAAAGTAAAAGGAGGGCTGGGCCTGCAGCTATAGATAGAATAGATAGAATGTTTGCCTAACATTCAGGAGAACCTAGTTCTGTCTCTAGTACTGAAACAAATAAACAAGGACTGCTGAGATGGCTCTGCTGGCTAAAGCATTTGCTCTGAAATCCTGACAACCCCCAAACCTGCTTAAAGGAGAAAAAGGAGAACTGACTTCACAGATTTGTCTTCTTAACTCTACACACGCATGGTAGCATAAGCCCATCCCCCTTAATAATACAATTTTTAAAGATTTATTCACTTTTCTGTTTTCCCACCTTGTTTGTCACACCCATTCATTCACCTGTTTGGACCAAGTCAGACACCTGGAGTCATGCTAGAGTCCACCTAGTCCACAAGCCACAAGTCTGGCTGCCTTCCTTTGTAAGTAGAAAAAGCTCATTACTATGGTTCTCCTCTTAGCCCCTTTTATCCTAGGAATGGCAGCATTGCCTTCTGTCTTGTTCCCACTCCTACCAGTCTTCTGCACTGCTGTGAAGCATGCTTTCCTAGCCGAATTCTGCTGCCGAGTGCTCTAGTTTGCTTTTCATTTTTTCTTTTCCTTTCTTCCTTCCCCTCTTCCTCCCTTCTTTTCCTTCTGTTTTTTTTCTTTTAATTGAGACAAGGTCTCTCTACATAGCCTTGGCTGTCCTGGAACTCACTGTGTAGACCAGGCTGTTCTAGAACTCATAGAGATCTGCCTACCTTTGCCTCCTGAATTCTGGGATTAAAGGGGTTCACTACTATGCCTAACTCTCTAGCTTGCTTTTTGTTGATGTAATAAACTTTAGGATCAAAAGCAGCTGGTATATTTCCTCCTGTGGGTCATTCCCTCAGCCCATCCTCATTCCTCAGTTCTCAGTTCTAGTGTTAAGGACTCTGATACCTTTTTGGGCCATATCCCTAAAGGCAAACTTATTGTTCTGCTTCTCCTTGTTCTTACCCCCTTATATTCAGTGCTGATACTGCACATACCTCACCATATTTCATCTGTTTGCACGTCTGTACTGAGGCCAGAGACTGTCTCCAAGTGGCTCCTGGCCCATTCAGTAAGTAAAATAAGTTTGTGGAACAAATGAAACAATTATGCCACATGTACCAATTTTCCCAATTCTAGGTAGTCCATATAATAAAGTCATCAAAGCCGATGAACAAACATCAAACTAGCCAAAGAATAGGATTGTAAATGTTTTAAAAATAGGATTGTAAATGTTCTAAAGGACTGACTATGACATTATATAGTTATCTCACAGGCTAGGAAATTCCCCTATCCTTGTTAAGGTCTAATATTGTGTTTAGACATGCTAATGGCCTGGGAAAATGGAAGGGGCACTGTGTCTTTTTGGAAAGTCCAGGGAATGCTGCAGTGATAGCCAGACTACAGAGTTCTGCTCTACCCAGTCGCTTTCTCCTTGAACTCAGCAAACAGATAACCTTTCTCCCAAGAGGCTGGGGCTCTCTGGTTCAGGGTGGGGTGGTGCTGTGCTTTGTCTGTCCCCTGACAAAACTCATGCTAAAGCCAACCCCTCATGTGAGGTATTACAGGCAGTAGGGGTCTTTATGGAATGATTAGGTCATGAGAACTTTGCTATAAGTGAGCCAATTCATTCATGTACTAAAGGATTAATTGGGCAATGGCCTATCTTTCATGGCCACCTTATTTCTCAAGACAGGGGTTCTCTGTGTAACCCTGGATGTCCTGCAACTCTGTAGACCATTCTAGCCTCAAACTCACAGAGATCTACCTGTCTCTGCCTCCTGAGGGCTAGGATTAAAGGTGTGTGCCACCGTGTTGTGGCTGGCTCTCTTGAACAGGTCTGTTATAAAGCCATTCATCCATGCCTTTTGTATGCATCCCATTCACAGTGTTGAGCCCGGTACCTCATCAGGACTCCGCAGAGTTCACACCAACAAGAAGACCCTCACTAACATACAGTCCCTCATTCTTGAACCTTCTATCTTCTAGAATCACAAACTAATTGAGTTTCTGTTTTTAATAAAGATATATTGTATGTAGTATCCAGTCATGGTAACAACAACAACAATAAAGACTAAGACAAGTAGGCGATGTAAAGGGTAGATTTCTGTCTTTGTTAAAAAGAATGAAAACATCAAGACCCAGCAATACCACTCTTTGGCATATACCCAAAGGATGTACACTCGTACCATAAGGACATTTGCTCGACCGTGTTCATAGCAGCATTATTCGTAATAGCCAGAACCTGGAAACAACCTAGATCCCCCTCAACCAAAGAATGGATAAAGAAAATGTGGTACATTTACACAATAGAGTACTACTCAGCAGTAAAAAACCAATGACATCTTGAAAGTTGCATGCAAATGGATGGGACTAGAAAAAAAAGAAACATCCTGAATGAGTTAACCCAGATCCAGAAAGACAAACATGGTATGTATTTACTCATAAATGGATATTAGATGTAAAGCAACTGATAATCAGCCTATAGTCTTTGACCCCAGAGAAACTAGGTAGCATGGAGAACCCCAAGAAAGTCATATGTTAATCCCCCTGGGAAGGGGAAATAGACAAGATCTCCTGAGAAAATTGGGAGCATGGGGGCAGGGGAGCAGAGAGGGTAGAAGGAGAGGGGGAGGGAAGAAGGGGAGAGAAGAGGAGAACCTGAGGGAACAGGATGGTCAGGATGAGTGGAGGACAAAGAGGGAGGGCAAGAAAAGAGATATCTTGATTGTAGGAGCCATTATGGTGCCACTATGAAACCTGGCACCAGGGAAACTCCCAGGAATCCACAAGGATGAACCCAGCTAAGACCCTAAGCAATAGCAGAAAGGGTTCCTGAACTGGCCTTGCCCTGTAATCAGTTCGATGACTACCTTAATTGTCATCATAGAACCTTCAATAAGCAACTGATGGAAGTAGAGGCAGAGATCCACAGCTAAGCAGGGATCCAAGCTTCCGGAGTCCAGTTGAAGAGAGGGAGGAGCAATAGTATGAGGAATGGTTTAAGATCGTGTTGGGGATACCCACAGAAACAACTGACCTGAGCTAGTGGGCACTCCCTGATTCTGGACTGATAGAGGAACCTGCATAGGACCAAAATAGGCCCTCTGAATGTGGGTGACAGTTGTATGTCTTGGGCAGTCTGTGGGGCCACTTGTTGTGGACTCAGGATTTATCCCTAGTGCTTGAACTGGCTTTTTGGAGCCCATTCTTTTTGGAGAGATACCTTGGGAGGACCTTGGTCCTGCCTGAAAGTGATGTGTCAGACTTTGTTGACTCTTCATGGGAATCCTTACCCTCTTTGAGGAGTGGATAGGGGAAGGGTTGGGGGGTAGGTGGGGTGAGCAGGATGAGGGGACAGAGTGGGAACTGGGATAGGTATATAAAATGAGAAAAGATCTCTTTAAAAAATAATTAATTGAAAAAGAATAAAGAATATAGGGTAACAAATTTTAAAAAATGAAAACATTTTAGCCACTTCACCAAGGAGGAATAATAAATGGCATATATGTTTCATATGGCGTTCACTTTCATTCTAGAATACCCAAGGTAGCATTGTGTAATTTACCCTATTGCATGACATTCTAATGTGGTTTTGTGATGGTTAGCTGCAGTTGTCAGGTTGGCACAGTCTAGGATCACCTGGGAAGAGTGTGTCCATGATCTTTTGTCTCCATTGGGTTGGCCTGTGGGCATGTCTGTGAGGGATAGTCTCAGTTAAGTAAGTTGATGTGAGAAGACCCTGCCCACTTTGGGTGGTACAATTTCCTAGGCAAGAGTTCCTGAACTGTTAAGAATAGAGAAGCTGTGCAGAGCACAATTGTTTCTCTCTGTTCTCCACTGTGGATGTGATATGACAAGCTGTCTAAAGTTCCTGCCTTGATTTTCCCATCATGATGCACTGTGCCCTGGAACTGTAAGCTGAAATAAATCTCCTTTCTCCCTAAGTTGTTTTTTGTCAGGATGTTTTATCACATAAATAAAGCTAGAATAATATTCAAGGAGAGCATTCTATTTGATCAGGGAGGTTATCTTCCAGGTCTCTGAGACCACCTGGCTATAATGCAAGCCCAAAATTTAGCTCCTGTCTCTCATTTTCCCAGTGCTAGAGTGGCAGGGGCTGGAGCGGCTTGGTGTTCCTTGGTGCCACTCACAGGCTGGCTGAAATCAGCCTTATAATCTTTAGGCCCTGCTCACTATAGGTTTACTGTTATTAATTTTTTTATTGTGTTGTCTTACTGTGTGTGTGTGTGTGTGTGTGTGTGTGTGTGTGTGTGTGTGTGTGTACTGAGAGTTTCCTTATAATGAATCCTTGGTCAGTGACTTCTGTGGTCAAACACACTAGGTGTCTGTTGTCTGAGTTTTCTGTCCTGCCTGGTTCCCGCAGTCGTTAAGTCCCAAAGAAAGCACACAGAGGTCTACATTAACTATAAACTGTTGGCCCATTAGCTCAGGCTTCATATTAACTCTTAAAACTTATATTAGCCCATTATAATTTATGTTAGCCATGTGCCTCGGCACCTTATTTGGCAAGGCAGTTACATGTTGCTTCTTCGGTGGCTGGAACAGAACTGCCAACCAAGATTTCCTCTTCCCAGAATTCTCCTGTTCTTGTTGTCCTGCCTCTACTTCCTACCTAGTTGTCCCACCTATACTTCCTGCCTGGCTATTGGCCAATCAACATTTATTTAAAATTTAACTGACAGAATACAGACCATTGTCCCATACCAGTCTGTGACTTGGTACTTGAGGAAGCAGTTTTTCTGGCATCCTCATGAATCTTCATTTCAGCAATGATCTGAGACCTCATGGCCAGTTGACTGTGTACCTGCACCCTGTCTAGTACAGGGCAATCCTCTCTTTATTTTTGTTCTAAAACAGATTACCCAGTGATACTGGGGTAGATAAGATGAGCTTCTTTTGCTATGGAAAAAGAAAAACCGAAAAGCAAGTCAGAGAATCAGGCCATTCAGAAAGCTGATCATCGAGAATTTAATAATGGGGGGTTTGTTTTCAAAGTGGCTGAGCATGGACAGAGAGTCTCCAGGCTGAAGTCTGCCTTGCTGAGGTGACTTGGGATTTTGTGAATAGGGATGTAGGATTGACAAGTCAATCCAAGAGTGGCTGTAGAGCAGTAACGGGGCTTTTGCCCTGGTGCTCTGTGTTCAGAGCTCTCTGGGATGGCATTCAGAAAATGGTAGTGTCAGCATGGTTTAGGACAGAGTTTTCTGGCCCCTGGAGCCAAAAGTCTCCTATAGGAAGTCTGAAGTGAAGTATCAGTATTTACAGAAGAAATGGATGGTTGGGACTGGAGAGATGGCTCAGCATTCAGGAGTGCTTACTGCTCTTGCAGAGGGCCTGGCTTCTGTCCCCAATGTCCACTTCATATGGCTCACTACAGCCTGTAACTCTATCTTCAGGGCACCACACACCCTCTTCTGGCCTCCACAGGCACTTGCACACACATGACATACACTCACACAATGACACACGTTACACATACATGTTTATAAGTAAAATAAAATATGCCATTATGATTTAAGCTTATAAATCCCGGGAACTCAGGGGGTTGAATCAGGAAGATCACAAGTTTAAGGCTTTCCTGGACCATAAAGTAGATCCAAGGCCAGTCTGGGCAGCTCAGTGAGACCTTGTTTAAAAAGAAAAAGGGTGGGGATGTAGCTCAATGGCACAGCAACTTGCCTAGCACCTGCTTTAGGTTCAATACTAGGTGTGGCAAAGGAAAAAGATGTGGAGGAGGGAGGGGGTAGAGATAGAGAGGAGAATTGAGAAAGAGATGAACAAAAGAATGAAGGGAGGGAGTGAAGGAGGGAGGGAGGAAGCATTGCTGTCAAGTTCCAGAAACTACCCCACGCAGCTGTTATCTTGTTAGAGCCTAACCCTTACAGCATAATGCCAATGTTGTTCTGGGAAAGATGTACGTGCTGAGTGAGTTATTCAAGCTTTAACACAGGACTACTTTTACTTTAGAGCAAGGCCACTGCTGCCTCTGAACAGATGAGAAGGAATTAACCTGAATAAACTATTCCTGCAGTCTGTCCTAGGGCAGCTTGACACCACTGTAGAGAATTACACTCTTGAAAGAGTAGGTCGACCCCCTCAGAGGTTTGGCTCCCTAGGAGCCCATGCCTGCCTTGCCTAGACAGCCAGTCCCCAAGAGAAAACCAACTCTGCAAAATATATTCCTCATCAAAATATTAGATGTCTGCTGAAACAGTTAGACCCAAACTTCTCATTAGTGTCCCACCCAGACTAAAGAATCAGGGCACTGTCATATTGAAAGCTTTCATAGAGACACTTCCCCCTGCCAACAGTCAACCAAGAAAAAGATCCCATTAGAAGGCCTCTGTGAAGTTTTCTCTATTGCCCTGCTCACAGTAGCTGTACTTCAACATATCTAATAAACTCTAATTCTGCCTTCTGTCTTTGATGAACACACTCGTAGTCCATCTGTCTCTTGCTTGTTAATGTATCTTATGCTTGTTCATGCCATGTCACACTTGTTTTATCTTCAGCAGTGTTCGATGGGCATAATTGATACATGTCTGTAATGATAGTACTTGGTGGCTAAGACAGAAGGATTGCTATTTTGAGGCCACTCTGAGATATCAAGACCTTGTCCCAGAAAAGGCAGCTAGCTGTGTATTAGGAATATAGTTAAAGCCATCTTATGTGACTTAGAATGTGATGCCTAAGTTTGCCACCAGGCAGCTAAGTTAAGAGTGAGTCCTCAGAAGCAAGTCCCAGGCTAGCCTCCATGCAGGTCAGATGCAAGCCTAACCAAGAACCAGCCGATGAACCAGCCCCACGTGAGCCCTGATAGCACAAAGCTACTACTCAATGAAATGATATAAAAATTGAAGCTTTGGGAATGGTCTCTAGACTTCTCTAGCACCCATGTTGATACTCATCAGCAAGAGGGCTAGAGACTGTGCATGACTGTTGCTTCAGTGACTGTTGAACTTCCAGCACTGCTGCTGGGCTCACAGTCCACTTGTCAGTGCTAGCCATTGGCTTACAGTCTCAAGAACCCCTGCAACCTGCACTAGTGCCATCCTCCCAGTCTGCTACAACTGAAGGACTTCACTGTGAATGTGGGTCAAGCCTGCAAGATTCTGAAGCATTCTCACTGGAGGAGACTCCCTAGTGGAACCCTGCAGTAGCATTTTCTACCCAATCAACTGTTGCCTGCTTGGTGAGATGTCTGCTTCACTTTTATATTAGCATAGTATTATGAGGAATGTTTGTGTGAGTAAGCCAAGGATATTTGAGAGGCAAATCTCATGTGGCCATCATGACTGACTGCAAGTGCCTTATGGTCCATAGGCTGTGCTCTCCACACTGGGGAGTTCACGCCTGTAACCCCAGCATCTGGAAGGTTGGCGGTAATATTGTTATGAGACTGAGATCTGCTTGAAATACATATTGACGTCCAGACAGAAGTGTTGGGAGCAGTGAGACCCCAGACCCTGAATTTCTTGTAATCCCTGATCCGAGTGCCTACAGCTGCTCTGAGCACAAGACCTTCAGGAATTCTGATGGCAGAGTGGTTTCTGGTGGGTTTGGCTGGAGCGTGGCCATCTCTATATAATCTGCCCCTGAACACAATAAAAGAGGGCATTCTTGGAAAATTCAAGGATGACCTATGTCGCTGTCTCTCTGTCTGTGTGTGCTTGTATATTTTAACCCCCAGCCCCCTTGCCCGAAGCTCATGAACTGGGTTCAAGCGCACCGAACGCAGACACAGGGGCACGGTGCATGGCACAGAGTGAGTGGAAGACATAAAACTGTAACAAAACTCCCAAACAAACAAAAAGCGTGCAAAGCTAGTTGTAGACTAATTTTAAAAAGTGTGGATATATGACCTCTAAATGAATGGTTTTGCTAAAATTTAAGAAAATGCATGAGAAGCAGGAGGACTTGTACAGGTTTGGTTTAGAGTTCTTGAACTCTTATGACCGGGTGTTCTTTAAAAAACAAAATTCTAGAGTAACAAGATTCTCAAAATTTAAGTTTTAAATGCAAGAGTATATACTTTCAACAGTAAGGAGATAATGGTGGCTCAGGTCATAGCCATCTTCCAGGTTTCTGGCACAGTGGGACCAAGAAACTTCATGGCCCCGCCTGTTTTGGGTACTGTCTTCCAGGTGCTAGGTTACTGTGTTGAGCTGTGCAGTGCAAATGTCATCTGAGCTATCGAATAAGAGGCTGATTAAACACAAAACAAACAAAATGTTAAAAACAAAGAAAAGCAGTATCACTATTGTGCTATTGAGCAAGCCATTTTTCAATTTTGGTTTTCTTTTTCTTTTTTTTTGTCAGACAATTTCTATATTTCTTAGTAGTTTGCTCACTGTTTCTGATTGTCACAATTCAAAAGGCAAATGATATACTAAAGCCCGCTGTGGTTGAGACCTTAAACACAATCCTTCCAGCTCTGATTGGTTGTTTCACTATAGTTCCTCAAGCTGCTTCTTTGCTTTTTGCTGTCTCTTCATCTCTTCCCATGCCTGACTCCCACTCAGTTTGCTGTTTACCTTATAAAGGTGCTGAGGATGGAATTTTAAATTTTAAAATTTATTCTTTGAAAATTTCATAGATGTGTATAATGTATCTTTGATCATGTTCCCCACCCCCAACTTTGGCTGGAAATTCCCCCTCTTCCCAACTTCATTTCCTCTTCCATCTCTTTCTTTCTTTCTTCCTTTCTTTCTTTCTTTTAAAGATAACCCACTGGGCCCACTTAGTGCTATTCATGTAGACCAGGGTATAGGGTTGCCCTTTGGCTCATAGGCAGATTTCCAGGTGCAACACCCCTGACTCTACCTCTCCTAGAAACCACCAACTACCAGTAGTTCCTCTTGAGCTCTTTTCTCATCCATGCTGGAATGTTGACTAGCTCTTTCTTGCATAGGTAGATCAGCTGAGTTCATGGATACAATGGCATTGTTGTGTCCAGAAGACACTGTGTTATAGCACTCCTCTCAACTCTGGCTTTTACATTCTTTCTGCCCCCAGAGACCAAAGATTATCAAACAAAAAGCTAATGCTAGGTATCAAATACTTTGGAGTATGTGGAGTTGCTAGGTAAGAAGGTCCTAGAGACCCTAAAATAATACATGCTATTGTCTTTCCTCCTGGTTTCCCACCACAACTCAATGGAAAGATCCTATTACTGAAGTCGCCACACAGATTGGTTACTCAGCTTGAAGAAATCAAGCTGGTACTGATCTGGAAGCTTCCTCCATGCTGGGTAGCTATCGTAGTACCAGGTTCTAGGCAGGATGCCAGGAGAGACCCCGCTTGGTCTTCTCCATACTCTTTTTTAGTCTTGTACCTGGAGTTTTTGTTTGACTTTTTTGTTTGAACTTGTGTTGATGCATTTTATTGTGGTCTCTCTCGCCTCTGTCTGTCTGTCTGTCTGTCTGTCTGTCTGTATCTCTCTCTCTCTCTCTCTCTCTCTCTCTCTGTGTGTGTGTGTGTGTGTGTGTGTGTATGTGTGTGTGTTGCAAATGATTCATACTTCGATCTTACGTATGCTGGACAACTCCTATCACGGAGCGACATCCCCCTTCCTTGCCTTCTGTATTTCTCCATCCTCGCACAGTGACCTTGTCTTCATCTATCCATCTATCTGCCACCTATACTAATATGTAGGTGCTTCCAGTGCCTGGACACTTGCTATGAGTGGAGACTCAGTCTCTGAAAACCCCTTGGAAAAGTAAGAAACCCAGGAGACTGATGAGTCACTGATACCCTGATAGACTCCTGCTCATTTTTCTTCCATTTCCTGGACCATTCAGGGTCCACAGGGCTAAGGTTCTCTACCAGAGATAAGCACAGTTAGTTCTTCATTAAATGAGGAAGAGAAGAGGGAAAGGAGGAGAAGATAGAGAAGACCTATGAGTGATGGAGAAACTCACCTTTATATTCCCCATCAGGCTCTAGAGACTGCTTTGCCAGGCTTTATTTAAAAAAAAAAAATGCTAGCACAGGGAGCTGAGTTGGAGAGGGAGATCAGCCACAGAGTGTGGGTTTAGCATACAGAAGCTCTGGGTCCAGTTACTGGTGGGAAGGGGTAGGGTGGGAAGATTCTCATAACCCAGCCACTCCTGCCCCTCAGGAATTACCTAAAGAGAGAGAAGATGGTTCCTAATGTCATTTCTAGTGGTGCCCAATGTGGACACAGTAGACAACTGAATCCCAGGCCTTGGTCACATTAGCACTAGCATTACTTACCCATTGGAGGACTCCCCTACTGTGTACTTCCAAACTGGCTGCTTTTGACTGTCACCATGTCTCTCATGATAAGTCCAGAGGAATACACACCATAAAATTTGACAAACGCGCATTGAGCAACCTCGTGTTGAGGATCTTTCTGGGAGGATCTAGAAACATTTCCTTAAGGGAGTTTACTAAATCAGAGCCCATCCTCCAAGTGTCGTGGAGGTATTCACTCTGCTGTGGCAAGACTACTGGGTGTCTTGAAGCAGAGCTGCTGTGGTGACCTACAGAACCGTGGCCCACAGACCTGACAGTGAAGTAAACAGATAGCCAAAACCATGGTCATGGTAATGAGGCTGAGAGGATAACCAAAGGCTTCTGCTGTCTCCAGATGCATGTACTCCTGCCCCCACTACATGTAGCATATTTAAAAACCTAAAATCATAGGAATCAGTCACATGTACACAAAGGAATACTGTATAGCTGGGGAAAAGAATAAGCAAGATCTCTTTCATATGGAGGGAGCTATATAACACCCAAACAAACATACATACATACAGACTCACACATACCCAGCACCCACATACATATACATACACACATATACTCAGCACACGCACACACAGACATACACATATGCCCAGTATACACACACACACACACATACATACACACACAGACACACACCATACAAAACCATTGATCACAGAATGTTAGTCTTTTTAGGAAAGGGAAAATTACAGTTCTATGTAGAATTTTAATATATCCACATTAATCCTATATATACATAGTATTTTTGCATAGGACATCCTGGAATCATAAATTGGAATAAAAACCTGGAGTAGAGGGGCTGGAGAGATATCTAAGGGCTAAGAGCAGGTACCACAGTCCAGTCCCAGCTCACAACTCTAGTTCCAGAGGTCATCACACAGTCTTCTTCCCTCTGAAGGCACTGAGATCATGTACACGAACCCATATTAGACACAGTATACACACACAATTATCTAAAATCTTAAAACAAGCAAAAAAACCCCTCTCAAAACGAGAGGGAAATGAATGAAGGATAGTAAGATGTTCTAAGAATTCCTTTGCTTTTTCAGTACTTCAAACTTTACAGCAGGGGTAGCCTCCTAGTTTTCTACCAGCATATTCTAGGTAGAGAGGCCAAGGTCACTAGTTAACATTCTATAAATTAGGACAGCCCTTACAGAAATAGCTACTGTAACTGTGAACATGGTCATTGGTGGGAACCCTAGGTTTAGGGTAAGGGCAAAGGAGACAGCAAAGAATCTGATGTTTTAGAGCTGACCTTTCCTTAAAGGTTTAAAACCGGACCAGCATTCTCCCCACCAGCTCAGCCTGCTTCCTAGAAGGAACACAAGATGGCAGACAGGGTTTTCGTTTTCATCTATGTGAAATATCAGTGCTTCTAAGACTGACTTTTCCAGAATGGAGTAGTGGAGTCTTTGGACATGGGCACTGACCGCTTCTCTGTTTCTGTGCCTGCGGGACAGGCGCTCTGCCTTCACCCCAGTAAAGTCTTTTACCCCTCACTTTAAACTTCTGTCCTGCTCTGTCACATTTATGTCCATCCCCCAAATGCTGGTATACTTCTGGTGTCACTAAGGCTGACAAACGGTCTAAAGGGCACAGTAAACAGGCTGTAGAAAACCACTCAGAGACTCCAATCAGAGTTTGGTTAACATCACTGCTTTCCTCTAGCCTGGAATTAGCCAAAGCTTCAGGAAAGTACTAGAAAGATCAGTGGCAGCTGGCCAGGAGCCAGAGGATGGGCTAGGTTGAAGTACTTCCCTGGCTCACATGGCCCTGCTCTTGACTAAGGGCTGTGGCCAGGGCTCCAGACTCCACCCGCTTCCCCCGCCCCCTCAGGTATTTGAGGCCCCGGGCGCGGCTGGCTCCTCCTAGTCTCCGCTCAGCTCACTACCGACCAGGAACCGAGAGTCCCGGGTATGCTCTGCTGTGGGCTAGCTGTGGCGCGGGACGCGGGCGGGTGTAGCGTGACTCTACAGCCCTGTGGTCCCAGCTCGGGTTCCCTCTGCTGCATAGTGGCCTCAAAGGCCCGTGACGCAGCTGGGTTAGCAGCCTTCTTGTTCTGGCCGGTTGGTGCCATCGGCGGCCAGGACCAGATCCTCCAGCGTCCTTAGAGGAGGCGGCTGGCGCGGGATGGGGGCAACTCGGAGCCGGCCCGGCTGTTGTGCCTGGGTCCCAGGCTACAGGTGACCACTCATGTCCCCCGGTCACTAATGATTCTGGAGACCCCGGAGACGCGGGCTGTTGACGCATTGCGAAGGGCGTTGGGATCTAGGGTGGGGGTGGGGAGTGCAGGGGTTCGGAAGGAGGCCAAGGGCTGGGTGCTCTGACACTCTTTCCTCCAGTGTGCATGGGTCCTCCAGGGGCGACGCCCCAGCTGTGCTAGGAAGTTCCAACAAATCCTCAGTGCTGGGGAGGATTTCAAACATAGAAACTTATGAGAAAACATTCCAGATCTTTGAAACTTTTTTTCCTTAAACTCACGCCAGAAGAACTGTTGCGAGATTTAATGTCTGTCGGGCTAGGAGGAAGGACATGAGCAAAGTTTTGACGGAGTTTCTGTGCCAGATGAAATGGCATGTGAGTTAGGTTTTTCCTCCCTTCCTCTTATTTGTTGATGGACCCAGCGCCTTGCTTTGCTGAGCAATTGCTCTACCACTGAATCACAGGCCTGCTCTTTCTTCCCCTTACTGCTTAGATTTGTTTTGAGAGTCAGAAGGATGGGAATCTAACATTCATGTGGTGTCAGGAAGCTGGGTGGGAGGAAAAGCTGGGTGAGGCTTGGCACTTAATATTTTCTGGCTTACTTGGGAGGCGATTGCTCGTAATAGGACTCTTCCAGAGGCTGCCCGTTTCCTTCCTCCAGTAGTTTAGGACTTGGGTGTGGAATCTTATGTATCAAGTAACCTTTGGAAACTGTGTGATCAGGGACTAACTTCATAGTGTTGGGGCACATATTATCACTGTTATCAGTGTACATGGGGAGTGTCCCAGTGTTTCATGGCTGCCCTGAGTGATTGTGTGCACTATAACTTGTGTCATCATACAGAGAGGGTGCATTGCCTCAAATACACCAAGTTTATTTGGCTCCCTATACCTACTATTGCCATACATGAATTTCAAATGAACTCAGAATGAAATAGCAAATAGAAACCAAAATCTGACAGAAAACATTGTAAGAGAACTGAAGTGTGTTGCCGTGCACCTGTAATCCCAGCCAGCACTCAGGATGCTGAGGCAGGGGGATAAGAGTTTGAGGCCAGCCTGAGCTGTATAGACCTCTTCAGACCCTCTTCCCTTTCTGCTTTCTAAACTGTACAGTGTATGGTAACAGGACCATTTATCTAGTGTTTACTTTGTTTTGGGTATTTACTCATCTCCAGGCCATTTAAAGTACATAGCAGCATGTACATTGGTTAGGTCAATCATTAAGTTATTTTGCATATGTAAATTGAGCACTTGAGGATTTTGGCATCTTCAGATACCAACTGATATCCAGGAATGACTGTACGTAAAATTCTCTTAGGCCATTTCATGCCCAAAACACCTTTAAATTAGTTCAGGGAGTTACAACTATCTCAGGTCAGTAGCAGCAGATGGAATTAGAGTAATCAACATTGTGTGCCCCACCTTCCCAGTATCTGGCAAGAAGAGACCATGAGAGTATAGGACCACATGGGCACCAACCCTTTGTTTTTGAGTTTGCTGGACCTGGGATTAAGCCAAGCAGTCAGTCTTTGCAGGCCTTTCAGCTGTGTGCTGGGCCATTGTGCTGGTTGAGAGGGAATAGACACTTGACTCATTGCTTAGCTGTGGTTCTCAGCCAGTCATCTCTTGTAGCCACCGGACTCAGTGCCATACAAATGCTATTCTTTGTGTGTTCCTGGGCTTGGAGAAGGCTGGTGATAGTTTTCTAGTTGACAGGTTCAGGAATCACTTAGGAGACAATACTTAGGAACACCATGAGCTACTCTCTTGATTAGGTCAGTGTTTTGGCCAGGTCTCTGAGGGACAATCCTGATCATATGAGCTGAGGTTTGAAGACCTACCATAAAAGTGGATGGCACCATTTTCTGGGCTGCACACAATGTAGAAAACTAAATGAATGTACAAGTATTCATCTCCCCCTGACCTCTGGAGGTATGAGGAGCTCTGTGCCAAAGGAAACCCTTGCTGAAGTTGCTTTTGTTGGGTATTTTATCACAGCAGCACATGTTAGGAAAGTCCTGGATGAGGTCAGATCGAGAGTTTAGCCTCTGACAGATGGGTGATGCAGAAAGAGAGAGAGCACAGAGTCAGTCCTTGAGAAAGAAGCAGTCCATTAAAAACTCTCTGGAGTGAAGGGAAATTCTCTTCACTTGCTAGTTTGAAAGGGTCCTCCAAGAGCCCAGCAAAATGCATGAGTCGAGCTCAGAGAGGGACACAAAAGTGGGTGTTTCAGAATATCAGAAATAAGAATAAGTTCATAAGCTTTCAGAGTTGAGGTTGGAAAGAAGATCTGAGGATATGCGGTTGGTATATCATCACGCCCTCAAACAGCAAAACTCCAGCTGGGAAGTAGTGGTGCCATAGCTGAAAGAGCTGGATGTGAAGGCACATGGAACCTTTCATAGATCCTCTCGAACTCAGTGGCATGGAAGAATAATCAGATGTTCAAGAAACCAGAATGGCTGTATTCTTCCTTAGAAAGAAGTTATACAGTGTGTTGCATCAAAATAAGGGAATAAATAGCAAAACAAGAATATGTTTGGGCCCAGAGCAGATGGTATATGTGAAGAGGTATGAACTATATAGTATTCACAGAGCAAAGGTCTAACAGTCCTGTCACTCATGTGGCCAATAAATACTACTTGATATGAAACATCCATATAACGAAAGAAGAGTAGAATGCATGACTGTGGATATGAATGCCTCCTGGAAACCACTAAAATAAGCCTGGTAATAAAGTCAGATTTGCCTGGACACCTCTTGGTCTCTGGGAGTTTATGTGGTCTCCTTACTGTGCCTTGGATTGTTACACTGTCACTACCGGTTTGTGTTCCTTTGCTATTCTCAATTAAAATCTTTTGTACTGATATCTTCCCTCAACCCACTCTTTCTCTCCATTTGCATTCCAGCCAGTCTTGAAATAGAGAGCATTCTTCCATAGCTTCCCCAGAACTGTGATTGCAAGTATCATGACTGGCCACAGTTCTTTGTTCTAAAGAACCCATTCCTCTGAATTAATTTCTTCTTGCCTATCTTCCAATTAACATCTCTCTTTTATAAGGCCGTATGTGATTCCATTTAGTCACTATTTGAATTGTGCAAGGTATTTCATTTTAAGATCCATAATCCTTACTGCAAAGTCTCTTCCAGGGTGAAGACACTTTCCCAGGTTGCAGGGTTTGGAACCTGGGTGTCTTTGGGTTCTTTGATCAGCTGACTACAGCTGTAGCTGTAAAGCTGTGCTGTGTATTCTGTTCTCATCACTAAAACTGGGTACCTTCTCTTTCCTGCAGCCTGTTACTTCCCTTTCCCATGCTCTGAGCTCCCAGCATCAGGGGAGCTGATGGGAAATCATAGAACTGTTGTACCATCTAACTGGGGAAAAAGAATTTGACAGCTGCATTCAGATCAAGTCAGAGCTGCCAGGCCCTGCTTCTAGAGCTGCCTGCTCCCAGGCTGCACTGCTGCATTTGGGGACATCCTGGCTGGTGGGTCAGGCACTGACCCGAGTTAGCCCAGCAGGACGGTATCACTTCCTGCAAGTCCCTTTACTTTCCAGGTGGGCATTTCCCCTTTGTTCACGGAGCCCCAGCATCTCTGTGTGAATGAGAGTGAAGATTCAGCCCGTATGTATGTGATACTGATTTCAATTCCTCATTCCAGGCTGGCTATCATGGATCTTCTTCGGGAAGCCAACGGCACCTTTGCCTTAAACCTTTTGAAAATCCTGGGTGAAGACAGCTTGAAAAATCTGTTTTTCTCACCCATGAGCATCTCCTCAGCCCTGGCCATGGTCTTCATGGGGGCAAAGGGAAATACTGCAAGCCAGATGGTTCAGGTAAGCGGCACCATTTCTCAGCAGCTAAATACTACGAACTGTCAGTCGAGCTGGTCCTCCACATTCTCAGTCTCAAGAAAAAATCCATCTTGAGGAGCAAATGGAATGAAATGGCTGAGGGCCATGGTTGGAGACTTGAGAGGAAGGAGGCATCTATACCTGTTAGGGCCCTATCACTGACTCCTCGGTGCTCACAGTATGGAAGTGAGGGTTAGCTTGAGTAAAACACCAAAGGGTGGCACCAGGGTCCTCTGTGATGCCACTGTTTTCTCTCTGGCCCTAATGAATTTTAGCTTTTTCACAGGTAAGGAATTCTCGAGTGGGTCAGCCTTGACTGGAAGGCCAGGGTCATGTCCATTAGGGCTCCTCTTGGACCGAGTGCTTTAGCTACAGAGGTTTCTGAACTAGAGACAGGCTGTCCTGGCATTCGAGGAGGAGACTACCTTGGGCTATGACTTTGCTTTCTGGATTAATTCTTTGCAGCACCTTTTTGTTTTTACAACACATACTGTGTTGTTGTTTTCTCAGCCTGAAGAGAGTTAGGGCATACAGACTTGCCTTCAGTTTACACTCTCCCCTTCTCTTTTAATTCCAAGCTATTACAGCCACTGTAGGCAGTTTACCTGTTTCCTCTGGGAGCAGCTGAAGTCATTTGCATAGCGTTTTCAGAGGCTTCGAAGGTCTATGGAATTGTAACTGTCTGGCACCCAGGTGCTCACTGTTGGCTGGGGTCTTGCTTCTCTTTCAAGCTGCTGTACTTGGTGCAGTTACTCCAGAATGTTCCAGGTGGCCTCCTGCAGGATGACTTGGATTTCCTTCCACCATGGTGCCTGGAAATAAGATTATAAATGTGGCAGCTGCCAGGCCTTTTAAACCCAGGCCTAGAACAGGGTCCCTCTCCTACATTCTGTTGGGCAGACACTGCTGGGTCCAGTCCAGACTCTAGAGCAGGGAGGACACAGCGTGATCTGAGGTCAGAACTGGCTGCACTTGAGTTTTAGCAGGTCTGGCTGGTAGCCGTGCTTGAAGCCAGAGCACAGTTAGTGGACATGAAGAGCTGGGCTTGTGAAGGGCCGTAATGTGTCTGCTCAGACCAGGGCTGACACAGTTCAGGGGAGGATCCTAGAGAGGGAACAGTCTAGGTACTTTTTTTTTAATTTGTGAGTTTGCTTTTTTATTTTTCTTTATTATTATTATTATTATTATTATTATTATTATTATCATCAGAAACTCCTATTACCCAGGTTAGCCTCCAGCTCTATATGTAGTGGAAGATGACATTGAACTTCTGGCCCTTCTGTTTCTACGTCCCCTCCCAAGGGCTGAGATTATAGGCATATACAACTTTGCATGGACAAAAAGGGTTGTTTTGTTTTAAATCATTTGCCAGTATCAAAGTTCATAAAATAAGCACTTGTGAGAACCAAAACTTTGTCAAAGAGAGTACAGAGAAAGTTAGTATTAACTAGTGGAAAGATAAGGAAGGATACTTTGGAAATGTGAAATCAAAGTTCTTGGGTGGAGTAGATTTTTACCTGTAAACACTTTGTCTAGTAAAGTCACTAATCAGTAATAGAATAAAAATTAAAATATTAATGAAAGCCAGAGATTGGAAATGCCGGCATGCTTAAAGAAATGCTGCTACTGCTAGTTGGGCTGCATGGTACCTTTCTGAAATCCTAGTACTTGAGAAATTAGAAGCAGGAGGATTGGGAATTTAGGGTTAGCCTCAGCTATATAGTGAGTTTGAGGCCAGCCTGGGAAACATGAGACCTTGTCTTAGAACAAACAAGTCTGTTGGTCAATGATGGGTTTAGGAGTGCCTCTCTCAGTCCCATGGGGATGTGCCTTTGGGAGCTCAAGGGCATCATCCGAAGTGATGGCTGAACACTTTGACAGCGACCT
Organism: Arvicola amphibius; assembly: GCF_903992535.2. Taxonomy (NCBI): domain Eukaryota; kingdom Metazoa; phylum Chordata; class Mammalia; order Rodentia; family Cricetidae; genus Arvicola; species Arvicola amphibius. Next base: position 132,365,844 of record NC_052052.2, on the reverse strand, counting down.
TCATGCTCACTTTTTCTTTTGTCCCTTTCCAATTCACAATCTATGTTGCTCCCAGATCTTACTTCCTAAGACACAGTTTTGATCCTATTACTCCTTCAATTTAGGTACTTTCTTCTCTGATTGCGTGGTTCTTTGAGTGGCAGGAAGGATCTATAAGATTTTGAGGATGGGTTTAGTGTTGACTCATTCCCTATAGCTGGGCCTGCTGAAGCTGTGTTTTAATCTGTTGATTTCAGGCACTCTCTTTGGAGAAATGCAGCAGCAATGGCGATGGAGATGTCCACCAGGGCTTCCAGTCACTTCTCACCGAAGTGAACAAGTCTGGCACACAGTACTTGCTCAAAACAGCCAATAAGCTCTTCGGAGAGAAGACTTGTGACCTTCTAGCAGTAAGTATCATGTGGTACGCAGGTCCTCAGAAGCTAAGGATTCACCCTACTACCTTGTCCACTAATGTGGTTCTGTGTTTGTTTACATGCTTTGGAATGACATGTGAGTATATTCTTACTGTACAGACTGTCTCAGCAGGAGCCGTCCTCTCCCTCTGCCCCTTCACAAATAAGAGATTTTCATATAGGGTGATGTGTGTGTTCTGCACATACAGAAATTTAGTTGGTGAGAATTTTCTTATGTGTATATATATTTTTTTGTTTTTGTTTTTGTTTTTTTCGAGACAGGGTTTCCCCATAGTTTCTAGAGCCTGTCCTGGAACTAGCTCTTGTAGACCAGGCTGACCTCGAACTCAGAGATCCGCCTGCCTCTGCCTCCCGAGTGCTGGGATTAAAGGCGTGCGCCACCACCGCCCGGCTTATGTGTATATTTTTATGTGTCTTTTCTTTCCTTCTCCGAATCTCAGTATCGAGTCACTTTGTTTCAGTATTTTTACTGTTATTGTTGGTGTGAGAGGTAGCACCCAGGGTCTCCAGATATCTAAGCCCCAGCTCTCCCACTGACCCACAGCCCAGGCAGTGCTCAGCATTATTGTTCATCATCGGATAGTCCTGAGTGTAGATATCTGGTGACACAGTGAGCCATCACCAACAGTGAGTTACTGAATGCGCTTTCATGTCCATGAGCAGGTGTTAGCATCAGATACAGTTGTAGAGAGAAGATGTATTGCTCATTGCTCTCCCAAATGGCCAGAGATACTAGCAGAGTGTTCCTTTCTATTCCTGTCAGGGGCTTGTACAACTTTAGTCTTTCAAATTTTGATCTTGAGATTGGAAACTTTTATTATTTTTTTACATACTCAAGTTCAGCACCACTAAATCTAAAAAAATCAGAAACCTGAAAATTCCTGAGTGGAACTCAGGTCCTATTTCTAGTTGCTCACAAACTTCTGTAATTACAGCTGTGAGAAATCTTAAGCTCTTTTTGGGCCTTGGAGAACAGAGGTACACATGGTACACTGATATACATGTAGGCATAGTACTCATACACACACACACACACACACACACACATTTTAAATAATAAAATAATTATCCAGAACTATTGGTGATCCTTGAGGTATAGCCACTGCTATCTTCTCATTTACAGTGGTTGAGGAAGTGTAGAGAACTAGCTCTGCTAAGGCCACACAGCTGCTACCCAGACTGTGCTGTTGAAATCCTCTATCATAATTCTGTTTCCTCAGGTTCTGGAGAGAGAGCTCTTTTGGTAAACAAAATGACTGGTATGAAAGCATGAAGACCCAAGTTTAGCTCCTCAGCACCCACATAGAAACCCAACATGAAGTTTCATGTCTGCCACCTTAGTACTGCGGGATAAAAAGAGGGGTGGATTCCTGGAGGGTACTGGGCAGCCTGGCCAGCAGCATTGCGAGCTCCAGGTTCAGTGAGAGGCTGTCTCAGAAAATAAGGTACAGAGAGAGCTCTTGAGAAAGAAACTTCAGGTCACTTTCTAACTGAGACTTCACAACACTTGCACACATATGTGCTTGTATCCAGACATACACATGTGGGCATGGATTTATGTGTACACACATAAATACACAAATGAAAAATAAAAACAGTTCTCTCAAAGAGGGATTAAATATGTAGTCAAGAGACGAGTTGTTTCATAGAAATATTAAGAAGTCATTCCATATACACTGTCAGCACAGAGGGAGTCTCAGCCCATTTACACTGCATGCAGTTCTCTGTTGCAACAACATGGCAGAGTGTGGTGTCATCAACGCCATTGCCATTTTACAGAACATTTCAGCAAATGGCTCGAACTTCTGTTTGTCTTCTGGTTCTGGTGACTGGTTCCCTTTAAGACCTTGTGCTTGCCAGGCTGGTCCTCCACTTCCGGGTTGCACCACTGAACCCCATCCCAACATGCACTGTGTTTTGTGAATTGCTCACTCCCTGAAAATGACCTTCCTGAGATGGTGACTAGGGTCACATAGCTATTCAAATTCCATATCATGAAGTAAAATAAATTAAAATGAAACATTCAGTTTTATAGCTTCCATGGCCATTCCCTGGTGTTCTGAGGCTTTAGGTGACACTATTTCGAATGATGCACTTTTGTATTTCTGTTAACACGGAAAACTGCGGTAGAAGGTCCAGCCTGTGCACAGTGCAGAGATGCTGTAGCTCTCGTGGGGTTAAGCCTCACTCTGCCCTTGTGGTGCTCTATGAGAGTGACAGCCGCATAAGTACTGCATCTGAGCAAGTCCCGGTTACCTCCTGGAGCCTCAGCTACAGGATCCAGCTGTTCATCATGCTTTTCAGTGGTACTCGGTCCACCAACCACCATCTTACCTCATTAATAAACTGTGGTTAAAGGAAGCTGGATGCAGGAAGGCTGGATTTTATATTCCTCCCACGTATTCATTTGCAAGTCACATCTGTACATCATAAAAATTTGCTTTTCTGCTTTTGTGCATCAAGGATGGAGACTGTCGGTGCTGATCACTTTCGTGGCTGTGTAATCGTGTTGCTCTGTCTCAGTCTTTTAAAGATTCCTGCCGCAAGTTCTACGAAGCAGAGATGGAAGAGCTGGACTTTAAGGGTGATACTGAGCAGTCCCGACAGCACATCAACACCTGGGTGGCCAAAAAGACAGAAGGTGAACACAGAGTTGTTCTGTTCTGTTTGTTTTCAGAGCTGGGACTTGAATCCAGGGTCCTGAGCATGCTGAGCAGGACCTGGGCCCCTGAACTACAGCCAGGTCCCTGTTAAGCAGTTAGCCTCCTTTTGAAAGGTGTGTGTTTGATTGTGTGTTTATTAAGTGTTGTGTTCATCTGTCTGCACCTGCAGTCAGGACAACTCACGGGAATTGGTTTTCTCTTTCTACTTCTGGGTCCTAGGGATTCTACTCAGTTCCTTAGGGTTGTTAGCAGGCACCTTTACCTGCCAGGCCAACTCTCTGTTTCTAGCCTATTTTTTATTTGTTTATTTGAGACAGGGTCTTACTGTGTAGACCAAACTGGCTTCATACTCAGAGATCCACCTCCCTTTGCCTCTCCAGTGCTAGGATTAAAGGAATGCATCATCATTCCTGGCTTTGCAGTCTATTGTTGACAGTCATATTGTTCATGCCTTCACAAGGGCTTCACATGTAAACAATGATGGCCTTTGGTCTTTAAATCAGGACTTCTTTTTGAATGCCTGGGAATTGAAACCAAGGTCTTGCGTATGCTAGGCAAAGTACTCTAACATTGATCTGCATCTTCAACCCTAAATCACATATCAGAACTCTTTTTCTGTTTTTTCCTTTCTTTCGGGACATGGTTTCTCCCTGTAGCCCTGGCTTCCTGAAACTCACTCTGTAGACCAGGCTGGGCTTGAACTCAGGGATCCTCTTGTCTCTGCCTCCTGAGTACTGGGATTAAAGGTGTGCACTACCATGCCCAACTCCTAAATTGGAGGTCTTAAACCACCCATCACAACTCCTTTTGGCCTGAGAAATTTTTATGTAACTTTGTACAGTGTATAAAACAGGTATACATTTAGATAATAAATCTATAGAAATATGTTTTAAAATAGTTGTGATGTACATATATTTTGTTATAATTAAAGATGAAGCAAAAATCACATACCAATGAGGTAGAAGAGTTTACCTTCATAACACAATCCAAAGATATAATGAATTAAAGCTTATAAAATGTCTTTATTTGTATGTGTACATGCCTACAAACATTTATATGCATCTTATGCCTGCAGGTGCTTGCAGAGGCCAGAGAGTGCCAAGTCCTCTGAAATTGGAGTTACAGGCAGTTGTGAGCCACCTGATGTGGGTGCTATATGAAATTTTACCATCCAATTATTTCTTCATCTCCCAAAAAATGTAATAATTTGATTCTTACACAATGAGAATGAGTACAAGAAGAGTGAAAGTCTATCTTTCCTAATGAAGCTATTCTGTCTTTATATGAGTAGAAAACTTTTGTGTAGACCACAAACACTGTATTCCTAACATTATTTTAAATAAGAGCTCAGATACTTTATGCAGTGTTTGATGGCATTGCATTCTATAGGATAACACAATGCCATGCACCGTACAAAATGCTTATGTGTGCTCATAACCAAGGCCACAGTGAAGTGGTATGAAGCAAGATGGGAATTACTGCCATGAGCACCTTGGGTTCAACATGTATTTGAGTATTTTGGCTGTTGCTTGTTCAGAAAGCTGTACCTGTTGGCAGTTTTTCCCCCTAGCCCACAGTCAGGCAGTAAGATCATGTCTAACACTTTGCATAGCTTTTTCCTGTTCCTTAATATTTAAAAGACAGAGTGGCTCACTCTGTAGCACTGGTGACTTACAGCCTACTGTATAGATTAGGTTGGCTTCAAACTCAACCTGGCTCCCAGTGATGGGACTAAATATGTTACTCCACCTGACTTTCCCTTGCTCTTAACAGTGACTCTGTGATGTCTCCCAATAATTGATACACCTCTTGGAAAACCTACCAACCTGCAGTCTCTCCGATCCTCGCTTCCTCCCTCCAACCGTCCCTCCCTCTGTTTCTTATTTTTTTTTCAAAGGTTTTTACAAAGAACACAGAATGCTTTCATTCTAGGTCTGTAGCTCTTTCTTGTCTGGGGGTGATGCTTCCTTCTGTAGTTATGTAGCATGGCTGTAGGTGCTGGGCTAAACCCCCATTTACCTGTGTTTGTAGATTAAAAGGTCTTTTTTATTTTTGTTTTTTCGAGACAGGTTTTCTCTGTAACAGTCCTCACTGTCCTTGAACTCGCTTTGTAGACCAGGCTGGCCTTGAACTCATTGAGATCTGCCTGCCTCTGCCTCTCAATTGCTGGGATTAAAGGCATGTACCCCCACTGCCAAGCATAAGGTCCATTTTATAACTGCTATTCTACTTTCAATTTATTTTTAAGCTAATACATAGATATGCATGTTGACAAGATTCTATATAATTTTTAATATGCATTCTCTAATGTTCAGATCAAGATAAATATATCTATTCAAATATTTTTAAAATTTGAATTTGTAACCAGTCTATGTTGAAACAGTCTAAAGTTCCTCTCTTAAAATTGTAGGCACAAATTGTGTCTTTCCAGCTCAAGTGTTGCTTTAAATTCTAACTGCCTGTCCAGCATTAACTTTATGTGTTTATTTCAGTGATGAAGTTTTTCTTACCAGAACCTTTTGGGCTTATTTTTTTCTGAAATTTTTTTTTAAGGAGTTTGACTTTGATGCTAGAGAGGTGGCTCAGCAGTTAAATGTCTTTGAACTGGAGAGGTGGCTCAGCAGTTAAGAACCCAGACTGCTTTTGCAGAGGTGCTGAATCGGTTTCCGGCATCTATACTAACTTCTTATAATTTCAGTTCCAGGGGATCTAACACTTTTGGCCTCTATGGACATCAACATGCCTGTCACACACACACACACACACACACACACACACACACACACACACACACACGTTAATAAACTAAATCTTCAGGAGCAAAAATGATGTCTTGTTGATGCCAGGGTTGTTGCTTTAAGTACAAATGTCCTGCTATTTTGAGAGAAAGTGAAATTTTTTATCCATGCTCCTGACCAGAGCAGGAGGTGGTGCCCTTTGCGTGTGTCAGCCAACGCTGTTAGCTCACTGGGTCTTGTCTTCGCCATTGTTTTACTCCTGTGAAGAGACACCATGACTAAAGCAATCCTTATAAATTGGTTTGCTTACAGTCTTAGAAGGGTTAGTTTATGGTCATCACGGCAGGGAACCGGCAGGCCTGGTGCTGGAGCAGTGACAGCTTACATCCTGATCCACAGACAGCAGGCAGAGAGAGAAACTGGGCCTGCTGTGGGCTCTTGAAATCTGAAAGACCACCCCAGCCACATACCTTCCCCAACAAGGCCAAACTTTCTAATCCTTTCCAAATAATTGCATTAACTGGGACCAAGCATTCAAATATATGAGCTTATGGAAACCATTCTCAACCAACTGCCATGTTTTTTAATTCTTTTTTTTTTTTTTTAAATTCTTTCTTTCAGATAAAATCCAAGAGTTGCTGTCTCCAGGTGCGGTGAATTCAGACACTCTGCTGGTCCTTGTAAATGCCATCTACTTTAAAGGAAACTGGGAGAAACAGTTTAACAAAGAGGACACCCGGGAGATGCCTTTCAAAGTCACCAAGGTAAACACAGACAGTAACAGAGGAGACTCCTGGAAGGTCCTCTGTTCACATTGGCTTCTGAAACACAAGGAGGCTGCTTTCTGTAGCCCATGCCCCTCATGTCTCTGGGCAGCTCTGCAGCTAGAACTCCCTCTCTCATCTTTGAGGCCTTTCTCTTCCCCTTTCCTTCTGGCTGTTGTCACTGGTGCCCGCAGTCTACATGGCCCTGCTTCTGCCACTGGTCATGGTGTCACTGGCAGCTGCTGAGGCCAAACCTGATGTCAGAGCTCTGCCGTGTACTTGAAACAGTCTGTCATATGGCTCTGGAGATGGGAAGGTCTGAACTCCAGATGTCCCTGAAAGCAGCGCATTCCTGGAGATCCCTTCAGTGGTGTGCAGTCCTTTCTTTTCCGTGTCTTCCTAGAAGTGCTGTCTCGTGTCTTCTCCCTCCTTCAGAGGACCACAACTGCAGCTGGTGCCACAAAACATTGCAGTGGGAAAATTACCATTCTCACCCTGCTGGGAAAACAGCAGAGGGCAGACACCTGTCTAATGAATGCCTGGCTCGTGGTCGGTGCTCAGTAAACACTTAAGCAGTGTGTGAAATTCAGTTTTGGTTTATGGTAGAAGCACAGATTTTTGCCTATAGACAATCACACAAAGGATGTTTATATGGGATAGACTCTACATTCAACCTCTTCCTGGTTGGAGTATGTTATTTGCTGGTTCCCCCCCCCCTTTTTTGTAACCATATCTAGTCAGTCTCTTTCTCTGTCTCTGTCTCTCTGTCTCTCTGTCTCTCTGTCTCTCTCTCTCTCTCTCTCTCTCTCTGTGTGTGTGTGTGTGTGTGTCTCACTGCACACACTGCTAGACTGACAAAACAAATTAATTACATCACATTTTGGATCATTAACCAGACCGTAGATCTTCCAGACAAACTTGGTATTGTACCTCTAGTTTTTCAGGAAATGCATTATATTTCAAGATTTATTCTTTAAAAAACTGTTCTTTTTTCCCCCTGATTAAAGTACTACTGTCTTTGGAATCAGTCATTGACAAAATGTACATTAGAACTCCCTTCAGCTGCAAGCAAGAGAAACCCTTGATGACTATAGTTGACAGCACACAGATTCATCATTCACCTGAAAGGCAGGAAATGGGTGGAGCCTAGGGCTTCCTGCTCTGGGTGATGCTCTTGGGAACTGACTCTCCTTTTCTGCTCTACCACCGTTATCATGGGACCTTTGTCCTCATGCTCACACCAGGACTTTGACCTGATGCAGCAGTCCATGGGGAAGGACATAGGGCTGAGAGTAAGAAGCCTTTTTCTGAGACCTTTCCCATTCTTTTTATTTTTTAATTGATTTTTTATTGAGCTCTACATTTTTCTCCTTCCCTCCCTGCCTCTCCACTCCCCTTCAACCCTCTCCCAAGGTCCCCATGCTCCCAATTTATTCAGGAGATCTTGTCCTTTTTCTACTACCCAAGTAGATTAGGTCTATGTTTGTTTCTCTTAGTGTCCTCATTGTGGTCTAAGTTCTCTGGGATTGTGATTTGTGGGCTGGTTTTCTTTGCTTTATGTTTAAAAACCACTTATGAGTGAATACATGTGATAATTGTCTTTCTGGGTCTGGATTACTTCACTCAAAATGATGTTTTCTAGCTCCATCCATTTGCCTGCAAAATTCAAGATATCATTATTTTTTTTCTGCCGTGTAGTATTCCATTGTGTAAATGTACTACATTTTTCTTATCCATTCTTTGGTCAGGGGGCATTCATATAGAGGAGGTGGCAAAATCCTGTACTTGGGTGTGGTTTCAGTGGAGAGCTACTGAGGAACTTCACTGAGAAGATGGTGTATGAGCAGACAGCAGGGCATATGAGGAAGGTTCCAGGTTTGAGACCAGTTCACTGGGCAGAAAGGGGCTTAATCTAGTTAACCTCAGTACTATAAATAGTCCAGTGATTTAGTGGATGAAAGAAGAGAGAGTGGAGCAGAATAGTAAGCAGTGTGTGCTCTTTTCTCTAGTCAGGGCTGTTTTAAGGACTTTCATTTACTATTGTTCCTGCTAGAGTGGTACACAGTAGTGTGGCTCACTTGCATTGTGCTAGGACCTATGGCCGCTGTGCTGGGATCAGTAACAAAGAGGTCATCACTGTATCCCAGGGTTATGCTTATTCAGGTGGAGGTTTAAAAACAAAGTCAGATTTTGGTTATATTTACAAGGGACAGTCAACAAAGGAATACCAACATGCAGGAGTCAAAACGTGTATAAAATATATTTCTGAGTTTAGGGAGAAGTCCTGGCTGGAACAGTGAATTTGGGAATTTTGTTCAAAGTGATGAGAATGAATGAGACCCCAAGAGAAAAGAATGTTGGCCCAGGACATCACAGGTGTTTAGAGAGTGGGCCGGTCAGCTTTCTGACACTAAAGTGTGGAGTTGGCCAACTCAATAAGAGACAGGGCTTACTTGACTCAGTGTTAGAAGTTTAAGTCTGTGATGAGATGAACCCATTGTTTTGGGGCCTGTTTTGAAAGTGCTGGAATGGGATTCTAGGAGCAGGTGCTGGAGTAAAATGGCTCACTCCAAGGTTAGGAAGTGAGAAAAAGGAAAAAGTCCAGGATCCCACAATTCCTTTCAAGGGCACATCCTAATGACATAAACACCTCCCTCCATGCCCACCTCTTAGGAGATTCTACTCCTATGCCAGGCATGATTGTGCATACCTTTAATCAATACTTGGGAGGCAGAAGCAGGTAGCTCTCTGACTTCAAGGCCAGCTGACCTGTGTAGCAATTTTAGGCCAACTAGGACTACATAGTGAGACTTTGTCTCAAACAAACAGAATTCTATCTCCTCTCAGTCTAGCACACCTGAGGACCAAGCCTTGAAGAAGGGGCTTTGGGGGACATGTAAGGTCTAAGCAAGTGTTTGAGAGGCTGATAAAGTACTACAGAAGTCAGTTTAAGTAAATGTACCTAAGGCAGGAGAGATGGCTGGTCAATTAGAAACACATGTTCTTGAAGAGAATCAGAGTTCGAATCCAGTACCATACTGGTGTCTCATAACCATCCATCACTCCAGTTCCAGGGGGATTTGACACCCTCTTCTGAAATACGCAGGCACTAAATGCACGTAGTCAGGTGGTACACATACATACATTCAGGCTGGACACTCATATATTTATAATATAATAAAAAGGCAAGTATTCCTGTTGCAGTGTCTTCCTTGATTGAATCTGCCCCATGTGTTACTTGTGTCTCCTTTCAACTTAATATTTGTCTCTCCTTCACAGAATGAGGAGAAACCTGTGCAAATGATGTTTAAGAAGTCTACCTTCAAAACAACCTATATTGGAGATATATTCACCAAGATTCTGTTGCTTCCCTATGCTGGCAATGAGCTGAACATGATCATCATGCTTCCAGATGAGCATGTTGAACTGAAAACGGTAAGGATCATGAGACCTTGATGGAACTGTGAGGGAGAAAGAGTGGCATTTGTGTTTCTGCAGGGGTGACTCTCCTTGGCTCCCATGACCATGTTTTTATCTTCCATTCATTTGTGAGGCTGGGGTGGAACCCAGAGCCTGGAGCCTGCTTGACAAACACTCACCACTGAGCTGAACCCTACCCCTCCTAGCTACTATATTAACTTAAAGCCACACATCCCTGGGCAGTGTAGAGCTTCCCCATCGTCTCAAGTGCCCCGGGTGACAACATTGTCCTAAAGTGTCCAACTCTCTTCTAGGTGGAAAAGGAAATAACTTATGAGAATTTCATAGAGTGGACGAGGCTGGACATGATGGATGAAGAAGAGGTGGAGGTTTTCCTCCCACGGTTTAAACTGGAGGAGAATTATGACATGAAGGACTTCCTGTGCAAGCTGGGCATGACTGATGCCTTTGAGGACAGGGCAGACTTTTCTGGAATATCTTCCAAGCAAGGCTTGTCTCTGTCCAAGGTTGTACATAAGTCCTTTGTGGAGGTCAATGAGGAGGGCACAGAGGCTGCGGCTGCTACAGCTGCCATCATGATGTTGAGGTGTGCCAGGATCACCCCCCGTTTCTGTGCCAACCGCCCCTTCCTTTTCTTCATTCAGCATGTTAAGACCAATGGGATTCTGTTCTGTGGTCGGTTCTCCTCTCCCTGAGGATAAGGTGTTCCTGTCAAGTCTTTTATCCTTTCTCCATGGTTTGCCTGTGACCTAAGTGACCTTATCCATAAGTGCAATGACAATTTTGAAATAAAGTGCATTCTACATCCCAGGGATTTTTCTATGAACTGCGTTTCTGGGGGTTGTGATGTTGCTAGCTACAGAGCTCATCCTGCTGGAGGATGCTGTGGCTGCCAGCACAGGCAGCTCTGTGTCCCCTGTGACATGAGAAGAGAAACAGTGCTTCTTTTGGTAGTGTTGGATTCTTACTCCACTTAAGTATAAAAAAAAAAGCCACTGAAGCCAGTGAGATGAAGCTCTGAGGAGTGGGCAGCAGGGACGCGCCTCAGACAGTCTCTGTGTATAAATGTGTGCCAAATTTGTGTACACCAGATAGGTGGGGTAAGGAGGGACTCAGCCCAGTGAGAAAAGCTCATTTCCTCATATATCTGTTAGCCCTGTCATATGGTATGACACCTATACATCTTTAGATTTATCTGTCCACTTTCCAAGGGGTTGGAAATATTAGACCATTCAAAGGAATATAGTTGAGTACAGCTGCATGGATGAACTCCAGGTGACTTTCTAAGTGACAAGTATTACAAATACAAAAGTGACAGGTTTCTGTTGTTGTACTTGTCACTTGCTGGGAATAGAGTAGAAGCATTTGGCAGGAGGGGAACAATTTGAAAGGGGCATGGTCTTTGTTAAAGAGTCATGTTGGGACTCTAAGGGATGGCGGGAAGGATTTTCCATGACCTTTGTGGAGTTTTACAGCAGCCAGGATCTCTGCTGACTTCCCTGATGCTGCTCACATACTGCCAAGCTGCGGTGACAAAGTGGGTACCATTTGTGGTGACAAAGTGGGATTTAGGATTTGATATGAGGAAAGTGAGATGAAAGCTTGCTGCTTTTGTTGCTCACTCTTGGTTGGTATCCTGTTGCTATAGTAAAAATACCTGAGCCTGGAAAAGCTGAACTTGATGGTACAGACATGTTCGTCTAGCACTTGGGAGGCAGAGGTGGAAGGATCAGGTGTCAAAGTCATCTGGAGTTAACTGGAGTTTAACAACACAAAGTAAATGGACCTAGTGGACAGCTACAGAACATCCTATGCAAAAACTAAGGAAACACATTTCTCAGCAGACCATGCAATGTTCTCTACATTTTATCAAATATTAGGACACAGAGCAAGTCTCAACAAACTTAGAAAAATTGAAATAATATCTTTCAGTCTACCTGACTACAGTGGAATAAAGCTGCCTACCAATAGAAACTTCAGAAAGTACAAAAACACTTGGAGACTAAACAACACATTACTGAATAGTACTTGGGTCATGGAAGAATATAAGGAAATTAATAATTCCTAGACTTGATGAAAATGAAAACACAACCTACACAAATCTATAGGACACAAGAAACTCTTAAGATGAAAAAGTTCATTATAGCACTAAATTCTTACATCAAAAAATTTGAGAGATGTCAATAACTTAATGATGCAGCTATTATCCTTGGGAAAACAAAAACAACCTGCATCCCAAGAAAAGCATGGGAAGAGGTAATGAAATTCAGGGATAAAAATAAATGAAATAGAAACAAAAACAAAATATACAAAGAATCAAGGAAACAGTAAGATCTTCCTGCCAGGCGGTGGTGGCACATGCCTTTAATCCCAGCACTCGGGAGGCAGAGGCAGGCAGATTTCTGTGAGTTCGAGACCAGCCTGGTCTACAAGAGCTAGCTCCAGGACAGGCTCTAAAGCTGCAGAGAAACCCTGTCTTGAAAAACAAAACAAAAACAAAACAAAACAAAAACAAGATCTTCCAAAAAATTAATAAGATTGGCAGCCTTTTAGCCAAATGATCAAAAAAAGAGAAAAGTTCTAAATGATACAATTAGGTATAAAAGGGAGACATCGCTATAGACAGTGTGGGAACCCAGAAAATCATGAGGCTATACTTAAAATTTTTTTAATCCCACCAAATTGGAAAATTTAAAGGAAGTAGATGAATTTCTAGATTTGTATTATCTACCAAAGTTAATTAAGGTTGAATAAATAATGTAAATAGACTATAACCAACAATGAGATGGGAACAGTAATGAAAATCTCCCAACTAAAGAGAGCCAGGTGAGTTCTATGTAGAAGTTTGCCAGCAATGTGTCTCAAACTGTTCCCCCAAATTGAAAAGAAAGGAACATTTCTAAATTCTCTTTACAAAGCTAGTACTATCCTGATACCAAAACCAGACAAAAACTAAAAATAGAAAAAAAAATGAAAGAAATTATAGGCCAACCTCCCTTATGAATATAGACATAAAAATTTCCAATGAAAACTTTGCTAAGAAAATTCAAGAAAACATCACAAAGATCATCCATCATAATCAGTTGGCTTCATCACAAAGATGCAGCGATGGTTCAACATACATAAAAGCAATAAACATAATATACCACATAAATAGAGTAATGGATAGAAAAATCATAATCACCTCATTAGGTGCAGTAAAGGCCTTCAACAATATCGATGAAAGCTATGAAAACTTTAGGGATATGAGGGACATTTCTCAACATAATAAAGGCAATATTCAATAAGACCAAATGCAGCATATTCTAAATGGAGAAAAAGTATTTCTAGTAACATAAGGAACAAGACTAGGATGTGCACTCCATCTCTCCATTTCTGTTCAATATTGTGCTTTAAGTCTTGGCTAGAGCACAAGACAAGTGGGTGAGATAAAGGGGATAAAATAGAAAAGGAAGACACTAAAGTATCTTATTTGAAAATGATATGATTCTATGTATGAAAGAATCATATTCTTAAAGGCTCCACAAGGAAACTACAGATGATGAACACTTTCATCAAAGTAGCAGGATACAAAATTAATGCATTAAAGTTGCCTTCTGTGTGCAAACACGTCAAGAAAGAAATCAGGGAAACAATAGCATTCACAATTGCCTTAAAAAACAGCATTCAGAAAACACTCATTCAGCAAAGGATACCATAGTTCATGTGAAGAGGCAGCCTGAATGGGAAAAAAAGCCTTTACCACTTGTATAACTGACAGTGTTAGTATCTAGAATATATGAAGAAAAGGGGGGGGGGACTAAACATCAAGAAAACAAATAGCCCAGTTAAAAACTGGGACATGAAACTAATAGAGTTCTCAAAATAAATAAATAAATAAATAAATAAATAAATAAATAAATAAATAAATAAATGTAGAAGATTGAGAATTTTATTTTTTGTCAAGACAAGGTTTCTCTGTGTATCATCCTTGACTGTCCTGGAACTAGCTGTGGTAGACCAGGCTGGCCTTGAACTCACAGACATCTGCCTGTCTCTGCCTCCCAAGTACTGGGATTAAAGCTGTGCAACCACCTCCCAGCGAGAATATTTTTGTTTGTTTGATTAAATGTTCAACATTCTTTGATATCAGGAAAGTACAAATTGAAACAGCACCGAGATGTCATCTTTCCCCAGTCAGAATGGCTAAGACCAGAAGACAAATGACACACCACTGTAGATGTGGAAAGGGGAGCACTGGTCACTGCTGATGGGAGTGCAAACTGGTACGGGCAGCATGGAGGTCAGGGTGGAGGGGCCTCACAAAGCCAGAAGTTAGCCTAGCGTATGATCTAACTATCCTGCTCCTGGACATACACCCAAAAGACTCTACCTTACTAGATAGCTACTTTCTCATCTATGCTCACTGCTGCTCTACTCACAATAGCTAGGGGATGGAAGCAGCAAGCTGTCCACCAACTGATGAGTGCATAATAAAAACGTGGTGCATTTACACAATGGGATGATATTCAGCTGTCAATAATAATGAAATGAAGAAATTTGTAGACAAACGGAATGAGAAGGAAATGATCATTCGGAGGGAGCTAACCTAAATACAGAAAAACATTGTATGTTCTCCCTTATATGTGGATTCCAAATTTGAATTTTTGGATAGGTGTATTTACATTGAAGTGCTCATGGATGCCAGGAAAGTGGTAATGGACCATGGGGTGTCCTTTAAGGTGGGGGAGGGAGATGGTGTGAAGAAGAAATGAGATATAATGACAGAGAAAGGATTGGGTGGTGTGGGGACTGGGAGGGCAGGATAGAGGAGGGGGTGTAGGGAGCAATAGCTAACATTCAAGAGTCCCACCCCAAGTGAGACGCCATTGACGATAGATGATAATGGCTACTAGGTAATATGATCCAAAAACTTCTTCTCTGCCAGGTTTTGGTAATCATTTATCCCTACTTAATTTCTGCCTTCCTTGTATCTTAGCTGCATAAGATTTCAGGTGCAATGGGGTCTCTCCGAAGAAGTGAGTTCACAACACAAGAGGTATTGGTGGTCACAAATCCTGCTCCCCACCACCTTTCCATGTCTCCTGCTCTGACATGTCCTCCCTCAGAGAGCTGCATGAGTGAGACCCTAGGTCTGCTGACAGGCTCAGTCATGAGAGCAGTGGCTGCTCTTTTGAAGGACCCAGGGGATTCAATGCTTCCTTTGACCTCTGCAGGCACCAGACAGAAATACATACAGTGAAACATCTATACACATACACATGAAATTAAATAAGAAAAGGAGAGACAGAGACTCTGGCCTGTGGGTCTAAATCCTGTCTTCTGGAGGCTCTTTCATAGACCACATTGCAATGTTCCCTGAGGCTTTTCAGGACCAAATTGATTCCTTTGCCTCATAGAACCCCCAAACTATGGTGCCCTTGATGTTCTTACAGCAGCCCCTGCTTGGAGTAGTATGCTCATGTCAGTCAACAAAATGCAGGTAAAAACTTAGTATGCTTTAACAGGGTGTGGTAATGCCACACACAAGAAATGGGCCTGACTCATGCAGAAGAGTTCTGGCCTCTCCTTATCTAATAACCCTAAACAAAAGTTGTCCTCTTTATTTATTTATTGAACAGCTCAGCAAATGTGGTAATAAAAAGTACTGAGGAACTTTTGCCTCACAAGGGGATTTGGTTTTGGCCCTGTGACTCAGTATAGCACACAAAGCTACAGTTGGATGTCTATATATGGGTTGTTTTCAATATTTTATTTTATTTCATTTTTTTAAGGAGGTGTTGTTTTTAATATCTCAATGCTTTTAGTAAATGACTTATATCTGGCCATCACATTGTATAGACATACATTGTTTTTCATTGGGTACAAGCAGGTCATAAAGGAAAAATAGGAGCATGATAAATTAAGACTGCATTCATCTGAGCTTATAGGATTAATTACTCCTATAAAGTCCAAATTATAGTAAGAACGATTACAATGTTTATCTTGGATACAGGTGGAACATGCAGTGTGTAAGCAGAATACGTACATAGTATAAATGGTTGCAGAGCTCATTATTCACTTGGTTACAGGTTGGGCAAAAGTTTGATCTGTAAAGGCAAGCTTCAAACACTGTTTCTCAGGAAAACCATTTCTCTGAAATGATACAAGGGGCTGGCTCTTCTGGCCACTCTGCAGCCTGGATATCCACACTGGCATATATATTCTTTGCTTCCTTAATCTTCTAATGTGATTGGTATCTTCCAAGTTATAGGTCATTGAGGTCTGTTACCATCTGCTCCAGTGCCTGCCTCACCTCCCTGAACCCATTCATAGTGCAGCCTGTGATAACCACCCTTTCCCCTCTCCAAAATGCAACTCAAACCTTCCATGCCTCAAGGTCCTACATTCCTGTGACAGACCATTGATGTCAGTCAGGCACCCAACATCCCTTCTCAGCTCTGAAGCAGGCCCTGAAGAAAGAAGATCTTGATCTAGTGTCAGTGATTTGGCCTTGCTGATCTGTCAGGTGAAAACTGTGGAGACAAAAAGGCCCAATTAAAAGCACACCTCACCCTTGTTGAACCCGGCTGCTTCAAGCTGGATCCAGTAACTTGTGATGGCTTTTGCATCATGGGATTCTCCTAATGATCCATGGAGCCTCACCCAAGAGGCCAGGCTCAGGGAGGACAAAATGCTGCTGCAAATGTATTACATATCAGGATAGTGGTATAGACATTTCCTGTCTACTCAGAAATGACATAACACAGATGGCCCATGAACTAAGACCAGATGACTTCCTCCATGGTTACAAAACCCTTTCATCTCAGGAAGGAGATTTTCTCTGAGAATTTTCTTTTTTTTTAATTTAATACTTTTTAAATAAAAAATACCAATCCAAATTCCCACTCCCTCCCCTCTTCCCAGTCCCCTCCCACTCCCTCCACCCACCCTCCCACTCCACCTCCCTCCTATCTTAAGAGAGAGCAATGCACCCCACCCTGTGGAAAGTCCAAGGCCCTCCCTACTACATCTAGGTTGGGCAAGGTATACATTCAAAGAGAATAGGATCCCAAGAAGCCAATACATGCCGTAGAGACAAATCCCATTGTCTCTATCAGTGTTCCCTCAGTCTGTCCCAAATGTTAACCACATTCAGAGGAACTAGTTTGTTCCCATGTTCGTTTATTCCCAGTCCAGCTGGAGTTGGTGAGCTACCATTAGCTCAAGCAAACTGTCTCAGTGGATGAACCCCTGATGGTCTTAACTTCCTTGCTCATACTCTCACTCCTTCTGCTCTTCAACTGGATCTTGGGAGCTCAGTCCAGTGCTCTGATGTGGGTCTCTACCTCTGTTTCCATCTGTTGTTGGATGAAGGTTCTTTGGTGATATTTAAGATAATCATCTGTCTGACTACAGGGCAAGGACAGTTCAGACACCCTCTCCTCTATTGCTTAGGGTCTTAGCTGGGGTCATCCTGGTGGATTCCTGGGCATTTTTCTAGAGCCAGGTTTCTTGCTTACCCCATAATGGCTCCCTTAATAGGGATATCTCTTTTCTTGCTCTCATACCTGTCCTTCCATCTCAACTATCCCATTCCCTCAAGCTCTCCACAAACCTCCCCTTCTTCCCTTCTTTTTAACCCCTGCCCCTGTGCTCCCAAATTTTGCCTGATGATCTTGTCTGTTTCCAATTTCCAGATAGGTCTATATATGTTTTTCTTTGGGGTCACCTTATTATTTAGCTTCTCTAGGTTCATGAACTATAGGCTCAATGTCCTTTTTGTGTTCCTGTTTCTCCTTTAATTCTCATTCTTTATTAAGCCTCACAAAATGGTAAATAATTTTATTATTTATTATTTATCAGTGCTGCTGTCTTGCCTGTTCTGAGGCAATTTCTCCATTCCTGGTTCAGGAACCTGTGCTCTGAATTATTAGAGAATGGTGCTGCCATAGTGAGCTCGGTCTGCCCACATTAGTTAACCTATCCCCCAACAGACATATCCATAGGTCAACCCAATGTAGACAGTCTCTCATTGAGACTCTTTATGCAGGTTGTGTCAAGTTGAAAATTAAAGCTAGCCATCACATCAGGTTTTATGCAGTGCTGGGGATCAAACCTTGGACTTACTGTATGGAAAAAAACACTCTGTTCACTGAGATTCATTCCTAGGTAAGTTTATCTATTTAGAAATGTCTATAAAAGTGTCCTTAAGTTCAGTGAAGGGTTCAAATACAATGAAGTGACAGCCAAAAGGGAGCCTACAGTATTCTGACAGTACTTTCCATGGATACTCAATCTTTTTAAAGTTAAAATAGAAATTGATTCTGGACCTGGTGGCACAGGTTTGTTATCACAGCTATGTGGGAGGCTGAGACAGGAGGAATTCAAGTTTGTATCCAGTCTCGACTACAAACCAATTTGAAGGCTAGCCTAGGTAACTTAGTGAGACCTTGTCTGAAAAAAAAAGTAAAAAGAGGACAGGGGGTAGCTCAGTGGTAGAGGACTTGCATTCAGTATTGTAAATGTTCTAAAAGACTTTGACTGTGATGTTATATAGTTATCTCACAGGCTAAGAAATACCCCTGTCCTTGTGAAGGTCTAATATTGTGTTCAGACATGCTGGAAAACAGAAGGGAAAGTGTGTCTGTTTGGGGAGAGAGTCCAAGGAATGCTGCAGTGATAACCAGACAATAGAGCTCTGTTCTGCCCCATTGCTTTCTCCTTGAGCTCAGCAATCAGATGCCTTCCTCATGAGAGGCTGGAGTTCTCTAGTTCAGGGTAGGGTGGTGCTGTGCTTTGTCTGTTCCCAACAAAACTCATGCTGAAGTCATTCCCCTCATGTGAGGTATTTATTATAGGAGGTGGGGTATCTTTATGGAAGGATTGGGTCGTGAGAGCTTTTCTCTAACCGGGCTAATCCATTTATGTATTAATTGATTAACTGGCCATGGGCTATCTTGGATGGGCCTATTATGAAGCCCATTTTCCCTTGCTACTTGTATGTACCTTCTCTCATAGTGGCAAACCTGCATCTCTCAGGACTCTACAGATAATCTCTACCAACAAAATGACTCTCATTAAGATGCAGTCTCTCAACCATGGGCATCTCAGTCTCTAGAATCACAAGTTAAACCAATCTCTTTATTAAATATGTGGTCTGAAGTATTTAATGATAGCCAAAGAAAACAGGCCAAGACAGGTCTCAAGACTGAGAGGGGGAAGTTTTGTACCTTCCTATAAATATTCTGACATCTTCACCAAGATGAACAGTAACATCTATATCTCACGTTACCCCTGCTTTCCTTCTAGAATACCCAGGCTGACAGTTTAGAATTTAGCTTCTTTGTGTAGAATCCAAATTGGTCTTCATGAGTATTCTTTCAAGATGACCATAGGTTTCCAAGACCCATCTGTCTACAGGGTAAGCTCTAATTAAAAGCCCTGTCTCCCAGAATAGCCACCGGAGCTAGGCTGGCAGAGCATGGTGTACTTAGATATCATCAGAGACTGCCTGAAATTAGCCTCATCGCCCTCAAGCCCTGATCATCACAAGTTTATTGCCATCTTTTTTTTTGTTTTATTTTTACATACTTTGCATTTTTAACCTCAAGAACTTCATTCATAGAGCCCTCATAAAGACCTTGTGAACAAACTCTCTAGGTGTCTCCTGGGAGCACTGTCCTGGGGCTCCACATGCAGGCTGCATAGTTTCTGGTTTTGTTTTGGTTTGGTTTGGTTTTTGTTTGTTTTTAGCAATGATCTGGGATCTTGGGGACAGGCTACTGGGCAGCAGCATTCTGCCTTGGCCTGGTGGATACCTGCTCAGCTGCCTCCTCATTTACATTTTGAAATGGATCACCTTTCGATGCTGGGGTGGATAAGAAGGCAAGTTTCTTTTGCTGTGGAAAAAGAGACACAGAAGCATGTCAGGGAACCAGGGCATCCAGGAACCTGATCGTTGAGAAGTTTGCGTGCAAGTTGATTCCCAAAGAGCTGAGCATGCATGTGCCTCTCCAAGAATAGTGGTTTGGAATATTTGAGGGGGATAAAGAATTATACTGGCTTAAGTCAAAGGAAAAGTAACTGTAGAGTAGTTGGTGTGATCTGTCTACTAGTAGTAGTGGCCTGTCACTGTCACCCAGTCTTCAAGGATCTTCATAGAATGATCAGAAAATAGTGATGTTAGCATGGTTGATTTGGGGCGGAGTTTTCAGCTCTCTGAGGCCAATCGTCATCCATCTGACATCTCTGTGGTCTCAAGCGTAGTGTCAGTGTTGTCAGCAATAATGAGGTGGTGATTCAAGCCTGCAATCCCAGGGACTGGGGAGGCAGAATATCCAAAATTAAGTCCTGCCTGGAATACAGACAGATCTGTAGGTCAACCGGGCATCTTGGTGAGACCCATTCTCAAAGTGAAAAAAAGAAAGTAAGAAGCATTGAGGGTACAGCTCAGTGGTACCGCACTTTGGCAGGCGCAAGGCTTCAGGTTCAATGCAAGTTCAGAGCAGGTGGATGGACAAAAGGAAAAGAAGGAAACCAAGGTGGCGTTCAATTCCTTGAAAGTAACGGAGACAACGGTTATCCTGCTACAACCATGGCCTGCATATCACACTGAGGATGCTGTTCTGGGATGGATGTATACACTGAGCTCTTTGAGCCTCAGAATAAGATTGCTTTTGTCTCAAAGCAGGTTTGGTTCAGAGCAAGAACACTGGTGCCTCTGGACAGGATGAGAAAGAGCTAACCTCATGTTCTGGCTGCAATCTCTGTTAGGCATCCTGGTAACACCCAGTGGGGAGTCTCAGAAGGCTGACTCCTGGTGATTCATGTAACTCTTTCCTTCCTTTCATATTTGGTTTCTAACCAAACTCTGAATTCAAACGTGATGTGTGTGTGTGTGTGTGTGTGTGTGTGTGTGTGTAGGTTTTACATTCCAATTCAGGTTAATCTGAAGTGGTCTAGAACTCATTACACAGACACGACTTGTTTCAAGCTCATGACAATTTCCTGCTTCATGTTCTTACATGCTGAGATTACATCATGGGTCACCATTTTAGGTTTTCTTCCTTCTTTACAATTTAGGAACAAGTCTTTTCTTTCTGTACTCTCCATGTCTTTGTGACTGAACCTACCTCTAATACAACACATTAGGTTAGGGAAAAGTCTAAATTGAATGGTAATTAGTTGTTTAAAATAGAGACAGTACTGTCTTTAATAACAGCTAGACATACAGACTTTCACACAAACCTGTATGTAGCCACACCTTAAATTCACAGGCCTCTCATGACCCAGAGCCCTAAGGCCTGGGATTAGACACTTGGAAACACATTGCGAAACTGTTCATCTCTCAACACTAACAAACTATCCTGAACCACCAGCTTGAACCCGAGGCAGCATTCTTCTAAGAGATGTTATATAAATGGTTTCTAGATAGTCATCTACCTTTCAACACATTGACTTGGTGCTAAATTAAACCTTTCATTTTCTTGTCTCTCTATCTCTGGACTGTTTGACTCTATGAACCTTAGTAGAATCAAATCTTTTGCGATTACACTCCATGTCTTCTGTGATCAAGATCTTTATAAAATTGGCATTCTGTTTGACTTCCGCTGGAGTAAGGCAAAACCATTTTGTTCATGCTTATGGTCCTGTAAATTCTCTTATACATGCCTGATTATGTGTTTTAGAAGTGTTGTATAATCCAACGTGCTTCATAGGTGAGTCACCAGAAGTGACCGTTAGTGGTTGTTCCTTGGTGAAACTGCTATGTCACTTGACCTGAAGAGCTTGAAAGTAATATGACATGGTGATGAGGTTTTGCTATATGCCTTTTGAATAACATGTCTGCTGTTCTTGGGAAATGCCATAGTACATATAGAAACCTACACAGGCACAATTTTGTTTTTACTGGAAGCTTACACTCAGGGAGTCTACCCTTGGAACAGTCTTGGGTTTGTGCTATAGTTATGTGGCAGTTACCCATATAATCAAACTGGGTTAACCAAGCATTTGACAATCATGGTTGGCTTAGTCCATCCATAGGTTTCTACTCCTCTAAGGTTCCAGCTGACTAGACACTTAGGGTTCCACTCACTGTGCTGCGGTTTCCAGGAAGTATTGATAAGTCAGTACAAATCCACCTCCACCACTGACTTCCAGCTATAAGTGATGTTCACATTCCATCAGTTAGCCAATCCCTGAAAATCTGAATATTTCACACAGAGAAGAGGAGTGTTACCTAATGCTACAAAATGTGCAGGGTAAAGCATGCATAACCACTGAGAAGATGATTTCCTTCTTTGCTGAGGCAACAGCATAAAATAATGACTTCCTGGTTGCTGTTCTGGGATGTGTTCAGCGAACTGCACATGGATGGCAGTATGCATCTGGCATGTCTTTTGTACCCAACACTTTAAAAGGGGTTTGTCTTCATAAGCAGACCACAGCACTTGCTGGGGATAGAGCTAAGTGGCAGAGTGCACGCTTAGCATGTGAAAGACCTTGAGTTGGATACCTAGGAAGATACCATACTGGAAACATAACACAGGAAAACATACTTGGTTGAAAAAAAAATCCAAAATGCATGAATAAAGTGAACTGTATTTTCTACTCACGAACATTCCTGGTAAATCTCTCTGTCTTTCTGTCTCTCTCCTTTCTCCCTATTTGTGTGAGTGTGATATATGTATGCAATGCATATACAAGTGTCTACAGTCAGTGTTGTGTATGTGTGTCTTGTGTATGAAAGTCAGAGGAGAACGTGGGGTATCTTGCTGTGCTGAGAGCCAGTGAATCCCATTCATCCTCCCGCCTCTTTTCCATACAGTTCAGGCAGCAACAGGCATGCTCATAGTCATACGTAGGTTTGACAGTGTGCTGGGATGTTCTCAGGTCCTCACGCTGTACCCACTGAGACATCTCTCCAGTGCCCTTTCTCTCCATTCAAGACTCATTCTCTCCCTTTAGCTTTTATTGTTTCTTTGTGGGTTTCATATCATGCATCCCCAGTCCCACTTGTCTTCCCATCTTCTCACTTCTGCCCTCTGTTGTTGCAACCTCCCCCCCAAAACAAAATCTAAAAGTCAAACCAAACAACCATAACCTAAAACCAAACTAAACCAACCAAACAAAGAAAAGAAAACAAGTGAAAAAATATATGAAATAGAAGCTGTAGTGTGGCCCAGTGAATCACACAGTATATTCTTTAGTCCATATAGTTCCACTTGTAAGTGCTCATTGGAATATGTCATTGGTTTGGTTCGAGGCTTCTGGTTTCTTCTACACCTTTGATACTGGGTCCTTACTGGACTCCTCTTCGCTATCCTGTTGTTGCCTTGGAGATACCGTTTCTTTATGCATCATTGCTATGTTCAACTTCCAGTCTCTGACTGGAATTTCAGACAACTGTGTAACCACCAGACGAAGGCTTTGTTTGCTTTAATTGTGCACCACATTCTGAAGGACAAGCTGTCCCTGAACATGGAAGCTTGGGAAGTAAAGTAGCATATATTCCCAAATAAGAGGAACTGAATAGTCATAACTGCAGACACCAGCCAGCTGTGACAGAGTGAAAAAGACCTTTCCTGGAATCAGCCTTTATCCTGGCTGTCTTTATATTTCCAGTAATTTTCTAAATATTAGACAGCAGTGTATCACCGACTAGGGTGGAACAATGTCTGTGTGCTCATCTGCAGACAGGTGGAAACCCTCCCTTGTCTCCTGCTCTTCACCATCCTCTCACAGTGACGTGGCCTTCATTTATCCATGCCCACCTGCACTGATGCTACTTACATGTTTCTAGTACACCTGTCAGGGCACTACCTATAGGTGGAGCCTTAGGTTCTGAAAAGCCCCAAGGACAAGTCACTGATACCTCCTGCTCATTTTTTTTGTTCCTTTTCCTGCACCATCCAGGGTCTGCTGGGTTGAGGCTCTCCACCAGAGATAAGCACAGTTAGCACTTCATTAAATGAGGAAGAGAAGGGGGGAAAGAGGAGAAAACACAGAAGACCAGTGAGTGATGGGAAACTCACCTTTCTATTCCCCATCAGGCTCTAGAGACTGCTTTGCCAGGGTTTATGGAAATTTACTAGCATAGGGAGCTGGGTGGGAGAGGGAGATCAGCAACAGAGTGTGGGTTTGACATACAGAAGCTCTGAGGCCAGTTACTGGTGGGATGTGGTAGGGTAGATAGATTCCCATAACCCACCCACTCCTGCCCCTCAGGAAGGAAGACTGGTCCTAAATGGCATTTCTAGTGGTGCCCAATGTGGGCACAGCAGACAACTTACTACCAGGTTTTGGTCACATTAACGTCAGCATTACTTACCCGTTGGAGGACTTCAGCAACTCTGTACTTCTATCATTTCCTATTAAAAACTGGCTCCTTTTGACAATCACCATGTCTCTCATTACAAGCCCAGAAAAAAACACACCATAAAACTTGACAGATATGCATTAAGCAACCTCATGTTGACTGATCTTTCTGGAAGGATTCTGAGCATTATTATCCCACCGGATCTAGTGATATTTTCTTTCGGTAATTTACTAAATCAGAGCCCATCCTCCAGGCATCGTGGAGGTATTTCATGTGGCATGACTACTGGGTGTCTTGAAGCAGAGCTGCTGTGGTGACCTCCAGAACCTTGGCCCACAGACCTGACAGTGAAGTAAACAGATAGCCAGAACCATGGTCATGGTAATGAGGCTGAGAGGATAACCAAAGACTTCTGCTGTCTCCAGATGCATGTACTCCTGCCCCCACTACATGTAGCATATTTAAAAACCTAAAATCATAGGGATCAGTCACATGCACACAAAGGAATACTGTATAGCTGGGGAAAAGAATAAGCAAGATCTCTGTTTCATATGGAGGTGTCAGGGTCTGAAGCCCCAACATAAAGACTACTTTCCCCTAACTCGACCGGTATGGAGGCACGGGAAATAATGAGACACAGTTCACACAGCAATATCAGAAGGGCATCTCAGGCTTCATTTATTCCTGATGATCTACCTGCGTTTATTATCAAACACTTTTTATTTCCCCAGGTAAACCAGGGTGGAAACTCATTAATATTCTCTTTCGGGGGGGGGCGGGGGCGCAGGCGCACCATCACACCTGCAGCTCAGTCACCAGCTTGGAATCCACACCTCTCTCCAGGCAATCTACATATTAACAAAAGAGAAGGAGAAATACATCCTGAGCCTTTTTTTGCCAGTGGTTTGGCAGGATGGCAGCTGCCCTTGGAAACTAAGCATGGCCAGAGAGAGAACCTGGATGCAAATATCTTGTATGAAATATGGGCCTACATGGAGGGAGCTATATAACACTCAACACATACACATACATACACACTCACACATACCCAGCACCCACATACATATACATACACACACATACACACACAGACATACACATATACCCAGTACATACACACATACATACACACACACATACACACATATATCCAGCACACACATACACACACAGACATACACATATACCCAGTACATATACACACATACATACACACACAGACACACACACATACACACAGACCATCCAGAATTATTGATCACAGAATGTTAGTCTTTTTACAAAAGGGAAAATTAGAGTTCTATGTAGAATTTTAATATATCCACATTCATCTTATATACACACAGTATTTTTGCATAAAAATGCTGGAAGGATAAAATGGAATAAAATCTTGGAGTGGAGGGGCTGGAAAGATGTCTAAGGGCTAAGAGCAGGTACTGCTTTTCCAGAGGACCACAGTCTAATTCCCAGCTCACAACTCCAGTTCCAGGGGTCATCACGCTCTTTTCTTCCCTCTGAAGGCACTGAGGTCATGGACACGAACCCATATTAGACACAGTATACACACACAATTATCTAAAATCTTAAAAACAAGCAAAAAAAAAACCCTCTTAAAATTAGAGTGGAATAAATGACAGATGGGCTGAGGAGGGATAGTAAAATGTTCTGAGAATTCCTTTGCTTCTTGAGTACTTCAAAGATAAAACTTTACAGCTGGGGTGGCCTCCTGGTTTTGTACCAACATTCTAGGCAGAGGGGCCAAGGTCGCTGGTTAACATTCTATAAATTAGGACAGCCCTCACAGAAATAGCCACTGTAACTGTGAACATGGTCATTGGTGGGAACCCTAGGTTTAGGGTAAGGGCAAAGGAGACAGCAAAGAATCTGATGTTTTAGAGCTGACCTTTCCTTAAAGGTTTAAAACCGGACCAGCATTCTCCCCACCAGCTCAGCCTGCTTCCTAGAAGGAACACAAGATGGCAGACAGGGTTTTCATTTTCATCTATGTGAAATATCAGTGCTTCTAAGACTGACTTTTCCAGAATGGAGTAGTGGAGTCTTTGGACATGGGCACTGACCGCTTCTCTGTTTCTGTGCCAGCGGGACAGGCGCTCTGCCTTCACCCCAGTAAAGTCTTTTACCCCTCACTTTAAACTTCTGTCCTGCTCTGTCACATTTATGTCCATCCCCCCAATGCTGGTATACTTCTGGTGTCACTAAGGCTGACAAACGGTCTAAAGGGCACAGTAAACAGGCTGTAGAAAACCACCCAGAGATTCCAGCCTGAGTTTAATAACATTACTGCATTCCTATAGCAGAGAGTTAGCCAAAGCCTTAGGAAAGTACCAGAAAGATCAGTGGCAGCTGGCCAGGAGCCCGAGGATGGGCTAGGTGGTAGGACATCAGTAGCTTCCCTGGCCCTTCCCTTGGCTAAGGGGTGTGGCCCAGCCTCCAGCCTCAGCCAGCTTCCCACTCTCCTCAGGTATTTGAGGCAAGTGGAGCAGCCAGAACCTCCTTATCTCTACTCTGCTTACTTCTTACCAGGAAACAGAGTCGAGGTATGCTCTGCTGTGGGCTAGATGTGTGCTAGCCCTGGCACGGGGCTCTGGGGACCTGGGACACTGAGGACACGAGGTCTGGGGACGCTGGCGGGTGTAGCACGTGGCAAGGTCCCAGCTTGGGTTCCCTGTGCTGCTCAGCGGCTTAGGTGGCTGGTGATGCAGCTTGGTTAGTAGCCTTCTGGTTCTTGCCGGTTGGTGTTGTGGCCGCCCTTCCAGATCCTCCAGCGTCCTTAGAGGAGGAGGCTGGCACAGAATGGGGGCAACTCAGAGCCGGCCTGGCTGATGTGCCGGGGTCTGAGGCTACAGGTGACCACTCATGTTTTCTGTCATGAGTGAACCTGGAGACATCGGAGACGCGGGCTGTTGACTCACTGTGTCAGGTCTTGGGATCTGGTGTGGGTGTGGGTGGTGTTCGGAGAGAGGCCAAAGGCTGGGTGCTTAGACCCCTCTATCCTTTCCAGTGTGCCTGGGTCTCCCAGTGGCGAGGCCCCAGCTGTGCTAGGAAGTCCTGACAAATCTTCAGTAGTAGAGGGAAGCCTTAAAACATAAATACTTATGAGAAACCATATTACTTGGTACAATTTGCAACTCACATAGAGGAAAACTCAAGTAATAATATTGCAGAGAGATTTCATGGAAGGAGGGAACCTGGAATTTGGAAGGGGTCTTGCAAATCCACATGAAGGTGGGATTGAAGCCCAAAGTTATTTTAGCTAGACACACGTGCTTGAGCACAATAGGAGTAAGTGCCTGGTGCTAGGTCTCAGTGGGATTACAGGATGACCTTGAACTAGGCAGTCTTAGTCTTGTTTCTGCAGAAAGAGGATGCTCCCTGACTTTTAATTCAATCCCAGGAAACCTCTAAAGGAAGCCTGGCCATACGGGTCAAATTTACATGGACACGTTTTGGTCTCTGGGGGTTCGATATAATTTCTTTACTGAGCATTGGATTGTTATACTGTCAGGACTGCTTTGTGTTCCTTCACTATTCTCAATTAAAATTTCTTGTCCTGATTTCCTTACTCAATCCACTCTTCCTTTCCATTTGCATCCCAACCAGTCTTGAAATAGAGAGCATTCTTCCGTACCTTCCCCAAGGCTATGATTGCAGGTATTGTGGCTGGCCACAGTCCTTTGATCTAGAGAAACCGTTTCTCTGAATTAATTTTTTTCTTGCCTGTCTTCCAATTAACACCCTCTTTTATAAGGCAGCATGTGATTCCATTTAGTCACTATTTGAATTGTGCAAGGTATTTCATTTTAAGATCCATAATCCTTACTGCAAAGTCTCTTCCAGGGTGAAGACACTTTCCCAGGTTGCAGGGTTTGGAACCTGGGTGTCTTTGGGTTCTTTGATCAGCTGACTACAGCTGTAGCTGTAAAGCTGTGCTGTGTATTCTGTTCTCATCACTAAAACTGGGTACCTTCTCTTTCCTGCAGCCTGTTATTTCCCTTTCCCATGCTCTGAGCTCCCAGTCACTGCTCAGGGGAGCTGATGGGAAATCATAGAACTGTTGTACCATCTAACTGGGGAAAAGGAATTTGACAGCTGTGTGCAGATGATGTCAGAGCTGCCAGGCCCTGCTTCTAGAGCTGCCTGCTCCCAGGCTGCACTGCTGCATTTGGGGACATCCTGGCTGGTGGGTCAGGCACTGACCCGAGTTAGCCCAGCAGGGCGGTATCATTTCCTGCAAGTCCCTTTACTTTCCAGGTGGGCATTTCCCCTTTGTTCACGGAGCCCCAGCATCTCTGTATGAATGAGAGTGAAGATTCAGCCCATACATCAGCCCGTATGTATGTGATACTGATTTCAATTCCTCATTCCAGACTGGCTATCATGGATCTTCTTCGGGAAGCCAACAGCACCTTTGCCTTAAACCTTTTGAAAATCCTGGGTGAAGACAGCTTGAAAAATCTGTTTTTCTCACCCATGAGCATCTCCTCAGCCCTGGCCATGGTCTTCATGGGGGCAAAGGGAAACACTGCAAGTCAGATGGTTCAGGTAAGCGGTACCATTTCTCAGCAGCTAAATGCCACGAACTGTCAGTCGAGCTGGTCCTCCACATTCTCAGTCTCAAGAAAAAATCCATCTTGAGGAGCAAATGGAATGAAATGGCTGAGGGCCATGGTTGGAGACTTGAGAGGAAGGAGGCGCCTATACCTGTTAGGGCCCTATCACTGACTCCTCGGTGCTCACAGTATGGATGTGAGGGTTAGCTTGAGTAAAACACCAAAGGGTGGCACCAGGGTCCTCTGTGATGCCACTGTCTTCTCTCTGGCCCTAATGAATTTTAGCTTTTTCACAGGTAAGGAATTCTCGAATGGGTCAGCCTTGACTGGAAGGCCAGGGTAATGTCCATTAGGGCTCCTCTTGGACCGAGTGCTTTAGCTACAGAGGTTTCTGAACTAGAGACAGGCTGTCCTGGCATTCGAGGAGGAGACTACCTTGGGCTATGACTTTGCTTTCTGGATTAATTCTTTGCAGTACCTTTTTGTTTTTACAACACATACTGTGCTGTTGCTTTCTCAGCCTGAAGAGAGTTAGGGCATACAGACTTGCCTTCAGTTTACACTCTCCCCTTCTCTTTTAATTCCAAGCTATTACAGCCACTGTAGGCAGTTTACCTGTTTCCTCTGGGAGCAGCTGAAGTCATTTGCGTAGCATTTTCAGAGGCTTCAAAGGTCTATGGGATTGTAACTGTCTGGCACCCAGGTGCTCACTGTTGGCTGGGGTCTTGCTTCTCTTTCAAGCTGCTGTACTTGGTGCAGTTACTCCAGAATGTTCCAGGTGGCCTCCTGCAGGATGACTTGGATTTCCTTCCACCATGGTGCCTGGAAACAAGAGCACAAATGTGGCAGCTGCCAGGCCTTTTAAACCCGGGCGTGGAACAGGGTCCCTCTCCTACATTCTGTTGGGCAGGCAGTGCTGGAGCCAGTCTGGACTCTAGAACAGGGAACAAGGATTATGACCTAAGGTCAGACTGCCTGCACTTGAGTTTTAGCAGGTCTGGCTGGTAGCCATGTTTTAAGCCAGAGCACAGTTAGTGGTAATGAAGAGCTGAGCTTGTGAAGGGCCGTGTCTGCTCAGACCAGGGCTGACACAGTTCAGGGGAGGATCCTAGAGAGGGAACAGTCTAGGTACTTTCATCTTTAATTAGGCAGCTCTTTGAGTGGCAGGAAGGATCTATAAGATTTTGAGGATGGGTTTAGTGTTGACTCATTCCCTATAGCTGGGCCTGCTGAAGCTGTGTTTTAATCTGTTGATTTCAGGCACTCTCTTTGGAGAAATGCAGCGGCAATGGCGATGGAGATGTCCACCAGGGCTTCCAGTCACTTCTCACCGAAGTGAACAAGACTGGCACACAGTACTTGCTCAAAACAGCCAACAGGCTCTTCACAGATAAGACTTTTGACCTTCTAGCAGTAAGTATCATGTGGTATGCAGGTCCTCAGAAGCTAAGGATTTACCCTACTTTCTCACCCACTAATATGGTTTTGTGTTTGCTTACGATTTTTGGAACCACACTGCGTATATTGTTCTTGTACAGACTGTCTCAGCAGGAGCCGTCCTCTCCCTCTGCCCCTTCACAAATAAGAGATTTTTATATAGGGTGATGTGTGTGTTCTGCACATACAGAAATTTAGTTGGTGAGAATTTTCTTACCTGTCTTATTTATGTCCTTTTCTTTCCTTCTTTGAATCTCAGTAAAGAATAACTGTTTCATTATTATTGTTGTTATGCTAAATGGCTAGAGATAGCAGCAGAGTGTTCATTTCCATCCCTGTCAGAGGATTGTACAACCTTAATCTTTTAAATTTTGGTCTTGAGAGTTGAGCACACCTAAATCAAAGAAATCTGAAACTCCTGAATGGATCTCAGGTTACATTTCAAGCACCCACATGACAGCTCACAGCCATCTGTAGCTACAGTTGTGCAGAAACTGAAGCCTTTTTCTGGCTTTGCAGACACAGGCCCCCATGGTACACTGATACACACGTAGACATAATACTTATCCACATAAATATATATATATAATCATTTAAATAATAAAATAATCTCTCCAGAACTAATGGTGACCCTTGAGGTATAGCCACTGCTATCTTCTCATTTACAGTGGTTGAGGAAGTATAGAGAACTAGCTCTGCTAAGGCCACACAGCTGCTACCCAGACTGTGCTGTTGAAATCCTCTATCATAATTCTGTTTCCTCAGGTTCTGGAGAGAGAGCTCTTTTGGTAAACAAAATGACTGGTATGAAAGCATGAAGACCCGAGTTTAGCTCCTTAGCACCCACATAGAAACCCAACATGAAGTTTCATGTCTGCCACCTTAGTACTGGGGGATAAAGAGAGGGGTGGATTCCTGGAGGGTACTGGGCAGCCTGGCCAGCTGCATTGCGAGCTCCAGGTTCAGTGGGAGGCTGTCTCAGAAAATAAGGTACAGACAGAGCTCTTGAGAAAGAAACTTCAGGTCACTTTCTAACTGAGACTTCACAAACACTTGCACACATATGTGCCTGTATCCAGACATACACATGTGGGCATGGATTTATGTGTACACACATAAATACACAAATGAAAAATAAAAACAGTTCTCTCAAAGAGGGATTAAATATGTAGTCAAGAGATGAGTTGTATCATAGAAATATTAAGAAGTCATTCCATATACACTGTCAGCACAGAGGGAGTCTCAGCCCATTTACACTGCATGCAGTTCTCTGTTGCAACAACATGGCAGAGTGTGGTGTCATCAACGCCATTGCCATTTTACAGAACATTTCAGCAAATGGCTCGAACTTCTGTTTGTCTTCTGGTTCTGGTGACTGGTTCCCTTTAAGACCTTGTGCTTGCCAGGCTGGTCCTCCACTTCCGGGTTGCACCACTGAACCCCATCCCAACATGCACTGTGTTTTGTGAATTGCTCACTCCCTGAAAATGACCTTCCTGAGATGGTGACTAGGGTCACATAGCTGTTCAAATTCCATAACATGAAGTAAAATAAATTAAAATGAAACATTCAGTTTTATAGCTTCCATGGCCGTTCCCTGGTGTTCTGCGGCTTTAGGTGACACTATTTCGAATGATGCACTTTTGTATTTCTGTTAACACGGAAAACTACGGTAGAAGGTCCAGCCTGTGCACAGTGCAGAGATGCTGTAGCTCTCGTGGGGTTAAGCCTCACTCTGCCCTTGTGGTGCTCTATGAGAGTGACAGCCGCATAAGTACTGCATCTGAGCAAGTCCCGGTTACCTCCTGGAGCCTCAGCTACAGGATCCAGCTGTTCATCATGCTTTTCAGTGGTACTCGGTCCACCAACCACCATCTTACCTCATTAATAAACTGTGGTTAAAGGAAGCTGGATGCAGGAAGGCTGGATTTTATATTCCTCCCACGTATTCATTTGCAAGTCACATCTGTACATCATAAAAATTTGCTTTTCTGCTTTTGTGCATCAAGGATGGAGACTGTCGGTGCTGATCACTTTCGTGGCTGTGTAATTGTGTTGCTCTGTCTCAGTCTTTTAAAGATTCCTGCCGCAAGTTCTACGAAGCAGAGATGGAAGAGCTGGACTTTAAGGGTGATACTGAGCAGTCCCGACAGCACATCAACACCTGGGTGGCCAAAAAGACAGAAGGTGAACACAGAGTTGTTCTGTTCTGTTTGTTTTCAGAGCTGGGACTTGAATCCAGGGTCCTGAGCATGCTGAGCAGGACCTGGGCCCCTGAACTACAGCCAGGTCCCTGTTAAGCAGTTAGCCTCCTTTTGAAAGGTGTGTGTTTGATTGTGTGTTTATTAAGTGTTGTGTTCATCTGTCTGCACCTGCAGTCAGGACAACTCACGGGAATTGGTTTTCTCTTTCTACTTCTGGGTCCTAGGGATTCTACTCAGTTCCTTAGGGTTGTTAGCAGGCACCTTTACCTGCCAGGCCAACTCTCTGTTTCTAGCCTATTTTTTATTTGTTTATTTGAGACAGGGTCTTACTGTGTAGCCTTGGCTGAAACTCACTGTGTAGACCAAATTGGCTTCAAACTCAGAGATCCATCTCCCTCTGCCTCTCCAGTGCTAGAATTAAAGGAATGCATCATCATTCCTGGCTTTGTAGTCTATTGTTGCCTGCCTCTGCCTCCCAATTGCTGGGATTAAAAATGTCTGCCACCACTGCCAAGCATAAGCTCCATTTTATAACTGCTATTCTAGTTTCAATTTATTTTTAGGCTAATACATAAATATGCATGTTGACAAGTTTCCATGTAATTTTTAATGTGCATTCTCTAATGTTCAGATCAAGATAAATATATCTATTACTTCAAATACTTTTAAAATTTGAATTTGTAACCAGCCTATGTTAAAACAGTCTAAAGTTCCTCTTCTAAACTTGTAGGCACAAATTGTGTCTTTCCAGCTCAAGCGTTGCTTTAAATTCTAACTGCCTGTCCAGCATTAACTTTATGTGTTTATTTCAATGATGAAGTTTTTCTTAACAAAATCTTTTGAACTTATTTTTCTTCTCTCTAAAACTTTTTTTAAAGGAGTTTGACTTTGATGCTAGAGAGGTGGCTCAGCAGTTAAATGCCTTTGAACTGGAGAGGTGGCTCAGCAGTTAAGAACCCAGAATGCTTTTGCAGAGGTGCTGAATCGTTTTCCGGCATCTGTCCTAACTTCTTATAATTTCAGTTCCAGGAAATCTAACACTTTGGTACTCTGTGGATATCAGCATGCCAGTCTCTCTCTCTCTCTCTCTCTCTCTCTCTCTCTCTCTCTCTCTCTCTCTCTCTCTCTCACACACACACACACACACACACACGCACACACCAATTAAAAATAAATCTTCAGAAGCAAAAATGATGTCTTGTTGACGCCAGGGTTGTTGCTTTAAGTACAAATGTCCTGCTATTTTGAGAGAAAGTGAAATCTTTTATCCATGCTCCTGACCAGAGCAGGAGGTGGTGCCCTTTGCGTGTGTCATCCAACGCTGTTAGCGCATTGGGTCTTGTCTTTGCCATTGTTTTACTCCTGTGAAGAGACACCATGACTAAAGCAATCCTTATAAATTGGTTTGCTTACAGTCTTAGAAGGCTTAGTTTATGGTCATCACGGCAGGGAACCGGCAGGCCTGGTGCTGGAGCAGTGACAGCTTACATCCTGATCCACAGACAGCAGGCAGAGAGAGAAACTGGGCCTGCTGTGGGCTCTTGAAATCTGAAAACAACATACCTCCTTCAACAAGGCCATACCTACTATTCCTTTCCAAATAATTCCATTAACTGGGAACCAAGCATTCAAATATATGAGCTTATGGAAGCCATTCTCAACCAACTGCCATGTGTTTTTAATTTCTTTTTTTTTTAAATCTTCCTTTCAGATAAAATCACAGAGTTGCTGTCTCGAGATTCATTGAATTCAGACACTCTGTTGGTCCTTGTAAATGCCATCTACTTCAAAGGAAACTGGGAGAAACGGTTTAACAAAGAGGACACCCAGGAGATGCCTTTCAAAGTCTCCAAGGTAAACACAGACAGTAACAGAGGAGACTCCTGGAAGGTCCTCTGTTCACATTGGCTTCTGAAACACAAGGAGGCTGCTTCCTGTAGCCCATGCCCCTCATGTCTCTGGGCAGCTCTGCAGCTAGAACTCCCTCTCTCATCTTTGAGGCCTTTCTCTTCCCCTTTCCTTCTGGTTGTTGTCACTGGTGCCCACAGTCTACATGGCCCTGCTTCTGCCACTGGTCATGGTGTCACTGGCAGCTGCTGAGGCCAAACCTGATGTCAGAGATCTGCCGTGTACTTGAAACAGTCTGTCATATGGCTCTGGAGATGGGAAGGTCTGAACTCCAGATGTCCCTGAAAGCAGCGCATTCCTGGAGATCCCTTCAGTGGTGGGCAGTCCTTTCTTTTCCGTGTCTTCCTAGAAGTGCCGTCTCGTGTCTTCTCCCTCCTTCAGAGGACCACAACTCCAGCTGGTGCCACAAAACATTGCAGTGGGAAAATCACCATTCTTACCCTGCTGGGAAAACAGCAGACGGCAGACACCTGTCTAATGAATGCCTGGCTCATGGTCGGTGTTCAGTAAACACTTAAGCATGTGAAATTCAGTTTTGGTTTATGGTAGAAGCACAAATTTTTGCCTATAGACAATCACACAAAGGATGTTTATATGGGATAGACTCTACATTCAACCTCTTTCTTGTTGGTGTATGCTATTTGCTGATGGTCTAGTGTTTTGTTTTTGTTTTTGTTTTTTGTAAACATATCTATTCTGTCCACTCCTGCCCCGTCTCAGTGCATATACTACTAGGCTGACAAATTAATTACATCACATTCTGGATCAGTAACCAGAACTTATGTCTCCAAGGCAAACTTGAATTTGACGTCCAGGTATCTACAAAATGCATTATATTTCAAGATTTTTTTTTCTTAAACTGTTCTTTATTTCCTGATTAAAATATTTCTGTCTTTGAAATAAGTCATTGACAAGATGTACATTAGGACTTTCTTCAACTGCAAACAAGAGAAACCCAATGAATGAGACCCCAAGAGAAAAGAATGTTGGCCCAGGACATCACAGGTGTTTAGAGATTGGGCCGGTCAGCTTCCTGACACTAAAGTGTGGAGTTGGCCAACTCAATAAGAGACAGGGCTTACTTGACTTAGTGTTAGAAGTTTAAGTCTGTGATGAGATGAACCCATTGTTTTGGGGCCTGTTTTGAAGGTGCTGGAATGGGATTCTAGGAGCAGGTGCTGGAAGAAAATAGCTCACTCCAAGGTTAGGAAGTGAGAAAAAGGAAAAAGTCCAGGATCCCACAATTCCTTTCAAAGGCACATCCTAATGACATAAACACCTCCCTCCGGGCCCACCTCTTAGGAGATTCTACTCCTATGCCAGGCATGGTTGTGCATACCTTTAATCACAATACTTGGGAGGCAGAAGCAGGTAGCTCTCTGACTTCAAGGCCAGCTGACCTGTGTAGCAATTTTAGGCCAACTAGGACTACATAGTGAGACTTTGTCTCAAACAAACAGAATTCTGCCTCCTCTCAGTCTAGCACACCTGAGGACCAAGCCTTGAAGAAGGGGCTTTTGGGGACATGTAAGGTCTAAGCAAGTGTTTGAGAGGCTGATAAAGTACTACAGAAGTCAGTTTAAGTAAATGTACCTAAGGCAGGAGAGATGGCTGGACAGTTAGAAACACATGTTCTTGAAGAGAATCAGAGTTCGAATCCAGTACCATACTGGTGTCTCATAACCATCCATCACTCCAGTTCCAGGGGGATTTGACACCCTCTTCTGAAATACGCAGGCACTAAATGCACGTAGTCAGGTGGTACACATACATATGCTCAGACTGGACACTCATACATTTACAGTATAATATTAAAATAGGCAAGTATTCCTATTGCAGTGTCTTCCTTGATTGAATCTGCCTGATGGGTTCCTTGTGTCTCCTTTCAACTTAATATTTGTCTCTCCTTCACAGAATGAGGAGAAACTTGTGCAAATGATGTTTAAGAAGTCTTCTTTCAAAATGAACTATATTGGAGAGATATCCACTGCGATTCTGTTGCTTCCCTATGCTGGCAATGAGCTGAACATGATCATCATGCTTCCAGATGAGCATGTTGAACTGAAAACGGTAAGGATCATGAGACCTTGATGGAACTGTGAGGGAGAAAGAGTGGCATTTGTGTTTCTGCAGAGGTGACTTTCCTTGGCTCCCATGACCATGTTTTTATCTTCCATTCATTTGTGAGGCTGGGGTGGAACCCAGAGCCTGGAGCCTGCTTGACAAACACTCACCACTGAGCTAAATCCTAGCCCCTCCCAGCTACTGTATTAACTTAAAGCCACACATCCCTGGGCAGTGTAGAGCCTCCCCATCGTCTCAAGTGCCCCGGGTGACAACATTGTCCTAAAGTCTTCAACTCTCTTCTAGGTGGAAAAGGAAATCACTTATGAGAAATTCATAGAGTGGATGAGGCTGGACAAGATGCAGGAACAAAAGGTGGAGGTTTTCCTCCCACGGTTTACACTGGAGGAGAATTATGACATGGAGGACTTCCTGTGCAAGTTGGGCATGACTGATGCCTTTGAGGACAGGGCAGACTTTTCTGGAATATCTTCCAAGCAAAGCTTGTCTCTGTCCAAGGTTGTGCACAAGTCCTTTGTGGAGGTCAATGAGGAGGGCACAGAGGCTGCGGCTGCTACACATGTCAACAAAACAAAGAGATCTCTCAGTGTCACCCCCTGTTTCTGTGCCAACCGCCCCTTCCTTTTCTTCATTCAGCATGTTAAGACCAATGGGATTCTGTTCTGTGGCCGGTTCTCCTCTCCCTGAGGATAAGGTGTTCCTGTCAAGTCTTTTATCCTTTCTCCATGGTTTGCCTGTGACCTAAGTGACCTTATCCATAAGTGCAATGACAATTTTGAAATAAAGTGCATTCTACATCCCAGGGATTTTTCTATGATCTGAAACTGCATTTCTGGGGGTTGTGATGTTGCTAGCTACAGAGCTCATCCTGCTGGAGGACGCTGTGGCTGCCAGCAGAGGCAGCTCTGTGTCCCCTGTGACATGAGAAGAGAAACAGTGCTTCTTTTGGTAGTGTTGGGTTCTTACTCCACTTAAGTTTAAAAAAAAAAGCCACTGAAGCCAGTGAGATGAAGCTCTGAGGAGTGGGCAGCAGGGACGCGCCTCAGACAGTCTCTGTGTATAAATGTGTGCCAAATTTGTGTACACCAGATAGGTGGGGTGAGGAGGGACTCAGCCCAGTGAGAAAAGCTCATTTCCTTATATATCTGTTAGCCCTGTCATATGGTATGACACCTATACATCTTTAGATCTATACTGTCCCTTTCTCCCAAGGGTTGGAAATGTTAGGCCCTTCACAGGAATATAGTTAAGCACAGCTGCATGAATAAACGCAAGGCGACTTTCCAATTATTGATAAACATTACAAATAAAAAGGTGACAGGTTTCTGCTGCTGTGTTGTCACCTGCTGGAAATACCGTAGAAGCATTTGGCAGAAGGGGAACAAATTGAAGGGGGCATGGCCAGTGTTAAAGACTCATGTTGGGGGTGATAAATGGGCTGAGAAAGAAATCAGAGAAACATCACCCTTCACAATAGCCACAAATAGCATAAAATATCTTGGAGTAACTCTAACAAAACAAGTGGAAGACCTGTATGACAAGAACTTTAAATCATTGAAGAAAGAAATTGAAGAAAACACCCGAAAGTGGAAAGATCTCCCATGCTCTTAGGTAGGCAGTATTAACATAGTAAAAATGGCAATCTTACCAAAAGCAAACTACAGATTCAATGCCAGACTAGGTACAGATAGCATTATTGTTTAAAAACCTACACTCGAAGGAACTGATTCATATGCACACAAAGGGATACTGTGCAGACAGAAAAGAGAATAAGGAAGGGTTCTATTTACCGTATTAGAAGGATCTCCAAAACACACACTCCCCTCCCCCCCCCCCCCCCCCCCCCCGCGTGTGTGTGTTGTGTGTATGTCTTTTAAATTTAACTTACAAAAGCAGATAACAAAAAGCTATCCCTTGTTAGGAAAGGTGGAAATTAGAGTTGTCTATAGAATTCTAGTATGCATACATACAGAGTGTGTTTCCCCTAAGGATACACTGGAAGAATAAGCCAGAAACATTGTTAGAGAGACGAGGATCCAAGAAGCGGATGGGAGCGACATTCATTAAGTATTCCTTACGCTTCAGTCCTTTAAAAGTAAAAACTCCCAGCTAGACTGGTAGCCTGGTTTTCTGCTGGTATCTGCTAGGTGGGAGGGGGGGGTTGGCTCGATGGAAAAAGATCTGGAAAGTTCTTCATAGAAGTGTCTATCTTCGCAGATGGAAGGTCTCCAGAGAGGATCGATTTGAGTCTAACTTTTCAGACCCCAGTGCACAATTGACGCAGACCCAGGCACATTCCAGAAAAGACTCTGGAAAAGCAGATCCAAAGCCCTTGGCACGGACAACCAGGCCTTTCTCTGGCTCCAGCCCTCTGACATCCCAAAGCCTGTCGCGTGTGTCAGGAGCCTGGGATCTCACTGTCAGGGCGGGTGGGGTCACATGTGGATTCCTAAGAGAAAGACTGCCACATTCTATGAGGTCAGGATAGCCTGCACAAGTCAGTATGGTCATCGCTGGGAATCTTCAGTTTAGGGCGAGGCAAAAAAGGCAGAGTTGACCTCACCCTTAAACCTGACTGGCATTCTACCCACCAGGTCGCCTTCCCCCCAACAACACCTCTGTGAGATGGCAAACAGAGTTTTTATCATCATTTGGATAAAATACTAGCTCTTCAGTGTCTACTTATTTTGGACCAGAAGATTAAGTAGTGGAATTGTGGAACACCTACCTGTGTTTCCTGTCTGTCTGTCTATCGATCTATGCACCCATTAGCTATTTATTTATTTGCTTATTTATTTATCTATCTATCTGTGCGTGCTAGACAAGTGCTCTCTCCAGCCTCAGCAGCAATACGGTCTTCTTTTCTCTCACTTTAATTCTTCTCTTTTGCTCTGTCCCATTTATGCCCACTAAGTGCTGGCACACTCCGGTGTTGCTAAGGCTGTCATTCAGTCTTGACGAAGGCACAGTGAACAGGTTGGGTGAGACCTCACTCTGGTCCAGTGTAGGAAACCACCCAGAGACTCCAACCTGGATTCGTTCTTGTCCTTGTTTTCCTAGCACCTGCATTCAGTAGGGTGGCCAGGAGCTACACGAAGGGTTGCATTGTTGGGTTGGGTCTCCTGGCTTTTCTCTCTTCTTTTCCTGACCCCCAGGCCTGTGCCTCCGGCTCCAGACTCCACCCACCTCTCCACCCCTCCGAAATTGGAGGCCCAGGGAGCCAGAAGCTCCTTCAGATCTCTGCTCAGTTCCTGGCTGGCCACGGATCCTAGAGTCCAGGGTAAGTTCTGCTAGGGGTAGACTTTGGCGCCGGGCTCTGGGCTGGGGTCATGGGCAGGAGGAGAGTGGGGAGAACCGCAAGAGCCCTAGGATCCTGGCTGGGTTTTCCTGGAGCAGCGTTGCAAAGTGGCACGTGACTTCACTGGGAACACGACCTTGTGATCCAGGCTCGCAGCCGGTTGGGATGCCAGGTGCTCGGGCTCAGCACCTATTGAGGAGGTAGCTTGTGTACGACCTGGTCCCTGTGCGGAAACCCGGAAGCCACATGTGACCCTTCTTGTTCAGACGGTGAGAACCCAGGCTTCTAACACATGAGCAACAGGCATTGGGATTGCAGAGGGCAGGGGCCAGAGAGAAGCCTGGGAGTCTGTGCCAAGGGTGTTGAATCTTTTTTCCTGGAGTGAGTTGTGGTCTTTCTGAGTCATGTGTGAGGCTGGAAAGTTAGGCTCAGACCATAGCTCTTTGAAGACCCTCAGTCTGCAAAGATAGATACTCTTGAGGGACTTTTCAGATCTTTTAGTGTATTTTTTCTTAAGCTCATGTCGGGCAAAGTGTTATGTGATTTTTTGTCTGCCAGGCTAGGAGGGCACGGGAAAAGTTTTGATGTTCGTACCTTTCTGGTGTGGTTTAGGACTGTGATGTGATATTTGATGTGCTGAGTAACTTTGGGTTAGTGATCAGGGATTTTAGTGCTGGGACACGAGGTGACAGGAATGGCTGATGTGGAATTGGTTTTCATGGTAAAAATGAGTTACATCTGCACGTTGGCAGCTCAGCCCAGTGCTCCGCTGTGGGTCTTGGCCTCTTTTTCGAACAGTTGCTGGGTGAAGGTTCTATGGTGATATTTAAGATATTCATCAGTCTGATTACAGGGCAAGGTAATCAGTTTGGGTCCCCTCTCCTCTATTGTTTGTTTAGCTGGGGTCATCCTTGTGAATTCCTTGGAATTTCTCTAGTTCCAGGTTTCTTGCTAGCCCCATATTGGCTCCCTCAATCAATATATCTCTTTCTAAGAGAGGGAGGAGTAAGAATATGAGCAAAGAGGTCAAGACTATGATGGGGACACCCACTGAAAGAGCTTACCTGAGCTAATGGAGCTCACCAACTCTTGCTGGACAGGGAAGGAACCAGCATAGGACCAAACTAGTCTCTCTGAATGTGGGTGACAGTTGTATGGCTGGGGCAGATTGTAGGATCACTGGCAGTGAGACCAGGATTTATCCATACTGATTGTACTGACTTTCTGGGAACCCATTCTCTTTTGATGGATACCTTGCTGAGCTTAGATATAGTAGGGAGGGCCTTGATTCTTCCTTAAAACAGGTGCCTTTCCCTCTCTGAGGAGTGGATGGGAGCTGGGGTGGGATGGAGGGGATGGGAGGAGGAGAGGAGGGAGTGGGAACTGGGATTGGTATGTAAAATGAAAAAAGATAGTTTGTTTTCTCTTTCAAAAAATAAAAAAAGAAAAACACACAAAAACAAACAAACAAACAAACAAAAAAGAGTTACATTGTTTTCTACACCAGATGTCCTGAGTTGCTTTTTTCTCCCTTTCTCCTTGTTTTGTTGATGGACCCAGAGCCTGGTTCTGCCGAGCAAGTGCTCTGCCAGTGGGTCATAGGCCTGTGACTCCTCTTTTTTCTTTAAAATTGTTTTGAGAATTAAAAGCATGAAACATTAGTGTTCCCCTAGTGTCATTGTTAGTGAAGGAATACTACCTGCTTCTAGGAAAACTGGCCTCCTCTACAGGTTCTTAGATTCCTTAATTTTTTTTTCAAGAATAGACAGAGAAAGAATTTCAAAGATGATTTTATTAGAGTCTAGAAGAAAAGCTCCGGAACAGCTTCTGGGAATAGGGAGATAGAGAAGAGGCCAAGAAAAAGCTGCGCTGGCTGATTGGTTTAGGAATGGAGGTTCAGCGAGCAGCCACATGGCGAAAGGGCTTTGCTTCAGAGAAAAAGTGAAAAACTCCACAGAACTAGGGATGGCAATACTTAAGTTGTGTGGCTTAGAACCAGAAAGAAAAAGACAAAAAGGGATGAAAAAGGAAAGATGAGCAGACCAACCAGAGTCCCACAGAAGCTTGGGAGTAACAGTACCAGGCTTGGGTTTCCAGGAAGGAAAGTACACCCTCTCCTTAAGGAGATAATTATTCCTCCTGTATATTTAGCTTGGCATTAGGTGAATGCCCTCTGGGAAGATGGTCTCTTAGCCAGGTGATTAACTCTTTTGTTTTAGAGTAACTTGGAACGTTAATGCACCCAGGCCAGAGGTAAAGAATCCATTCCCGTGGTCAGAAGGAAATAGCTTTTCCGTCATGGGCCTTAACAAAGAACTCTGGCCAGAGCTGCCTCAACATTCCTCCCTCTGAAGAGGCGGCGTTAAATCATTTAGGAGATGGGCTGCAGGTGGAAACAGACTAACTAGCTCTTTACAGCGAAAACCGAGAGATCCAGTTCCACAGCTGTTGGGAAGGACTTGGTATTCGTAGTGGAGTTTGGGCCCACCTAGCCTCCAGGCAAGGGAGATTAGAAACTTGAGCTCCTTTCTGGCATTTCTGGGTAGGGAACCAGGAATGTTAATTACTGGCTTTTGGTGGCCCTGACCTTCAAGTGCTTAGCCAATTTCTACCAGCCTTTTCTTACCAGTCTGGAATACTGGGCTGTGAAGGAATGCTGGGTGAAGTTAGGCAAAGGGTGTGCGCTCTCTCTCTCTCTCTCTCTCTCTCTCTCTCTCTCTGTGTGTGTGTGTGTGTGTGTGTGTGTGTGTGTGTTGTGGGGAGGCAGTTACTTTGTGATAGGACATTTCTGAAGGATGTTTGTACCTTTCTGATGTGGTTTAGGACTATGGTTTGTATTTGATGTACTGAGTAACTTTGGATTAAGGTCTCAGGGCTTTTTGTGTTGGGACCTGAGGTGACAGGAATGGCTAATGTTTTCAGTTTACATTGGGAATGTTCAGGACTACCTTCAGTAACTGCATCCACCATGGCTTGTGTCATAACACAGAGAGGGAACCTTTGTGCCACACTCAGCTCCATAAGCCAAGTTCACCTGGCTCCCTATGTCTGTGTGTGTGTTCTCATGGATTGCACATGTACAATCGACAGACAGAAATCAATACACTTAATCTCAGTACTCAGGAGGCTGAGGCAGAGGGAGGATAGATTGAGGGCAGGCTGGCCTCGTACTCAGAGATCTACCTCCCTTGTATTGTGATTAAAGGTGTGTGCCATCACCTCGGGGCCCAAAGAACGTTGTTATAGTCCAGCCTCGCTGTCCACAGCCATAGTATAAAGCTGTGCTGTGTATTCTGTTCTTAACACTGCAACTGGGTACCTTCTCTTTCCTGCAGCCTGTTACTTCCCTTTCCCATGCTCTGAGCTCCCAGCATCAGGGGAGCTGATGGGAAATCATAGAACTGTTGTACCGTCTAACTGGGGAAAAAGAATTTGACAGCTGCATGCAGATCAAGTCAGAGCTGCCAGGCCCTGCTTCTAGAGCTGCCTGCTCCCAGACTGTACTGCTGCACTTGTGGACATCCTGGCTGGTGGGTCAGGCACTGACCCGAGTTAGCCCAGCAGGGCGGTATCACTTCCTGCAAGTCCCTTTACTTTCCAGGTGGGGATTTCCCCTTTGTTCACGGAGCCCCAGCATCTCTGTGTGAATGAGAGTGAAGATTCAGCCCGCATCAGCCCGTATGTATGTGATACTGATTTCAATTCCTCATTCCAGGCTCGCCATCATGGATCTTCTTCGGGAAGCCAACGGCACCTTTGCCTTAAACCTTTTGAAAATCCTGGGTGGAGACAGCTCGAAAAATGTGTTTTTCTCACCCATGAGCATCTCCTCAGCCCTGGTCATGGTCTTCATGGGGGCAAAGGGAAACACTGCAAGCCAGATGATTCAGGTAGGCAGGTAAATACCACGGACTGTCAGTTGAGCTGGTCCTCCACATTCCACAGTGGTCTTGCAGATGACATAGCGGTGTGACTGGAGGGTTGATAGGAGAGCATGCCACCCCTGCTGGAACCCTAGCTGTAGCATCCTGATCTACTGATGGTGACTGTGTATATGTCAAGGGTTAACTTGGGGCAAAAGTACCAAAGGCGTTGCACCAAGGCTCCCATGACCTCCACTGTCTGCTGTGGTCCCCAAGGATCTCAGCTCTCCTACAGATAAGGGTTTCTCCTAGGATCTTGATGTTTATTCCAAATGGGGTCAGCCTTGGCTGGCAGAGCAGGGCTAGAACCATTGAGACTCTTGTTGGGTGCAGTTCAAGTATATGAACTGCAGAGACAGGCTACTCCAGAATAAGGTGGGGAGTCGGTGAGGGATAAGCAGAGTGCACACTTCCTGAGGTATTAGTCAGCTAGGGCTATGTAACAAATACTACAGATTGGATGACTTAAGTAACATAGAGCATTTTTTTTTATAGTTCTAGAGGCTGAATTCTAAAAATGAAGGAGTAGGAAATCTTGTTTACTGTGGACTGTAAATGGCATCTTTGTCTTCCCTGGATGTTTATTTAGCTCATGGTCTCCTTTTCTTATAGGAACACAA
Source organism: Arvicola amphibius (assembly GCF_903992535.2). Taxonomy (NCBI): domain Eukaryota; kingdom Metazoa; phylum Chordata; class Mammalia; order Rodentia; family Cricetidae; genus Arvicola; species Arvicola amphibius. Next base: position 132,321,477 of record NC_052052.2, on the reverse strand, counting down.
GTCGGATTTGATTTAGCTCATGACAATGAATTCCTTTGTCCCTATAAAGGCTTAGCTCCAAATATAGTCACATTCTGAGGAACTGGGTATCAGATGTCACTATGCCAGTTTGGGGGACACATCAGAACATGGGGAAGAACACATTGCAGTCTCTAAACTGTAGCAGTTCTGAACCACAGCAAAGTGTATGTGCCTAGACTCCTGTATGCCAAGGTTGGAGATACCTTGATTCATCCCAACTTGTGTTTGGACGGCCTCTTTCCTGATCCATGGTCACCCTGGGCTGTGATTTTGCATCCTGGGTTAGTTCTTCACAATGCCCTTCTGATTTTACAGGACAAATTTGTTTCTTCCTCAGCCTTTCTCCTTACTGGCGAGAGTTAGGGCATGAAGGCTTGCCTTCTGTTTAAACTTTCTCTTTCTCTTTTAGTTCCTAGCTATTACAGCCACTGTAGGCAGTTTACCTGTTTCCTCTGGGAGCAGCTGAAGTCATTTGCATAGCGTTTTCAGAGGCTTCAAAGGTCTATGGGATTGTTTCTAAGGTCTGGCACCCAGGTGCTCACTGTTGGCTGGGGTCTTGCTTCTCTTTCAAGCTGCTGTACGTGGTGCAGTTACTCCAGAATGTTCCAGGTGGCCTCCTGCAGGATGACTTGGATTTCCTTCCACCATGGTGCCTGGAAACAAGAGCACAAATGTGGCAGCTGCCAGGCCTTTTAAAGCCCCAGCCTGGAACAGGGTCCCTCTCCTACATTCTGTTGGGCAGACAGTGCTGGAGCCAGTCTGGACTCTAGAGCAGGGAGGACACAGCGTGATCTGAGGTCAGAACTGGCTGCACTTGAGTTTTAGCAGGTCTGGCTGGTAGCCATGCTTGAAGCCAGAGCACAGTTAGTGGACATGAAGAGCTGAGCTTGTGAAAGGCCGTTTCTGCTCAGACCAGGGCTGACAGGGGACAAGGGAGGACCCTGGGGAGGGAACCGTCTAGGTACTTTCATCTTTAATTGCGTGGCTCTTTGAGTGGCAGGAAGGATCTATAAGATTTTGAGGATGGGTTTAGTGTTGACTCATTCCTTATAGCTGGTCCTGCTGAAGCTGTGTTTTAATCTGTTGATTTTAGGCACTCTCTTTGGAGAAATGCAGCGGCAATGGCGATGGAGATGTCCACCAGGGCTTCCAGTCACTTCTCACCGAAGTGAACAAGACTGGCACACAGTACTTGCTCAGAACAGCCAACAGGCTCTTCGGTGAAAAGACTTTTGAGATCTTGGCAGTAAGTATGTGGCATTAAGAGACGGCAGGCTGGAGTTATCCCCTAGCTAATATCTAGACTTATACACACTCATGTGCATTCCTGCAACAACTCTTCACGTGCCCATATGAAATGCACATTTATTTGCCACATATAATCGCACAAATAAAAAATAAAACTAGTTCCCTCAACAGGGAATTAAATATGGAGTGATGAGCTGTTTGATATAAATATTGAGATACAATGTATATGTTATAATATATTATATAAAATATAATGTATAACATATTATATATAAGTCACAACATAGAATACATGTAATTATATTGTCATATAATTATATTACATATTTGTATATTATAGAATGTCTATCTGTATGTTATCTAATAAATTACATGTTATATAAAATTATAAATACTATGTAATAAGTATAACATATAAATATATCAATATATTCCATATACACTGTCAGCACAGAGGGAGTTTCAGCCCATTTACACTGCATGCAGTTCTCTGTTGCAACAACATGGCAGAGTGTGGTGTCATCAACGCCATTGCCATTTTACAGAACATTTCAGCAAATGGCTCGAACTTCTGTTTGTCTTCTGGTTCTGGTGACTGGTTCCCTTTAAGACCTTGTGCTTGCCAGGCTGGTCCTCCACTTCCGGGTTGCACCACTGAACCCCATCCCAACATGCACTGTGTTTTGTGAATTGCTCACTCCCTGAAAATGACCTTCCTGAGATGGTGACTAGGGTCACATAGCTGTTCAAATTCCATATCATGAAGTAAAATAAATTAAAATGAAACATTCAGTTTTATAGCTTCCATGGCCGTTCCCTGGTGTTCTGCGGCTTTAGGTGACACTGTTTCAAATGATGTACTTTTGTATTTCTGTTAACATGGAAAACTGCGGTAGAAGGTCCAGCCTGTGCACAGTGCAGAGATGCTGTAGCTCTCGTGGGGTTAAGCCTCACTCCGCCTATGTGGTGCTCTATGAGAGTGACAGCCGCATAAGTACTGCATCTGAGCATCTTCCCGGTTACCTCCTTGCTCCTTGACTATTACCTCAAGGATCCATCTATTCCTGACATTTTTACTGATACCCATTCTACCACTTCACTTTGTTCATAAACTAAGATTAAGGAGAGCTGGAAAGTGAGAAGTTGGTGTATGGTTACTTTCCTATTGCTGCCACAAAACACAATGGCCAAGGCAATTTACAAAAGAATTCAGGCTTATTGTTTCAGGAGGTTAGAGTCTGTCACCGACATGGCAGGGAGCATGACAGCAGTCAGGCAAGCACCATGCTGGAGCAGCCGAGAGGGCATCTCTCAAACTGCAAGAAGGCAGAGAGAGCACACTAGAATGGAGCTAGTCTTTTTTGTTTGTTTGTTTGTTTGTTTTGTTTGTTTGTTTTGAGACAAGGTTTTTCTGGGTAGGCCCGACAGTCCTGGAACTGGAGCTAGTCTTTTTAAACCTTAGTGCCTGCTCCCAGTGGCACACCCCCAACAAGGCCACATCTCCTAATTTTTCCCAAACATTTTCACTGACTGAGGAGTTAGTATTCAAATACATGAGCCTGTGGGGCTATTCTCCTCATTCAAACCACCACAGTTGGGTTCTTTCCTCATATTTATTTGTAAATTAGCATTCATTTTGCTTTTCTGCTTTTGTGCATCAAGGATGGAGACTGTCAGTGCTGATCACTTTCGTGGCTGTGTAATTGTGTTGCTCTGTCTCAGTCTTTTAAAGATTCCTGCCGCAAGTTCTACGAAGCAGAGATGGAAGAGCTGGACTTTAAGGGTGATACAGAGCAGTCCCGACAGCACATCAACACCTGGGTGGCCAAAAAGACAGAAGGTGAACTCAGTATTGTTCTGTTCTGTTTGTTTTCAGAGCTGGGACTTGAATCCAGGGTCCTGACCGTGCTGAGCAGGACCTCTGCCCCTCAGACCCTATTAACCATTTCAGTGTATTGTAAAAAATCACACTTATTTATCTATTGATTTTGGTGTGTGTATGTGTGTGTGTGTGTGTGTGTAGGTCAGGGGACAGCCCGTAGGAATGTTTCTCTCCTTCTACTGTGTGGGTTTCTGGGGATTCTGCGTGGGTCTTCAGACTTGGTGGAAAGCACCTTCACCTGCCAAGCTACCTGTCTTGCCCTCATTTTCCTTGAGTTGTTGTCTTGTTAGCCCCTTCACAAAAGCAGCAGATGGAAACAGGAATAACTTCTTGTTCTTTAAGTCAGACTCCTGTTTCTGCTTCTTCTTGCCATGCTAGGGGTTGAACCCAGAGCCCTGAACACACTAGGCAAACAATCTACAATTGGTCCACTTCTTCAGCTCTAAATCAAAGCCTCTTAAAATTTTCCACTACAACTCCTTTTGCCTGTTGAACTCCTTTAAGCTGCAGACACCAATCATTACTTTCGTGCTGCACCTGTTGACTTGCTGGCATCTACTATGGTCATTCAAAGAGTGAAGTTGTTCTTCCCAGAATATTTTGCTGTTTTTTACTTTAGCCAACTCTTTTAGTTAACTGGGTTGTTAATCTTTCCTTTCAGATAGAATTAAAGAGATGCTGGATCATGACATGGTGAAACCAAACACTGCTCTGGTCCTTGTAAATGCCATCTACTTTAAAGGAAACTGGGAGAAACAGTTTAACAAAGAGGACACCCGGGAGATGCCTTTCAAAGTCACCAAGGTAAACACAGACAGTAACAGAGGAGACTCCTGGAAGGTCCTCTGTTCACATTGGCTTCTGAAACACAGGAGGCTGCTTCCTGTAGCCCATGCCCCTCATGTCTCTGGGCAGCTCTGCAGCTAGAACTCCCTCTCTCATCTTTGAGGCCTTTCTCTTCCCCTTTCCTTCTGGTTGTTGTCACTGGTGCCCACAGTCTACATGGCCCTGCTTCTGCCACTGGTCATGGTGTCACTGGCAGCTGCTGAGGCCAAACCTGATGTCAGAGCTCTGCCGTGTACTTGAAACAGTCTGTCATATGGCTCTGGAGATGGGAAGGTCTGAACTCCAGATGTCCCTGAAAGCAGCGCATTCCTGGAGATCCCTTCAGTGGTGCACAGTCCTTTCTTTTCCCATGTGTCTTCCTAGAAGTGCCGTCTCGTGTCTTCTCCCTCCTTCAGAGGACCACAACTCCAGCTGGTGCCACAAAACATTGCAGTGGGAAAATCACCATTCTCACCCTGCTGGGAAAACAGCAGAGGGCAGACACCTGTCTAATGAATGCCTGGCTCATGGTCGGTGCTCAGTAAACACTTAAGCAGTGTGTGAAACTCAGTCTTGATCTGATGGGAGAAGCACAGAATTACAGACAAGCGCACAAAAGGATGTGTATGCAGGATATTATTGACTGATGGCCTAGCATCATTGATTAGTGAATCACTAATTCACTTTTTTCATATGTGATCTTTAGTTTTTCTTTCACACATACTCCTAGGCCAAAGTCCAGATTAATTGCATGGTGTTCTAGATCATTAACCAGCCCTTAGATCTCCCATGCAAATTGAATTTCAATCTTCAGTTTCTTCAGTAATGCATTTTATTTCAAACTTTATTCTTCGATGACATTTTTGCTCTGATAAACTAATTTTTTCTCTTTGCTACTAATCATTGATTTATGTTAGCACTTCTTTCAACTGTGAGCAACAGAAACCCCAGATCACTGTAGCTGAACTCATACAAGTTAATCATTTACTAAGAGGGTAGGAGATGGATAGATCCTGTGGTGGCTATGCACTGGGGTGATGCTTCTGGAAACTGGTTCTCTGTTCCTACTCTGCCATCCTTGGCATGGGCTTATTCCCTCATGCTTCCAAGATGGCTTAGACTCTGACTTTATAGTCCAGGGAAAGGACAGAGATGGGGAGCTAATAACTTCTTCCTCTGAGTCGTCTCCTAGATATTGTATAAATGGAGCTGTCTAATGTTGCTTCTGCTAAGTGCAAGGTTGTGAAGTCATCTCTCTTATTTTCTTGTCTCATCAGTAGAGAAAAACTGGGCTCTGTCTGCCATGAGTGTTACTGGAATCTGTGGTGTGCACGTGGCAGGCCTTCCAAAGACATAGAATTTGAGGTGATCTGGGCTTGCATTTTAAGTCCATATTTCTGAATGGTATGCAACTTATACACACAATTAGTGAATCATTAACTTGCTAAGATTGGGTCTTTCCATATTGCATGATTAGAGGCTTTGGAGCCTGGAGGTATGTGAGGAGAAACTCTCCAAGGCAGAGGTTAGCACCCTGTATACCAAATTCAACCCACAACCATTTTCCTAGACAGACTTTTATGTTACACATTTAACCTTATTCATTTATAAATGACTAATTGTGACAGAAAGTATGTGAGCCACAGAACCAAGCAAGAGTGTATGAATCGTGGTCGATTATGGGTAAAGTATGCTGATTTGGGGTCAAGGGCATGAATGAGGAGAAGAGTAGCAAATCACTTGGCTCAGGGCTAGTTCAGGGAGACACGATACACTGATCACAGAACAGGACTACAGAAATGTGTTTCATTCGCTCAGAATGGTGCACTGTACCAGAGAAGTGGGACTGCAAAGGGTCATGCCTGTCACAAGACATTCTAGACTTAAACCATAGAGGGATCAGAAACCAAGGATTGTTGAATAGGATGTGTTCCCCTGGCTGGCACTATGTTGACAACAACTATAGTTATTTTCTGGTAAGGTGTTCATCTTGCCTGGCACTTAGTGTTGCTGCTAATTGGTTTGCTACTTATGCAATCAGCAGATATTGCTTGAGAGCCTACTGTGTAGCAGGCATTAACTGGCTGTGTGTGCTGCCCTCATGAGGCTAAGTTTTCCGGGAGGAGGAAACTTTGATAGAAGCATTGGTAACAACACAGTGGTTGGTGGCTCTAAAAACATACAAAGAAGGTGACACACAGGATGCTGTGTTTGGTGTAGCTGAAGAAGAATGCTACAGAGTAAACCTTCACTGGGAAGATGGTATGTGAGCAGACACCAGGATATAGTTCTGTTCCGGGTTCTCAGGAGGAGTTCTTGGATTAGAAGAGAGATTAAGGTAGCTAACCACAAATCCAGAAGTAACCCCATCACTAAAGCGGAGCAGAGGTGAGAGAACATGATAAGAGGTCAATAGAAGAGAAAGCAGGAGGCGACTTAATGCCATTCCAGATAGGTTAGGGTTTTGTTCCTGCTAGAGCCGCACCACACAAGGGTGTCTGGCTACAGTGATATGGTCTGACTTGCACTGTGCTGCGAATTATAACTGAGGTGTTGAGGTCATCACAGTATCCTAGGGGTATGCTGATGGCAGCGGGGGTAAAAAAACACAAGCCAGATTATGGTTATATTTTAAAGGAGCCAGTATTATTTATTATTGAGTTAATGGAGGGTGTGAGAGGCAGACAGAAGTCAAGGACACACAATGATTTTAGCAAGAGAAAGGATACAGGATGGTTTTGGCAATGGGATAGAGCATCGCTGTCAACTAGGACAAGCAAAATTGTATGGAGAGCAAATTTGCAAAGGAATGTAAACTCAGACCTGTTGTGGGGGTTTGTTTGTATCAGACTGAAAGACTCAAATTGACTGTAAAATGTGAATTTCTAGAGTTCAGGGGGACGCTCGGCATAGACAGCACAGTGATTTGGAAATTATATTCAATATCATGAGGCTAAATGAGTTCCCCCAAGAGAAAAAAGTTTTGGGCTAGGATACCTCAGGTGTTTGGATGGGTCATTCAGCTCTCTGACACTACAACTAATATGGAGAGAATCAACATAGCTCAATGATAGTCCCTTTCTAGGGTGCATCTCAGTGATCTGAACAACCATCCTCTAGGCTCCACCTCTTAAAGATTCCTTTGCCTTCAAAAGCTCCACTCTGAGAATCAAGTCTTGAAAAATGGGTCTTTAGGGACATGTAAAATCTGAACTGTTCCAGAAGTTGAGGGACTGCAGAATGTTCTAGGAGTCTAATCAAGAAAATGCTTCCAGGGACAGTGACTATCTTCCCCTGTTGGATTTGTCCAGTTTGACTTGTTTCAACTTGATATTTATCCATCCTTTACAGAACGAGGAGAAACTTGTGCAAATGATGTTTAAGAAGTCTACTTTTAAGATGACCTATGTGGAAGAGATATCCACCAAAATTCTGTTAATTCCCTATGCTGGGAATGAGCTGAACATGATTATCATGCTTCCAGATGAGCACATTGACTTGAGAAAGGTAAGGAGCCTTCGTGGAGCTATGAGAGAAAAATTGAGTGGCATTTATGTTTCTGCTGGAGGAGCTCTCCCAGACTCCCATGACCATGTTTTTATCTTCCATTCTTTTTTGAGGCTGGGATGGAACCCAGAGCCTGGAGCCTACTTGACAAACACTCACCACTGAGCTGAATCCTAGCCCCTCCCAGCTACTGTATTAACTTAAAGCCACACATCCCTGGGCAGTGTAGAGCCTCCCTATTGTCTCAAGTGCCCTTGTGTGACAACATTGTCCTAAAGTCTTCAACTCTCTTCTAGGTGGAAAAGGAAATCACTTATGAGAAATTCATAGAGTGGATGAGGCTGGACAAGATGCAGGAACAAAAGGTGGAGGTTTTCCTCCCACGGTTTACACTGGAGGAGAATTATGACATGGAGAACTTCCTGTGCAAGCTGGGCATGACTGATGCCTTTGAGGACAGGGCAGACTTTTCTGGAATATCTTCCAAGCAAGGCTTGTCTCTGTCCAAGGTTGTGCATAAGTCCTCATTGGAGGTCAATGAGGAGGGCACAGAGGCTGTGGCTGCTACAGCTGCCGTTTTCATTCTGGGGTCACCATTGTACACTTCCCGCTTCTGTGCCGACCACCCCTTCCTCTTCTTCATTCAGCATGTTAAGACCAATGGGATTCTGTTCTGTGGCCGGTTCTCCTCTCCCTGAAGAAAAGGTGTTCCTGTCAGTCTTTTACCCTTTCTCCATGGTTTGCCTGCGATTTAATGACCTCATCAAGTACAATGACAATTTTGAAATAAAGGGTTTTATGGCACATCACCTTGAGAACTGTGTGCTTATCTCATGGGAGGGCTTTTTCTGGTCTTGCACTTCTGTGGGTTTGTGGTGTTGCGGGCTACAGAGCTCATCCCTGCTGGTGGGCCTCATGGCTTTCTTCAGTCAGCCATATACCCTGACACAAGAAAAGTGATGTCTTCATCTCTTCTTCACTAGCTGCGCTGAAATCTCATCTCACTTTAGTGAGAGAATACATGTAGCGCAGGTCTCTTGGGGAAGGGGCCGTGAGGGCAGCCTCAGACAGTGTCTGTAGGCAGCTCAGGTTCCAAACTGGGGCAAGGAGAGGCACAGTGTGCTGGGACTCAGCTCAGGGAGAAAAGCTCCCTTTTCCTCTGTTTCTGTTCTGGACATGGGGCATGTCGCAAATCTGTGCAGGCAGATGCACTCCTACTCACGTTACCCCTGCAACCAACCTCTCCCAAGCCCACGTTTTAGGATCTCTCAAACTGAGAGAGCTGCTCAGGTGATGAAACCCCATCTAAAGGAACTAGTCGTTTTGGCAGGAATGAAGACAGGAGTTGAGTGGACTTGCATTGGCTTTTTTAGTGGCTGAATTAGTCTTGGGACTAGACCATATCTCAATGTTCCTTGAGGCCTTCAGGACCAGGGTGATTCTCTTGCCTCAATAGGATTCCTTAACTTCTGTGTCCTTCACATGCTTACGGCAGCCCAGGGCAAAGGTGAGTATGGGTGTACTTCCTTGCCCTGGACGTGGAATGATTCATCTGTCAATTAATCAGGGACAGCGGAGGATGCAGCCAATTGACTAAAACAAGTGACTTTAGAAAGCCGGTCTCCGAGGCCTGGCTGCTATGGAAGGGCACATGGACTGGATTTCCTAATTACTACTTCTCTTGGGTCTGCTTGTTGGCATAATTTGTTTTGTTTTCTTGCTTCTTTAGCCTTCAGGGATGGAAGTATCCCTCATGACAGGGCATTGAGCTCCAGATGTGGTCCCAGGAACATTAACTATTGCCATCAGCATCCGTTCCTATGTGACACTTTGGAAACTTCTAGAGGTCTTACAGTGTGGTCTTTGACAACCTGCAGTCGCCCTTGCAAATGCAGCTCATGCCTTTTATGCCTCCAGATCCTACCACCCTATGACAGACCAGCAATGCCACCCAGGTGTGGTTCTCCCTCATCTTAAACCCCATCTCAGCTCTAGAGAAGAAGACTTTAATCTCCTGTCAGTCATTTCCCTTGTGGCTCTGCCAGGGGGAAATAAAACAAAAATCCCCACCCTTTAACAATTACAACCTGTCTGCTTGGGGACTGACTCAGAAACATGTGATGTCTTATCAGCGAGCATAAGTCCCGAATACACATGGGGCCTCACTCAAGTGACCAGGAGGACGAAGGCTACTGTAAATGCTTATCAGGATGATGAGCTGGACGCTTCCTGTCTACCCAGCTATGACATCACACAAATGGCCCATAAGATAAGACCAAGTAACTTCCCCCAGCGGATATGAAAATAACAAAAAAACAAAACAGAAAGACTTTCTGTCTCAGGGGCATGGTTTTCTCTGAGAATTTGCTTTCTTTTTTTTTTTTTTTTTTTTTTTTTTAATGTGGTTCCTGTAACGTACATTCTTTTAAAATGTTCATATCTAATCTGGTAATACTCTTACGTGAAAACCTAATTTTGTAAAGCATCGGATGGTCATGTAGAATCACAGATATGGACAGGCACCCTACTGAGGCCTTGTCTGAGTCTTGCCTGACAGACATCTCATTGTCAGGTTGTCTGACCGAGGAAGCTCAATAACATCAAAGGGGGTGTTGAGAGTGTTAATACCATCTAGTCCTGCTCCCCCGCCCCCTTCCCTCTTCCTGCCTGGGGACCAGGGGCTCTGTAGTGTTATTATTAGTGTTATTATTATTTATTTATTTATTTTTTTTGGTTTTTCGAGACAGAGTTTCTCTGTGGCTTTGGAGCCTGTCCTGGAACTAGCTCTTGTAGACCAGGTTGGTCTCGAACTCACAGAGATCCGCCTGCCTCTGCCTCCCGAGTGCTGGGATTAAAGGCGTGCGCCACCACAGCCCGGCTGTAGTGTTATTTCTTTAGGAGGATTGTTATCTAGGCTCTGGACCTCCTTTGCTTTGGTCACCTGCCTTTTTGTTTATTCTGAATTGGTTAACTAAGGATACTAATCTGATAATATACCTTTTTTTTGGTCTGTTTTCAACATATCTGGCTTAAGGCATCTAGTTTGTTTGTTTGCTTTGAAAACATTTTGGTCTAGACATTTGGTTTGGCCTAAGCATATTCGCTTGTTTGCTTTTGGATCTCTAAAAGCATTTGTTTGTTTGTTTTTTGTTTTTCTTTCATTTTCAGAACTTTGAAGAAATTTCAGTTTCAGTTTAGTTTGTCTTTGAACTATTTTGATTTATTGTCATTTTGCCGTTGTCTTCTGAAACTGCTCCTCAAAGGTCCAGTTCTGCATTTTTCTGTTGCTTCTCTTGTGATCCTAGGGATTTTTATGAGCACTTTATGGAAAGATACTGAAGATAAGAGGTACTTGTTCCTTCCCACCCAAAAGTGTGGATGTGATGGGGGAGGGAACACTCCATGACATGCAACAGCTTCATAGGGAAACCCAACTAATATATCCTGGTTTTGGGTCAGAAGGACCTGCATTGGCTAGCCCAGGATGACATATGAGTGATGGGTTTCAGGCTTGAGCCTCTTCAACTTTGTGTGAATGTGCTGCATAATCCTGGGACCCAGTGGGAGAAGAGAGTCTCAGGATAAAAGCTGAGAAAGTCAGTCCCAAAGGTAGCACATAAAACTGACTTGACACAAAGTTCATAGTCAGCAAAGGTGGGCCATTTAAAAAAAATAGAGATTTGCATGTTGTCTGTCTATCTATCTATCTATCTATCTATCTATCTATCTATCTATCTATCTATCTATCATCTATCTATCTATCATCTATCTATCATCTATCTATCTATCTATCTATCTATCTATCTATCTATCTATCTATCTATCTATCTATCTATGGAATAAAGGACAAGTGTGTGTTCCCTTCCCAATATTCCTGGTGAATTAAGCATTGTTGGTGAGTCTCCCTGTATGTATGGCTTTCACTGATCCATACTGTTAAACCTGAGTTCTGTGCCCTTTGCTTCTATTTATTTATTTTTTTCCTAACCAGAAACTCCCTAAAGATTTGAGAGCTACAGTCACCTGCTGTGGAATAACTCTCTTGTACACTGTAAAGATCTGTCACTCCAACTGGCAGGGAATATAGGGGGGCAAGCAAACTAAAGAAGATGGGAAGGTGAAGAGCAGAGTCAGGAGTCACCAGTCAGACACAGAGGGAGCAGAGATGAACTTGCCATGTTAATAAAGGTATGGTCATATGGCAGAGCATAATGAAGGAAAAGTTAAAATGTAAGAGCTAGTTAATAATAAACATGAGTTATTGGTCAAGCATTTATAAGTAATATTAAGTCTCAGAGTGGTTAATTGAGAATTGGCGGGTGGGAGAGAAACATCTGCTTATAGATACTAAACTTAGAAATTTTCTTGACCCATCTATACTCTGCTCCTATGTGGTAAGCATATGGTTTTTTTTGGGGGGGGGCATCTTTATAAAACCTGATTCATCCCATGTGAATGGTCTACTTGAGTATCAAACTTTTGAGACAATGGACCCTAACAATGTGAGAATTTCTTTAGGAAATCTATGATCTGCAGTACCACCCTAATTCATCATAAATCCTCTGAAGGGGTTAGATTCTACAAGGCTAGACACAGGCAATTTCATAAGTGAAATCTGTGGAAGTTTCATCTGTGTTCTGTCCCAAAGACACAGGCTAGCCAATTTGCTCTGCCAGTAAAGCTAATGATAGAAAACAGTTTTCTAAGTTTCTCACTGTAATGTGAAGAACATAGTTTTAGAGAGAAGTCATCCTTCATCCATCCACAAATATGTGTGCCCATAATATTGAGATGTAATCATGAGATTACATGTACACATTCATAAAAATGTATGGGAATGGGGAGATATCATAGCTGTTATTGTACAAGCAAATTACAGATAAAAGCAACAGTTTTCAGAATCAGTAGCCCTGTTGGCTTTGCCAGGCAGAGTTCCTCCCTCTGAGAATAATTTCTCAGGCGGGTTGACACCTGAATTATCAATTGCTATAAACTATAATTGTGTCATGGCCCACAACAGGTCATGATAAATGCTCCCAACACCACTGAATGACCAAAAACCACCTACCCCACCTCTTGAGAATGTAGGTGTCATGTTCTTAAAATCACTTCCTATTGTTTGAGGGCAACAACATTTTTAGGGGACCCTGAGGAAATTGAGATAATGGTTAAGTCCTGGGTGAGCTAGCTGTATTATTTGTTATCTAGCCCATGTGTGATGGGAAAGGGAAGAGACTCTCTGAAGTCCTGGCGGAAGCAGTCTGTGACGTTGAATCAACTTAGCTGACTGCTTTGAAGTTGCTGTGGATCCATCTTTTTTTCTGGAAACTGCAACAAAGAAATTCTGAGAGGATGGATCATCCAGGCTATTTGTCTTCATTGGTGTATGGTCATTGTTTTTAAAATACACAAACTTTTGAAGGTAACATATACATCTGTATTAACATAAGCATGGAATATGTGGCATGCACAAATCAGTTTAAGATGATTTTCTGTTCTGTATTTGAGAAGGTAAAAGGCATCTCTCAACTTTATAAGTCCATTCGGACTGCAAGAGCAAACTGTAATATAAATCTGCATCCATGCCATATGAAAGGATGGCATGTAATAATAAGTCACAAAGGCTCTGAAGCCAATAACACTTATCTTGTTTCTTCCAGTCTCAGCTGTTTCCATGTTGAGGGATCAGCATATATGTCACCTGTCTTGCAGGTTTTCAGTCAAGATTTTCAGGAGGTCTCCCCAGTCAAATCTGATCTTTATTAATTTTGAAGAAATCCATAGCTTTTTGTTTTCTGTGGAAACAAAGCATAACCTCTTGCCCAATGCACCACATTTTCTGCTCAAGTGCTCAGCTGCACTGCAGGGCCTCTTAAGGAGCTACACCTTGTATACCAGGAGCCCTGGGGCTGCCTGAGGGACTGCAGTTATTAGGAAGCCCTGTCTGGCTCCATGTTTGGAACTTTGTTCAGCTTTCTTAGACCCTATGCTGATATGCACGGCCCCCATGTTGGCCGCCAAATGTAGTAGGACTTTCTTTGGACTGCCAGTTCCCAAATAATGACACAAAGACTTTTTGTTAATTATGAATGATTGGCCTTAGCTTAGGCTTGTTCTCAATTAGTTCTCAGAACTTAAATTAACCCTTTTACATTAATCTACATTCTGTCACATGGCTCATTACCTCTCCTTCATACTGTATGCTCAACTCCCTCTGCATCTCCCTAGCAAATCTCTCCCTCCCTGATTCTTCCCCCGAGTTCCTCTCTCTCCCCAGAAATCCTGCCTATCTTTGCCTGCCTAGTTATTTGGTGTTCAGATCTTTATTAAAGCAATCAGAATAAAATAATGACACATTTTTACAGTGTGATCAAATATCCCACAACAAGTCTGTCCTTAAGATTGAAAGACAACTGACTCAAAGAACAAAGAATTTTACTTTTATCATTTTACCAGGTGAACCACCTAAAATGCTGTGTTTGGTTTTCATCCAAATGCTGTTTATATTCCTTCTGAATTTCAGTAAAACTTTGGCTAACCAGATAAACACTACCATACCAACAGGAGGAATCCTTTACAAAAAATTAACCATTTTAGTACACTCCTGCTAAATAACAAATATTTAAACCAATATTTAAACACAGAACTTTAATTGTTTCTGTCATCTTTGGTTCTCTAGATTGCTGACCAACAAGACTGATGGCATTAGATGTCAAAATTGGCTAAAGGTTTCAGCTCCTTAACCCAAGACACTTCCATTAGTGCTTTTAAGATCTACCGCATCTCAAAAACATCCATTAGCTTCTAAAGAAAAAAAGTACTAAATATTTCATAAAAATTAAGTAAAACTGTGCCGGGCGGCAGTGGCGCACGCCTTTAATCCCAGCACTCGGGAGGCAGAGGCAGGCGGATCTCTGTGAGTTCGAGACCAGCCTGGTCTACAAGAGCTAGTTCCAGGACAGGCTCCAAAGCTACAGAGAAACCCTGTCTTGAAAAACCAAAAAAAAAAAAAAAAAAAAAAAAAAGTAAAACTGTATCTCTCTATATCTCTATTAAAAAGAGACATCTACTACTGTAAGGGACTTGAAAATATGGAAACAATTTAGAAGTGGTTATAGGTTCTTTCCACAGTGAGCTTCTGAGAAAGGAGAAACTAGAGAAATAAAAGCTTAGAACCAGATGATTATTTCACATACTGGAAAAAGACATTATATCAAAGACTTCTTTTAGTTGGAGAGAAAATACTTTATGAGATGCCCCTGACTAACTCCTACGCTATCAGACTTTAGAAAATAAACTCGTAGTTTTATATATTTAAAGATTATTCATTCTATATTTTGAGATTATAATATAATCATATCATTTTCTTTTTCTGTTTCTTCCTCCAAACCTTTCAATCTACCCCTCCCTGCCCTATTCCAGATTCAGAACCTCCTTTTTCTTAATTGTTGTGTGTGTGTATGTGTGTGTGTATGTGAGTGTGTTCTAAATATATACATACCATTTGCTCAGTCTGTATAATGTTACCTGTGTGTATATGTTTTCAGTGCTGACCATTTAGTATTGGATAACCAATGTTGTGTTTTTCTCTGGGGAAGACTAAGGATTTCTTGATTGTCTATAATCTTCGTTGTATGTGTAGGGTTAAGACCTCATAGACTTTTCCCTGTTTAGATTCATATTTTTCATATTTTTAATTGAATTTTTTTTTTGCATGTGTGGTCTTTCAAGACATGGTTTCTCTGTGTAACAGCTCTGGCTGTTCTAAAATTTGCTTTGTAGACCAGGCTGGCCTCAAACTCACAGAGATCTACCTGCCTTTGCCTCACAAGTGCTGGAATTAAAGGACTGCACCACTACTGCCCAGCTTTTAATTGAATTTTTATTACATTTATTTATGCACTCTGTGGTGTGTGTGTGTGTGTGTGTGTGTGTGTGTGTGCGCGCGCGTGCACACACTCATGTCATTCGTGCTTGTGTGAAAGTCAGAAGTCTACTTTCAGGAGACAGTCATCTCTTTCTACTGTGTGGGTTATAGGGCTCAAATTCAGGTTATCAAACTTGGTGGCAAATACCTTTATCAACTGAGCAATCTCAGCAGCCCTAGATTCATATTTCTCACCTTTGTACCAACTTTTCTGAGGACATCATCTAGGTTGTGTGACACTTATCTCCAACTGCAATGATATTAAGTACCCACAGTAGTTATGCAGAACACACCTTGTTTAAATTGCTTTCCTGTTTCTGTGATGGAATATCCTAAGAAAAAGCAAGTTAGTGAGAGAGGGTGAGGGAAAGAGAGAGAGAGAGACAGAGAGACAGAGAGACAGAGAGAGAGAGACAGAGAAAGAGAGAGAGAACCGGAAGTGGGGGCACTGTTCTTTCATGTTTCTGTCTAATTCAAGAAACTAAATTAAAGTATAGAATAGACCTCTTGGCTGAACAAACTCCTGGTTGCCTTTCCCATTCTCTTAGTTTCTGTTATACATTTCTGTTATTTTCAAATCTGCTTTGTATCTTTGTTTGACCTCCCCCTTTATTGAGCCTTCTGGTAATGATTGCTATTTTTCTTGACTATAGGACTTTCTAGATGGTGTTGCAGGATATTTGATTGCACTGTGAAATCTAGAGACTGTGTTAATAAAATCATCCTTGTATCAGGAAGTAGAGCCAGTGACTAGAACAGGAGGTATGCATAGAGAGAAAGGAGGAGCCAGGAATATGGATAGAGAGATGCACAGGAAGGAATAGGGAGGGACATAGTAATTCCCATTCTCTCTTTTTTTTTTGTTTGTTTGTTTGGGACAAGTAGGAAGATGGTCTCTTACTGAGTCTCTGGCCAAAAGGAAGATCAGCTGGTTACATTTTGGTTTATCTTATCTAGCTGATCTAGCAGGTTTTTACCCCCAACATCTGTCTCCTGAATCTTTATTTGTAAATAGAACAATGTAGTTAAAAGCAGTAAGATTGTGCTGGTTCAGGGACATTAGCCATCACTTTAAACTTTAATATCTGCTTTCAGGTGCTACGGATCTTTTTACCTAGTATCCTTACCTGATCTCTAGGCTTCTGAGACAGTTAATTTATACTTCTAAAGTGTTCTTGAGCTTTTAACCCTTAAAGTACCTTAACCTATAACAAACAAAGGTTTGTTATAACCTATAACCTTCCAAAGGTTCTTTGGCCTTGCCTCTACTGAGTTTTGAAGGAGCTCCTAAAGACAGTTTTACCCTTTCCAATAACTCAACTTGGCTGATTTATTGGGGGAAATGTGGATGCTGTTCTGGAATGATAGTTTTGTAAGTTATTTAACCTCATAACAAGGTTGCTTTTGCTTCGGTGCAGCCTGGAGTTGGATGCAGGCCACTGCTGTCTCTGAATAGGATTAGTGTAGTAAAAGGAGCAGCAGCGGGCTGTGTTCCAGGCGCCGGCCACCCGACTAGTTTTACACCCGAAATAATTACATGGAAACTGTATTCATTTAAACACTGCCTGGCCCATTATCTCCAGCCTCTTACTGGCTAACTCTCACATCTTGATTAACCCATATCTAGTAATCTGTGTATCACCACGGGGTTGTGGCTTACCCGGAAGATTCTAACCTAACGTCCATCTTGGGCTGGAGCTTCTGCATGACTCTGCTTTCTTTCTCCCAGAATTCTGTTTGGTCTACTTCACCTATCTAAGCTGCTGTCCTATCAAAAGGCCACACAGTTTCTTTGACCAATGAAAGCAACATATAGACAGAAGGCCCTCCTACTCCAGGTTAGAAACTATTAACCATAATGAACTCTGCCTTCAGTCTGTCTTAGGGTGGTCTGATACAACCATGGAGATTTCACTTTTGAAAAAACAGGCTTAGAACCTGAGAAGTTTGACCCCATAGTGACCCTTGCCTCTCTTTCTAGTCTCAAGAAGAGAAAATAGACTATAATACTTATTCCTCAGCAAAATAATGAGATATCTCCATAATCATCAAGATCTGAGTCCTACACAGATGTTCCACCAAATACGACACAAAAGACACACTGCCTCACTCACCACGGAAAAGGTCCCCATCCATAAAGGAGCCCGGTGGAATGCTTTTGTATCATTTCAGCCCAGGAGCACATCTTAAAATGCTAAGCAGTGCGGCTAGGACTAAGACTGCTTTGCCTTTTGACTCTACTCAGTCCAACATGGTGGAGGTCCATTCAGTGGCAGCTCTGTGAGCCATGCTCACAGCCCCATTTCCAGGCACACAGTGGGCCTATGTTGCCATTAAGTAAGTTAAAGCACTCTGCTCAAAAACCCCACCCCTTGGTCTCCTGAAAAAGCCAGAGCTGTTCATGCATCAAACATGAACCAGGAAGCCTTTTTAAAGGAGCCACTCAATTTTTGTTGCTACCACTGAGTCAGGAAGCCTTCTCTTAGAGGGGCCCCACTTCTGCTCACTGCTAGCAAAGTCTTTCCAGAAAAAAATGTGGTTACCAAGAAGCTACACTAAACTCTGTTTCAAGCTCTCTCAGGTTTTAGGTGGATATAGTCAGCCCACATTGATGCATCATTCTGTAAGCAGAGGCTGCTTGTTTGTTTCTCAGCTGCCGAGACCCAAAATAATCAGACAGAAACTATATTAGTTATAATACTGTTTGGCCAATAGCTTATGTATATTTTTATCAAGCTTTTACATCTTAAATTAACCCATTTCTATTATTCTGTATATTACCATGAGGCTTGTGATTTACTGGCAAAGTTCTGGGGCATGTCTGTCTCCTTCATCAGCTACATGGCATCTCTCTGACTCTGCCTACTCTATATATATCTCTTGCAGCCTGATTATATTCTTCCTTCCTATTGGCCCAAAGAATCTTCTTTATTAACCAATGGTAATAAAACATATTCACATCATAAAGAGTGGAATCACACATAACCTCATGGCTAAGGGTACTCTTAAAATTCCAGAAGAACAGGATTCTCTAAATTTAACTTACGTTTTACACGTGAGAGAATAATTCAAAAGAAATAATGGTAACTCTGGTCATGAAAAGCATTTAGTTCAGAAACCTCTAGTACAGTAGCATAGATGGACAATGTGGCTCTCAGCTTGGGAAATCTCTCTTCCTGTCTTCCAGGTGGTAACTTACTGTGTAGGGTTGGGAAGATCAAACGCCCTCTGAACTGTTCAATTAGAGACAGCCTAAAATAGTAAAAAGTAATTGTCAAGACATAAGTAATCACTGCTAGTGGGCTGGGCTATAGCTCTGTCTACTGGCCTATCATATACAGGGTCCAGGATAAGACTGGTTACCAACATGGAAAAAAGAGTGTAAAAATTACAAGGAGGAAAGAAAGAAAAGGAAAAAGCACATTCACTGTTGTACTCTTGAGAAAACAACCATTTTTCAATTTTTGCTTATTGTTGACTACCATTATTGAGAAGATGAATATCCTGGCTAGTTTTTATGACAATAACACAATCTGGAGTTGTCTGAAAGCAAGAAACCTTAGTTGAGAAAATTGCCTCTATAAGATTCAACTGTGGGGCATTTTCTTAATTGGTGATTGATGCCCCTTTTTTCTTTTCAAAACAAAAACGCTGAATCTAATCTCTTGTTTAGCTTTTTTCCTGATCATTATCCATAACAACCTGTAACCAACACTTTAAATAAAGGCAAACATCCACAATCCATATTTGGGGGTGAATGTGAGAGAAGTTTTCTAGGCTACTTCTTGCTGATTGGTGGCACTGGTAATCTTTGAGGGACCCTGAGAAAATTTAGGATTAAGGTCAAGTCCTGACCATTCTGTGAGCCTGAATTATCTCTGCCATTAGTCTTGAAGCTGTTCTGGATGTAGAACTCAGAAGAAACTGCAACAGAGGTTCTCTGAAACATAGGATTGTCTGGACCAACCGTTCCCGTTGAACATTTTTCAGTGGTCTTCCTTGATCCAACCTTATTTTTCTTAATGAATCCACAGCCTCTCATTTCCTGTGGAAACAAAATCAGATTCTCTTTTCCAAAGTAATATATCTTTTGACTTAAATTTTTAAGTTAAGGCATTTTCAAAATCTATAGGTTGGATTAATCCAGCAACATTTATAATCAAATTTCTTTCAGCAGCTGTTGCTCATTTCTTTGCAGTCAAACAATTCAAAGACAACACAATCCAGATTCTCTGTGTATTGTGTATTTTTCTTTCTTTCTTTTTTAAAACTCTATTTCCTTTATTTTTATTTTTTTAGTTTTTTGAGACAGGGTTTCTCTGTGTATTTTTGGCTGTCCTGGAACTCACTCTGTAGACCAGTCTGGCCTTGAACTCACAAAGTTCTGCCTCCCAAGTTCTGGTCTTAAAGGGGCGTGCTACCACACCTTGCTACTCTATTTCTTTTTTTTAAAGGACTTTATCTATTCTTTTTCTTTTCTCTCCCAAGACTATGTATATTTTAAGACACACTGTAAACCATTTAGAACTCCAGATGGAGTTTACTTTCTTTGTGGCAAAAGTAAACTACTGAGCAAGAAAATGCCCTTATCTGAAATGCTGACAGTATGCTGTCCTAATTGGACAAGCAGGACACAAAAGAAAGTGGCTCTCAAACATTATCAAGACAAGGAGGGGTAGCCCTTCAGAATATCCTGCTTCACAGAAAAGTCTATCAGATATTCTAGGCCTGTAGGCCAAAGATAGGTGCCCCAATGTTGCAGTGGAACTTTGAGTGACTATCCAGGCAGTCAGCTGTTCCTGTCATTTCTCATATTTTTTTGGAAGTCACTTGCTTGCACTTCCTGCTTACTCAGTTAATATTATTTCCTTCTTGGATCTTTGAGGAAGAATAGATATAGTTACAGTTTTCCTTGTTTACTTGACACAGAAAGGAAGTTATGATAGAAAGTAAATTACGTATAAGATTTTGGACTCACCAAGATAGGATAGATATGAAATATTTTCTCTGAATTTGTCAAATGCAAATGGACTGGGCATTGTTAATGTATTTATTGCCTGTATATATTGTATATAGTCATTGTATTTATTGTATATAGTTTTTCATATGTTAATTATATCCTTTTTTATTTTAGCAAAAAAGGGAAATATGGTGGTATTTCATTTGCATTTAATAAATAAATCTTGCCTGAAGATCAAAGAGTGAAACAGCCCCATTGGTCAGCCTTACAGACCAGGCAGTGGTGACACACACCTTTACACATTAACTTGCCATAGAAACCAGGTGGTGGTGCATGCCTTTAATCTTAGCCCTAGAGAGGAATATAAAATGGGAGGAGACAGCTCTCACACACAGTTTCATTCTGATATTCCTGGAGGCAGGGTTGCCATTTCAGACTGAGGTGGAGGTAAGAGCCAGTGGCTGGCTGTTTTGATTTTCTGACCTTCAGGTTGAATCCTAGTATCTGTCTCTGGGTTTTTACTAATCGTGCTACATTTCTCCCCAAGTCACTTTGGTCATGGTGTTTTACCACAACAATAATAACTCAAACTAAGACAGTGAATGACATGTTATACCCTGTTGTGTTCTGAAAACACAATCCTTCCAATCTCCTTTGACTTTAATTATCTATCTCACTCTTGTTCTTCATGGCTAAGTTTTTGGGCCTTTGATACCACTGCATCTCTTCCCATGACTGACTCCCACTTGGTTTGCTATTTAGCCCACCCACTATCACTGGATGGCTCATGCCATGGAAAAGTGAATGGCCTTCTTCAGTTCTTTCTTCTTGCTTTTTTTGGAAGGCGCTGAGAAGAGAACCCAGGTTTCATACAGTATGCACACCCTACCACTCAGCTTTAAGGCCAGCATATCCTTGCATCCTAATGTTCTTCTTACTCTCCACTGTCAATGGCCAGTCGACTGGTTCAGCCTTTCCTACTCAGTAGCTTCCTTTTTAAGTCTCTTTACCATGTACTATTTTCCTGGTTGCCCTTTGAAATGTGGTTTGCATTCCTTTGACTTCTGTCCTTAGGAAAATGCCACCCAGATCTGAACCAATCTGTTCCTATGGATCACAGAAATAAAAGGTGGCGGGGTGGGAGGCTTGGATGATGACAAACTATTCAGGCAATGATGACATTTTCAGTTTCATATTCCTAACATTTCCAGTTTTATATTCGAAGATGATCTTGACTGTGGGGGACTTTATGTCTCTATGGGAAACACCTGAAAGAAACGGTTTCAAGAAGAAAGATTTATTTTGGTTCTTGGTTTCCAGAGGGTCTAGGTAACTGTTTTGGCTTATGGCAGGCAGAATCCCCATGGAGAAGGGCCTGACAGAGGAAGACTATTCATCTCATCTTAGCCAAAGAGCCAGATGTGTAACAGGGTCTAGAACTTAGCACAACTGACTCCATGATGGAAGTGCCATTCAGGATGTAAAAATCAGCACGTAGATAGCACTACCTGACAGAACTAAAGGAAAGGTCTGATCCATCAAAGTCCATAGTTCTGAGAAAGTCTCAAAATGTACTGATCTTGCCTTTTAGGTTCTGTAGGTCTACTTCTGGCTAAATATTCTTGTTAACTGAAATATGTCAATCCAGAATATGGTTTCTGAGCTTAAAAACTCATCCTGAAAAAGACTCTGTCCTACACTGGTATCCTGATCACCCAGTGTAGCCGCCAGGATATGGTTTCTGTGCTTAAAATCTCATCCTGAAAAAGACTATGTGCTACACTGGGTGCACCCACTGCAGTCACCAGCCAGCCAATAAAGACTTGCTATTGGCTTAAACCCTTGTCTGGGGTACCATCCCTGGTGAATACCACACAGCAATGTATCTGCCAATCAAGGCCCTCTTTGTATTTTCCACAGCATCCTAAAAATGCCATCAGAGTGTGAATCTGTTGATTAGGTGAAAGCCTGGACAATCCACTCTCATCCCCCACCAGGGGGAGACCGTGAGCCGCAGTGGGGACATTTCATACTCAAACCACAACACAGATACAGCATAGTGTATGTTCCATCTCCTATACAGTTCCTTATAAATCCCCCTATGATTCCTTTTGCAGTTGTGACAATTTTTTTAAAAAAAGCATAGTAGGTTTTTCTCTGGTTCCACTTGCTCTCCTGTGTGTGTAGTGCAAATGGATGAACCTTGGTTCTTATGTATGGTAGATAAGCACTTACACTGAGCTATACTCTCAGCCCTTTAGACCTGATTACATTACTGGTGTAGATCCAAACTCTTTAGGGTAAGATTTCTTTTATTTCCCAGACAGACACTGCTCAACTTTGCAAATCTTGTGACAGGATATAATGAAGAACTGAGTTAAATGCAAAAGCAGAGCAAAGAGGAGCACTCAGGCTAAGCCTTTATTTGTTCAGTATTGGAAGGAAATTATGACAAGGCAGAAACATGGGAGGAGAAAGGTGCTCACCTTGTTTAAACAGGTAAGTTCTTTCTAGTGAATCACCCACGGAGTGGGGAGTAGCAGGGGCCCCTGGCTTGTCCTCATTAGCAGAAGGGGGGTTGGATTTAAGGCCCATCCTAATGTCATTCAAAAGGAAATGTAGAGATTATTAGAGTCCCCTCTGCTGAGGCATCTAGGCTGGTAAGAAACAAAAAGCACCCAGTTACTAGTTCCTACTTATTGTTCCAGAAGTTTCTCTGGGATTGGAAACATTG
Source organism: Arvicola amphibius (assembly GCF_903992535.2). Taxonomy (NCBI): domain Eukaryota; kingdom Metazoa; phylum Chordata; class Mammalia; order Rodentia; family Cricetidae; genus Arvicola; species Arvicola amphibius. The sequence goes on along the minus strand of NC_052052.2, from coordinate 132,298,373 downwards.
AGATCTGAGCTTTTCAAACACTTTTCTTCTGGGCGAGGTGACGACCACTTCTACCTCTCACATTGAAGCCATCCAACTGAATTAAAAAGAAACTTGACTCAGGGGTGAATCTGTAGATCAGGTTGACATAGAATGTAACCCATTGAGAAAATGCTACATCATCTTTGGGAAAAGCGATTCAGCTGTGGGGACAATGGCCTTTCCATGGTGCTACAGCCCTAAGCTGCAGAACCATTACCAAAAATGATGTTAAACAGCAATGTACAAACATGCTGTAAATGTTTGAACAGAATTTGTCTTTTCTTCAAACTGTCTCTTTCACATTCAAAACTGTCTTTTTCATCACCAAAACAAACAAACAAAAATGTTGAAACCACTTAATAAACTTACAAACTTGAAAAATTAGACACTTCAGTTAGGCAATAATATTCATATTATGAAAGCAATATATTCAAAAATTTAAAGACATTACAAGTTCTGTAAAATATCTCTCATCAGAAGATGGAAGCTTTCAAACTCCACGATCTTCTTGCCAGGTAGGACTACAGCATCATTGGCTAGTTTGAGGTTGAATCTATTTCAAGGCATGTCTTGTTGGTACAGTAATGTTGGGATGGTAAAACGTTCAGGCTGATCTTGTACACTGAATATTAAACCTACAGTGTTTTGGGTGGTAGAAGGGACATTCCATTTTCTTACAAGCTGGGAAGTAACAGCAGAGCTGACCATTAGAGGATGCTGCTGGTGATAGGACTGGTTTTGAAGACAGTACTGGAATTCTTCTGCTGATGTGAGCAAAGGGACCATCATATTTACAGTTTGGATGCACAAGCAAAGACTTTTCAGCAAATTTACAATTGGGAAAGGCTTTGCAAGGTGAAATGGGATAATGGTATACACACTCATCCCCATTTTTACAAGCAGGCCAGTACTTGCAATGTTCCAGAAGCTTTTCTGGTTTTTGTGCCACACTGAGGTCAGTCATCCTCAGCTGGGCTCATCTCCATTGTCTATACCACTACTGGGTCAACCTGCAGTCGGGATAATAACTGCCTCTGCTGAGTGCCTTGAATTTTTCTATACCATCTCCCTTTGCTTCCTCCTCTTTAACAGGGGGACTTATTCTGGGGACACTGCTTTGCCCCTGGACCATTTCCGCTAGCCATTCTTGAGAAGTTCGAGTTCTGGGAACAACTGGAAGTGTCTGTTTCTGTGGATCTGCAGAATAGTTAGTTGTTTTTGTTACAGACTCTTGAGCTTCAGAGATAGCCTTCAAAATTATATTCTTGTTGGCTTGTTTAGAAGGTGGAAGAGAAGGTCTCCTCTCAGGCTTTGCCGGCACTGACACGCTGCTGGACAAACTTCCTAGCCAGGAGCCATAATCCTCATCTTCTTTCTTCTCTTCTCCATCACGACTGAATCCTTTTACTTTTACAACGGAACTTACCACAGACAACTTTCTCTTCCGAAAGTTTTCATCCTCAATACTCATTTTATCCAAGTTGTTTCTGAAAAAGGGACTGTAAATGTCGTCTATGCTGCTAAACACTTCTGGTTCACACAAACATCCTGCTTAGTATACCTGGCTGCTCTGTACATCCAGCTGCTTGGCAGCGTGAGTACTGTTTTGCAGCCTGTTTATATGAGTGCTAGGGTCTGCATTTCTACTTGCAGGTGGTCGATAAATTTCAATAGAATGACAAGAAGAACCATATGTAAGTATTACTGTAGTTTTTTTCTGAGATAAGGGATTCTCCTGTACAAAATTGCGGTCTTCATCAATGAGATCATCTGGTTCTGGCTTGATAGCAATCACATCTTCAGAGGGTGATGGCTCCCTCAGAGGTTAAAAATATGGAATGCTTCACGAATTTGCATGTCTTCCTTGTGAAGAGGCCATGCTAATCTTCTCTGTATCGTTCAAATTTTAGTATATGTGCTGCCAAAGTGAGCACAATACGGGAGAATTCTAAGGGCTGGATGATTTGTCAATATGGTGCGCATCTAGTTGCCCCTGTATCATCTCATGCTTTGTTTCTCTTGACATAGGTTTCAATTCCTAGGAATTGAACATCTGCCTCTTGAAAAGGCCAATTTGGATGCCAAGATTCTGAAGTGATGATACTCACATCTGCACCCATGTCTATCAAACCCACAATTACAATGCCATTTATATGCACTCTTAGCTTTGATCTTTAAATATTTATAAAAGTCTGCCAAAATATATGTTTCCTATTTCCTATTGGAATTTTTGATTCATCCTCTGTGTTTATTCCATCATCCAGAGCAGTATGGTATTTTACAGAAGGCTAGAGGTGCAGGGACTCGAGTTCCCAGCCTGTGGTACACATGGGCATGAGCCTGCTCACAAAGTGTTCAGAGTGCTTGGTCCATGTATCCTGGCAGCATGGATGAGGCCCACAGCAGCAGGCCTTTGGTGTGGCTTTAGTTTGGGCTTTGCCATGTACATAGGCTTCCTACATGGGGAACTGATGCTCACATGGTCCTTTAAATGTGGCCTGACTTACCATTTTTATTTTTAAGGCTCTGGTTTTCCTAACATAGGGCTGTAGGTGGAGTTTCTCTGTGTCCCAGCAAGTGGTCCCAAATACCCACTCAGAGACTTATTATTATTATTATTATTATTATTATTATTATTATTATAAATGCTTGGCTGATAGTTTAGGCTTGTTACTAGCTAACTCTTACATTTTAAATTAACCTATGTTTTTTTAATCTACTCTTTTCCATATACAGTACCTTCTTTTAATATGGCACATTCATCTGCATCTACTAGAGACTCCTGAGACCCTGCCATTTTTCCTCCCAGCATTTTGTCTGCCCCCTAAATACTGCCTAGCTAAGAGCCAATCAGCTTTTTATTAGCAATGAGGCCTAATAAACACACTTTTGCATTGTTCAGAGGCTTATTCTACAGCATGAATTCTTTCACCACATTGTTCATCTTGTTTATGTGACTGTATGAGAGAATCTATTGTTTTAAATTGCTTTCAAGTTATACAGGAGATAGCTTTCATCACACCAAAGAATTCAGATGTGGAAACAAAACTCAGAACCCCTATAGAAGACCTTTTTTCAAGGGAGCCATTAGTCCTAGGGTCTTAACATAGTAACCATTGACCTTGCTCCTTAGGGCAAGGTTTTGTTATTTATCATGTGGCCGTTTCTTATTTTTGAGGTCATTTGCCAATTGATGAGCCTGGGAATAAGAAGCAGTTTTATTGCCTACCTAACAAAACCTGGGCTGGGAATAGTTTCTTTAATTTCTGTTTTGAATGGGAATACTTCATTTCTTCTATTCATTTTTGAGATAGCACCTCATGCAGCACAAACTAGCTTCAGATTTTACAAAACTGAGAATAACCTTAAACTGATCCTCCTATGATGGAGGATTCCCATTGGCTAATAAAGAAACTGCCTGGCCCATTTGATTGGCCAGCCCTTAGGTGGGCGGAGTAGACAGAACAGGAAGAAGGAAGTGAGGTAGATGGCTCAGTCAGATGCTACGCCTCTCCTAAGTTAGGCAGACTGCTGTGCCTCTCCTCAGGGAGAGAAGCCAGACGCGCTGAAGCTCCAGCCCAAGATGGACGTACGCTAGAATCTACCTGGTAAGGCACCACTTTGTGGTGCTACACAGATTATTAGATATGGGTTAGTCAAGATGTGAATAAGAGGCTGGAACTAATGAGCCAGGCAGTGTTTAAAAGAATACAATTTGTGTGATGTTATTTCGCATGTAAAGCTAAACATGGCAGGAGCAGGGTGGCGGGAATCCAGCCCACAGCTCCTCACTACAGAATGGCGCCAATGTGGATAACTGAATCTACAGAAAACCTGAGAAAGCTTGGGAAAGAATAGAGTAAAGCATGTTTTCTTGATAGCAGCAATTTCTCGGATCTGAGCAAGCGTTCTCATCTAAGAGAGGCTTCCTGACTCAGCTTTAGCTGCAAAACATTGCAGCTCTTTTAAGAGGTTCTGCTACTAAACACTTAAATGGCGTTGATAAAAGCTGACTGCATGCTTGTTTGTTTTCAGCCATAGCAGGAAAAAAGTTGTGCTGTTTTAAAATGCTGGCGTTCTGGTCTGTACTGCCAGGGCAAACTCTGACTCTTTCAAGCAGGCGCTCTTGACTGTTGTTTAACACTGTTGCAGCTTGCTTGCTGGCAGGGACCTTGAAATGCCACAGAGTTGTGGTAATAAAAATGGCTCTAGCAAGTACCTCTGCCATGAGGCTGGAAAGCTAAGGAATGGGATGGATCTAGCTGGCAAAGCCACGGCTTGAATCCTACCCATATTGCTCAGTAATTTAAAGGCTCATGTGGTCAGAAAAAGAGAGAGATACAGTAAAGAAAGATTCAAAGTCGGAAGAAAATGTCAAAATGGTTTACAATGTGTTGAAAATATATGCAGGCTAAAGGTTAAAGTTTTTATGGTAGAAAAGGAAGAAAGAAAGGAGTTGGGTGTGGTAGTATACACCTTTAATCCCAACACTAGGGAGGCAGAAGTAGATTGACCTCTGTGACTTCAAGGTGTGGCATGACACACCTTTAATCCCAATGCCTGGCAGGCAGAGACAGACAGATCTCTGTGAGTTCAAGGTGTGGTAGCATACACCTTTAATCCCAGCACTTGGGAAGTAGAGGCAAGTGGATTTCTGAGAGTTCAAGGACAGCCTGGTCTACAGAGTTATTCCAGGACAAAGATATACAGAGAACCTGTCTCAAAAAGTAAAAGTAAAAATAAACGAAATAGAGGTTAAAACAAAGCTGCACAAAGATGGAAAATACACTGAGAATCTTGATACTGTATGCTATTATGCTCTCTTTGAATTGTTTGAATGCTGAGGAAGGAGCAACAGCTGCTAAAAGATATTTGTTTATAAATGCTGCTGAACTAATCCAACATAGATATTTTGAAAATACCTTGACTTCAGAATTTGGATCTAAGGATATGATACTTTGGAAAAGAGATTCTTCTTTTGTTTTTACAGAAAATGAGACCATATGGATTGCTTCTTTCCCAATATGGTATGATAGACCACGCCCTCCTGAAAGGTTGCTATGAATACCCTCAAAAAATTACTTCACCCAACCGATGACTGAGATGAACCTGGCACACAGGTTACACCATGAAAGATCTGATTAACAGCGTCCCCATTCAGCAGGAAGCAGTTTGGAGAGAGATAACTGCGCCCATATTCCCAAATATTGTTTATAAATGTTCTTTTACATTTAAAGGGGGATATGATATAGATATGAATAATTTGCATTGATATGGATTTTGCTTTAGTGATTTAAATTTAAGGTCAATTTTGTTATATGTATATGTATTTCTGATACTGATTAATGTATTGTGATTGTGTAGTTCATTTAAAAATGTAATGTATATAGGTTGTTAATGGATAGTTATCAATAATAGTAAAACTTGTAGTTATGTTAGTTAGATTTTCTAGCTATATAGAGATATATTTAAGTTACATAGGCATTCTTCATATCTTTCAAAGACGACAGAATATCGCATTTTAGATGTTTTAAAACTTAAGGCTTTTCATAACAATGAGACACATCTGCTCCTGGCAGTACCAATCTACTTCAAAAGGAAGATTGGCATCGAAGAGGCTCCTTATGGAGTTTGATAGCCATTTGGACAAGAAACTGCTCTTGCCTGGACTGTCGCATAAACGAGACACAGAGAACCTGCAGAGAGAGGACTGCTGAACTTGCCTAAATGTGAGATGATTCTTTGGGGTTCCTGACACATGAAAGAGTCTGAGAAACATTCTACAGGACATAACAGATACTGACTGAACTGCCTTTGAAAATTTCCTGCTTCATGGAAATGTCTCCTGGAAACTATGGACCTGAAGGCTGAAGATGGATGCCCCAACGGTACAAAAGAACTTTGGGTGACTGTCCAGGTAGCAAGATGTCCCTGTGATTTCTAGAGTTTTGGAAGTAGCTTACTTCTTGTTCACCTAGGTAATATTATATCCTTCTGGAGTCTTTGATGGAGTTGAAGAATAAATAGATAGTTATCGTTTTTCTTAGTTATGATAAAAGATAAAGTAGATATAAATATTGTAACTGTAATTCTTACTTGATAACTGTTTTGTTATATGTAATTTTACTATGTTAAAGTGAAAGCTTTTCTTTTTTTTTAAACAGAAAAAGGGGAAATGATGGAGGATTCCCATTGGCTAATAAAGAAACTGCCTGGCCCATTTGATTGGCCAGCCCTTAGGTGGGCGGAGTAGACAGAACAGGAAGAAGGAAGTGAGGTAGATGGCTCAGTCAGATGCTACGCCTCTCCTAAGTTAGGCAGACTGCTGTGCCTCTCCTCAGGGAGAGAAGCCAGACGCGCTGAAGCTCCAGCCCAAGATGGACGTACGCTAGAATCTACCTGGTAAGGCACCACTTTGTGGTGCTACACAGATTATTAGATATGGGTTAGTCAAGATGTGAATAAGAGGCTGGAACTAATGAGCCAGGCAGTGTTTAAAAGAATACAATTTGTGTGATGTTATTTCGCATGTAAAGCTAAACATGGCAGGAGCAGGGTGGCGGGAATCCAGCCCACAGCTCCTCACTACACTCCTACTTCTACTTTCTGAGTGAGACATTAAAGCATGCATCAATGCACCCGGGAACAAGTCTTATTTCTGCCTAGGTAGCCTCATTCTTCAGAAACCCTTAGTCCAGTTTAGAAGACAACAAAAAGTGTCCTATTATTTTTATTCTGTAACATTTGATCTCTCCACAAATCATGATCTAACATGTCTAACATTTTGTAGAGTCTTCAAGTCTTTAGCTGTATAAGAAAAAAAACTTAATGTAGAAGGCTTCCTATTTAGTGTGTGTGTGTATTTAAAAATGTTGAAGGTATTACTCAAATTAGTTTTATTGAAGAAAGACATCTAGGTTTCTATACAATTATACTGTGTATGAAAATTGACCTTGAAGAGCAAGCTAGCTTTTGTGCCTCAGCATCTTGCCAAGCTCACATAAAAGGAGCCAGCCCAACATTCTAACTCCTGTTCCATCTTTAGTGTACAGCATGCTATCCAATCTACCTTGGTAAATGGACACATGGGTCCATTTCTTTGTTAATACAAATGTGGCTATAGACAACATTTATGTCACTGTTCCTCTTAGAACTTGTGTGATGACATCACTCAGATATGTCCTGGACACATGCCAACTGAGTATATTTCTAGGGTACATCTTTGTTTAACTTTATTACTTTCATGATCCCATAGCCCCCTACTACTCTGTTTCCTAGCTTACCCTGGTAAGATTAACTTCCTGATAGGAAATTGATGGTGTTTTATGTGTATTTTTCTGATACTTAACTTATTGACTTATTTCATATGGTTTACATGATTATTTGCTTATTGATTAGTTTGTTTGTGTGAGTGCACACTGTGGTGCTCACAGAGAGGTCAGAGGACAACTTGCTGGAGTTGGTTCTTTTCTTCCCTCATGTGCATTCCGGGAATCAAACTCAAATTGTCAGGAGTGGCAGCAAGTACCTTCACCCATAGAGACATCTCTGAGGCCTATTACTTACAGAAGTTTTTATCTGTCCTTCTTCATTTACTATTGATTTTTGGTATCCTTTTCAGTCTTAGGATATTGTTTAATGTATGTAAATGTGTAACTTCTACCCTACCCCATTAGCTGAAGCATTTTTTTTTCTTTTCATTGGTTATCAGCACTTTCTCTTCAACTCAAAAACAATCACAAGTATTGGAATAGCTGGATGTTCATATTATAAAAGAACCACACTGGGCTCCTATCTCACACCATATATAAAATTTAATCCCAACTAGATCAGTGACCTAAATATAAAAGCCACAAGCTGTGAAATCCTTAGCAGAAAAGATGGGGCAGTTCTTTGTGACCTTGAGTTTGGCAGTGGGATTCTTAGCTGTGGCAAGGATAGACTGAGTTACAAAAATAATATGAAGTAAATGGGACTTCACTAAAAAAAGAGAAATCTGTGTGCATCAAAGCACATTATTAAACAAAGCAGAGAGAAAATTTATATAAAATATACAGAACAAATAAACCTTCAGAAACAGAAGATTGGTAACTGCAGGCAAAGGGAGGGAAGAATGGAGAATCACTGCTTTATGGTTATGCAATATGTTTGAAAGGGGATGAAGATGAAGACAGGCACTGAAGTTCTTATCCATATATTGTTGATTTTTGTTACAAGAAAAATTGCAGTTAAACTTATCTTTTAAAATACCCTTATTTTTAAAGTCTATTTGTATGTGTATGATTCTGAGTGAGATTACATGCACCTTGTGGGTATAGGAGCCCACTGAAGAAAAGAAAAAGGGCATCAGCTCCCTTGAAACTGGTGTTACAGAAAGTTTTTAGCAGTCATGTGTGTGCTGGGAAGTGCACCTGGGTCCTCTGCAAGAGCAGCAAGGTGGCCTAACATATGAACCATTTCTCCAGCCCCATTATAGTACTCTTTCATGGTGAAATCACTCTTAACTGCCTGTAAGTGGTACAGCATAGGCTATATGGCATAGGAAGATATAACATTAGCTCTTGCTGGACCACAGCGTCCAGTTGAGGGATTATCTAAGATGCAAAAGATTAACAGATAAGGATACCACCATAAGTAGCCCAGTTAAAATCCAAAGTGCACACACGATTGGTGAGAAAATGGTCTTTAAGGACTTTATAGTATTTAACTATTACAGTGGGTTGTGGATAAACACAATTGTCTACAGAAGCATAACTTCTGCAAGGAGAACATGTGGTAGCACAAACCAGCTGCCCTGACAAGTGGAAAGCAGATAGTAAATGCCAGCAGTTAGAGGACCACACTGTCTGCACCTGTCCCCAAGCCTAACACAATGGTGGGCACATACCTGGTGAGTAGTGGTCACCAAAGCAAAATGAAGTTAAAATGTGCATGTGCATTAAGGAGCAGTCACCAGGAAAACTGTGGTAGCGGTCATCATCCACAGAAGCATTTATTAGGATGCAAACAAGTAAAGGCAAGTGATGGCGGGAGTCAAGGAGCCAGGAAAGCACAGTGTATATAGTAGGCATGGCTTGTCTGTACAGTAAGTTGTGGGTGTTGACTTAGGGTTACCTTAGATAATTTGTAGGCTATCTTGTGGGATTTGTCTGCCTCCATTGTTGTTTACATAACAAGAAATCAAAGCATTCTGTGGTCCTGTGACCTGGCAGAGAGCACAGATGAATGTCAGGAGAGAGCATCTTATTATTGGGTTGCTAGGAGGAAAGTGCCCTCATCTTGGACCATAGTCAACTGTATGCCCATCTTTCGGGTTGTAAGAATTGTCAATATGCTGAATAGAGAACTGTTCTCCACACAGTAATTGTGCCTATGGAGAGGAGAACCTGCCACAGAACAGGAGGCTGTTGGTTTCATTGTGCCTGATGAAGAAAAGGAAGGGATGGTCAGCACGGAACTTTGGGACACCAGCAGATGAGAAAAAGACTATAGATACCATGGTAGAAGCTGCAGCCTCAGTGCCTTCTTCATTGACCTCCACAACACTCTTGTGAACACACTTGGACACACACAGGCCTCTCTCTGGAGATATTCCTGACAAATCAGCCTTGCCGTCTTGGAAGGCATCCACCATTCCCAGGTGCTGAAACACAGACTTCATGTCATAATTCTCTTGCAGTTTAAATTTTGGAAGGAAAACCTCAACCCTAGTGCTCCTCATAAAGTCGGATTTGGTCCAGGCTGTTAACTTCTCAAAGGTGAGATTGTTTTCCACCTGCCAAAGCAGAATTAAACACTGTCAGATTCACACTTGATATCTTACCCAGAGCCTCATAACCACTTCCTGTTCACAGAACCTTCCATCACCCTATATGGGGCACTGCCTATTCACAGGGTCAGGCAGTGTGAGGGTCCACTGTCCTGCTAGCCTATATGTGACTTCTGGAGGCCAAGTAGCCTGGGATAGGAAGAACTGGGTGTCCTTTTCTAAATTCCCTCTGAGGCAATTTATTTTGACAGGTGTCCATGTTCTGATGATTATGGTTCAGGCTGTGTTTGCTTTTGTTTTCTTGATTTAGACCTAGTTTTGAAGATTGTTACATTAAAAATGAAAAAAAACCCAAAAGAACTCTTGGCATGAACTATATTAGAAGGAAGTTCTATCCAGAGTTGCATTCTATGTATTTTGTGGGCTTTTGTAACTTTAATGTGATATTCCTCCTAAAGGCTCACATGGTGAACCCTTATTCTGGAGGCAACATTTTCAGAGGATGCTATCTTTAATGTATGTATGAGGGGTCTAGCTGAATGAAGGAAGTAGTTACTGGAGGTGTACCTACGAAGGTCATCCTTTTCCTTTGTCCCTTTCTCCTTTCTCTTCCTATTTACTTTGCTTCCTATTTACTAAAAGGTCTGTAGTCTCTGCCACATGCACATGTCATGATGGAAACCAAGAACAGACCCAGTAACTTGAAATGAGCCCTCTGAATCCATGAGCCTACATAAATGCTTCCTCTCCTAGGTTATTCATGTCAGGCATTTTGTCAGTGATGAACAACTAACACCAGAGAAGCGATGCTGCAGTTAGGGAGTTGTGTGGAAGAGTCAGGGGAGCTGCTCTGATTACAAAGACCCCCTAGGTCATGCACACTGCCCTGTACTCCATTCAGAGGAAGGATGACAGACTGTGGGGTTTCCTGCTCAAGGAAGACCAAGCTGTACCATTATGGTGTGCTTGACACTGTATTGCCCAGCTGGCACCTCTCCTCGTCCTCTTTGTTGGGTAAAAGTGCAATATGTTTTCTGTCTATTTTATGTTCTCAGATGTTAAAATGAAATACTAAAGAAGATCGTGATATGGATTATATTTATTCAGCGGGGCTGTATTCCAAGCAGTGTGTTAAGTTCATTGTCTGAGTTGGTCTTTATTTTATCCTATCCGGTAGCCATCGCCCATCTAGTGATGAAGTTATTTTCTATGTCAAGGTCACACAACACACAATGGGAGTCTTGGACACAGGTTTGATCTCAAAGCGCAGCTCTTGCGCACAACTCTAAGCTGGGTATCACCTACTCAAATGGCAGTTGCAAATCTGCAAACATTGCTTTCTGTACTAATGAGAATGGATCCTGGATCCTTCTCATGGATAGTGAGAGAGATAAGTGCTAGGGACTCTCTTGCCTCACCTGGCTGAGGTCCACACCATCAACTGGAAGCAGGACCACCAAGCTCAGCTCCATGCCATCGTAGGGCATCTCCAGCACCCGTGCCTTTACTTCATTCACGTAGGCGAGGTTAAATACGTCTTCCCGGCACATCATCTGCACTGGTCTTTCCTCACTCTGAACAGAAGAATCCAGAACATAGAAGATGTTATTGAGAGAGGTCAGAAGGTTTCCAAATAAGCTGCAGTTAATGCAGTAAATGTTTTCAGCACTCACAATATTCATGGGCCAGTGAACACTTAGGCAATGTCTGCCAGCCTCTTCCTGCTTTCATTAAAATTAATTGACTGCAAGCAGATACGGAGCTGTTGAAGATAACGTTTCTACAGTTGTGATAAAATCCCATGATGAAAACCAACTTGGGGAGGAAGGGCTCATTTTCTATTACAACTCTCAGGTCACATTCTATCACCGAGGGAAGTCGAGCAGGAGCTCAGGCAGAAGCTGTGGAGGAGTGCTGCTTGTTGACTTGTTCTCCATGGATTTCTCAACCTGATTTCCTATACAACTCAGGACCTCCTGCCCAAGGTTGGCACTACCCACAGTGTGCTGGGCCCACAGCAAACATTAATCAAGAAAGGTGCCCAACAGACTTGCCTTTAGGCCAATCTTATGGAGGCAATTTCTCAACACAGAGTCCTTCTTTTCAAATTGTCTGGATTGTCTCAAGTTATAGCAAACCTGTGCAGGGATTTACTAGGGAAAGATGATGTGTTATCCAGCAAAAGAAATGTGCCATTCAAATAATAATACTTTAAAATCCTACTTGGATCTAAAATGTTCCACAAAGATCCAAGATCCAAAGCCTTTGTCCACCGGATGGCACTACTGAGATCTTGCCAAACTTTTAGGAGTTAGGGGTTAATGGGCAAAAGTTAAGTATTGGGGAAGGAGGACTCCTGAAGGGGTATGGGCTCTGCAACCCCTTCCTGCTTCTCTCTTTTGCTCCCTGATTGCTGTGAGGCAATGAAGCCCCCACCATGCACTTCTACCATGCTGTACTGCACCACCACAACCTGGAATAATGGACAAACTGACCATCCTGAAACTGCTGGAACCATGAGCCAAAAAGCATTTCCTCCTTGTGAGTTGACTATCTCAGACAGTTTGTTACTCTAATGGAAAGAGGACCATCCTATTAGATGCAGGATTTTGATCATTTAATGTGCTCAACAATTATATCTAAAGGCCGGCTGTGGTGGCACATGCTTTTAATCTCAGCACTCGGGAAGCAGAGGCAGACCGATCTCTGTGACTTTCTGAGACCAGCCTGGTCTACAAGAGCTAGCTCCAGGACAGGCTCCAAAGCTACAGAGAAACCCTTGAAAAAACCAAAAATAAATAAATAAATAACCCCCCAACCCAATTATGTCTAAGGAGACAGCATATAAATAATGGAAAGTTTTCATCAAGTAGACTGAAAGATTTTCATAGTGGTGTGAATGGACCCACAGACAGATACATCCTTTCAGCAAACCATTCCTGGCAACAGGAGTATGCATGCTCAAAGGTTCACAGTGGGTCACAACCTTCTAACACATCACAGAGCAGAAAGTTCAGGAGCACAGACACTCACAGGCTTTGGGTGGAGCTCCATCCTGATAGCCAATCAGAGAGAAGGAAAATCCCATTTAAGTTACTATAAATTGGAGACCCTCTGGACAGATCTCCATGTATCTTTGCGATGCAATTGCAGTCTGATGACCCATCACAGGCAGACAATTCTTGTGCTTTAAAAGCTAAGGGCCCTCTGGACAGAACCTCATGAATCTTCCTGTGATTTAATCCAGTTTTTTTTTTCTGTTACGATAGTTCAGAGACATTTTTTTAAATGTAGAAGAGGACTGCCCTTCAGGAAATATTTTAATTACAGTGGTATATTAAACATAAAAATTTGCTGCAGATCACCTGCAATAAGGATTAAGCTACCTAATAAGAGGACTCATTCTTTTACAAAGTTTTTTAAAGTACCCCTAATAAAAAGATCATGAGGAGTTTATCATTCATAATGCTTCAAAGTGCATCAATTATATTTTTTATAGGAATTGGGCAAATAATTCTAATATCTACTGTAATTCAAATTATACTCCAATTAAGATGGAGTTCTTAATCACTCAGTCTCAATATTAGAATGCTATAAATACTCTTTAATAATAATAAATTGACCAATAATTTAAAACAATTATTTTAATTAAAAATTACTCTATTACATAAATGTTTGTATATCCCTTTCTACTCTGCCTCATGCTGCATATATATATATATATTATACTATGCTAGCAGCTTAGTTTTGCTATTATGAACATAAGGAAAATTGAATTTCTAGAATAAGGTAGGAACAATGGTTTTATGAGAAATTATCAGAAGCAGTTATAGTCACCAAAAGAATATAAAATAATACAGGGAGTAAACATTCTTTATTCCTATCATTTTACTACAGAGTTTAACTTTTCATTCAGAAATATAAGTTCCAAATGATTTTCTGTACTTTTCTTTTTCTTTCTGGACTGAGGATCAAGCCCAGAACCCCCACAAGACATGCGATATTTACCACTGAGCCACAGAGCTACACACTCACCACTGCACATTACCATACAAGTTCTTTGTCACACTGTCATGAACTTTTGAATACTGTTCCTTACCTGGTTTATTTTAAAGGGCATTTCCCTTGTGCATGCTTCGTCAAACTGTTCTTGCCACTTTCCTTTGAAGTATAAGGCATTGACAAGAACCAGCCTGGTCTCTGAATCAACTGAGTCTCCTGACATCAACTCTGGAATTTTTTCTTTTGAGAAAGCAGAGATTTTATTCAGGTTAATTTTATACATGTGTGAGAAATAAGCTGATGTGACATCTGGGCAGAACCAAGCATCACAATTTCAAATTTGCTGAATGTAGATAAACATAATAAAAAATATCAAAACCACACACCAACATCCATGCTTGACCCACTGGAGGTCACGGCCAAGGTGAGGATGCTGAAAGATTTCCAAGTCCCTCAAGGAGAGCGAGTTTGGGAAAAGCAGAAAAAGTGACTCCAGGATGGAGAACAAGACAGCAGGAAATGTAGAAAGGGGTTGCCGGGGACCTGGGTCCCCCCTCCCCATGTGCTAATCTTGGTTACCATCTTGATTGGGTCTAGAATCAAGCAAGAGACATGTCTCTGGACAGATCTGTGAGGAAATTTCCCAGAAAGAGTAAATAGTAGAAAGGACGCTCCACATGATGGACAATGTCTTCCTGTGCTGCCCCGACTGAAGGACTGAGGGAGAAGAGGCACTGCTTTTGCCTGCCTGCCTTCAGACCTTGCTGGTGAGTGTGTCTGTGCTGTTCACACCTCTGCACCTGCCATTTTCAGCTGACACTGGAGCCCAGTAGCTTTGGTCTTCATGTGGACCAAGACTAGTGACTCTCTGGAATCCTCTAGGCTTTCCATGTGAGACTGACTAGTAAGGTCTCCATTCTCATCCTCTCCACATGCAGATGCTCAATGACTGCCTACTCTGCCTGTATTGTGTATGCAAATCTATTAAAGCCCCTTTGTAAGATGTATTCATTGCGTTCCTCTAGAGAACCCTGCCAACACACTATTCTAAACACAGCATCTCATCTAGCACTCTGTCATCATGCCCAGTTCTAACATAGCACAACATATCAGAAACTCACATACAAAAATTACTTTGAGGAGGAAGTATTACTATTCTACATATCAGAGTCCCATCCATCCCTAGAAGAGATAACACAGGTAAAAGGACATATTCCCTTCTTCTTTATTAAGGTGTATCCTTTAATGGTGAGGAGAATCCCTGCTAATTTATGGCATCAAGAATGCACAAGGTTACAGCAAGAAATTCACAAACACTTGCTGAGTCTTTAGGGAAATACTCTCATTCTATTCTCTCTCTATCCAAAATAAAAACAAAAAAGGTTCAACCTCAAATGGGAGGCTCTTTTAGGCCAACATAACTGAGTGACCCTGACAGGAAATAAAGCTTAGTTTCACCAAATGTAAGTCAGAGATATGAAGCAGGAAGTGTGGAAGCAGAAGCAGGAATCCTCTTTAGAGATAAAGATTGTGGGAGCTGAGGCAGCACAGAGTGCAGGAATTTCCAGCCCAGGGCAAGATTATGGGGAAGGTCTCCACATGAATCGCCACGGTGGAGTCACATGACCTGCCAACACTGCAGACCACACCTTTTTTCTAATGCAAACTGCTAGTCTGAAAAGTCAGATCCATGAATTCTTATATTTGTATCAGCTACTCTGTCCTGAAGAAATTACAATCAACTCTATTTTTAAAATCAAAGTGTCTGAATAAAACCTCCACGATTCACTGAGGTCTGAATTATACCACACATAATGATGCTAGTCTGCATCCCTTTGACTCTCTGAAATAACATGAGATTAGTTCATGGAAGGAGAAGGGAAAGTTGAGAGAAAGAGGAGAGAAAACAGAACAGGGAGGGGTGGATGGAAAGGACAAGAATGTGGGGTGTGAAATATCTTGAAATTCTGACCTTCAGTCTGTTTGGAGACCCACGTGTTTATGTGCTTCCTGGACTCCTCTGGAGCTTTGGCAAAGGACAGCTGCTCCAGCTCCGAGTGGTAGAACTGAAGACAGGACTCCTTATAGGTCTTTGGAGAGAAAAGTGTTCAGGAAATAGCATTGCAAAATAAAGTATCTGCAAGCAAGCTTCCCAATCATCTGAATACACTGGCATTTAAAAGAAAACCAACCCCATACTAAAATGAGAGTAGCTATCACTTTAAAGAGCACACATCATTGTGTACTAGGTCTTTGTAAGTGAGAATCACCAGATGTGAATAAATAAAAATTACAAGTAGTCAGGTTTGAAATATTTAAGGTATCACTATAGAACTACACTCTTTGGGCAAGGTTAGGGAGTTGAGTTTCCCTGTGTATCTTAGGTTGGCCTAGAACTTGTGACTCTCCTGTTTCAGCCTTTTAAATGCAACTGTTGTAGATGTGGTTCATCACATTGGCTAGAACTTGATTCTTAATTTTTCTCAAGTTCTCTAGAGTTCTTTAGTAGAGATCTATAGCAACAAATATTTGAAATCAATTGTTATCAGTTCACTGATTCAACTTACTGGGAGCAATTCACAAGTGATCTCTGCAAAGAGCCTGTTGGCCACTCTAAGCGAGTACTTTCTGTTGGGCTGGTTCAGATTACTGAGAAGCCCCTGGAAGCCTTGATGAATGTCTTCCTCTGTGTTTAAACAAAGTGCCTGTGGAGGAAAAGAATGAAACATTTTGATGAAATATTTTGGTTGCAAACGTAATTTTCAGGATAGAGAGATGGCTCAGGCAGTGGAGTATATGACACTCTGATGCGAGGCAGATTGGAATGGAAAAAAAATTAAAAACAGCAATTAACCTCCCTTCCCAAAGAATAATTATAAAGTCTGTTCTTGTAAAAAAAAATAAGATCTTAAAAACCTATGCTTCAAATAATTTCAACATCTCTTTTCCACCCCGCTGCTGTACTTGCTACTGACCCTAGCTCTTCAAGCTTGCTAGGCAAGGGCTCTACCACTTATAGAGTTATACTCACCCCAGCTTTCCTCCATCTTTCAAAACAAACAAACCAACAAGCAAACACAAAAAGCTTTTCATTTGACACTATGTTGCCCAGGCTAGCTAGCCTTGAACTGGGGATTCTCCTGTCTCAGACTCCTTAGTAGCAGAATAAAGGCCCATGATGCCAGGGCTAGTGTGAATCTATTTGTGCAGCATTTTCTAAGTGAAGTCTGGACACAAGTTTGAGACTTCCCTTAAAGTTATTACTCAAAAAAAAAAAAAAAAACCTCACTGTCCTGAAAGAAGTCTTATTGGGGAATGTGGGAGGCAGGTGGAACAAACAATGGCTCAATGATTGAGAGCACTGGCGGCTCTTCCAGAGATCCAATTCCCAACATCCATATGGCAGTTCAAAACTGTGACTCTTGTTCTAGGGACTCTCACTCTGATATAGACATACATGTGGGCAAAACACCAATGTATACAAAATAAAAATAAATTAATAAAAAGGAAGTCTTGCTAAAGGAGATTGTCTTCTTCTTCTTCTTCTTTTTTTTTTTTTTTTTTTTTTTTTTTTAGCCACTGGCCCATGAAATAGTGTGTGCATATTCCGACCCTCCCTTCTCAGCATCTCTTAGGCTGCTACTTACTGAAGCAGATGCAGGGATGACCAGCAACTGACCTGAGATATCTGGACTGCAGTGTCTCCTTTCGCCCCCAAGAGGACCATAGCTAGAGCAGAGGAGATGCTCACAGGAGAGTAACATACATTTTTCGAAGGGTTGTTTTGACAAAGGATCTTTAAAAGGTGGATGGCAAAGGTGCCGTTTGCTTCAGACAGAGTGTTCATGATGCAATCTGGAGGCAAAGGAGAAATGGTACTCAGCACAGCGTTGAAGGTTCACTGATCTGACTCAGAAAAATCTGGAACTCTATTCTTGGTTCTCATTTCAAAGTCATAAGTACTTAAATTTCAACTTAAAATTTTATTCTCAGTCACAGTTCTTCCAGTTTTAAGGTTATTATCTAAGTGTGGTCACAGCAGCAGACCAAACTAGCATCTGTCCCAGATATGTAGGTAGAAGGTCAGATCATCAGGACTGCACACACAGGACACGGATGAGAAAGGGGGACTCTAGTCTCCTTCCATACAGTCTAGCTTCTCTCTTTGAAGATGGTGAGGTCCAGGATAAAGAGGAGGAGGAAGAGAAGAGGAAGGGAAGAAGAAAACAGACATGAACATCCAGGTCATGCGTAGTCAACATGGGATCACTTATTTTGAGGAGGGAATGAGGAGAGCTCAGATTGGAGCAGAGCCTGCTGATCTTTAGAGGGCACAGAGGTAAGAAAGACGTTAATTCACAGATACTTGAGAGAGGGCTGAGGTAGTCAAATGGGCTAGGTGGCAGGACCAGAGAGGAAGCAGGACAGAGGACAATGGAGAAAACCACTGAGACCCAGCAGCACCTATGCCTGACGGAGATGGATCAATAGATCTTCAGGACTCCAGCACTAAGCCCAGGTTCACTGCCAGTGGCCAACTGGGGTTTCTAGAGAATTTTCTTATGTGAACGCCCACCAGATACCACGTACCCTCTGTCACTTTTACTAAAACTCAGATCCTGGAGTTCCTTACCTCGACTCAGGCTGGCTCTACTAAACATGGACTCTGCTGGTCCCATCGACTTGGACTGAGCCAGGCACCCCCTTTCCTGTCTCCTTTACAGCCTCCAAGTGCAGTGCTCAAGGCTTGATGCTCCTGGAGTGCAGTCTAGCAGCCTACCCTGTTCAGGAAGGCTCTTTTATTCACTGCAGGGTCGTGACATCATGCTCTGAGCCTCAAGCAAGGAGTGGAGGCACTGACCTGACCTGATTTCATCCAGCTCTGTCCTCTGCTGGCTGGGGACGGGTGGGGGTTGGGGAATACCTGGGCCTGAAGAAAGGGAAAAAAAAGAACAGTGGGAGCTTAGGGTCTCTGAACGACAGGGCACCAAGGGAGAAGCTTCCCCAGGGTGCCAAAAGAACCTAGAAGCTGTAGCTGATTATAAGCCTCCATCCATGCAAGAGATCCAGCTGTGAAGAAGTTGGCTCCAGGTGTCCTGGTAGGTCTGTGCTAGCATAGACCTTGACACAGAATCCTGGTGCTAACTTTCTCAACTGCTGGGGTATAGACTTCTGCACTGGAGGACTTCTCCTTGTCAAATGGCAGAAACAGACATGGAGACAAATTTGCACAGAACATCGTGTGCTCCATCCCTGGAGAGGGCACAGTGTATTTGAACAACTAATGAGAGTCCTCCTCAAATTTGGAATCTTAGGTGTCTCAGGTTTTGTTTTTTTTTTTAATTTTTGAAATTAAAATAATGTATTTTATGTCTGTGAATATTTTGCCTGCATGTATGTCTGTGCACTAATTGCATGTCTGATGCCCACAGAGTTCAGAAGACAGCATGAGAACCCCTGGATTAGAGTGCTTCTGAGATTCTGGGGATGTTTGTCCACTTGACTATGCTGATGGTAGGTTAAGAACTATGACCCATGACAGA
Organism: Arvicola amphibius; assembly: GCF_903992535.2. Classification (NCBI taxonomy): domain Eukaryota; kingdom Metazoa; phylum Chordata; class Mammalia; order Rodentia; family Cricetidae; genus Arvicola; species Arvicola amphibius. The sequence goes on along the minus strand of NC_052052.2, from coordinate 132,279,038 downwards.
TGTATTTATATCAGAAACTCTTGTTCTCAAGATACTAATAGTCTTCTAAAGCATACATTCAGTGGCTTTGAATATACTTGCATAGCTATATGACAGTCATTACCATCTAATCCCTGATTTTTATGTGTTCTTCTGATTATCAATAGCCATTTCCCACACCCACCCTCCTGCCCATCAACCAGTAATCTGCTTTCAGCCGATTACTGATGATTACCAATGACCATTTCTTGTGAATGAAATATGTGGTTATTTGTGTGGTCTTTTTCAACTACCTTGATGTTTCCTAGGTTCATTCTTACTGTTTCACATGCCCATGATTGGGGTGAGGGCCACAGACATGCTGCACACTGCCACCTTCAATAGGCTGAGTTCTTTTCAAAGACCTAAACTCAGGTCAAGCCATAGTTCTTCGCTTTCCCTCAGAAAGGATTTTCAGGATGAGCCAGTATAACACAGAGTTGGATTTATTAACACACACACACACACACACACACACACACACACGTAATATACAAAGAAAGACCCAGTAGGAAAAGAGAGGATGGGGCACATATGAGCATTCATGTGTCTCAAGGAGAGCACAGCTTCAGTGTCTTAGCAGTAGCTACACATGTGGCTTTAGTGACTCTCAAAAGCTACATTCTAAAATGATGCTAAAGAACCTAACCTTCCCTCATTTTATTTACTTGACGTCCAATTTCTATTTGTTCAGTAATTTAAGAGCAAATTGTAAAACTATAATAATTTAAGCCACATGAGACCAAGACACATAAACAGAACTTCAACACAGAAAGAAGCCTTGCTGGGAAATAGGATCATTAGAGACTTCACACACACACATGATCAGCTCACACCATCTACAGGAGCACACAGCTAGTTCTCCCCAAGGTCAAGGTTTCATTCTGCTGAGCCTGGGAACTCACTCAATTTCCCACGCCCTGCGGCACACTCAGTCTAGAAAGTCTTCCTCTCCATGTGCTCTCCTTTCTGGCTTATGGATGCCCAGATTTCCACCAATCTCTTCCTCCCAGAAGCTTCCTGGTGCCATTGGTTTCTCCAGGGCGCTCATTTTCTGTGGCTTGGCTCCATGTGTCCACAGAGGCTGCTCGTACCTCTTGTCTTCTAACCCCTGACCCAGCAGGAAGTGACAGCAGCTGAAGGGAATCAGCTTGAGGCTTTCTTACTCATCTTGCTCCAGGGAAGGGTTCGGTCCTTTACGTGCAGCATCTGCTTCCTCAGTCACCCTGTGTTCTCCACCCTGAAGGAGATTTCAACCTTTCCTGTCCCTAGTGTTACCTTACCTGTTGCTTATGGATCTGCATTAATTAGTTTAATACCAGCATTTGCCACACTTTCTGCATACTCTAGAATCCTTGGGGCTTCTTTTTGGATTGTTCCTGAAAAAATTGTTTCTAGGAATACCTGTCTACAATTCCTTTTCATGTGACCCTGTTTACCACAACTGAAACATACGACATTTTGCTTTTTCTTCAAACTTTTAGAAATTACTTCTTCTATCAGAATAGCATCATAAATGTAAAATCCACTATCATCCGTATTTCTAATCCATTCATTTATTCTTTCCAATCTTCCCTTTAAAGGCCTAATACCACCTTTGCATTCTGAATTAACATTTTCAAAAGCCAAAAAAAAATCTATTAATATTTGTCTGACTTCTGGATCAGATACTTTTCTATTTATAGCTGATGTCAATCTTTCAAGAAATCAGTCAAGACTTCTTTTGTGCCTTGTATAATTTTAGTAAATGACTCAAACCACTTTCTTGATTCTTCAACCCGATCCTAAGCATTTAAAACTTCTAAAAAACATAGCACCAAGGTGAAACTAACAGATTCAAGCTGACTTTGTAACTCAGCACATTGACTTTTACCTAGAAACTAATCTTGAGAAATATTAATACCTCAAGCCCTATTTCATTGTTCTATGACCCAACTTCCCTTTTCTACCATGTTTGCCTTTGTAACTGAACATCAGCTTCCAATATCACTGTTGCCAAATCTTTCCAGTCTTCGGGGAAAATTCTGCTCTGATTTGTCCATGAATTTAATACCTGCTTCACATAGGGTGACTGCATACCATATGAAATGACCACTTTCATAAACAGTCATAGCCCATAGCAAAATGGCACTTTATAAAGGTAAAAGGGAGAACCCCATGCTAGGATGAGGTGTTTAATTTTAATTGAGCATGTTAATTAGGAGAGAAAATGGGACTTTTGATTGCTGGACTTCAATAGTTCAATACCAAGTTGAGCTTTGATAGCAAGTTTCTGGAAAAATTTGGAGGTCTAAAATGTGAGCCTATTTCCACCTTAACCAAAAGTCAAGAGTTGGAACTTACCTCTATTCCTTCAAGGTCATTGTGTTTCTACCTCAAAAAAAGGTCCCACCTAGACTCAAATCAGAGAGTTTTGCCCTCTCAAGGTTATTGTCAACAGGTGTGGCTAATATCCAGACCTTGTATTTCAGAAATAGAGAAGTAGATACCTTTCTACCTCAAACAAAAGTCTAAGGATCCAACTAAGGTTCCATTTTCTTTAAGGAGATGACATTGGATTCCACCCAGGAAGAGGTTTGCCTACAGAATGTTTTGGTCTAGGGTGTATGACTTTTTTTGTCCTAGCAACAGAATGTTTAACTATGGACATAGCCTGAGACCTTCAACTGGTATGTTTGCTTCCTTGTATCATGTTAATGCAGTTTTTTAAAAATCTTACTCCTCCCTCTTAGGGTGGGGATAATTTAAGCATTTGGAAATTAAATGTGTGCAATTTTCAGTAATCACTGGAACTCACTCCCTGTAATATTCTACATTTTTCTGTTTTATTATTTTTATACATGTCTTTGTATTCTTTACTAATTTTTCTAAATCCCCATGCCCCTACTTTTTCAAGTGGTATTTTTGGTGAGAATGGTCCCCAACAGAGGAGGAAGTGACCAAATAAGAGAATAGATCTTGGTGGCTAGCTTTAGGAATGTAATGTGATGGTTTTTAGCAAGGCAGATGATATCAGTGAGAAGGGCAAGACCTGCCAGGTACATGAATGCCAGGTCAGGGCTGGCTTAAAGTCCTTCACAATGTTTTTGAGATCTGTCCATATCTTGAGAGGGAGAGAGAGAGAGACAGAAAGAGACAGAGGGAGAGAGACAGAGAGAGACAGAGAGAGAAAGAGAATGGAGATTGATCCATATGTTCTGTGACTCCAGAGAACCTTGTGCACCCTGCCTAAAACTTTCACATGAGATGTGAGCTCTCAGCTACTTCTCCAGTACCATGCCAGCCTGCCTGCCTGCATGCTCATCACCATGATGGTAAGTAAGCCCCAACTAAGTGCGTGATGTTGTGAGACTTCTTCTTGTGATCTCCCTGTAGCAATTAAAATAGTAACTAACACAGAAGTTGTTACCAGGGACTGGTCTGTTGCTGGAAGTGGTTTGTCTACACTATTTGTTGAAGACCTGGTCCAAGGAGACATCAGAACAGACAATAGTGTGTATCGCTTGGTTTTTTTTTTGTTGTTGTTTATTTACATTTTGCCCACCTTCCTCCCCTTGTTCAGGAAAAGAAAGATGATAACCAAACAAGTTGCCAGTATTTAAATGGTTACAGTTTTGGGGAAATGAAGGCATCCACAAGGAGATCAAAAAGTACAATTCAGTGATGATTTCTGACTTACCAGATTACTACACCTTATCCATCGAACACAGTCAGTGTCCAAAGCTTATGATGCTGCTGCAAGGGGAAATGATTCCAAAATTGCCTTGTTAGGTTGCTGTTAAAAGTACAGAAAATTGTCTCTTTCAAACCCTTCCTTTTCGTCCCTGCCCCACCTGATCCCTAGTGTTCTCATTCTCACCAACCACTTCTATTGGGATGGGAAGTTGGAATTTCCAACTAAATGGAGGGAATAAGCGTCCTTCGACCATCACCAGGGAATTCAGCAGCTGCTCCTCCATCCAGTTGTATGCAATTTTTCCTGAATTTCATACATTCTTGATGTGGGATTCCCCTCTGTATGCTGTGAATACCATTGGTTAATAAAGAAACTGTCTTAGGTCTGTGATAGGGTAGAGTGGAGCTAGGTAGGAAAAACTAAACTGAATGCTAGAAGCAGGGAGGCAGAGTCAGAGAGAAGCCATGTAGCCTTGCTAGAGCTGGACAGAACTTTCCCCAGTAAGCCACAGCCATGTGATGATACAAAGATTACTAGAAATGGGTTAAATTAAGATATAAGAGTTAGCCAGAAATACGTTTAAGGAATTGGCCAAATAGTATTGCAAATAATATGGTTTCTGAGTGATTATTTCAGGGATGAGCAGCTGGGAACTAACTAGTGGCCTTCATGCAATACATTCTGATGGTCTTTTTAGGACCCAGTAGAGTATATGCTCAAAAAGATTAGGGAGAGGGCTCTGTCCATGTGACTATGTGGAAACCACCTTCCACACTAAGTGAAAAATTTCCTGTGCAGCTGCTTTCAGTCACCCACATTTCTTCCAGCAACCCTTCATCTATACTTTGTAAATAAGCTCAGTAAATTACCTGGTTTCTCAGAGTAAAATTTAGTGAAATCCATCATTGTCATGAGAATCTTTATGAAGAGTAAATTGACATTGACCAAATGCCAAGGCTAAATGTAAGAAGGTGTACTTATGGAAGATCCTCTCTCTGGAAGATTATGTCTCATGACAGTAACCTGTCCCTCTGTTCCCTAACTGCCCATGCTCCCTGACTATATGAGGTGACCAGGTACTGTGCTGTCAAATTTGAACCTACCAGATACTCTGTTGTCAAACTCACAGTTTTGAGGGAATCGATTCAGGATATCCAAGTAATGCCCATGGGGCACACTGGGCAATTTTATAAAACAAGACTCAGTGGCACTAAATTCTCTCTCATTTGTCAATCATATAAGGATGTCTGGCTGTGACTTCAAGAAGAATGGAACTGAAGTTCACTCAGATTTGGTCCCAAGTACCACTCCCATCCTACTAGGCATTATGTCTAATATATATGGACAGAGACATCTATTGCTGAGAGGGCTCTGCCAATTACTTGCTTTGATTGACTCTCGTAAAGGGTCCAGGCATTCATTTCCTTATTTGTAAGCCTGGTGAAACAGGTCAGTTGTGCAATCACATTTTAATCTGTCAAACAAAATGTTTGTTGCTCTAGATGTAGAAAAGACCATTTTTTTACTTCATCACTTGGACATTCTTCATGAGGTATATGATACCTAATCTCAAAATATATTGAAGAGACAAAATAATAAACACATGGTAATGCCATGAAAACAAGTTCATAAACCAATAAAATACAAAGAACTTTTGGAAATAAATGTACACACTCAGAGCTATATAATCTTAGAACTTTACAAAGGTAGTATTGGAGAAAAACACTGCGTTTTTAACAAATGGACCTGAAAAACAGGATTTTCATGTAGAACAATGAATTCATGTCTCTCATATGAATGTGAGTGTCATAAAATGGGAAAGGGTACTTAAAATGTGATTATTCTCTCTGGGCTCACCTTTTATGAAAAGCAAAAGTAGGGATTTTGTGAGATGACATTATGCTTAGACTGATGAACATTAAGGTCCAGCTCCTGACTGATTCAGTGTAAAAACTTTCCTAACCCACATAATTTCTTAGATCCTTCAGAAAGTGAGAGAATCAGCTCAGCCTACTGTTTGACAAGAAATTTGCAAACAAGTATTATACATGCAAAGCCCTATACACTGTAAGACAGTGCATCTATTAGAATAAAATTGGTGGCTATATATTCTTTGGGAAATTTCTTCTTTCATAATTTTTTTGTGAGTTTCACATTGGAAAATCATTGTAGCTAAAGAAAATATTGAGTGACCTGAGAAGTAATTTTGCTTATGAGAGGAACTACATACTAAAAGCAACAGCTTCTGGAGTGGGAAGAATCTCTGCTTAATTAAAAATGCACATGGTCCTCCTGTAGAAGCATGTCTACATGATGCTTGTTTGGTCCATCTTTTGGAGCTATGGCCACTTATTGACAAGCCCTTTCTGATCCACCCCATTGTTTTTTCAACATGTGAATTGCACGCCCTGTTCGTCCTTCCCTTTGGGCTGTTCCTTTGTGCACATGTACATGGGATTACAGACTCTAACAAGAGTTGGAATGGACACTAAAGTTCACCTGACAACTTTTTCACAATTTCTGCTGCATAGGAAAATCCCCTGAAAATTCATTAATACTTTTCAGTTCAGGGCACTTTTCTTCTTCAGTGTACCTGTTTGTAATGTTCAATTTTCATTTTTATTCATGAGCTCAGATATAGCAAGCAATATAATTCAATCAATTACTTACACATGGAAATTTGCACATATGATCATTTCTTTTCTGTGACTTCCTGGATATAGGAGTGTGGGTCAATGGGAATAGTAAGGGCTATTATATTGCTGAAACAAACAAAGAAACCTCTATTTGTGTTGGCAGTCTGAGAACTAGTGTATTAGTTACTTTTCTATTGCTCTACCACCAAGGCAACTTCTAAAGAAATGCATTTAATTGGATGTGCAGTTCCAAAAGGTTAGATTCCAGTGGCAAGAGAAGGCATGGTATCAAGACTAGCTGAGAATTCACATCTCAAACCACAAGTAAGACATAAAGAGAACTAGCTTGAAATGTCAGAGTCATTTGAAACCTCATAGCCCATCCCTGGTGACATTCCTCCTCAAGGCCACCCATCACAATCCTTCTCAAATGTTTCACTATCTGAGTAACATGAGGTCAAACATGAAAGGTAAATATTGAGGATCATTTTCAAACAAACCATAATAACTGATATTTATTTTATTTTTTTAAAAAGAAAACAAACTATCTTTTTTCATTATACATACCAATACAAGTTCCTACTCCCTTCCCTCCTTTCTTTCCCTCCACATACCCCTGCATCCCACCACCATCCACTCCACAGAGAGGGTTAGGCATATTGCTTTGGGGAAAGTTTAAGACCCTCCCTACTATATCTAGGCTGAGTAAAGTATCCATCCAAAGACAACAGGTTCTCAAAAAGCCAGTAAAAATAGTAGGGATAAATTCTGGTACCACTGCCAGGGGCTTCCCAGTCTGGCCCAGCCATGCAACTGTCAACTACATTCAGAGGGACTAGTTTGGACCTATGCCAGTTTCTTCTCTGTCAGTCTGGAGTTGGTGAGCTCCCATTAGCTCAGGTCGACTGTTTCAGTGGGTGTTCCCATCATGGTCTTGACCTCTTTGCTCATATTCTCTATCCTCCCACTTTTCAACTAGACTTTGGGAGCTCAGTCCAGTTCTTCATTGTGGGCCTCTGTCCCTGTTTCCATCACTTGCTAGATGAAGATTCTACAGTGATGTTTAAGGTATTCATCTGTCTGACTACAGGGCAAGGCCAGTTTGGGCACCCTTTCTTCTATTACTTATGGTCTTAGCTGAGGTTATTTTTGTGGTTTCCTGGGAATTTCTCTAGTGCCAGGTTTCTTGCTAGTCCCCAAATGGCTCCCTCAATCAAGATATCTCTTTCCTTGTTCTCCTCTCCATTCTTCCTCCATCTCAACTATCCTGCTCCCTCAAGTTCTCCTCCCCCTCCCTTACTCTCCTCCTCATCCCCTTTCACACTCTCTTCTTCTCATCCCATGCTCCTAATTTTTTTGTCTGGCAATCTTGCATGTTTCAACTTTTCATGTGGATATATGTGTGTGTGTGTGTGTGTGTGTGTGTGTGTGTGTGTTTCTTAGGGTTCATCTTGTTGCTTAGCTTCTCTGGGATCACCATAACTGATATTTTAAAATATTCTCCCGAGTTGATTTCAATTTCACTGATGTTCAAAATAATGAATCTCATTCTTTAGCCCTCAAAGTGTCATTTCTGAGCAACATTGAAAGTACTTGAGAACTTATGTGAAACACAAATCTCTGAATGGTCCATCTCCTCCTGTAGGCAGTAATGAATCTGAGCCCTACTTGTTCATAATCATGCCATGCTACTTCTAATTCTAGCAGAAACGAAGGTACAATATTATTCATTGATGAATGCAGTTATTACATATAAAATGGTAAGATGCAATATCATCTGCTTTAAGTCTTAAGCAAAACATGCAAGACTGTGACCTTTGAGAGAGGTAATTCATGAATTGAGTTTCATAATTGGCTTAGGTAATCTTTCAAACTATTGTATATACATGAGGAACCCAAGTAGAAATTAATATTTTCACTGACTAAACAGAGATTTGAGCAGGATGTAGATGAAGCAACTAGCAGTTGTAAATCACGATGCCAGAGTAAAGTTGTCAAACACCATGAAGGCCAGTTGCAGATCTGCTCCAAGGTAGCAAAGAGAAGACCTCAGAGTAGCAAGAGCTTAGGCAAAATTAGAAAAAAAAAAGCTTATATGAGGGTTGCTAGACTTTTCTAGTTGAGGGGGAAAACAAGAAAACACACTCTTTCTGCTGGTAATGCTCATTCTTCTTCATCTCTCACACTTCTCCTTAGCAGCCTTTTCCTGAATATCCTTACACAACTTCCACCTCTATACCACCACTGCTGCACTCACAGCCAATCTCTGGACAAGCATAAGTTATATTTTCATGGCCCAACCCACACTCAAAACACAATGTTGGTCTCATGGTTCTTCTTAGATTAGGAACATCACATTGACCAACCAGGGAGAAATGCTTGACCATGCACTTTACTCTTTCCCAGACAGATAATGACTTAGAATTCAAGACTTCATGATAACAATTAATTAGCTGGACCTTCAGGTTGGGAGTATATGCAACTGGTTATTCATCTCCAGGGGCAACTAGCCTCCCTTGAATTTCTTCTGGAATCTAAAGTTAGCTCTCTGTGTAAAGGGCTATCTTTGTGACTGAGAATCCTTTGTCAGTGTGAGTAATGTAAAGTATCATAGGAGCATATCTACTCATCAGAATTATACAATTGAGAAGAAGTCATCTTCCTGACTATCCATAGATATGTGTCTGCACACTAAGTGTAAAACACACCACCAAATGGTTGTGGAAAGAACCCCACAGTTGTTCTTATTAGGGAGGTATGATCGTGGCACCAGAGAAAGGTATGGACAGAAAACTATGAGTCATTTATAGTTACTAACCCTATGGCTTTGGCAAGTGGGGTTCCCCAAGTGGGTTTACCTGTTAAATACTAGTTGTCACTGCTGTACATTCCCACAGCCTCTCGCACCCAGCTGCTCTTTTCAAAGTGGGGGCAATGCAGAAAAGTAGCCTCCAAATACACTGAAACATGATGAGATCTTGTGAGACTTGGTAGGAAACAGATTGTGTTAAAAGAATCAAAGTTGTACAGTGGTAGATAGTGTTAAATATCCAATGCCATATTCAGCAGATCTCTGATAATTTTTGAGGGCCATCTTTTAAGTATACCTTATTTTAAATAAACTTTAGTTGTATTAGTTACTTGTTTTAGCCTTAACCTTGAAAACTTATACAGGAGACTAAATAAATTTCATTTTGTAAAAAAAAAATTATATTGTACTTAGCATGAGCACAAGTTTTGTTCTGAACATATTAAAGAATCTGATTGTTTATTTATTTATTTTATTGAGCTATACATTTTTCTCTGCTCCCCTCCCTGCCTCTCCCCTCCCATTCAACCCTCTCACATGGTCCCCATGCTTCCAATTTACTCAGAAGATCTTGTCTTTTTCTACTTCCCATGTAGATTAGATCCTTATTCCCATGTAGATTAGGGTCCTCATTGTTTTCTAGGTTCTCTGGGAGGGTGATTTGTAGGCTGTTTTTCTTTGCTTTATGTCTAAAAGCCAATTATGAGTGAGTACGTATGATATTTGTCTTTCTGGGTTGCCTCACTCACTGTTATGTTTTCTAGAATCTTATCCTTTATAAGGTGACAATCTGTATGTCTTAATTATCTTTAAGTGTTTATAACAAGTTAGTAATTTGTAGATTAGGATTTTACAGTTTTGTACCTGTTAATTTAGCCTATAAGTATTACAATTCTTGATTATAGCTCTTTTAGTATAAAATAAGTACAGTTCATGGGGAAACTGGCGATTTAATTTTCTTGGTCCTTTCATAGGGCACTTTCCAGAAAAATCACTGTTTTTTTTTCTATGACTTAATTTATAAAAATAGATAAAGTTTAACAAAATTTTCAGACAGGGAGGCTAGACATATCCTCTTTTTTCTTTTTCTTTTTTTGAGACAGGATTTTTCTGTATAGCCCTGATTGTTCTGGAACTTGCTCAGTAGACCAGGCTGGCCTTGAACACAAAAATCCACCTGCCTCTGCCTCCCACATGTGGGATTAATGGCATGTGCCACTGCCTCCCAGCTGCTAGAAATACATTCTTAGTGATTCTCTGTCAAGGTGTTCTCAGGGTGAGCTTTATGCATAAAACACGTGTTTCAGGTTGACAGTTTTCAATCAACAAACAGCCAGAAGCAGAACTACAGAGGTTGAAAAGCAAGGGTTTTGTATTCAGAGACTGTCCCAGACTGTAGACTTTGATTGATTGGGTGTTTTGTTTTCATTTACGATGGTGGTGCTGTCTATTGCTGAATTTTACAATCTGAATGGTAAGGTTACCTGTGTATAAATATTTAATCACTAACTCTGTGTTGTAAGTTTTAAGTCAATTTTTATTACAGATTCTACAGATTTTTAACAATTTTAAATAAGCTTTTAAATCTTGGGGTATAGAAAATTCATATAATAGTTGCATAAGTCTTGAGATAAGGTTTATGTATTAGCAAAAGTTTCAGGCAGTTAAGTGAAGCAAATATTCTATCTTTTAAAAGCTGTTCTGCCTTGCTTTTTTATTTCCTGACACATACTCAGGTGGATCATCTAACAGGAGAGTCACTTTCCAGCTCTGGAGCAAGCGTTTCAGTGCAGCAGGACAGCGTGAAACAATATTTCAACATTATCTTCATCCAAAAGATATTCGATTCCCTGCTAAACTGAACCCAGTGAACACAACCCTCAGAGATACAGGATTTTGTATGACAAGTAGAGGCGGCAGATTTGGGCCTGTGCGGGGCGGTGGTGGTGGTTTCTCTGCATTTACTGCTGTCTCCGCCATTTTGTTGTTACTCTGAAGTTACTGACGTGCTTCTCTAGTAGCAGCCAGGCAGGACGTCTACATCGTACCAGATCTGCCTCCTACCCCTGCCAATAAATGTAGTTTTAAATAAATCCCTATCGTTCCATTTATCAATAAGACTTAGGATTCAGAGGCTGGATGAGAACCTGCTAAGTCAGAGAGATTGAAGAGCAACTTGCTGATCATTCCTCCTTGCCAGTGTCTTCAAAAGGTACGTCCTTCTGCATCATCAAATCAAAAAGCTGCCATGCTCAAAGTCCCTCCCTACCACCTGTGCATCTCTCCATCTGTCTTCCAGACGCCCTCTGACTCTCTTTGATTACATTCTATCAACTAGTTGTTGACTCTGCCTCTTCATCCAAGGTTGATATTTTTAATTAAAGCAAATGCAAACTCAGACTTCATAGTGTTATTTATTCAGCAGAATACCTGTTTGGTAAGAGAACAAAATTTATTTTGAAATGCTCATTAAGGATGCCACAGAATTTGACTATTACAATTGGTTGTGGAGAAAAAAACAATAGTTGACCGACTCATGACTTCTGCAAGGAGAACTGTCATGACAGATAGATAATTTGAGAGAAAGTAGTAAAGTCCAGCCATTAGAGGACCACACTGTCTGCATCTGTCCCCAAGTCTAGCACAGTGCGCACACACCTGGTGACTGGTGGACAGCAAAGAAACATAATATTAAAATGTGCATTAAGGACCAAACCCTTGGAAAACTGCAACAGCTGTCATCATCCACAGAAGTATTTACTATGATGTGAATAGGTTAAGGCAAGTGATGGCAAGAGTTGAGGAGCCAGGATAACACAGCGTGTATTTGGCATAGTTTATCTGTGCAGTGTGTGCGGTGTTTATTAGGGTCACCTGAGAGAACTTTGTGGTTGCCTTGTGGAATTGTTTGCCTCCTTTGTTGCTTACATAACAGCGAACCAAAGCACTCTGTGACCCTGAGACCTGGTAGAGGGCACAGATGAATGTCAGGAAAGGGGGAGACGAATGAGGGCACCCGAAGATCAGACTGCCAGGAGAAATGTGCCCTCACCTTGGAACATGGTTCTGCCATATGCCCATCCTCACAGGGTTACAGGAGTTGTCATGATGCTGAATTGAGAACTGTCCCTGACATAGTAATTGTGCCTATGGAGAGGAGAACCTGCCGCAGAACAGGAGGCTGTTGGTTTCATTGTGCCTGATGAAGAAAAGGAAGGGGCGGTCTGCACAGAAAGTTAAGGCAGGTATGTGGCCACAGTCATGACTTATGATGGCCGAGGCTGCTGCAGCTTCGGTGCCTTCTTCATTGACCTCCACAACAGTCTTGTGAACAAACTTGGATAGATATACGTCTTTTTCTGGAGACATTGCTGATGAATCAGCCTTGCTTCCTCGGAAGACATCCGCCATTCTCAAGTGCTGGAACACGGACTCCATTTTATAATCCTCTTCCAATTTAAATTTTGGAAGGAAAACCTCTATATAAATGCTCTTCATAAAGTCTGGTTTGGTCCAGGCTGTCACCTTCTCAAAGGTGAGATTGTTTTCCACCTGACAAATCAGATTTAGAGACTGTCAGATTCACAGTTGAGGTCTTACCCAGAGTTTCATAATCACTTCCTGCTCAGACTCCTCCATCATCCCACATGAGGCACTACCTCTTCACATGGCCAGACAGTATGAGTGTCCCACTGTCCTGCTACTATGTGGCTTCCCTGATGGGTATGGAGGTCCATTAGCCTGAGGGTAGGAAGACCTGGCCATCTTCTCCTAAACCCACTGGAAGGAAGGTCTATTACAGGTTAGATTGTGTTTTGTGGGTTGTGTGACTTAAATGTGAAATTCCTCAAAAGACTCTCATAGTGAATGTTTGCTCTCCAACTCTTTGTACCTTATTTTTTAGGCATGAGGGGGGTCTAGAAGAATGAAGGAAGTAGTTCCTGGAGGTTACCTATGAAGGACGTCCTTGGTACTTTGTCCCTTCTTATTTTTCTGCTTCCTGATTACTAAAAGGCCTGTGATGTCTGCCAAATGCACCTGCCTCAATGAAACCATAAGATGAGGACAGGTAACTTGAAATGAGCTCTCTGAATCTGTGAGCCTACATAAATGCTTCCTCTCCTACGTTATTTTTGTCAGGCATTTTATCAGTGATGAAAATCTAACTAACACTATAGATGTCATGCCACAGTTAGGGAGCTGGATGAGAAGAGCCAGGGAAGCTGTTCTGATTACAAAGACCCCTTGGATCTTTCACACTGCACTGCCCTCCATTCAGAGGCTGACGTATTTATTGTGGGGCATCCAGCTGCAAGGAAGAGCGAGAAGTCCCATAATGATCTGCCTGACACTTTGTCTGCAGCTCTCCCTCCTCCTCTTCCACTTCGTTAGGTTCAAGTGCAATATTTTTCTGTATATTTTATGTTCTAATATTAAATACTAAAATAAAATAAAAACAAGGATCATGATAAAGTTCTATTTACAGAGGGGTGTTATTTTCCAAGCCCTAGGCTAAGTTTGCTCCCCGAGTTTCCCTCATTTCATCCTACCAGGTAGTGATCATCACATCATAATCTTGTGGTGAAATTATAATATATGGCAAAGTCACACAACCCACAATGGGAGACTTGAACACACTTTGGTCCTAAAATCTTGTGCCAGCACACAATTCAAAGCTCAGTCTGCTAGTACTACCCACTCCCCATGAAGTTGCCAGGATGAAAACATTAAGATTTCTTCTTGATGTGGGAGGTGAGGTGTGCTGTGAATATGTCTTATTGCCAACGGTTAATAAAGAAGCTGCCTTCGACCTGTGCAAGGCAGAAAAGTGCTAGGAGGGGAAACTCATCTCGAGGGTGGGTGAAAGGAGGCAGAGTCAGGGAGATGCCGTATAGCCGCAAGAGGGGAAAGATGCAAACCGCCAGCTGAAACCTTGCTAGTGGTCCATGAGCCTCATTGTACAATATAAAACAATGGAAATGGGTTAATACTAGATGTAAGAACTATCAAGCAATATGTTTAAGCTATTGGCCAAACAGTCTTGCAAATAATACATATTTCTGTGTGCTTATTTTAGGGCTGAGAGGATGAGAATGAACAAGCAGACTCCACCAACAAATTGGCATCCCAACATGGGGCTGACTAAATCCATGTAAAACCTGAGAATGCATGGAAAGGAATCCTATCTCCCCCAACATCTTCTAATGAATATAGACACTGGACTCTTCTAGAAGACATTTAGAGTGTCGAATAATACAACCTCTCCTGCCTCACCTGGCTGAGGTCCACACCATCATCCGGGAGCAGGACCAACAAGCTCAGCTCCATGCCCTCATAGGGCATCTCCAGCATCTGTGCCTGTACTTCATTTATGTAGGCGTGGTTAAATCTGTCTTCCTGACACATCATCTGTATTGGTCTTTCCTCCTTCTGTACAGAAGAATCCAAAGCATAAAATACATTATTGAGAGAGGTCAAAAGGTTTCCAAATGAGCTGAAGTTAAGGCCAGGAGTGTTCTCAGTCAGCACTCACAATGAAAACACTAATCATGGTCCAGTGAACACTTAGTCAATATCTACCAGTCTCTTCCTGCTTTCATTAAAAAATAGTTGTTGTAAGCAGATATGGAACTGTAGTAGATAGGATTCTACAGTGGTGGTAAAACACCTTGACCACAACAGCATGGGGAGAAAAGGGGTCTTTGATCTTACAACTCTCAGGTCACATTCAATCCCTGAGGGAATTCAGAGCAGGAGCTGAGGCAGAAGCCATGAAGGAGTGCTGCTTATTGGCTTGTTCCCCATGGCTTTCTCAGCCTGCTTTCATACACAGTTCATGACCTCCTGCCCAGGGTTGGCACTACCCAGAGTGGGTAATTATTAATTAATTATTAATTAAGAAATGTGCCCCATAGACTTGTCTCAAAGCCAATCTTATGAAGGCAATTTCTCCATGTGGCGTCAGTCTTCTCAAATGGCTCTGGTTTGTCTCCAGTTAACAAAACAGCAACCTAGGGACTTACTAGGGAAAGATGATGTGTTACCAGCAGGAGAAATGTGTCATTCAGTTATTAATATTTTAAAGTCATAGTTGGGTCTATAATGTTCCACAAAGGCTCATGTTTCAAAGCCTTTGTCCACAGGTATCACACCTCTTAGGATCTGGACAAAAAAACATAGGAAATAGGGCCTATTAGAGAAAAGTTAGGTTTTGGAGAGGGGCTGCCCCAGAAGAGGATTTTGACAATGCAATCCCTCTTTCTTTTGCTTCCTGACTGCTGTGAGGTGACCAAACACCACCTTGAATTTTCACTGCATGTTGTAATGTACCACCAAAACCCGGAGTGATTTGACCAACTGACCCAGACCAAAACTTCTGGAACCATGAGCTACATTAAATAATTCCTAATTTAAGTTGATTATCTCAGACAGCTTCTTACTCTAAAGGAAAGATAGCTACCAATACACCAGAAATAGTATTTTCACCATTTATGATTGTCAGTCATTATGCCTAAGGAAGGAGCATAATCAATTATAGATAACAGAAAAGTTTTCATAAATTAGACTGGGATATTTTCATTGTGGTGTAAATGATACTGCAGACAGATACATCCTTTCAGAAAACAGGCTGTTAACAGGAGCACACATGCTCAAAGATTTACTAATTTTCACAACCTTCTAACTGAGAGCAGGAGCTGAAACACTAATCATGGTCCAGTGATTTCTACAGAGTAGAAAGTTTCAGAGCACAGACACTGACAGGCATAGGTTGGAACTACATCCTGATAGCCAGTCAGAGTGAATTAATTAAATTACTACAAGCTGGGGACCCTCTGAACAGATCTCCATTTGCTTTGTGATGCAATTATATTCTGTTGACCCATCACATGCAGAAACTTCTTGTCAAACCTTTAAACGGTATATTGAACATTAAAAAGTTATTAGAGAGCATCTATATTAATTATATAAATTTCCAAATAAAAGAAGCCATGGTTTAAAAGACTTTAAAGTACTCCTAATAAAAAAGGGAATGGAAAGTTTAACATTGCAAAATTCATTAAATTTTATTTGTTTAAAGATTGAGCAAACTTCCAAACTGCAACTAAATATACTGCAATTAAAACTGAGATCACTGAAATTGAATCACTCTGTTTCACTGTTTGCAGAGACCTGTAAATACTGTTTAGTAATGATAAATTGGCCAATAGTTTAAAATGTTTAATGTAATTATAAAATACTCTATTATAGTAATGTTTGTATATTCCTTTCTGCTATGCATCATGATTCATGTATATTACACTAATATATTGTAAGTGGTTACATCTTGGCATTCTTGAACATAAGGATAATTTAGGTTAGAATGAGCTAGAAGCTGAGGTCACATAAGAAATTTTCAAAATCAGTAATTGCCACCAAAAAGATGAAAAAGAATATAGGCAGTTAATGCTCTATATTCCAATCATTTGTCTATGTTTTAACCTTTCATTCAGAAATATTAGTTTCTAATGGTTTTCTGTGCTTTCATATTCTCTTTCTTTCTAGGCTGAGGATCAAGTCCAGCAATCCACAGGACATGTGATCTCTGCTACTGAGCCACTACACATTCACCATTACACATTTTTATGCAAGTTCTTTGTCACGCTGGCATGAACTTTGTGTATTCTTCCTTACCTGGTTTATTTTAAAGGGCATCTCCCTTGTGTGTGTGTTTTCAAACTGTTGATGCCACTTTCCATTGAAGTATAAAGCATTGACAAGAACCAACCTCGTCTCTGAATCAACTGAACCTCCCGACAGCAACTCTGGAATTTTCCCTTTTGAGAAAGCAGAGACTTCATTCAGGTTCATCTTATACACATGTGAGAAATAAGTTGATGTGACATCTGGGCAGATTTAAGAATCACAGTTCCAAATTTACTGAATTTTGTTAAAAAATGAAATAAAGATGCCAACATCCATGTATGACTGGAGATCATATGCACCGAATGACCATCCTCAAGGTGAGGATGCTGAAGGACTTCCAAGTCTCTCAAAGAGAGCATGTTTGGGAAAAGCAGAAAAAGTGACTCCAGGATGGAGAACAAAGAAGCAGGAAATGTGGAAGGGGTCACAGGGGACTAATGTTTAACCTTGGATGATCTGGTGGTTACCATCTTGACTGTCTGAATCAACTAAGAGACATGTCTCTGGGCAGGCCTATGAAGACATTTCCCAGGAAAGTGACTAAGGAGGAAGATGCTCTCCAGAGTGGTCAATGCCTTCCTGTGCTGCTCTGACTAAAGGAATGAGGGAGAAGCAGCACTATTTTTGCCTGCCTGCCTGCCTTCAGCCCTTGCTGGTGAGTGCGTCTATGCTTTTTGTGCCCTATGCCTCCCTTTTTTAGCTGACACTGGGACTAAGAAGTTTTGGCCTTCATGTGGACAAAAACCAGTGGCTTTCCAGAATATTCTAAGTTTTCCATGCCAGCATAAGTCTGATAAGGTCTCCAGACTTAGAGACAATGGAATAGCTCTCAGATTCTCTAATTCTCCACATGCAGTTGGTCATTGTGGGATTACTCAGCCTGTATTTTGTATGCCAATCTTTTAAATCCTATCTGTATTATATATCCATTCTGTTCCTCTAGAGATCATGGAGTAATACACTAATGTTAGATACAGAGTCTTATCTAGAATACCATGGCCATGCCCAATTCTAGCATAGCACAACATGTCAGAGACCCAAAGGCAGAAAGTAGTTTGTTGAATAGCTATTACTATTCTACACTCTCCATTGCCAAAAGAAACAACATAGGCAAGAGAACAGATTCCCTTCTTCTCCATTAAGGAAGATCCTATCAATGGTCAAGAGAATCCTGCTCACTTATAATATCAAAAGTGTAGAAGAAGTAAGATTCTAACAAAAAAAATGGGCAAATAATTGTGGAGTCTTTAAGAAAAGATTCTCATTCTTATTGTCACTCAGCACAAATAGGAATGTACTTATTGCTATAGAGCTGTTTGGATGGTTTAAATATCAGACAATGGTCTCAAAGATCTCTGAGACCAATTCCCAAACATGTTATCTGATGTAGGTGTGTCTTCTATCTATCTGATGATTTCATTGGTTAATTAATAAAGTAACTGCAGGGCTGGCGAGATGGCTCAGCGGTTAAGAGCATTGCCTGCTCTTTCGAAGGTCCTGAGTTCAATTCCCAGCAACCACATGGTGGCTCACAACCATCTGTAATGAGATCTGGTGCCCTCTTATGGCCTGCAGGCATATATGCAGACAGAATATTGTATACTTAATAAATAAATAAATAAAAAAATAAAGAAACTGCTTGGCCTGAGGTCAGAACATGTAGTGAGCTGTGGGCTGCATTCCCGCCGCCCTGCTTTCGACCTCCTGACTAGCTTATGCCCTGAAATAACAACACACAAACTGTATTCTATTAAATACTGCCTGGCCCATTATTTTCAGCCTCTTACTCACATCTTGATTAACCCATATCTAATAATCTGTGTAGCACCATGAAGTGGTGCCTTACCGTTTAGTTTCTAGCATACGTCCATCTTGGGCTGGAGCTTCATCGTGTCTGGCATCTCTTTCTATAGTGATGAGCTGCGGGCCCGCATTCCTGCCACCCGGCTCCCAGCCGCCTGGCTAGCTTAAAACCCGAAATAATTACATGGAAACTGTATTCTTTTAAACACAATCACTCTGGGCAACACTGCTCTACTCCCGAGAGAATGTTGAGCACCAAAGGCACTCCACTGAGAGCTTGTCTTCTTCTTGGCAGAACTGGCCTTTGGGAAAAGAAAAGCCCATATCAACTACTGACAAAGATACAGAATATCCATAAGTGGATAAAACAGGATTGTCTTATCTTGCCAAGACAGGGTTGGACAGTTCTACAAAAAGTTCCTTGCCTTTGAAAAATGTTATGTCAGTTGTGTTAGGCCTTAGCCAAAGTTGGTTGCCTCAACATTGCAAAACGAAACTTTGGGTGACTGCCCAGGTAGTTAGTTGTCTCTGTCATTTGTTGCACATTTTGGAAGTTTCTTGTTTGTACTTCCTGGTTGCTTAAGTAATATTACTTCCCTTCTCAGATCTTTGATGGGGTTGAAGATTAGATAATTGTAGTTACCCTCTACATTATTTAGACTCCTTGAAATAGAATGCTTAGTAAAACTTTTGTTATATGTTTCTTCTTAATATTGTTTGTAATTTTATATTTATTATTTGTTCCTATTGAATATAGTTGTATTTGGTTTGGTTCTGTCTTATTTAGACAAAAGGGGGAGATGAAGGGGAAGCCTAGCCAAAAACCTTGTTTTGTAAGGCGTGTCCCCCTTGGTCTAAAGGCGTGTCCCCCTTGGTCTAAAGGCGTGTCCCTCTTAGGCTTGTCCCTCTTAGGCGTGTCCCCCTTAGGCTAATATTGACTTATAAAATCTTGCGGGCCTGTGGCCCGCCTGCTCTTTGTTTTCCTGCCCTCCTCGCTGGAACCTTGGATTTGTAAGTTCCCTTTCCTTTCCTTTATTAAAACTGAATTATATATATTAAAGCTTGTCTGGTGAATCATAACTGCCGATCAACCACGCACCTTCAAGAACATAGGTGGGTAGAGTAGACAGAACAGGATGCTGGGAGTGAGGCAGATGCCTTGGGCAATCGCCATGCCTCTTCTCTCTGAGACAGTTGCCATGAAGCATCATGAAGGTCAGACATGCTGAATCCTTCCCGGTAAGACACCACCTCGTGATGCTACACAGCTTACTAAATATGGGTTAAAGCAAGATGTGAGAATTAGATAATAAGAGGCTGAAACTAATGGGCCAGACAGTGTTTAAATGAATACAGTTTGTGTGTTGTTATTTCAGGGCATAAGCTAGCTAGGCGGTTGGGATCTGGGCAGCAGGAATGCAGCCCGTCTGCTCCTCACTGTAGTTATCTTTGAAATAAAAAACAATATGACCCAACCCAAATGGAAGGTTCTTTTAGGTCAATGTAACTGAGCAGCCCTGATAGAGTATTTTCAATGGAAATCAAGGCTGGTTTCACCAAATGTAAGTGAGGGATCTGAGGCAGGAAGGGTGGAATCAGAAACAGGAGTCCTCTTCAGACATAATGGTGGTGGGGGACAGTGCCATAGAGACTGTAGGAAGAAGGAGCCCAGGGAAGACTTATGAGGAAGATCTCCACATAAATCTCCACAGTAGAGTCACATGACCTGTCAACACTGCTGACCACCCCTGTCTTATAATTTAAGCTGTTCGACTGGAAATCAGGCCCATGAGTTCCCATGACATTTGTATCATCCCTCTGTCCTGAAGAAATACACAAATAACTCTATTTTTAAAACTAAGTGTCTGAATAAAACCTCCATGAATTCACTGAGGTCTGAATTATACCACATATAATGATGTTAGTCTGCATGCCTTTGACTTCCTGAAATAACATGAGTCTAGTCCATGGGGGGGGGGGGGGAGGAAGAAGGGAAGCTAAAAGAAAGAGGAGGGAGGGAAGAAAAGTGAGGGGTGGATGGAAAGGACAAGAATGTGAGGTGTGAAATAACTTGAAATTCTGACCTTCAGTCTGTTTGGAGACCCACGTATTTATGTGCTTCCTGGACTCCTCTGGAGCTTTGGCAAAGGACAGCTGCTCCAGCTCCGAGTGGTAGAACTGAAGACAGGACTCTTTACAGGTCTTTGGAGAGAAAATGTTCAGGGAAATAATGTTGCAAAATAAATTGTTAGCTAGCAAGCTTCCCAATCATCTGAATATAATGGCAAAGACCAAATATCTTCATGTACTAGGCCTTTGTAAATGAGAATAATAAGAGCCGAATAAATGAAAATTACAAGTAGTCAGGCTTGAAATATTTTAAGGTATACTTTTAAAATTGTGATCTTTGGGCAAGTTTAAAGAGTTTAGTTTCCTTGTGTAGCTTAGATTGGCTTAGAACTCATGACCCAACTGTCTCATCATTCTAAAAGCAACTGTTATAAATATGGATCATCACATTCGCTAGAAATTGATTCTTAATTTTCTCAAGCTCTCTAGGACCTTCAATAGAAATCTATAGCAACACATTTTTGAATTCAGTTTTCATCATCCCACTGATACAACTTACTGGGGGTAATTCGCAAGTGTTCTCTGCAAAGATCCTATTGGCCATTCTAAGCAAGTACTTTCTGTCTGGCTTGTTCAGGTTATTGAGAAGACACTGGAAGCCCCGATGAATGTCTTCCTCTGTGTTTAAACCAAGTGTCTGTAAATGAAAACAATGAAATAGTATGACATCAGTAATAAAGCATTTTGGTTGTAAAAAGAATTTGCAAGCTAAAGAGATGGTTAAGGCAGTGATATACATAAGGTTCTGATATAAGGAAGATTTATAACAAAACAATTAAAAATCAGGTATTAGCCTTCCTTTCCAATAAAAAATTACAAAATCTATTGCTCTAAAAAATGAATTCTATCTAAGAAACTGGTGTTTCAAATATTTTCGACATTTTTTTTCTCCCAATAAAGGTTTTGGGCTAAATATAAGACCTTAAACTTGCCCCAAGAGTTCTACAACTGAGTTGTAATTGCAACACCCTCCTTCCATGGATTACACAACAAACAAACAAACCTAATTTGGAACTAAGTTGTGCAGGTAACCTTGGACTTGTGATCATCCTGTCTCAGTCTCCTTAGAAGTTTGAATTTATCATGTGTGACTCATGACCTAGCATGAATCTATTTATGAACCATTTTCTAAGTGAAGTCTGGATAAAATTTTGAGACCTCTCCAAGATATTACTCATGAAAAATCGTTGCCTTAAAGAAGTATTACTAGAGGAGATTCTCTTACTTCCTTTTAGCTCCTTCCTCATGAAACAGAGTGTGGTATTCTGACCCTCCCTTCTCAGCAACTCTTAGGCAAGTAAAACAGGTGTCAGGTGACAGGGAACTTACCTGAGATATCTGGACTGCAGTGTCTCCCTTCGCCCCCAAGAGGACCATAGCTAGAGCAGAGGAGATGCTCACAGGAGAGTAACATACATTTTTCGAAGGGTTGTTTTGACAAAGGATCTTTAAAAGGTGGATGGCAAAGGTGCCGTTTGCTTCAGACAGAGTGTTCATGATGCAGTCTGGAGGCAAAGGAGAAATGGTACTCAACACAGCGCTGGAGGTTCCCTGATCTGACTCGGGAAATCTGGGACTCTACTCTTGGTTCTCATTTCAAAACTCCTAAGTACTTAATATTTCAAATTTAAGTTTTATTTTCAGTCACAGTCCTTCCAATTTTAAGGTTATTATCTAGGTGTGGTCATGGAAGCAGACCAAACTAGTATCTGTCCCATATGCATATATAGAAGGTCAGATCATCAGGACTGCACACACAGAACACAGCTGAGAGAGGTGGACTCTGGAATATGCCCATACAATCCAGTTCCTCTCTCTGAAGATGGTGAAGATGAAGATAAAGAGGAGGAGGAAGAGAAGAGGAAGGGAAGAAAAAAACAGCTATATGTATCTAGGTCTTCTGGCCTGACTTCAGCAAAGCTGCGTTCTGTGTGTGCCTGTGAAGACTCCTCTGAGATGTTCAGGTGTGCATTAGACAGTGTCAAATGCATTCCTTTCTCTTACTGATTGTTCTCCCAACCATGTAAGTTCTCCCAAGGAAAAGGAGATGTCTGGCACCCTGATGCTAAGTGCTTGAAGCATGCTCAGGATAAATTTTGGGATCACAGTCAACATGTGCCATTTTAAGAGGAGAAATGAGCAGTGCTCAGATTGGAGTAGAGCCTGTAGCTCTAAAAGGGCCCAGAAGTAAGAGAAATTATTTTTGCAGATCCTTGAGTAGAGGGCAGAGTTAGTCAAATGGGCTAGGTGGTAGGACCTGAGAGGAAGCAGGACAGAGGACAGTGGAGAAGTCCACTGAGATTCTGCTCTACCTATTCCTGACTGAGATGGATCAATACAGCTCCAGGGCCCCGGCAATAAGATCAGCGTTGCTACCACTGTCCAGCCGGGGTTTCTAGAGAAGTCACCTGTATAAAAACCCACTAGACACTACCTTTCCTCTATCCCTTCTAATTCTAAGGTCCTAGGATTCCATTCCTGGACTCAGTTTTGGCCTTCTAAAGGTAGCCTCTACATCACCCACAACCCTGGACTGAGCCAGATACCCTCACCTGCCAATATCACAGTCTCCCAGCACAGTGTTCAAGGCTTGATGTCCCAGAGTGCTGCTTTGCTGCCTACCCTGTCCAGAAAGCCTCTTTATTCTCTGCAGGGTGTGGACTTCATGATCACAGCCCCAGGCTAGGGGAAGAGGAAATGACCTGACCTCATCCAGGTCTGGCCTCTGCTTGGTTGGGACAGTTGGGGGTTGGGAAACACATGGGTCCTGGAGAAAAAATAATCTAGTGAGAACCTTAGGTCTCTGGTGGGCAGGGTATCATGGGAGTAAGTTCATAGGATGCAAAGAACAGACCTGGGACAGTGAACTCCATGAGAGTAGGAGCAGATCCAGACCAGGGTCATTTGTGGAAGCAGGACTGGATCAGGGAGTGACCTAGGCCAGAGCAGGACTGAGGCTATAAGCTACACGGGAGTGGGACTTAGCCAGTTACCCAGGCCAGAGCAGGCCTGAGAAAGTTGTTATGGTTTTGGTCCCTGTCCCTTTAAGAGACAAGCCACGCCCATTCCCTCCCCATCCGCTGAGGCAGGCTGATCTTCAGCTTCCGGCCTGAGCTCACTCTCTTTTCCATCTTCCTCTCGGAGAGGCAGCTTCGCTTCTGCCTCTCTCCCCACTTCTCTGCTTCCCCTTCTCTGTCTCTCTCTGTCTCTCTCTCTGTCTCTCTCTCTCTCTCCCTCCCCCTTCCCCCTTCATAACTCCCCTGACCTGAATAAATATTCAACCTCACCATGTCTCTGTCTTCTGCCCTCCTACCATGTGTCTCCCTGCCTGGGACCAGCCACTGCTCAGGGACTGGCAGCCATCTCTGCCTGGGACTGGCTGTCAGAAGCAAAGAGACCAGCTATGCCAGGATGTGACCAGCACCCAGCCTTCTCTCGGGTCCCCCCCCCAAAGACGACGCCCACAATCAGCCGGAAGCAGTCTTGAGAATTCGCCGCCCCAATTCCTTCAAACTGTGATGTCTAATATTTTGCTTTTTATTGTAAGAAATACCCGGGAATGTTATTCTTTTGGTCCCCGCCCCTTTCCACGCCCACTCCCAGCGACCTCTGGTCTCTTGGAGTCATCCTGAATCTCTTCCCTCTCTTTTCACTGCCCCCTTTTGCGTGTGCACACGCGCCCTCCCCCCCCCCTCTCTCTCTCTCCCTCCCTCTCTCTCTCTTGCTCTCTCTCTCTCGCTCTCTCTCTCTCTCTTTCTCTCTCTATCTCTCTATCTTTTTCCCTCTTTTTCCTCCCTCCCTTGACCCGCACTGTGGAGCACCCCCCCTTCCCTTAATAAACATCCCTCCCACGCACGTGGTCACGTCCTGGGTCTCCCTTCCTCCGGCTCCGCGATACACCCCACGCCGCAAAAGAAGAACATCAAAAGTAAATTCCATGAGAACAGGAGTCGATTCAGACCCAGGACATTTATAGAAACAGGTCTGAGCCAAAAACCTAGGCTAGAGCAGGCCTGAGACAGCAAACTCCAGAGGAGCAGAACGAAGCCTGGGAGCACTGAGCGGCCTCCAGGAACACAGAGTGACCAACAGGGTAGCTAGAACCGTGGCACTGACTGTACCTCAAGGAGCAACCATCTGAGCTTAGATTTACTGGCAGCTTTGTTTATTTAAGGAAAAGGTATTAGTGCTATAACTAATGAATCTATGGAACCAAGACACATAAACAGATTTCACCATATAAAGATGCCTTGCTGGGAAAGAGAACCATTAGAGACTTCACAAACACAAGATCAGCTCACACCATCTACAGGAGCACACAGCTAGTTCTCCCGAAGGTCATTTCTGAGCCAGGGAGCTGACTCAGTTTCCCACTCCCTATGTCACACTCAGTCTAGAAAGCCTTCCTCTCCATGTGCTCTCCTTCCTGGTTTATGGATACTCAGCTTTCCACAAATCTCTTCCTCCCAGAAGTTTTCTGGTACCATTGGTTTCTCCAGGGAGATCATTTTTTGTTGCTTGACTCCATGTGTCCACAGAGGCTGCTCACACCATTTGTCTTCTAACCCCTGACCCAGCAGGCGTGACAGCTGAAGGGACTTCAGCTTGTGGCTTTCTTTCTCACCTTGCTTGAGGGAAAGGTTGGGTCATTTACGTGCAGTATCTGCTTCCTTAGTCACCCTGTGTTCTTTACCCTGAGGGAGATTTTAACTGTCCTAGATTCTCTGCTTTGACCAACAATGAGATCATCATCTGTCTTAGTGTTCTTGGGGACACTTTTGGCTCTGGTACCACATCATTGAAGCAGTTGGCCCATAGTTACTGTCTATCTTTATCCTTGTATTTTCTAACACAGTGTCTCTTTCTGTAGGTAGAGAATGCTTGTTTGTTTTCCAGCCACCCAGACCCAAACAATAACATAGAAATTATATTAGTTAAAACATGGATTGACTTATTAGTTCAGGCTTCTTGTTAACTAACTCTTACATCTTAAATTAACCCATTCCTATTATTTTGTATTTTACCACAAGTCATGGTTTACTGGTAAGGTCCTGGGGTGTCTGTCTATTTCAGCAGCTATGTGGCATCTCCTTGACTCTGCTTTCTTTTCTCCTCTATCTTTGCCTGGAATTCCTGCCTTGCTCTATTCTACCTGGCCAAAGGTCCAAAGCTGCTTCTTTATTAACCAATGGTAATAAAATATATTCACAGCATACAGAGGGGAATCCCACATCACCCCATTTTGTATGCTGAGGCTGCTTCTTCATTTCCTGATGTAGGAGTGTTTCTATCTATCTGTTGTTTCATTTGTTAATTAATAAAGAAACTGCTTGGCCTGATAGGTTAGAACATAGGTGGGTGGAGTAGACAAAACAGAATGCTGGGAAGGAGGGAAGTGAGGCAGATGCCTTGGGCAATCACCATGCCTCTCCTCAGTGGAACAGATGCCATGAAGCCAGCCACCAGATCAGACATGCTGAATATTTCCTGGTAAGACACCACTTTGTGGTGCTACACAGATTATTAGATATGGGTTAGTCAAGATGTGAGTAAGAGGCTGAAACTAATGGGCCAGGTTGTGTTTAAATGAATACAGTTTATGTGTTGTTATTTCGGGGCATAAGCTAGCCAGGTGGCTGAGAGTCTGGCGGCAGGAAGCAGCCCGCAGCTCCTCACTACAATTTCCTGGCCACCTAGACCTGGAATAATCATGGGGGAGCTGTATCTTATTTCTGTGCATCTTGGAAATGTGTGAATACTGGATCTATTTGGTAGACACCATCAGTAAGAGATGATCTGATCACTGTACAACAAGGTATATATGATGTGGGTTGTGGGTTCTATGGAAGAGAGAAATGTAACCCTCTCAGGATAAAATTTACTGATCAAGGAAAATGGACTTATTGAGGAATGGACTACTGGTAAAACCTGGGGTATTCAAATATATGATGGCCCTGGACCTTGTCTTGGGCCAATCCCAGAGGCCCTCTTCACTATTAGATTAGAGGTTCAGACAAACCACCCAGTGGCAATAGGGCACAATCCAGTTTTGATACCTCAGGAGGATCCAATCACCAGACTTTCAGGAGGAAGCCAGACACCAGTGTTCTTCTTTTTCCTAAATGCTATGAAGTCCCAGGCGGCAGCTGTAGGCAGGCGGCAGACTCGCGAGCAGCCAGTCCCAAGGCAGAGATGGCTGCTGGTCCCAGAGCGGTGACCCGAGCAGTGATGGTGGCGGGCCATGTGGCCGGGCGAGCCAAGCTGCAGCGGGTTCCCAACAGCAGGTGGGTGCATGTAAACAGGCCGCAGGTAAAAGGCACATAGACACAGAAAATAGGCATAAAGCTAAGCATTTATTAAAGGAGGGGGGGGGCAGGGATAGACAGAGATGCTTGTACACGTGAAAGGGGACAGTAAGAAGAAATTCTAAGATGGCAACGGAAGGTCAGAGGTAGCAGGAGTGGCATGGCTTGCCTTTTATAGTGACAGCCAAAAGAATAAGAACCAGGAGTCTTCTTGGGAACCACCCCTCAGGGTCAAGAGTCTTCATATAGCCAATACCCTTCATGGGACTTGATTTATAAGTGCTTCTAAGTGATGAATGCCTCTAAACCTGATTTTACTAAAGAATACTGGCTTTGTCTAAATGCATATCCTCCTTTCTATGTTGGTATTGAAATAGCTGGTGATTACACTTTTATCTCCTCAAAAATCCTGCCCTTGGTGAAAAAGAGGAAATATTTCACTACAGCAAGTGATGGGTACAGAACCTGTGTGACACCCCCTGGAAGGCAAGCTATTATGGTAAAAAATAAAACACTGCAGGTCCTTAAGTGGCCCGTGGGTCATGAGGGCCAGTGGGTCCTGGGCAGGCAGCCACATGTTATGTGAGAACTGGTCGGTGGGTCATCTGGTCCCATAAGGAGCCACAGCTGTGGTGGGTGAGAGACAGAGACAGATAGGCACATACCATGCAGAGTGAGGTTGGATATTTATTTAGTGGGTTATGGAGGGGAAAGGGAAAGGGGAGAAGGGAGAAGAGCAGAGAGAGAGAGAGAGAGAGAGAGAGGGAGAGAGAGAGAGAGAGAGAAACACATAGACACACACAGAGAGGGGGAAAAGTGGGGAGAAGGAAGAAAAGAAGAGAGGCTGCCTCTTCTGGAGGGAGACAAAAAGGGAAGACTCATGCTAGAAGCAAAAGGAAGATCTGCTTGCCTCAGGGACCGGAGAAGGAGTGGGTAGGGCTTGTCTCTTAAAAGGACAGGACAAACCATTACATTCCCATCTCTGTTTTATAATAAGAAGGCGGGAGGTTAGGTATAACAGGTTAAAGGAATTGGGATGGCAGATTCTCAAGACTGCTTCTTACTTATTTGTGTGTACCATCTGGGGGGATGGAACCTGAGAAAACTGGGTGCTGGTCACATCTTGGCATAGCTAGTCTCTTTGCTCCTGTCTGCTGTTTGTGGTATGGGAATGTCTGATGTCTCTTACAACTGTTTAAGGTATTGGCAGAACAGAGGACAAAGTTTAGGAAAAAACATTTAGAACCAGGCAATTGAGAAGGATGTATCTGACCTATTTAAGTTGGACCCTTTAATTCAGCTCCCTGGAACTCACAAGAATTTTTTGGGTTTGTGAAAACATAAGTTTTAAAGAGTAGCAAGTTTATATCAGAATGACTGTGACAGATATATTTGCATAATGAAAAGCATCTTTAAGTCTATGAAAGACAGCATGAGAGAGAAATCTGATGCCATACACTTGTTCTCACATCTTTATAACTTGCAGGTACACACCTTAATAACTTGTATCTGTATTTTACCTGGCACGAGTGAGAAGGAAGCATGAAACATGCAACAAACAAACTTAGGAGTTTATTAGAGATGTGTACAGGCCTGGTGAAGTCAGTGTGCAGAGAGAGAGCTGAAGATGGCGCGTCCAGCTTTTAAAGCTACCTAGCACATGCATACAGGGGAATGACATGGCTACATCATACACAGACAACGGAGCTCACACATGCGTGCAAGGGCTTATGTAGTTGAGTCATAAGTAGGTGATACAATGCTGCACGTGGATCATACAGGGCCTTTTAAGTTCCCCAGGGTGCCTAGGTATTTTTGCCCGAGGGCTTGTCCATACATGTGTGGCCCTGGAACCCAGAAGTGCCAGCCATGCTGGTTGGCTAAAATCATAACATTCTACCCTTTTGGTTTATTATAAAAATTTGGGGAGCTTCGGGTCTTTAATGGGTGGGAATGGGGCATCGTAAGGTCTCCTGTGACTGCTTCCTGCTGATTTTGTGGGCATCGGAGAGCTGAGGTGCTTGACCACATCCTGGGGTGGATGAATACTTTTGTGTTTTTTTAGGATCTGTAGAACTGGTTGGCTGGCAGTTTGTACCTCACAAGATGCTGAAAAGGCAGAAAATTATGCCTGGAAAAATTTCAGATCCTAGTGATTGAGGGAAGGGAGTCCCAAGTTGGAAGATGGAGGGGTTTGGGGGATGGAGAAGGGAATTTCCCAGAAGTTCCCAAGACCAGGAATGATAAGGGAAGAATTAAATGATACTTATTCAGGGAGAATCTGGTCCATTTAAATAGGTTCAATTGGTCCCCTGGAGCTGAAGCAAATCTTGAGGCACTTGTTCTCTTTGGCATCATGGTATTACCTTAACATCCAGGGGACACTGCTATAGTCAGTGATAAACCTGTTATGTTAAAGTCTGTTTTGTGAGTTTGGGGCTATGAACGTCCCCAAACTCATTACTGTTTCTTACCACCTGGGCTGTTGGCAGTCCTTGTACCTCTGGCTCTGTGTTTAATGATGGTCCCTGTAATAACAGCTGAGTGGTTAACTGGAAATTTAAGCATGACATTGGAGATATAGAGAAGTTGATAAAGCAGGTAGGAGAAAGAGGAAAAGGAAGAGTATATGGAGTTGGCACAGGAGAGTAGAGTATGGTGACGAGACTTATTTTTCTGGAACTGGAGAAAAAGTGGCTGATCTTGTTGTCCTTTGCAACTTAAGGGAGCAGGACGCTGTTTGAGTTACCATATATGAGGGAATATCTTGAGCTGGAAGAGTAAAAGGTTTAAGGTGGGGCAAGCGGATCTAATGAGGAAGTCCCTCAAGCTTGGCAGCTGTGAAAGTTTTAAGAATTACTTTAAAGGGGCCCTGCCATTTAGAGGAAAGGTGTGAGGGGCATTGGTCTGGGGGAGAGAATAGTACCTGATCCTCCATTTTAATTGGCTGTAGGCATGAATTGGCACATGGTTGAGGTAATGAGTTGTTGTTAAAAATCCCTGAAGACTGAGGGTGGAATGGAATATGAAAATGCTAGGGAATGTTAAGAGCCTTAGACAAAGTTTGAAAAATCTGGGAAGTAAATTCTGGGTCATTATCCAACTGAAGAGAGGCTGGGATTCCAAACTGGGGGATAATTTCTCAGAGAAGAGCATCAGAAACTGTCTTGGCCCTCTTATTAGCGGTGGGAAACGCTTCAATCCACCCAGACATTGTATCCACCAAGACCAGGAGATATTTAACTCTTCTGACCTTGGGCATATGAGTAAAATCAAGCTGCCAGTCAGTCCCTGGAAGGGAGCCCCTGGCCTGGTGGGTGGGAAAAGGGAAGCTACAACATTTGGTCTTGGGATCTGACTTTTGACAGATTTGACAAGAGACAGTGATAGCTTTTAAGAACTCTAAGTCCTCCGGGGTGGGTTGGAGGTGAGCATTGACAAAATGAATCAGAGCTTTGCTATTAGGAAGAAAGAGCTGATGTAGATAGGACAGAATTTGCTGGGTGTCAGGGGGTGTCTGAAGAATGTGGGCTATACTGTACAAACCCCCTGAGGTGACTGAGGTAGGTTTGGGCTCTGGAATGCTGCTTGGTCAGCCTGGTTATTTCCCTTGGAAATAATAGAACCATTGGTCTGATGAGACCAACAGTGAATAATTCCTATAGCTTTGGGGAGATGGGAGGTTTTTAACAAGTCTATAATGTAACCTGAGTTAGTTATATATACTCTTTCTGTCCTAAGAAGCCCAAGCTCCTTCCAGATAGCTGCATGGGACAGGAGGATATGAAAAACATATTTGGAGTCTGTGTAAACATTTAAAGCTTGTCCCTTTGCTAACTGGAAGGCATGGGTAAGGGCTATTAATTCAGCCTACTGACTGGTGGTATGGGCAGGGAGAGCCTGTGCCTTCACCACCCCAGTATCTGACACTATGGCATAGCCTGCTCTATGGGTCCTTTCACATAAAAAGGAGCTGCCACCTGTGTATCAGGTATAAGTGGCCTGGGACCGTTTTCCCTCCTGTATATGTGAGGGGTGGGGCAGTAGATCCTCTAAGGTTTCCATGTAGGAATGAGATGGGGAATAATTAATGCTGGGTTGAGGTAGGAGATTTGAGATATTAAGGGGTGGGCAGGATTGAAAAGTGAGTGTGGTATCTTGTACTAGTGCCACCTGGAGGGAAAGAACTCCCTCCAGGAGGGAGGGGATAAGGTTTGTAAGCCTTTGTAAGTTAAGAGATGGGGCAGATTGTGGTGGGAGAAGACAGTGGTGGGTGACCCAAAGGTTAGTTTCTTTGACTCATGAATCAGAAGCTCAGCAGCCACTAAAGTACATATGCAGGGTGCCCATCCCTGAGTGGTGAGGTTCAGCTGACAGTAGTTAGAAAGCTCACGTAGAATATTGAAATTAAAGGTACCATTAGGTGGCCACTTTAATTTGTTATATAAATTGTAACAAGGCCATATTTTTTTTTGAACAAAGATGGACAAGTGTAAGAATCTGTAAGTAGGGCATTAAGGCCTGGGGTTTTAGGGCCTCTAAAAGCCACACCAGGAGGAGGTTAGACTGATGGTCTTGGAGGGCTTGCTTCCCATAGCTGAAATTGTGAAAACCCGTGAGAATGGCGACATCACAAGGCTTACAGAAAGATGTCTCCTCTCTAAAGGCAGGGTGTGTAACTGTGGTGACACCACAAAGCCTATAGGAAGACTTTTCTTCTCTACAGGCAGGTGTTGAAGTCTGACTGGCTCCAGTACAGGTGACTTGGAAGCCAGAGAGACTAGGGGCCGCTCCACTCATAGCTGGGACCACTGTCCAAAAGAAAAGCAAAGAAACAGAAAAAGAAAAACGCGAGGGACGCCGGGCCACAAGGTGAACACACTGCTCAGTGTGTGCTGTGGTAGTGCAGGAGGACTAACCCTGGGTGGTCCAGTCACATTTTTAGCTATGGGAAGCAACCAGAGGTGAATGTCAGCAAAGGTCAGGAAGGCTGTGATTGGGGGCTGGAAGGGGAAAACTCAACACCAAAGCCACTGGTGTGCATAGAGGTCATGCTCAGGCAGATGGAACACGTGGTTGTGGTGAAAAAAATACCTGGTTCTGGATCCCTGCCCCTCGTCTCACGGCACCAGTGAAATTACCTGGAGCAAGTGAGAAGGAAGCATGAAACATGCAACAAACCAACAAACCTGTTTAGGAGTTTATTAGAAGAGACGTGTGCAGGCCTGGTGATGGTCATTGTGTAGAGAGAGAGAGCTGAAGATGGTACGTCCAGCTTTTAAAGTCTGCCTAACACATGTGTACAGGGGGATGATGTGGCTATGTCATACACAGATGACGGAGCTCATGCATGCGTGCAAGGGCTTATGTACTTGTGTCATACGTAGGTGAAGCAACCATGCTGCATGTGGGTCATGCAGGACCTTTTAAAGTCCCTGGGGCAACAAGGTATTTTTGTCTGAGGGCTTGTCCACACATGTGTGGCCCTGGAACCCAGAAGTGCCATGCTGGTTTGGCTAAAATCATAACACAAGCCCCAGCAGTTCTATGTAACCAGTGATACACAATGCCTCACAAAGGGCCTATCCAATCTCTTGGATACCATTATGGCAGAACATTTTCAGTGTTTCTTGACTCTGTTGTGTTTCCTAGGTGTTGAAATCCTACCAATGGGTGTTTGGGTGCCAGGACTCCCCCATTTCTTAGCTTCCAATTTCACCAGGGACTCTCCAGGGTTCTAAGGCTGTCTGAAAAAAAAAAAAAAACCCTGGTGGTTCATGCAAAACTACCAAGAAATCAGATGCTTGTTTCCCCAGCAGGGGATTATTGTTCTTGTCAGATACACCTACACTCCTAGATCAGGATCCAATAAAACCAAAAAAGATGTAACAGAAAGGTTTCTATGACTTACAAGAGGAGACCCTATAAATGGGGCCTTGCTGTTTGCTTTTAAGGTGGCCTTTTGATCAGACCATCTATTGTTATAACTACCTTTCCATGACCACTTTGTTATGATTACCTCTTATGACTATCTTCTATGTTCTTCTTGTGATGACAATCTCCCGACTACCTTGCTGTTACTACCTTGTTATGACTATATAGCTATGGCCATCTGCAACAGTATCATTGTTTCAGGAGACTGTTATGAACAACTTTGTGTGCTTATGTTCTGTGTCTGTAACCTTGCCTATTTGTCTTTCAAGTGCCCCATTAGGAAACCCCCTTCTGCGGGGCTATCAAAGCCCATATCGTCACTTACCTAGCCATCTCTGATGCTCCTGGGCTACACAAACTTTTATCTGTCCACCATTTCCTGCTGATTTCTGATATTTTCTCAGTCTACCCTATCCCAGTTGTTGAAGCATGATTTTTCCTTTTCATTGGCCATCAGCACTATCTTCAATTCAAAAACAATTACAAGCACTGGAACAACTGGTTGTCCATATCTAAAAGAACCACATTGGGCTCCTCCCCCACACCCTATATAAAATTCAATTCAAACTGCATCAGTGACCTAAATAGGTTAGTCACAAGCCAGGAAATCCTTGGAGGAAAAGATAGAAGCAGTTCTGTGTGACCTTAAATTTGGCAGTAGGGTTCTAAGTTGTGGCAGGTGTAGGCTGAGTGACAAAAACAATATTAAATGAGTAGGACTTTGTTAAAAAAAAATCAATGTATGTGTAACAAAGGACATTACCAAGAAGCAAAAAGAGAAAGTCTATTTAAAATGACCAGAATAGGTAAATATACAGACACCGAGAGAAGAGGTGGTTACACACAGAGAAAGGAAGGATGGAGAGTGACTGCTTGATGGTTATACAACGTGTTCGAAAGGGGATGAAAAATGGCATTGGCATGTCACTGACAGGCACGTAAATTCCTCTCTCGATACTATTGGTTTTCTTACAAAAGTAGATGCAATAAAAGGATACAATAATAGGTGCTATCCAACCATTAATACAGTACTTTTTATTGAAAGTTTATTTTAAAATTTATTTGTATGTATGTGAGTCTGGTTGTGGATGCATGCGTCATGTGCATACAGGAGCCCGCTGAAGCTGAAAGACAGCATCAGCATCTGTAAAACTAGAATTCCAAAAGGTTTTGAGCAGCCAATGGCTAGTGGAATGTTGACTTGGGTCCTCTGCTAGAAAAGCAAGTTGCCCGAACTTCTAAACCATTCCTCCAGTGTGTGAAGCCCAAAAGTGGCTCAGTTTCCATCTGGAGTCTATTCTGACTTATAAGTCATTTGAGTTCAAGCTTGCTTGATTCAGTCTCCTTGATAGCTGTGAGAAAGTTCTGATTAAACCCATGGGAAAGAACTCATGATCTATTGCACAGGTTGGTGAATGCCAGCTGGAGGCGCATCCAGATAGAAAGAGAAACTGCTTGCTGCTACCAGGACTCACATGGTAGATAGTGAGCCTGCTTGTGCTTCCTCCCAAGGAGAGTGCAGTGGGGTGGTTACTGTACTGCTCTTTGTCCTGCCTTCAGCTCTTAATCTGAATAAAGGCAAATTCTGAAATAAACTCTGAGCTTTTTGGTGTGGCTAACAGACCTCCCAGATCTATCCTGTGTCTCTATCTCAGCTTCCACCTGCCACTTCCTCAACCCTTGCTCCTTGTGCCTTCCCACAGGTACCCATTGACTCACTGACAGGCTCTGACAAGTGGCGTCCATTGTGGGGCTAAATATGGAAGATTTTCATGAAGGACTCAGTTTCTTTCATCTTCTATTTCCTCAATACTTTTTGTACTCCCCTCCCACTGCCAGGTACCCAGGAAGCAGGCTCCAACACTCCAGCCCCATTATGTCTTTCTTACATAGTAAAATATTGAAAACTTTCATGGCCTTCACTCAGGGTTCAAAAAGAGAAGCCACAATAAGCATAGTAACTAAAGTCTGAAGACTATAGAAAAAGAATTTTCTCATATGCATTCTTTCTATTCATGTGCTCTTTATTTTTTCTCCTGATTCTACTGCTTCTACCATAATTATTTTGCCATAATTGTTTATAATTTCTTTGCTCTAATTCTCTGTCTCAATTCTCATTCCAGTTCTCTGTTACAATACTGTTCTGATTTATTATTGTTCTAATTACTCTACATTCTTTTTCTTCTTCTTTTACTTCTCCATCTTATTTCTTCTCAATCTATTTCTTACACATTTTAATTTCTATCACTATATATTTATTCTACTTCTTCTGCCATTACAAATTCCCAAGCATATATATATATATGGAGAGAGAGATTCATTAGCAACTTGATAGTAAAAAAAACTACCAGGAAAATTCTCAAGGACACAGGTATTATTTGAAGATATGGAGCAAAACTTAACAGTTTGTAGCTCTCTCCTTTAAATAGGAGACTATAGCCTTTAGGAGCATGGTTATTCATAAAGTATTATAATTTATCCTGACAAGAAAGCATGGCTCCAAGATACAGAGCCCAAAACGTATCTCTCTCCATTAATCTCTCTTCTTTACATTCTTTACAGAGATCAGAAGTCAGTGACAGGTTTGAAGCTTCTTCTTCCCAGATGCCTAAGACAGGAGCTTGCATATATGAATGCCTGTTCCAAAGATGGGAAAATTTGGGTAAATGGAGAGGTCTTTGCCCAAACCAGGTGTGATATGTCTGTCATGTTGCAAAGCACAGGTTTTATTAAAATTAATAAGTGAGAGTGGATTGTAGGCCTATATTTCTATATGGCATGGCAGCCAAGCCATCAAGCCATAGGCCACACTTGAGATGGGTCATGTATCCTGCCAAGCAGGCTGTCACTGCCCTAACAAAAGGTCAGGGTGTTGCTGCTCCTTTATTTGTAATTTGGAGGATGTGTTATAGAGATGCTGATTCAAGCCTGCATGACAGAGAGCATACAGAGCAGACAGGTAGATGCAGACATGACAAAAAGCCACTCACCTGGTTACCTAGGAGACAGAATGCTAATGTATTTCCCTGTAGGGCCCGGGTCTGCCCTTGTTCCTGGGGCTCATCTTGAGGACAGTTTCTGGTCAGATGACTAAGCATTCTGTTTGTTCCTGTGTTCCCTCTGCCCCGCCTGGTGATTTGCTGTATGGCATTGTTGACTCTATTGTTGGTATGGTAATTTCCCACCTGCCTGGGTGGAATTCCTTGGGCAGGAGTGGGGTATATAAGATTTTCCCCAAGGCTAAATAAACGGCATTCAGCTGATCTCCTTCCGAATGACCCAGGTCTCTTTGTGTGTTCTTTCAATCTCCAGGCCCTTGTCCGACTCGCTTAAGGTACAGTGGCGTGCAAACTGTACCGAGGGGGTAACACAGAATCGGGTGTTACATTTCCCCTAAGTTAAGTTTTGGTATAAAGGCTATTTGGAGAATAAACAGAGAAATTCTTCAGGACGCAAACTCAGGACTTCATGAGAAACCACTGAGAATCTCCCTCCTGATAAAGTCATGTGAGTCATGTCTTTGTTCCTCTCTCCTCCAGGCCAGTCCAGAGAGAGATAGTTTATGTTGGGGTCTGGTAGAGAAATAACTTATGGTCCGGGCTAGCACTGCACCCTGACAACCATCCACAAATATGTGTGCCCATAAGACTGAAATATAATCATGAGATTACAGTTACACATTACATGAAAATTCATGGTAATGGGGAGATATTGCTGTTATTGCACAAGCAAAATTACAGATGAAAACAACCGTTTTCAGAATCAGTGGCCCTGCAGGCTTTGCCAGGCAGGATTCCTCCATCTGGGAATAATTTCTCAAGTGGGTTGACATCTGAATTATCAATTGCTACAAGTTGTAGTTGCCTCATGGCCCACAATAGTTCATGATAAACACTCCTGACAGCGAAATCACTTATAACTGCCTTCAAGTGCCAAGCCTGGGTTATGTGGCATAGTTAGATATATCCATGGACACTGATGACTATGGAGTCTAGTTGAAGGAGTATTCAAAGTACAGAAAGTTAACAGGTAAAGAAAACCACCTTAAGAACTCCAAATACAATTCAAAATGCAACATGCTTGGTTGAGAAAACAAAATTT
Source organism: Arvicola amphibius (assembly GCF_903992535.2). Lineage (NCBI taxonomy): Eukaryota > Metazoa > Chordata > Mammalia > Rodentia > Cricetidae > Arvicola > Arvicola amphibius. The sequence goes on along the minus strand of NC_052052.2, from coordinate 132,241,943 downwards.
ACTTTGAAATGGCCTTTACATAGAAATTAGTTGTCACAGTTGGTGTTGGAGAAGCACAATAGTCTACAGAATTACAACTTCTGCAAGGGAAACATAGAGTAATCCAAGCTAACTGTCAAGACAGCTAGGTAAGTTGAAAACGAGACCACACTATTTGTATCTGTCTCCAAACCCAACACAGTGTTGGGCTCATAGCTGCTGAGTAGTGGACAGCAAAGAAGACAAATTTAAAATGTGACTTACAGGATAATCACTAGAAACTCTGCACTGGCATCCACAAAAACATTTTTTTTTGTTTTGTTTTCCGAGACAGGGTTTCTCTGCAGCTTTTTTTTTTTTTTTAGAGCCTGTCCTGGAACTAGCTCTTGTAGACCAGGCTGGCCTCGAACTCACAGAGATCCGCCTGCCTCTGCCTCCCGAGTGCTGGGATTAAAGGCGTGCGCCACCACTGCCCGGCCACAAAAACATTTTTTATGATTCAGACAGGTTATGGAAGGTGGGAGCTGGAGTGGAGGAGCCAAGAAAGCACAGTGTATTTAACTGGCATGGACTGTCTGTGCAGAGACCTTTGTTGGCTAGCTTGTGGAATTTGTTTGTCTCCTAAATACAACAGGGTATGCGAACCTGCCACAGAACAAGAGACTATTGGTTTTCTTGTGCCTGATGAAGAACAAGAAGGGATGGTCCACACAGAAAACTCGGACAGGGTCTTCCAGACACAACACTGGTCTAACTACATTGACCGAGGGTGCTGGGCCCATGCCGTCTTCACCGACCACCACAACACTCTTGTGAACGAACTTGGACACACACAGGTCTGTCTCTAGAGACATTCCTGATAAGTCAGCCTTGCTGCCTTGGAAGACATCCACAATTCCCAAGTGCTGAAACACAGACTTCATGTCATAATCATCTTGCAGTTTAAATTTTGGAAGCAAAACCAAAACTTTAGTGCTCTTCATAATGACTGGATTAGTCCAGGCTGTTAATTTCTCAAAAGTGAGATTGTTTTCCACCTGACAAAGAAGAATTAGATACTATCAGATTCACAGCTGAGGTTTTACCCAGAGGCTTATAGGCATTCCTCGCTCACAGAGCCCTCCATCACCCTACAGGGGCACTGCCTTTTCACATGGCCAGGCAGTGTGAGGGTCCACTGTCCTGCTAGCCTGTGTGTGGCTTCACTCATGAGCATGGAGGCCAAGCAAGGAGAGGGGTAGGAAGATCTGGTTGTCCTCTCCTAAATCCCTTCTAAGACATCTGTCATTCTGATAGTTGATTATGGTTTAGATTGTGTTTGCTTTTGTTTCTTTACTAGACTTAGTTTTGAAGTTGTAAATCATTGCTGCTAAAATAACTATTGGAAACTGGGGGAAAAAAGATTTAATGTGAGCAACACCAAAAGGGATAGCTATCCAAGATTTGCTCCTTTGAGTTACTGTTTCTCAAATATGAAATTACACCAAAAGTATCATATTCTGAAACCTTGTTTGGGAGGCAGCTAAAATTTTAGATAAATTTAGCTGCATGAACGAAGTAGTTCCTATTGGTGTTCCTCTAAAGGTCATTATCGGTGCTTTGTCCCTTTTCCTTTCTCTGCTACTGGTTTATGTCCTGTAGACTCTCCCACATGTACCTGTCACCATGGAAACCATTGGTGGGCCAGGTAACTTGAATTGAGCTCTCTGAAATTGTGAGCCAAAAGAAATTTTTTCTTTCCTATGTTATTCATGTTGGGTATTTTGCCAGTGATTAAAACTAACTAACACCAGAGAAGCGATACCACAGTTGGGGAGCTGGATGGGAAGAGCCAGGGGAGCCATTCTGCTTACATAGACCCCTTAGGTCATGCACATTCATCAGATAGCTGACACAATGTGGGACACCCTAATACAAGACCAAGATGTGTCATAATGATGTGCCTAACTCTGCCCTCCCCAGCTGCATCCCTCCTCTTCCTCTCTATTGCCTTAATTTTTTATCTGTTTTATGTTCTCAGATAATAAAATAATATATTAACAAAGATATGAGTGAGTTAATATTTGTGAAGGGGGGACCAAGTTCCAAGCACTGTGCTAAGTTTACTATCTGAGTTGCTTCCATTTCATCCTATTAGGTAGCCATTGCCCATTCTAGGATGTTGTTGTATCATATGGCAAGATCACACTGCCCACAATGGGAATTTTGGACACAACTTGGATCACAAATCCCAGTGCCTGAACACAGCTTGGAGTTGAGTGTAGAGATATTTCATTTGTATTTTAATAAATGAAGCTTACCTGAAGATCAGAGAGTAAAATGGCCATACTGGTCAACCATACAGACCAGGCAGTAGTGACACACACCTCTAATCCCAGCACTAGAGAGGAATATATGACAGGAGGAGAAAGGTCTCAGTCAGTCTCTTTCTGAAGCTTCATGGAGGTAGGATTGCCATTTCAGTCTGAGGTAGAGGTAAGAACCAGTGGCTGGCTGTTTTGCTCTTCTGATCTTTAGACTGAACCCCAATATCTGTCTCTGAGATTTTATTATTCATGCTACAGCTGAGTTTATAAGTCCAAGCTCTCAAATGGAAGTTGGAAAAGTAAAAGCATTGAGTTCTGTTTGTAATGAGGAAAGACAGTCTTCACACAGACATTCGGAGTGGTGACTGCTAAGGACTCTCTTGCCTCACCTTGCTGAGGTCCACACCATTATCCGGGAGCAGAATCACCAAGCTCAGCTCCTTGCCTTTATAGGGCATCTCCAGCACCTGTGCCTGTACCTCATCCACGTAGGCGTGGTTAAACGTGTCTTCCTGACACATCATCTGCACTGTTCCTTCCTCCCTCTGAACACACAAATCAAGGACATAAAAGATCATTGAGAGAGGTCAGAGTTTTTCCAAATGAGCGTGCGGTTAATGTCAGAAATGTTTTTAGCACTCACAATGAAAACAGTATTCATTGACCCTTAGTCAATGTCTGCCAGCTGCTCTGTGCTTTTATAAAAAGTAATTGTTGTAAGCAGATATGGAACTGTTGTAGATAGGGTTTCTACAGTTTTGATAAAACACCATGACCTTGGGGAAGAAAGGGTTTATTTTCTCTTACAACTCTCAGGTCACATTCTATCACTGACAGAAGTCAGAGTAGGAGCTCAGGCAGAAGCCATGGAGGAGGGCTTCATATTGACTTGTTCCCCATGGCTTTCTCAGCCTGCTTTCTTCCACAGCTATGACCACATTCCCAGGGTTGGCACTGCCCACAGTGTGCTGGGTTCACACCAATCATTAAATAAGAAATACTAAACAGACTTGCCTCTAGGCTATTGTAGGCTATTTGAACCCTATGTGAAAATGTATTGTGGTGATTAGCACAATAAAGAGCTAAATGGCCAATAGCTAGGCAAGAGGTATAGGCATGACATCTGGGCAGAGAGAGAGAATTCTGGGAAGAGGAAGTGGTGGAGTCACTAGCCAAGAGAGAAAGGAAACAAGAAGTAAGAGATGTAAAAGATGCACCATCACATGATAAAACATATATAAATGGGTTAATTTAAGTTACAAGAGATATTTAAGAACAAATATTAATAAAAAAAATCTCCATGTCATTATTTGGAAGATGGCTGAAAGGACAGAGAAATACTCATTACACTAGACAAATCTTATGGAGGCAATTTCTCAAAGTAGATTCTTTCTTTTCAAATGGCTCTTATTTGTGTCAAGTCGCTAAAACAATAACCAGGACAATGATTTACTTGGAGAAAATGATAAGTTATTCAGAAAAAGACATGTGTCATTCAAATATTAATCTTTAAGTACTAGTTGAATCCAATGTTCCACAAAGGCCTTTCTCTACAGGGAAATTCTCTATTGGGAATTGGACAGATCTTTAGGGTTTAGGATCTAATGGCAGAAAGTTAAATATTGAAGAAGGGGAACTCCTGGAGGGAATATTGACACCATGGCCCCTTTTTGTTTCTTTCTTTTGCTTCCTGGCTGCTGTGAGGTGAACAAGCCTCCATCATGCATTTCCACTACCACCACAATTGGTTGATTGGACCAACTGACCCAGACTGAAACCTCTGGAACCATGCGCCAAAATAAATATTTTCTCCTTTTACATTGACTAGCTCAGATAGTTTGTTACTCTAATGGAAAGGTGACCATTATATCACATGTAGAATGTTGATCATCTAATAGGGTCAACAATTATAGCTAATGAAACAGCATATAAATAACAGAAAAAATTTTCTCGACCAGACTGGAATACATTCATAATGGTTTCAATGGGACTGCAGGCAGAAGCATCCTCTCAGAAAACAGCCTGGCAAGAGGAGCACACAAGTGAGTGCAAAGGTTCATGATGGCTCAGAACCTTCTAATCCAACACCAAGCAGAAAGCTCCAGAGCACAGAACTCACAGGCTTAGGGTGGAGCTACATCCTGAGAGCCAATCAGAAACAAAATCCCAGTTAAATTACAAGCTGTGGGCTGTCTAGACAGATTTTCATGTTTCTTTGTGAACACATTTACAGTCTGATGACCCATCACAGAAAGAAAGTTCCCGCCAGCCTTTTAAAAGTTAGTGACCCTCTGGAAGAACCTCATGTGTCTTTCTATGATTTAATCCAGTTCTTTCAGTTCTTATAGTCCTTTGGTATATTTTAACTATAGAAGTGGTACACATGGAAAGATTTTAATTACAGTGGTACATTAAATACACAAATTTGATACAGATAATCCATAATAAAGATTAAATTAAGAGAACCACTTTTTTAAATAAAGTTTTTTGTTTTTTGTTTTTGTTTTTGTTTTTGTTTTGTTTTGTTTTGTTTTGTTCTGGTTTGGTTTTTAGAGACAGGGTTTTTCTGTAGCTTTGGAGCCTGTCCTGGAACTAGCTCTTGTAGACCAGACTGGCCTCAAACTCACAGAGATCTGCCTGCCTCTGCCTCCTGAGTGCTTACAAAGTTTTAAAAATACTGTTGCTATTAAAAAGGAAATAGGGATTTTAACATTCATAAGGTTCCAGTTATACTTGTATAGATATTGGGCAAACTATTCTAATATCTCCTTTAACTCAACTTAAATTCTAATTAAGACTGAAATTTAAATAACTATGTTTTAATATTAGAAAGCTATAATTGATAATAATGATAACTTGACTAATAATTTATAATGTTTATTTTAACTAAAATTACTCTGTCAAATAAATTTTGTATATTTCTTTTTACTTTGCATATCATACTGCATACATAAATTGTACTCCTGTAAGTTTCGGCATTCTTGAAGCTAATGGAAAATTTAGTTTCTATATGAGGTAGAAACAATGGTTTTATGAGAAATTATCAGATGCTGTATAATCCAGCAACAGAAAGCAAAAAACCATGGATAGTAAATGTCCTTTATTCCTAACATCTTTAACTGAGCTTAACCTTCCATTCATAAACATGTTTCAAATGATTTTATGTATTTTCTTGTTTTCTTTCTTTCTGGGCTAAAGGTCAAGTCCAGTACCCAACACAGAACATGTGATTTCTACCAACGAGCCCCAGAGCTACAAATTCATGGTTACACATTTTCATGCTATTTCTTTGTCACACTGGCATGGACTTTTGTATACTATTCCTTACCTGGTTTATTTTAAAGGGCATTTCCTTTGTGGAATCTAGGTTAAACTGTCGCCGCCACCGCCCTTTGAAGTATAAGGCATTGACAAAAACCAGCCTGGTTTCTGAATCAACTGAGCCTCCTGACAGCAACTCCAGAATTTTCCCTTTTGAAAGAGCAGAGACTTCATTCAGGTTCATTTTATACACGTGGGAGAAATCAGCTGATGTGACATCTGGGCAGATTCAAGCATTATGCTTTCAAATTTGCTGAACTGGGCTGAAAATATTTTTTTTTTAAAAAAAAAAAACACATAAAAAGCGACAGCGGCACTCATGTATGACGGGGCCACACCCCCTGGAGGTCCACGGCAAAGTGAGGGTGGCGACAGACTTCCATGTCTCTCAGTGAGGGCAGGTTTGGAAAAAGCAGCAAAAGTGACTCCAGGATGGAGAAGGAAACAAGCAGAAAATGTGGAAGGGGTAGAATGGGGAGGGGGTTAAAAGGGGCTGATTACCCACTGGGTGCTAATTGTTGGTTGTCTGCTTGATTGGGGTTTATAATCAATCAAGAGACATGTCTCTGGGCAGGTATACGAGGACAGTTCTCAGAAAGAGTAACTAATGGAGAGGACGCTCCCCAGAGTGGGCAATGCCTTCCTGTGCTGCCCATCTATAAAGGACAGAGAGAAGCAGCACTGTTTCTATCCACCTGCCTTCAGTCCTTGCTGGTCAGTGCATCTGGTTTTTTTCACATCACTGCACCTGTCATTTTCATCTGACATTCGAATTCAATTGGTTTGGCCTTCTTGTAGACTAAGACTAATGTCTGTCTGGACTTCCCTTGCCTTCTAATGCCAGATTAAAACTGATAAGGTCTCCAGCCTCATAGACTGAGCAGCTACCAGTTCTCGGCTTCTCTCCATGCAGATGGCTACTGTCTGACTACTCAGTCTGTATTGTGTGTGCCAATTAAATCCCCTCAATAGCGTGTACTCATTCTGTTCCTCTATAGTACTCTGACTAATACACTAGTGTTAAATACAACATCTCATCTAGCACTTCCTGTTATGTTTAGTTCTTTGGAGGAGGTATTACTACTCTATACTTTGGAGTACTGTCTATCCCTGGAAGAGATAATTCAGTAAAGGACAGATTCCCTTCTCCTCTAGTGAGGGGTAACTATTCAATGTCCAAGAGAAACCTTATTAACCTTATTATATCATAAACCTTATTATGACATCAAGATTGCATAGGAGGTAAAGACTCCAACAAGAAATTCACAAACAACTGCTGAGTTTTTAAGAAAAGATTCTCAATCTTACTGTCTTTCTATTAGCAGAAACAGGAATGTACCTAGTAGTACAGAGACATCTGAAAGGCTTAAATATCAGACAATGATACAAATGATCTCAAAGACAAATGCTGGAACATGTCATCTCTGAAATAAAACAAAAAAGATTCAACCCCAAATGGGAGGCTCTTTTAGGTCAGTGTAACTGAGTATCCAGACAGAATATCTTCGGTGGAAGTCAAGGCTAGTTTCACCAAGGAATCTGAGGCAGGATATGAGGAAGCAGAAACAGGGATCCTCTTCAGTGGTAAAGGTGGTAGGGACCACAGGAACACATTATAGGAAGATGCAACCCCAGGTCAAGATTATGGGGAAGGTCTACCCATGAATTTCCATCTCAGAGATGGTGGAATCCCTTGACCTGCCACCAACTTGTGTCTTTTAATATAAATTGTTAGACTGGAATTCAGGCCCATGAATTCTGATGAGATTTGTATCAGCCCCTCTGTCCTGAAGAAATATACAAATAACTCTGTTTTTAAAATCTAAGTGTCTGAGTAGGACCTCCATGAATTCACAGCTGTCTAAATTATACTATGTGGCCTAGCTAGTCTGCATCTCTCTGACTCTCTGAAATAACAGTGAGATTAGTCCATGGTGGGAGAAGGGAAAAGTTAAGAGAAAGAAGTGAAAGCGGTGGATGGAAAGGGCAAGAATGTGGGGTGTGAAATATCTTGAAATTCTGACCTTCAGTCTGTTTGCAGACCCACGTGTTTATGTGCTTCCTGGACTCCTCTGGAGCTTTGGCAAAGGACAGCTGCTCCAGCTCCGAGTGGTAGAACTGAAGACAGGACTCCTTAAAGGTCTTTGGAGAGAAAATGTTCAGAAAAATAACATTGGAAAATATAATGTCACCAAGCATGTCAACATTCTGAATACTGGGGCATGAAAAAATACCTAAAATGTGTGTGTGTGTGTGTGTGTGTGTGTGTGTGTATATATATATATATATATATATATACACATATATATATATTGCACAAAGCAAGAAAATTCTATATATGCTAGATCTTTGCAAGGGGATAAACTAGACATGAATAAATAAAAATTAACAGCAGTCAATTTTAAAATATTTCAAGGTATCATTGAAGAATTTGTCTTTGAAGAAGTTTAGGTAGTTGAGTCTCACTATATAGCCTAGGTTGGCCAAGTACTCATGGCCCTCCTGTCCCAACTCTCTAAATGCAGATATTATAGATGTGTACCATCACAATGACTAGAAGTTGTTTCTTAATTTTCTCAAGTTCTATAGGGTCCTTCTCCTGGGATCTATAGCAACAAGTATTTGAATAAAATGGTTATCATTCTGCTTGGTACAACTTACTGGGAGGAATTCACAAGTATTCTCTGCAAAGAGTCTGTTGGCCATTTTAAGTAAGTACTTTTTGTTGGGCTTGCTCAGGATATGGAGAAGCCACTGGAAGTGCTGATGAATGTCTTCGTCTGTGTTTAAACCAAGTGTCTGTGAAGAAGAAGAATGAAATATTATGAGTGCAGTGATGAAAGATTTTGGTTGCAAATGGAATTTGCAAGCTGAAGAGATGGCTCAGGCAGAGATGGCTCAGGCAGTGAAGTATACAAGCTCTGATGCAAGATAGGTTGGTGCTGAAACAGTTAAAGACAGGAATTAACCTTCCTTGCTATTTTAGTTAGGGTTTCTATTGCTGTGAAGAGACACCATGATCACACCAATTCTTTTAAAGGAAAACATTTAATTGGGGGTGGCTTGCTTACTGTTCAGAGGTTCCGTTCATTATCATCATGATGGGACATGGCATTGTGCAGGCAGACATGGTACTGGAGAAATATCTGAGAGTCCTACATCTTGCAGGCAACAGGAAATGGACTGTGACCATGAGTGAAATTCAGCAAAAGAAATCTCAAAGCCTGACCCCACAGTGAAATACTTCCTGCAAGAAGACCACACCACCTTCAACAAGGCCACACCTCCCAGTAGTGCCACTTATAGTGGTATACTTATAGTGCCACTTCCTATAAGTTTATGGGAGCCAATTACGTTCAAACTACCACACTTGTCTGATGTGGGATCCCCCTCAGTATGTTGTGAATATATTTTATTATCATTGTTTAATAAAGAAGTTGTTTTGGCCAATGACTTAGCAGAACAAAGCCAGGTGGGAAATCAGAACAGTGGTATAGAGAGATAGCAGACAAAGTCAGAGAGATGCCATGTAACCACAAAAGGAGCCTTGCCAGTAAACCATGAGCCTCATGGTAAAATATAAAATAATAGAAATGGGTTAATTTAAGGTATAAGAGCTAGCTAGAATTATGCTTAAGCTACAGGACAAACAGTATTGCAGTTAATATAGTTTTTTTATTAATATAGTGTGATTATTTTGGGTCTGGGCAGCCGGGAAATAAATAAGCAGTCTTTGTCTACACTTGCCAATGAATAATTACAAAGTCTGTTCCTCTAAAAATAATATAGATCTCAGCAACCTGTATTTAAATAAATTCAACAACTTTTTTTTCCCCGCTCATTTCAGTTTTTGGACCGAATCTATGGCCTCAAGCATGTTAGCTCTACCACTGAGTTATAATCAATCACAGCACACTTCCTACACACACACACACACACACACACACACACACACACACACACACACACACAAAACACCCAAATTTTCATTTGAAACTAAGTTACCCAGGTAAGCCTAGGACTTGGTATCCTCCTGACTCAGTCTCTGTAGTAGCCAGAATTAAAGTCCTGTACCACCAGGCTTAGCAAGAAATTATATTTCCTTTGTTATGTAAGTGAAGTTTGGACACAATTTTGAAAGTTTTCTCCAAGTTGTTACTCAAGAAATGTATTACCTTTAAAGAAATCATATCGAGGAGGCAGGAGAGATGGCTCAATAGCTAAAATCACTGGTTGCTTGTCCAGAGGACCAAGGTTCATTTCCCAGTTCACACAGGGCAGCTCACAATGAGAACAACACAAATACAGAAGGACCTCCTACACCAACAGGAGACTTTTTATTAATGCCTCTTTAGCCCCTGGCCCATGAAATAGTGTGTGAATTTTCCCACCCTCCCTTCTCAGCAACTCTTAGGCAAGTAAAACAGGTGTCAGGTGACAGGGAACTTACCTGAGATATCTGGACTGCAGTGTCTCCCTTTGCCCCCAAGAGGACCATAGCTAGAGCAGAGGAGATGCTCACAGGAGAGTAACATACATTTTTCGAAGGGTTGTTTTGACAAAGGATCTTTAAAAGGTGGATGGCAAAGGTGCCATTTGCTTCAGACAGAGTGTTCATGATGCAGAGTCTGGAGGCAAAGGAGAAATGGTACTCAGCACAGCGCTGGAGGTTCCCTGATCTGACTCGGGAAATCTGGGACTCTGCTCTTGGTTCTCATTTCAAAACTCCTAAGTATTTAAAATTGGATTTTAAATTGTATTCTTAGTCACAGTCCTTCCAGTTTTAAGGTTATTATCTAAGTGTAGTCACGGCAGCAGACTCAACTAGTGCTTGTCCCATCTGCATGGGTAGAAGGTCAGCTCATTGTGTCTGCACACACAGGACGCAACTGAGAGAGGGGGACTCTAGTCTCCTTCCATACAGTCCAGTTCCTCTCTCTGAAGATGCTGAGGTCAAGGATGAAGAAAAGAAGGGATAAAAGAGGAAGGGAAGAAAAAAACAGCCATGAGCATCCAGGTCCTGTAGCCTGGCTTCAGCAAAGCTGCGTTCTGTGTGTGCCTGTGAAGACTTCTCTGAGATGTCCAGGTGTGCATTAGACAGTGTCTCCACATTTGCAGTTGCTGCAGGAAAGACCCTGAGATTCTAAATGAGACCCTAAGAGAGTCTGGTGTCATCAGCTTTGCTGTGCAGCAGGGGGCATCCTCCTGCAGTGGCTGCTCAGGTGGCCTTGATCACCTGTCCAGGCTGCTTCTCTATTGAGCATGCCTGAGGACCTGGAGAATGGACGGCTTGACCCAGACTAAGTGACTGCTCCTAACATCCTAACCAAAATCTGAGTCCGTGCACATCCCATGACTGTGCTCTGGTTGTTATATGACCTTTGAACACTGGGAGTTTGTTCCAGAATGCTTTCTTCTGTGTTAAAATGCAGATCACTTACCCTAGGGAGCCTCAGAACACCACAACTTATACTTGCCCTCTCCTCAGACAGAAGGACACAGCATCCTGAGAGCGTGCCTAGGACATTTTACTCTTCCCCATATTTCTCCCAAGGATATTCAGGGAAGTTGGGGCTGTTTTGTTTCAATGACTTACCCTCTGGTTGGTCCTCTCTTCTGACCTTTTTGCCACCCCTACAAACTTGCCCATCCTTATGTCCCTTTAACCTTAAATCTGAATCCTTAAAGTAGTGTTTATTCCACTGAGAAGAACATTTATCCATCACTGTCAGTGAGTTCAAGTTGTCCAACTGTCCCTGTTTCAGTGGAACAAGACAACTTCAAGGTCCCTGCTGTGTGACTATAATCCTCCTGCCTCAACCATTTCTTTCTTCACTCCTAAGTGCACTCCTTTCTGTTACTGATTGTTCTCCCCACCATGTAAGTTCTCTGAAGGCAAGGGAGATGTCTGGCACCCTGATTCCAAGCACTTGAACTGTGCTCATGATAAAGTTTGGGGTTAGAGTGCTCAGTCAACATGTGCCATTTTAAAAGTGGGGATGGGTAGTGCTCAAATTGGAGTAGAGCCCGCAGCTCTCAAAGGGTCCAGAAGAAAGACGCATTAGTTTTCAGATCCCTGAGTAGAGGGCAGAGGTAGTCGAATGAGCTAGGTGGTGGGTGCTATGGTTTTGGTCCCTATCCCTTTAAGAGACAAGCCACGCCCACCCCCTCCCCCATCCGCTGAGGCAGGCTGATCTTCAGCTTCTGGCCTGAGCTTGCTCTTTTCCATCTTCCTCTCAGAGAGGCAGCTTCTCCTCTGCCTCTCTCCCCACTTCTCTGCTTCCCCCCCTCTCTTCTTTCCTTCGTCCCCCCTTCCCCCACTGTGGAACACCCCCTTCCCTAGTAAACAACCTTTCCACGCATGTGGCCCCCGGTAAACACAAGCCGCAGGAAGAAACACAACAGTGGGACCAGAGAGGTAGCAGGACAAAGGACAGTGGAGAAGGCCACTAAGACCTTGCAGCACTTATACCTGACAGAGACGGATCAGCACAGCTCAAGGACCCCGGCAATAAGATCAGCGTTGCTACCACTGTCCAACCAGGGTTTTTAGTCTGCTCTATAAAGACCCATTAGACACCACCTTTCCTCTATCCCTTTCCTAAATCTCAGGTTCTGGAATATCATTCCTGGACTCAGTTTGAGCCTTCTAAAGGTAGCCTCTACATCACCCACAACCCTGGACTGAGCCAGCACCCTCACCTGCCAATATCACAGTCTCCCAGCACAGTGTTCAAGGCTTGATGTCCCAGAGTGCTGCTTTGTTGCCTACCCTGTCCAGAAAGCCTCTTTATTCTCTGCAGGGTGTGGACTTCATGATCACAGCCCCAGGCTAGGGGAAGAGGAAATGACCTGGCCTCTGCTTGGTTGGGACGTGGGTCCTGGAGAAAAAAAAATCTAGTGGGAGGCCTTGGGTCTCTGGTTGGCCGGGTAATATGAGAGTAAGTTCACAGGATGCAAAGAGCACACAGTGGCTGTCCATGGTTGATCCCAAACCTCTGTTCAGTCCAGGAATTCAGTGTTTGCTCCAGGTGTCCTGTTAAGTCTACCTAGGGCAGACATACAGAATTCAGATGCTAACTTCTAGAAGGGACTATTGTGGGATATTTTGATTGCACTGTGATACTCCAGAGACTTCCAATAAAGTTTACGTTGAATCAGAGGTTTGAGCTAGCTACTAATTGATCAAAATTAGCCAAAGAGGTTTTGGGGACCAAGGACAAATAGAGAGACACAGGAAATAGAAGGGAGGGATTTAGAAATATTCTTTTCTGGATTGAGGAAAGAGAGACACAAGATCATTGGTCATTTCTCTGCCACTTTTCTGATCATTCAGGTTCTTACCTCAATATCTGATTCCTGAGGTTTTATTAATAAAGAATAATTAGACAAATGCTTCAAGAGACTTTGCCAACGGCGAGGAGGGTTGGTGTAGACTGTTCCATTGGAGGATTCCTCCTTGCAAAATGATAGAAATAGACACTGAGCCAAATTAGTACAGGACAGCGTGTCCTCCATTCCTAGACAGGACACATTGCATTTGCAGGCCCCCAGGAAAGTAGACCTCCTCTAATTTGGTATCTTAGGTGTCCCACCTTCTTCAATTTTTAAAATTAAAGTCATATATTTTATGTATTTGGATGTTTTGCTTGCATGTATGTCTGTGCACCAGGTACATGCCTGGTGCCCAGAGAGGGCAGAGAACAACATGAGATCTCATATGTGAGAGTGTTTCTTAGATCCTGGGGATGTTTGTCCACCTGGCCATGCTGATAAAAGCTTAGAAACCAAGTGTCAGGACAGATGCATTTATATCTGAAACCCTTGTTTTTAAGGTACTGATTCATCCTTTAAGGTATATATTCAGTGGCTATTAGTTTACTTACTCATCTCTGGTCGTTTGAAAAAACAGCCCCTAGAAGGAATGGCATTATTAGGAGGTGTGGCTTTGTTGGAGTATGTGTGGCCTTGTAGGAGGACGTATGTCACAGTGGAGGCAGGCTTTGAAGTCTTACATATGCTGAAGCCATGCCTAGTGAGACAGACCACTTCCTGTTTCCTTCAAGAATCTCAGCTACTTCTCCAGCTCCTTAGATGCCTTCAAAGTATTGCGTTTGAGGAGAAAATGAACACCAGGAAGTGGAATGGGGCTAAAGCCCATGTTTAAAGAGCTAAATAGATTAAGAAATAGAAGGAAGTGAGTGGTGAACTCAAGGCAAGATCCTGTTCAGATAAGTTTCCAACTTGTGAAAAGAAATTAAGGAGACTCTTAGAGCTGGGTGTGGTAGTGCATAACTTTAACACCAGCACTGCAGAGGCAGCAGATCTATGAGTTCAAGGCCAACCTGGTCTACAGATCTAGTTTCAGCCAAGCTTAGGGAGTAAAGGTAGAAACAGAAAGCTGGTGAAGCTGTAATTGAACATGGGGCTGTTTTTATCCCCGTCAAACAGCAGAACTTGTCACCTTCAGCCATGTGGTTCTGCCTTTAGAGTTAAGGAGAGAAGAAAGGGGATATGCAATTTGCCCCAGAGAACAATGAAAGCCATTGAGACCAGGCATGTATTAAGGATGTCCCTGAATGGAGGCCTAGAGAGAGCATTGTGTGAAGCTTGAAAGGTAAAGCCTGGATTGCCTTGGAAACCCCAAGATACTGGAGATGCCAGAGTTGTGGAATACCTGATGAAGAGAGCTGCTAACAGTGAGTAGAACCAGCCCAAGAGATAGAAGTGTGTTGCAGTCAACAAAGCTGAATGGAGTGGGAGATTTGAAGAGCATTTTGACATCAGGCATGGAGATGCAGTTTTCCCAGGTGGTTGGTTTTCAGTCTTGCTTTGGTCCAGTATTTACTCACTATGCCCCCTTGCCTGTATTTGGAAGGGTAATGCATATCCTGTTCCATTATGTGTTGAAAGTATGTGACCTGTTGTTTGATTTTAGAAGGGATTACAGTTAAGAGATTACATGAATCTCAGAAGACACTTTGGACTTTAGACTCTTAAGTAAGTTTGAGACTGTTACATGCTATGGAGACTTTTGAAGTTGGATTGAATGCATTTTTGTATTATGATATAGCTATGAGCCTTTGGAGGCCAGGGAGAGGAATGTGATGTTCTGAAAGAAAATGGGCCCCATAAGGTGTGGCATTATAGGAGGTATGGCCTTGTTGTAGTAGGTGTGATCTTGTGACACACTCAGTCTAGAAAGCCTTCTTCTCCATGTGCTCTCCTTCCTGGATTATGGATGCCCAGATTTCCACCAATCTCTTCCTCCCAGAAGCTTTCTGGTGCCATTGACTTCTCCAGGGTGCTCATTTTCTGTGATTAGCTTCATGTGTCCACAGAGGCTGCTTGCACCTCTTGTCTTCTAACCCCTGACCCAGCAGGAAGTGACAGCAGCTGAAGGGAATCAGCTTGAGGCTTTCTTTCTCATCTTGCTTGAGGGAAGGGTTCCGTCCTTTACGTGCAGCTTCTGCTTCTGTCACCCTGTGTTCTCCACCCTAAGGGGATTTCAACCTTCCCTGTCCCTGTCTGTAGCTCCTCTGCTTTGACCAAAAATTTCTCAATTTCTTTTCTTCTTCTTCTTCTTCTTCTTCTTCTTCTTCTTCTTCTTCTTCTTCTTCTTCTTCTTCTTCTTCTTCTCCTTCTCCTTCTCCTTCTCCTTCTCCTCCTTCTCCTTCTTCTTCTTCTCCTCCTCCTCCCCCTCTTCCTTCTTCTTGCCATTTTGCTTTCTATGTGTAATCTGCTAGAACACAGGCATGTACTTAAAGAAAACAATGTTCACATTTAAGGATGCAGATCCCACAGCAAGACAAATCATCATCTACTTTATCTTCTTCAATGGAGTCATTGGCTTTATATTCACTGTAATTTCTACTTTGATGTCACGTGGTCCTTATGCTTTTCTCAACTAAAATATCTTTTGGATTTAAATTCTTCCGTGTGTGTGGTGCTTGGGGCTTGTAACCTAGCAGACTATAGCCATTGCCCTGCCAGCCCACCAAAGTCTCTTCCTTGTTTTTCACAAATAAATGTGGCATTAGGGTTACCTTGCACAGTTAATGTAATATGGTAAGAAAAAAAAACATGTTTTACAAGTATGTGAAGACATATAGAGTTTGTAGGAGGACATTTCTTTGCTGCCCACCAGTTCCCAAAAATCCAACAGGGAGATTTAATATGATTAAAAATGCTTGGCCAATAGCTCAGGCTTGTTACTAGGTAATTTTTGCATTTTAAGTTAATCCATAGTTCTTGTCTATGCTTTGTCATGTTGCTTGGTACCTTTTTTCAATAAGCCATCCTTCTCTTTGCATCTGCTTGCAACTCCTCTGACTCTGCCCTTCTTCTTCCCATCACTCAGTTTGACTGCCTAACCTTATTTGTTCAGCTATTGTCCAGTCAACTTCATTAAACCAACCGCAGTGACATATATTCACACAGTAAAGGTCCTAGAATGCAGCCTCGCAGCCTACCCTATTCAGGTAGGTTCTTCATTCACTGCAAGGTAGTGACATCATGCTTAGAGTCCCAGGCCAGGGTTGGAGGCACTAGCCTGACCTCATCCAGCAATGTCTTCTGCAGGGTGGGAATGGGTGGGGATTGGGGAACATCAGGGTCCCGAAGAAAGAAAAAAACAGTGGGAGCTTTGGGTCTCTGTATGATAGGGCACCAAGGGAGAAGCATCCCAAGGGTTCCAAAAGAGCCTGGAAGCTGTAGCCGATTCCATGCCTCCACCATGCAAGAGATTCAGCTGTGCCGGAGTTGGCTCCAGGTGTCCTGTTAGATCTGTACAAGCATAGACCCTGACACAGAATCCTGGTGCTAACTTCCAGGAGAGACTTTCCCAAGGACTCCTCAGAAGAGACTTTCCCAGCTGCTGGGGTGTTGACTGTTCCATTGGAGGACTCCTCCTTGCCAAATGGCAGAAACAGACACTGAGGTAGTGGGCACACTGTATTTGCACAGCCCAAAGGGAGTCCTCTTCAAATTTGGCATTTAAGGTGCCTCACATTCTTTATTTTTTTAATTAAAATAATTTTAATTAAAATAATGTATTTTATGTGTGTGAATATTTTGCCTGCAAGTATGTCTGTGTACCAACTGCATGCCTGATGAGGTCAGAAGACAGCATGAGAATCCCTGAACTGGAGTGTTGCTTAGTTCCTGGGGGTGTTTGTCCACTTGGCCATGTTGATGTCAGATTAGGATCTAGGACCCAGGACAGACATATTTATATCAGAAACCCTTCTTCTAAAGATACTAATAGTGTTTGGAAGCATACATTCTGTGTCTTTGAGTATACTTACGTAGCTATATGACAGTCATCACCATCCAATCCCCGATTTTTATGTTTTCTTCTGATTATCAATATCCATTTCCCACACCCACCCTCCCATCTATCAACCAGTAATCCACTTTCTGCCTGTGTTTGCCAGTAATGACCATTTCTTGTGAATGAAACATGTGGTAATGCGTGCAGTCTTCTTTAACTACCCTGATGTTTCCTAGGTTCATTCTTACTGTTTCATATGCCCATGATTGGGGTGAGGGCCACAAACATGTTACACACTGCCACCTTCAATAGGCTGAATTCTTTTCAAAGACCTAAACTCAGGTCAAGCCATAGTTCTTGACTTTTCCCCAGATAGGAATTTCAGGATGAGCTAGTATAAAGCAGAATTGGATTTATTAAGAAGCAAACACATATATATTTAAACACAAGTAATTTACAAAGAGAGACCCAGTAGAAAAAGAGAGGATGGGGCACATATCAGCATTCATGTGTCCCAAGGAGAGCACGGCTTCAGTGTCTTAGCACTAAAGCTACACATGTGGCTTTAGTGACTCTCAAAAGCTACAACCTTTGGAGCTAGAAAACATCATATTGAGTGAGGTAACCCAGACCCAGAAAGGCAATTATCATATGTACTCACACATAAGTGGCTTTTAATCATAAAGCAAAGAAAACCAGCCCACAAATCACAATCCCAGAAAACCTAGACAATATGGGTCTAATCTACATGGGAAGTAGAAAAGACAAGATCTCCTTAGTAAATTGGGAGCATGGAAGAGAGTTGAAGGGAAGGGAGCAAAAGGGGAGCAGAGAAAGCTGTATAGCTCAATAAAATCAATTAAGTTTTTTTAAAGTTACATCCTAAAATGGTGCTAATGAATCCCACCTACCACATTTTCTTTAATCAGGGTCCAATTTGTATTTTGTCAGCTATTTAAGGACAACGTTTTAAAACTACAGCAATTTAAGCCATATGAGACCAAGACACATAAATAGAACCTCAACATAGGAAGATGCCTTGCTGGGAAACAGGACCACTAGAGACTTCACAGACACACGATCAGCTCACACCATCTACAGGATCACACAATTAGTCCTCCCCAAGGTCAAGGTTTCATTTTGCTGAGTCTGAGAACTCACTCCTTGTGGCACACACAGTCTAGAAAGCCTTCCCCTCCATGTGCTCTCCTTCCTGGCTATGGATGCCCAACATTCCACCAATCTCTTCCTCCCAGAAGCATCCTGGTGCCATTAGTTCTCCAGGGCGCTCATGTGCTGCTGCTTGGCTCCATGTTTTCACAGAGGCTGCTCACACCACTGTCTTCTAACCCTGGACGCAGCAGGAAGTGAGAGCAGCTAAAGGGACGTCACCTTGTGGATTTCTTTCTCATCTTGCTTGAGGGAAGGGTTGGGTGCTTTATGTGGAATTTCTGCTTCCTTAGTCACCCTGTGTTCTCCACCCTGAAGGGGATTTCAATTTTTCCTGTCACTAGGGTTTCTCTAGTTTCTCTGCTTTGACCAACAACTTCTGATCATCTCCTGTCTTAACTTGTGTTCTTGGGGACACTTTTTACTCTGGTCCCACACCACTGAAGCTGCTAAGCCATGGTTACCTTACCTCTATGTACTGTGTCATCTGACACATCATCTCTTTTCTGCTTTGCTTCTCCTTCTTCCTTAACCCTGTTCCCTCCTCAGTCTGCCCTGCTATCCTCCTCCTTCTATTTGGAGGCCATAATAATTGTTCTTCTTGCCGGAATGATCACTTTATTTTCTCTTATTTTTAATCTTTGGTTTTCCATATGAAGTCTGTTAGAACATGGGGCTGCCCTTTAAGCCAGAGGTCACTATTAATAGCACAGATCTTACATAATACTTTTCAGCATGCACTTCATCTTCCTTATGTAAGTCATTGGTGTCATCCTTACGTATTTTCGGCTTGATAACATGTGGTTTTCATTCTTCTCCCACCTGGAGAATCCTATGGACTCAAAATTTACCATATTGTTCCTGTTTGGGGCTTGTAACCCACAGGACTGCAGCAATTACCCCCTTTCCATTAGCAAAAGTTATCAAAATTTCTGTTGGGTTTATTCTTGCTAATTGATGAAGTCTCATTTTTCCTTTCAGAGTCAATTCATAATCCATTTCTACATGAGTGTTTAATTTTTTACTGTTTATGTGTTAAAATTATATATTCTAAGAAATTATCTTTATTCTGCATAAGAATTCCCGTGGGAGACTGAGTAGAAGGTAAAAATAACTAAAATATAATCAAGCTTTGGATACAAGCAATCCGCATAGTAACTTTCTTTCCTACCAGAGTCAATTCTCTCTCTACCTCAGCTGATAATTTTTGGAATATTTAAGTCATTCTCAGCTTGTAAGGTTTGAGGCAAATTACTTAACATTTGAGTAGTTAGTCCAGGTGTGGTCGTAGTCAGTTAAGATCTCTCAGCAATTTTTGAAAATCATTAAGGGTTGTAATTGCTCTCTCCGGATTTGTACTTTCTGTAGTTGAACTTTCTGAAACCTCTCTTATGTCCTAAATAACTGATAGAATCTCCTATTCTATATTTTCAGAAGCAATTTGTAGTAACGAGCAAGGAAAGATTCTCTTCATCAAACATTTTTCCTAAGGTTTCTGTATCTGAATCCATTAATAAGATATCATGCATATGATAATAAATTTTAGATTGAGGAAATATTTTAGAAATTATTTCTAATGGTTATTGTACAAAATATTGACATAAGGTTGTCTGTTGAACATTCGTTGTGGGAGAACTTTCCACTGATATCTTTTAAAATGTTGAGAATTATTATAAGTAGACACTGTGAAGGCAATTTGCTCTTTATCCTTTTCTTGTAAAGGTACAGTTTTAAAAAAGCAGTCTTTTAAATGAATCACTATAATAGACCATCCCTTAGATTGTAAAGAAAGCAAGGAAGTTCCAGGCTGTAAAAAGCCTGTTGGCTGGATCACCTTAGTTATGGCTCTTAAATCTGTTAACAGTCTCTATTTTTCAGCTTCCTTTTAAATAACAAATACAGGAGAATTCCAGGGACTGGTTTATTTTTCAATATGTTGAGCATTACCTGTTCCTGGAAGTGATCTCTTGCAGCAATGGAAAACATAGATTAAGATTCCTCCAGTCTCAGAAACAAAACATAGACTAATGTATGCTTTCAAGAAAATTATTAAAAAGTATTATCATGAACATTCACCAAACGTTCAGGTTATAAATAAGCAGGACACAACAGTTGTTGTGTAGGGTGTTTATTAGGGTCACCTTAGATAACCCAATAGGCTACCTTGTTGGATTTGTTTGGCTCCTAAAGACAACAGAAAACCAAATCACTCTGTGGTCCCGTAACCTGGCAAAGGGAACAGATCAATGTCAAGATAGGCAGAGAGGAATGTGGGCATCATCAGATGAGGCTGCCAGGAGGATAGTGCTTTCGTACCCCTACACGCTCATCCTCACAGAGTTGTAAACTGTTTCCCAAATGGTAACTGTGCTTTTATGGAGAGGAGAACCTGCCGCAGAACAGGAGGCTGTTGGTTTTGTTGTGCCTGATGAAGAAAAGGAAGGGGTGGTCTGCACAGAACGTTGGAACATCATCATCATCATAGTCGCAGTAAAGTACATCTTTTCCGGCTGAAGCTGCTGTAGCCTCGGTGCCTTCTTCATTGACCTCCACAATACTCTTGTGAACAAACTTGGACACACACAGGTCTCTCTTTGGAGACATTCCTGATAAGTCTGCCTTATCGCCTTGGAAGACATCCACCATTCCCAAGTGCTGAAACACAGACTTCATGTCATAATCCTCTTGTAGTTTAAATTTTGGAAGGAAAACCTCAACCATAGTGCTCTTCATAAAGTCAGGTTTGGTCCAGGTCGTTAACATCTCAAAAGTGAACTTGTTTTCCACCTGACAAAGCAGAATTAGAGACTGTCAGTTTTATGCTTGCGATCTTACCCAGAAGCTCATAGTCACTTCCTGCTCAGAGAACCCTCCATCATCCTACTTATTTACATGGAGAGGAATTGTAAGGGTCCCACTGTCCTGCTAGTTTGTATGTGACTTCCCTGATGGGCAGGAGGCCAAAGAGCCCAGGAGCAGGAACACTTAGTTGTCATCTCCTAAATATCTTCTGAAACATTATTTATTCTGAAGGTGTCCATGTCCAGGTGATAATGGTTTAAGTTGTGTTTGCTTTAGTTTTGTTTTAACTAGATTTAATTTTGTGCTTTTGGATAATGCTCTTGTACACTCTAAAGATTTGTCACTCATATTAGTTTAATAAAACCCTGTATGGCCAGTAGCCAGTCAAGAAGTAAGGGCAGGGCAACCATACTAAGAGGATTCGGGGAAGAGGAAAGGTAGAGAGTCAGTCACCAGTCAGACAGTGAGGAAGCAAGATGAGAATGCCTCACTGAGAAAGGTACCAAGCCACGTGGCTAAACAGAGACAAGAATTATGGGTTAATTCAAGTTGGAAGAATAAGTTAATATTAAGTCTGGTTAACAGACCAAACAGTTTATAATTAATATAAGCCTCTGTGTGTTTCTTTGGCAATCTATGGATAAAGGACTGGATAGGACAGAAGTTTTCATCTATAGTTTTGAAAACAATAAACCATAGAAACTAAAAAAAAATTAAAGAATGGTAAAGATAGGAATTGGTGTGAGCCATCCTGGAAGGAATGTCTATCTAGGATTGGGTTCTTTGTGTTTTGTGGGCTGTTGGGGCATGAATATAAAATTACACCAAAAGCCTCATATCTGAACCCTTGTTTGGGAGGCTGCTAAGATTCAGGCATAAGGGGGTCTAGTTGAATGAAAGTAGTGCCTGGAGGTATATCTCTTAAGGTCATTCTCATTCCATATACATTCTTTCTCTGCTTCCTGTTTACTAAAGGTCTGCATTATCTGCCACATGCACCTGTCTTGATAGAAACCAAGGATGTGCCAGGTAACATAAAATAAGCCCCCTGAATCTGTGAGCCTATATAAATACTTCCTCTCCTAGGTTATTCATGTCAGGCATTTTGTCAATGATAAAAAACTAACACCAGAAGTGATGCCACAGTTAGGGAGCTGGATGGGAAGAGCCAGGGGAGCCGTTCTGCTTACAAAGACCCCTTAGGTCATACACACTGCACTACCCTCCATTCAGAGGGTGACTGACACACTGTGGGTATCCTGCTTCAAGGAAGACCAAGATGTGCCACTATGATGTGCCTGACTTTGTCCTGCCCTGCTGGCGCCCCTGCTCTTCCTCTTTCTTGGGGAAAAGGGCAATACTTTTTCTGTCTATTTTATCTTCTCAGAAGTTAAAATAAATTGTTAACAAAAATCATGATATAGTTATATTTACAGGGAGGTAATCATGTTCAAGCACTATGCTAAGCATCTTGCCTGAGTTGCCCTCATTTCATCCTATAAGGTACCATCTCCCATCCTAGTGATGAAATTATGTCATATGACAAGGTCACACTGCCCACAGTGGGAGTCTAGGACACAGATTTGATCCCAAAATGCAGAGCCTGCACAGATCTGGAAGCTGGGTCTGTAAGCACTAAACACTCAAATGACAGTTGTCAGGTTGAAAACATTGAGCTCTGCTCTATTGAGAAAGGACACCAGGGACACTGGATTCTCCTTGAAGACATTTAGTGTGGTGACTACTAGGGGCTCTCCTGCCTCACCTGGCTGAGGTCCACACCATCATCCGGGAGCAGGACCAACAAGCTCAGCTCCATGCCCTCATAGGGCATCTCCAGCACCTGTGCCTGTACTTCATTCACGTGGGCGAGGTTAAATCTGTCTTCCTGACGCATCATCTGCACTGGTCTTTCCTCCTTCTGTACAGAAGAATCCAAAGCATAAAAGATGTTATTCAGAGAGGTCAGAAGGTTTCCAAATGAGCTGCAGTTAATGTCAGGAGTGTTCTCAG
Organism: Arvicola amphibius; assembly: GCF_903992535.2. Taxonomy (NCBI): domain Eukaryota; kingdom Metazoa; phylum Chordata; class Mammalia; order Rodentia; family Cricetidae; genus Arvicola; species Arvicola amphibius. The sequence continues at coordinate 132,219,080 of NC_052052.2, read as the reverse complement.
CACTCACAATGAAAACACTATTTGTGGTCCAGTGAACACTTAGTCAATGTCTGCCAGCCTCTTCCTGCTTTCATTTAAAATAATTATTAGAAGCAGATATTGGACTGCTCTAGATAGGGCTTCTAGAGTTGTGATAAAATAACATGAGCAACAGCAGCATAAGGAAAAGGGTTTATTTCATCTTACAACTCTCAGGGCACATTGCATCACTGAGGGAAGTCAGAGCAGGAACTCAGGCAGAATCCGTGGAGGAGTGCTGCTTATTGGCTTGTTCCCCATGGACTTCTCAGCCTGTTTTCTTACACAGCTATGACTAACTACCCAGGGTTGACACTACCCACAGTGGGCTGGGCCAACACCAATAACTAATCAAGGAAATATGCAACAGACTTTCCTCTAGGTCAATCTTATGAAGGCAATTTCTCAGTGCAGAGTCCTTCATTTCTAATGGCTCTAGCTTGTGTCAAGGCGACAAAACCACAACCTGCACAGAGATTTACTAGGGAGAGATGATGAGTTATCCAGCAGGAAAAATGTGCCATTAAAATATTAATATTTTAAAGTCATAGTTGGGTCATAAAGTGATCTATAAAGGGTCATGTTCCAAAGCCTTTGTCCACACACTGGCAAAATAACACAGACAGTAAATACTCTTTTTTGTATCATTTTTGTGGAATTTAACCTTTCATTCAGAAAATTAAGTTTCAAATGGTTTCCTGTACTTACCTGTTTTCTTTTTTCCTGTACTGAGGTTCAAGCCCAACGCCCCACAGGACATGCGATCTCTGCCACTGAGCCACAGAGCTACACCTTCACAGCTGATTACAACTCTCCGTGTTATCTCTTCATCACACTGGCATGAACTTTTGGATAATGTTACTTACTAGATTTATCTTAAATGGCATTTCACGGGTGTCTTCTTTGTCAAACTCTTCATGCCATCTTCCTTTGAAATATAAGGTATTGACAAGAACCAGCCTGGTCTCTAGATCATCTGAGTCATCTGACAGCAACTCTGGAATTTTCCCTTTCGAGAAAACAGAGACTTTATTCAGGTTCATTTAAGCATCATGTTTTCAAATTTCCTGCTTTGGATAAACATATTTTAAAAAAACAAATAAAAAACAATACTTATGTTTGACTCGATGTCATGCCCACATAGCTAAGGTGAGGATTGTGAAAGACTTCCAAGTCTGTTGGGAGTTGAGGACTCAGGTTAAAGAATCCAAGGCTAACTCCAAAATAAACCAATTATATTTTCTTTATTATAAGGGATAAACTCACGAAACAGAAATGAGAAGTCCAACCTCAGCTGTATAGTGTGGGAACCAGAGAGAAAGAGAGACTGAATGCTGGGCAGTTTTCTCTAGGTACCCAAAAGGTCACACCCTAACTTGATCCAACCTCTTAAAGGTTATTGGCTGACAGAGGTTCCTCATCACCTCCTCCTTTTGTCTAAATAAGAGAGTTCCAAACCCAATACAAAACTATATACACTAAGAACCGATATCAAGTATAAAATTAGGATTACAACCAGCATTAACAATATTAAGCAAGAAACACATGCTAAATGTTTTAATAAACATTCTATCCTAAAGTCTTGCATCAGAAATGGCTTGGCTAAATCATAAGAGGAAGGTAAGTAACTATGACTATCTAATCTTCAACCCCAGGAAGTACAGGAAGTACAATCAAACAGCTTCCATATATGCGGTATATGACAGAGACAACTGGCTACCTGAGCAATCACCCAAAGTCTCACTGTTGCATTTGGACATTTGCCTTAATGACTGCTCTTAAGTTAAGCATATTTTTCAGTATCTAACGCACTAAAACCAATTCGAACTGTTCAAGGCTCACATTCCCTGGGCACACGGCAACAACTGGTCCACTACAACCAGGAAGCTGAGCCAGGAGAATCACTTGAGTCCAGGAGTTCTGGACTGTAGTGTACTTTGCTGATTGGGTGTCTGCACTAAGTTTGGCATCATAAGTCTTTCAAGGAGAGCAGGTTTGGGAAAAGTAGAAAAAAAATGACTCCAGGATGGAGAACAAAGAAGCAGGAAATGTGGAAGGGGCCACAGGGGACCAGGATTTCCCCTGGGTACTAAGGTCAGTTGCCATCTTGATTGGGTCTGGAAATGACTAAGAGACCTGTCCCTGGGCAGGTCTGTGAGGGCATTTCTAAGTGAGAGGACGCTCCCCAGAGTGGGCAATGCCTTCCTATGCTGCCCCGACTAATGGGCTAAAGGTAGAAGCAACACTGCTTTTGCCTATCTGCCTTCATCCCTTGCTGGTAAGTCCATCTGCACTGTTCACACCTCTGCACCTGCCATTTTCAGCTGTCACTGGAGCCCAGTAGCTTTAGTCTTCATGTGAACCAAGACTAGTGCCTCTCTGGAATCCTCTAGGCTTTCCATTCCAGAATGAGGTTGCTGAGGTCTCCAAACCCATAGACTGAGCAGCTACCAGATTCTCAGCCTCTCCACATGCAGATGGTCCTTGTGGGACTACTCAGCCGGTATTGTATATGCCAATCTACTAAATCTCCCTAGTAATATGTATTCATTCTGTTCCTCTAGAATACTCTAACTAATACACTAGTGTTAGATACAGTATCTCATCTAGCGCTCCATGGTCATGCCCAGTTCTAACATAGCACAACACGTCAAAGACTCAAGGACAGAAAGTAGTTTGTGGAGGAGGTATTGCTATCATATACTTTGGAGTGCTGTCCATCCCTGGAAGAGATGGTGCAGGTCAGAGGACAGATTCCCTTCTTCTGTTTAAAGAGCAGCCTTTCAGTGGAGAAGAGAATCCTCGCTAACTTACGATGTCAAGTGTGCCCAGTAGGTAAAGACTACAATCAGAATTGTCAAATATTTGCTGAGTAGACATAAAAGAGAGATGGCTCAGCAGTTAAGAGCACTGCCTACTCTTCCAAAGACCCTGAGTTCAATTCCCAGCAACCATGTGGTGACTCACAACCGTCTCTAATGAGATCTGGTGCCCTCTTGAGGAAGAGACCTGGTAAATAGTAATCATCAATTTAGACCATGAAATCTCATATGGACAAGTTCAACGAACTGCTATATAATGGGCTGCCCATACATGCTTCAGCATGACAAGGGTATATATTTCATTTTGCTTCTTTTCATTTCATTTCAGAATAAAAGAATGTACCCAGAGGCATCTGAAGTGTTCAACTACCAGACAATGATCTCAATGATTTCAAAGACCAATTCTGGAGCATGTCATCTCTAAAATAAAAACAAATAAAGTTCAACCCCTATTTGAAGGCTCATTGAGGTTAATGTAACTGAGCAGGCCTGACAGAGTATCTCCAATGGAAGTCATGTCTAGTTTCACCAAAATATAAGTAAGGGCTCTGAAGCAGTAAATGTGGAAGCAGAAACAGTGGTAGATGTGGTGGGAGCTCAGACAACACAGACTGCAGGAAGAACCAGCCCAGGGTAAAATTATGATTCTCCACATGAATCTCCATCTCAGAGGTAATGGAGTCACATGACCTGCCAACAGGAGGACCACCCCTGTCTTCTTTTTCTTATTGTGACATCATTTTACATATATGACGAATTCCACAGATAGACTGATTCCAGATACATACCAACAGCTCCTCATTAAATACATGTTATTTAGGCAAAATGAAATTCATGCATGAACCATTAGCAGCCACACACAACGATATCTTTACATATGCTAATCTCTTCTGGCAAACACCTAAACCACTACTGCCACGTGTTAACTGATGGACTTTTCCCCAGAGTGCCTTCTTTCTGGACAGATGCCAATCTGTGAGTGGTAGAAGCATGTTTTTCTCATGTTCTCCACTGCACTGGAATTGCAAATTTAACTGTTTTCATGCCAAGTGTGAGATCTATGCCCTAGTCCACAGGGCTTCAGACTACAAGTCCTTTCCCTGTCCGTTGACATCCTTTTTCCTCTTGACCTCATTGAGAAGCCTACGGTAGCCTCTTTGAGATTTGCCTACCCCAGCTTCCCGAATGTTGGGATTATAGGCATATCCTACCACAGCCAAATAACCCCTTCTTGTCACACCACAGCCTTGTCTGACCCCACAGCCACCCTTGTCTTCTAATGCAAACTACTAAGACTGGAAAGTCAGGCCCATGATTTCTTATGACATTTGTATCAACTACTCTGTCCTGAAGAAATATACACATAACTGTATTTTTTAAATCTAAGAGCCAGAATAAAGCCTCCATGAATTCACTGAGGTCTGAATTATACCACACATAATGATGTTAGTCTGCATTGCTTTAACTCTCTGAAATAACATGAGATTAGTTCATGGGAGTGGGGAGAAGGGAAAGGTAAGAAAGAGGAGGGAAGGAAGAAGAGGGAGGGGTGGATGGAAAGGACAAGAATGTGGGGTGTGAAATAACTTAAAATTCTGACCTTCAGTCTGTTTGGAGACCCACTTGTTTATGTGCTTCCTGGACTTTTCTGGAGCTTTGGCAAAGGACAGCTGCTCCAGCTCCGAGTTGTAGAACTGAAGACAGGACTCCTTAAAGGTCTTTGGAGAGAAAAGCGTTCAGAGAGGTAACGTTGAAAATTAAAGTGTCAGCAAGAATCCCAACACTCTGAATACTAAGGCATTAAAAAATAAACTAAAGTGAGTGTAGATATCACTTTAAGTAACAAATGTCTTCATGTACTAGGCCTTTGTAAGTGGAAATGACCAGCCATAAATAAATAAAGCTTATAAGTGTCAGCTTTGAAATATTTCAAGGTATCATTATAGAATTGTTATCTTTGGGGAAAGTTATGGAGTTGAGTACCCCTATATAGCCTACCCTGTTCTGGAATTCATGACTCTCCTGTCTCAGCCTCCTAAATGCAAAAGTTACAGATGCATATAGTAACACTGGCTAGAACTTGTCTCTTAATTCTTTAAATTTCTCTAGAGTCCTTCAACAGGGATCTGTAGCAACAAGTATTTGAATACAATTGATGTCATTCTACTGATATAACTTACTGGGAGGAATTCATAAGTGATCTCTGCAAAGAGCCTGTTGGCCATTCTAAGCAAGTACTTTCTGTTGGGCTTGTTCAGATTACTGAGGAGCCCCCGGAAGCCTTGATGAATGTCTTCCTCTGTGTTTAAACAAAGTGCCTGTGGAGGGAAAGAATGAAACATTGTGAGCTCAGTGATAAAAACATTTTGATTTCAAAGGAATTTTCAAGCTAAAGGGATGGCTCACATAATAAATTACATGAGTATAATACATAATAAATTACATGAGTATCTGATGCAGGGTGGAATTAAAAGATAGGATTATGAATTAACCTTCCTTGCCAATAAATATTGCAAAATATATTGCTCTGAAAATGAGTTAGAACTCAGCAACCCATGTTTCAAATAATTGTAACATCTCTTTTTCCCATTGCAGTATTGTGACTGGACCTATTTCCTTTTGCCTAGCTGTGCTGGGCAAGAGAGTTGAGTTATAGTCACAACACTCTCCCTCCATAACTAAACAAACAACCAAAAACCCAATAACACAAAGACCATTTCTTTTGAAACTAACTTGCCAAGGCTAGTAGCCTTGGACTTGGGATCCTCTTGTGTCAGTGTCCTTGGCAGTTGAGATTAAAGTCTATGCCACCAGGTCTAGCATGAAATTATTTATACATCATTTTCTAAGTGAAGTCTAGACAAAATTTTGAGAATTTCTTCTAAGTTATGACTGAGGAAAACTCATTATCCCTTCCTCTTTAGCGCCTGCCCCATGAAACAGTGTGTATGTATTCTGAACTTCCCTTCTCAGCAACTCTTAGGCAAGTAAAACAGGTGTTAGGTGACAGGGAACTTACCTGAGATATCTGGACTGCAGTGTCTCCCTTCGCCCCCAAGAGGACCATAGCTAGAGCAGAGGAGATGCTCACAGGAGAGTAACATACATTTTTCGAAGGGTTGTTTTGACAAAGGATCTTTAAAAGGTGGATGGCAAAGGTGCCGTTTGCTTCAGACAGAGTGTTCATGATGCAGAGTCTGGAGGCAAAGGAGAAATGGTACTCAACACAGCGCTGGAGGTTCCCTGATCTGACTCGGGAAATCTGGGACTGTACACTTAGTTCTAATTTCAAAACTCCTAAGTACTTAAGTGTGTTGTAAAATTTTATTCTCAATCACCATCCATCCAGTTTTAAGGTTATTAGCTAAGTGTGGCCATGGCAGCAGAAAAAACTAGCCCATGTTCCATCTGCACAGGTAGAAGGTCAGATCATTAGGACTGCACACAAAGACACAGCTGAGAGAGGGGGGCTCTAGTCTCCTTCCATACAGTCCAGTTCCTCTCTCTGAAGATGGTGGAGTCGAGGATAATGAGGAGGAAGAAGAGAGGAAGAAGAAAGAAGAAAACAACCACGAGTATCTAGGTCCTCTAGTCTGGCTTCAGCAAAGCTCTGCGTGTGCCTGTGAAGACTCCTCTGAGATGTCTGGGTGTGAATTAGGCAGTGCCACCCTGTTTGTAGCTGTTACAGGAAAGACCCTGAGGTGCTGAGTGAGACCCAAAGGCAGGGTGGTGTCATCAGCTCTGCTGTGCAGCAGGGGGCATCCTCCTGCAGTGGCTGCTCAGGTGGCCTTAATCAGGCAATGCTATCCAGGCTGCTTCTCTATTGAGCATGCCTCAGTCCCTGGTGAATAGACGGCTTGGTCCAGAATAAGTGACTGTTCCTAACACCCTAACCGAAATCTGAGTCCCTGCACATCCTATGACTGTACTCTCGATGTCATATGACCTTTGAACACTGGGAGTTTGCTCCAGAGTGCTTTCTTTTGTGTTAAAATGCACACCACCTACCCTAGGGAGCCTCAGAACATCACAACTCATACTTCTACCCTCTCCCCAGACAAGGACACAACATCCCCATCCCGAGAGAGTGCCCAGGTCATTTTGCTATTCCCTATAATTCCTCCAAAGCTTTTCAGGAAAGATGGGGCTGATTTATTTCAATGACTTACCCTCTGGATGATCCCCTCTTCTGGCCTTTCTGCCGCCTCTGCATTCTTGCCCCGCTGGATTGATGCATCTTTAAAATTACATAGAATCCTTGAAGTGTTTACTCCACTGGGAAGTTCATCTACCCCTTCACTGTCACTGAGTTCCAGCTACTCAGCCTCCTTCATCGGGAAATGACAACCTCAGGGTCCCTGCTGTGTGACTCTAATCCTCCTGCCTTAGCCATTTCTTTCTTCACTCCTAAGTGCACTCCTTTCTCTTACTAATTATTGTCCCCAGGATATTCAGAGCTCTCTGAAGGCAGTGGAGAAGTCCGACACCCTGATTCTAAGCTCCTAAAGCATGCTCAACGTAAAGTTTGGGATTAGAGTGTTCAGTCAACACGTGGTGGCATTTTAAAAAATGAAAATGAAAGAGTTCTCAGATTGGCCTAGAGCCTGCTTATCTAGAAGGGCCCAGTAGTAAGAGACACTATTTTGCAGATCCTTGAGTAGAGGGCTGAGGTAGTCAAATGGGCTAGGTGGTAGGACCTGAGAGGAAGCAGGATAGAGGACAGTGGAGAAGGCCACTGAGCCCCTGCAGCATCTATGCCTGACTGAGATGGATCAACCCAGTTCTAGGACCCCAGCACTAAGAGCAACATCATTGCCACTGCCCAAATGGAATTTTTCAAGAAGTCACCTCTATAAACACCCACTGGACACCGCCTTTCCTCTATTTCTTTTCCTAATCCTTAGGTCCTAGTTTTCCATCTCCTGGACTCAGTGTGGGCCTTCTAAAGGTGACCCCCACAGAACCCACAGTCCTGGACTGAGTTGAACACACTCACCTGCCAATTTCGCAGTCTCCCAGCACAGTGTTCAAGGCTTGCAGTCCTGGAGTACTGCTAAACCGCCTACCCAGTTCAGGAAGTCTCTTTAGTCACTGCAGTCTAGAAATATCATGATCAGAGCCCCAGGCCAGAGGAGGAGCAAATGGCCTGACCTCATCGGTCTGGCAGGCCTCTGCAGGGTTGAGAGAGGTGGGGGTTGGGAAACACATGGGGCCTGGAGAAAGAAAAATCTAAGGAGAGCTTTGGGTTTCTGGCTAGTAGGATACCATTGGAATAAATTCATAGGATGCAAAGAGCATATGGCAGCTGTCCATTGTTAATCTCAAGCCTCTTTCCAGGCCAGGTATTCAGCTGTGAAAGTGTTTGCTCTTAAGGTGTCCTCTTAAGTCTACATTAGTGTATCATGCAGATTTCAGGTGCTAACTTCTAGAAGAGACTGTTGTGGGATGTTTTGGTTGTACTCTGACACTCCTGCGACGGCAAATAAACTTTTCTTTGAATCAGAAGGCAGAGCGAGCTAATAATAGACCAAAATTAGCCATAGAGGTTTTGGGAGAGCAAGGACATATAGAGACACGGGAAGTAAAACAGAGGAATTTAGAAAGATTCTCTTTTGGATCCAGGGAAGAGAGACAAAGGAGGCCACTGTCCTTTTCTCTGCCACTTCTCTGATCATTCAGAGTCTTACCTCAATATTTGACTTCTGAGTTATTATTAATAAAGAATAACTAGATAAATGCTTCAAGAGACTTTGCCAACTGTCAGAGTTTAGATTGCTCCATTGGATGAGTTCTCCTTGCCAAATGACAGAAATAGACACTGAGTCAAATTAGTACAGGATGTCATGTCCTCCATCCCTAGACAGGACACATTGCATTTGCAGACCCCAAAGAAAAGAGACCTCTTCTAATTTGGTATCTTAGGTATCCCACCTTTTTTAGTCTTTTAAATTAAAATAATGTATTTTATGTATGTGGGTTTTTCGCCTGCATGTATGCCTGTGCACCAGGTGCCTGCCTGGTGCCCACAAAGGACAGAGGACAGCATGAGATCCCCTATACGAGACTGTTTCTTAGATCCTGGTGATGTCTGCCCACCTGGCCATGCTGACAGAAGCTTAGGAGTCAGTCCCAGGACAGATGCATTTATGTCAGAAACCCCTGTTTTCAAGGCACTGATTCATCCTTTAAAGCATACATTCAGTGGCTTTTAGTATTCTTACTAATCTCTGATCATTTGGAAAAAAAAAGACCCCCAGGGGGAGTGCCATTCTTTGTTGGTGTGGATTTTTTGGAATATGTGTGGCCACTAGGGAGGCAGGCTTTGAAGTCTCACATGTGCTCAAACCATGCCCAGTGAGACAGACCACTCCTGTTTTCTGCAAGAATCCTAGCTGCTTCACCAGCTCCTTGAATGCCTTCAAACTATTGCTTTTGATGAGAAAATGAGCACCAGGAAGTGGAATAGAGCTAAGTCCTCTGTTTAAAGAGATAGAAAGATTAGGAAATGGAATAAAGGGAGTGGTGGCCTCAAGGAAAGATCCTGCTCAGGGAAGTTTCCAACTTGTGCAAAGGAATTAAGAGCTTAGAGCTAGGTGTGGTGGTGCACACCTTTAATTTTAGCACACGAGAGATAGAGGCAGGCAGATCTCTGTGGGACAATAGTCTTGTACCCTGTAAAGATTTGTCATTTGTTTTGGTTTAATAAAATGCTGATTGGCTAGTAGCCAGATAGGAAGTATAGGTGGGGTGACCAGAATAGGAGAATTTGGGGAAGATGAAAGGCTCAGTCTGCAGTCATTACCCAAAAGCAGAGGAAGCAAGATGAGAATATCTCACAAGAATTATGGGTTAATTGAAGATGTTAGAGATAGCTAAAAATATGCCTAAGCTATTAGCCAGTGTTATAATTGATATAGTTTCTGTGTTATTGTTTGGGTCTAGACATCCAGGAAATGAACAAACAGTCTCCACTTACAAAAGGCGCCATTGTGGGCAACTACATCCACATAAAACCTGAGAGAGCTTGGGAAGTAATTCTAGACACAAAAGAACAGAGTTAAGCATTTCCTAGGTGGGCCCTATTTGCTAGAGGCAAGCACATCTCATTTAAGAGAGACTTCCTGACTCAGCTTTAGCTGCAAAAACCTTGTAGCTCTTTTAAGAGGACCCACTACCAAGCACTTAAATGGTGTTCATGAATAGCTGACAGCATGCTTCTTGGTGGTGGCAGGGACCTTGAAACTTGGTAAAGTTGTGACAACAAACATGGCTCCCACCAGTACCTCTGCCATGAAGCTAGAGTCTGAGAAAGCTAAGGAATGGAGTGAATCCAGCTGTCAAAGCCATAGCTTTAATCTTGCAGCTTTGGGTCTGCAGAACTGGACCGTTCACATGCTCCAGCAGATCATAGATGGGGTGGATGTTGGGGTGGGTCAACTCAAAGTCCTGGTTCTGGTCAGCCTGCTCCAATTCCCTCATCCTTACCATCAGGGCGATCTCTTGAGGACTACCCCCAGTTAGCTCACCCTATACAACAAGCAGCAATGGGCAGGGCCAGTTTTCCTGCTCTCAAGTCCTCAGGGCCAGCTCACCCACACCGACACCACCGGGACCAACTGTTGCCCAGGTGAGGTCCAGCTGTAGGTCGTATTTTTGTTTTGGCCACAAGTTCAACCTTAGCTTAGGTTTTTTTCACTAGTTCTTTTTTTTCTTTTAGTTTGTCGTCAATTTTGTCTTTTTTGCTTTTTTGAGCTACCCATTTTTGTGTGCTCCTTTTTCTTCCTCCCCTCTCTGCTTCTACTCTTTCCCATAACTACCATATTCCCAATTTACTCAGGAGATCTTGTCTTATTCTCCTTCCTATGTAGTTCCATGTATGTCTCTCTTAAGGACCTTTTTTTTGTTGTCTGGATTCTCTGGGATTGTGATCTGTAGGCTGGTTTTCTTTTCTTTATGTCTAAAAGCCTCTTATGAGTGAGTACATAATATATTTGTCTTTCTGGGTGTGGGTTATCTCACTCAGGATGGTTTTTCTAGATCCATCCGATTTGCCTGAAAATTTTAATATGTCATTATTATTTACTGCTGAGTAGTACTCCATTATGTAAATGTACCACATTTTCTTTATCCATTCTTCGAAAGAGGGGGCATTTAGGCTGTTTCCAGGTTCTGGCTATTACAAATAATGCTGTTATAAACATAGTTGAGCAAGTGTTCTTGTGGTATGCTTGAGCATCTTTTGGGTATATGTCCAAAAGTGGTATTGCTGCGTCTTGATGTAGATTGGTATCCAATTTTCTGAGAAATCGTCAAACTGATTTCTAAAGTGGCTGTACAAGTTTGCACTCCCACCAGCAGTACAGGAATGTTTCCCTTACTCCACATCCTCTCCAACATAGGCTGTCATCAGTGCTTTTGATCTTGGCTGCTTCAGAATTTACAGGTGGCAACAAATTGATAAAATCAGGGTTGGAGCCCATGGATTGGTAGAGAGTCACCTACATTTCCAAGTATGGCATAACTCCTACTGCTGTCCAGTTCTTTCTGCCTGATGTTCTTTCTTCTCTGATGAGGTCACACAGGTGGACAATGTGTTACTATCCTCACATTTGCTCTTCTGTAGAGAGCACTTTAGCCATGTGGTATTCAGGGCCATGGTCATCTGCTCTGTTGAAAACACTGACTCTGCCTTGACCCTTCAGATAATGGATGACTGGAACGGATGCAAAGGCTTGGTCATCACATTGTGTCATAACCTTTGCTGCCTTAACCTTTGAGTAGAGACTTCTGCTCAGTTCTGCGTGCAGATATGCTGACCATCACGGGGAGCGCTTCCTTCTAAAACTGTGAATCAAGGTGAATCACCTAGACTTGACTGGTCTCTCCCTTTACTTCTAAGCCAATGACACCAAACGGCTGCCGGACAGGAAATGACAGGCCACAAAAGGAATGTGGAAAGGTTGCAGGAAAATCTTTCCTATTCCCAGAAAACACACACACACACACACACACACACACACCTTTCCTTTGTTCCCCTGCCTTCTTCCCTCTCAGATAATTTTTAAAGTGACTGATTTTTAATTCATTAATCAGGTTGTAAGTATGTATAATGTTTCCATGTTTTGTTTATTAGTGAATATGCTGCCATGAGCTTTGTGCACCTGTTTTGGTGTGGATAAATACTTTGAGCTTTCTCGAACACATACCTGAACTGGGATTGTTGGGCACCATGGCAGCTCCCTATTTAACACTTTGAGGACCTCTTAGATCCTTCTCTAAAGCCAATGTGAAATTTTACATTCTCATGGAGTCACCTTTCTAACATATATTATTAGATATTCCCATCCCATATTTTACTTTTTGAATTTGCATACAATGTAGATAGCATCAAGGTTTATATAGTACATTGTTTAGCATTATGCTGCTTTCAAACAAAGTATGTTTTAGTACTTTCACCTCTTTTCCTACCTCCCCCTTAACGCAAAGCACCCCTGTCTCTTTTATGCTTTCATGTTACCTGTGTCCTTGAGGCCCCTCTTCCTTAGCACCTCTTTTTATCCTCTCTACCACCCATAGACTTTACTCACATTTACACCCATTCATATATAGGCACATTTATATTTCAAGCTGTTTTGCTTTTCTGACCTTCAGGTTGAACTCCGATTTCTGTGCCTGGTTTCTTATTAATCATGCTACACCTTTTGGGTTACTTCATGCAGGTAATAGAGTGTGGTGATACAAAGAACAAATGAGACTTTTCCTTATTATTCCCTTGGCTTGTTGCCAAGTGATAGAAAAATCTTTCTTTAAGCCTTTGCTATTAATATAGTGCTGCTTACACAATTATGAGGCTTCTATCGGATTTCCTACCAATAGCTGATAAATTTCATCATTGCCTTATGTTAGAGGAACTGGTAGACCCTTATGGGATCTAATATGTGTTATATACAAGGGATGATTTCTATTTAGGATTACTTTTTGCTGTAGTTGAATAAATACCAAATTTAATTCTGAATCATCTGAAATAAGTTCAACAGTTTCACTATGTAAAACAACTATTTCAGCATATTGAGAGTCATTAACTATATTAAGAGGTTCTAGAAAATCTAATAATATCATGAGAATAGCATATTATTTTGATTTTAAAATGGAATCCTAGGGCTTTGGGCCACTTTACTCATTTTTCCTGACTTATAACCTGCCTTTCATGATTTATTTTCATCCATATAGAATGTAGGGGCTTGAGAAATCAGTGTTGCTCATACCAAGTGAGGGAGAATCCAATTAGCTATTTTTATAAACCAAAGTCTCTTGTTTTCAGGATATTTTTTGTTAATCTCTTCCAAAAATTACTGCAAGCTTTTTGCCAATGTTCATTTTTTCCCAAAATAAGAAAAAAAAATCATCATTAGTAAAAGGTACCACAATTTCTATTGGGTCACTTCCCATTAATTGATAAAAATCTCAAATATTTAGAATTGATTCAAAAACTGTTTTTATATAGGTTCTTAATTTTTTACTCTATTGTTGTGACAAAAATATCCATTCTAAAATATTATCTCCTCTCTGCATAAGAGTCCCTGTGGAAGAATGCATAGAAGGTAAAATAACCAGAATACAACCAAGTTCTGAATTCAAGAGACCCACATATGCATTCCATTATTTATTTTCTACCAGAGTCAATTCTCTCAACCTCAGCTAATAATTTTCTTGAACTTCTTAAGTCCTAGTCACCATGTAAGGTTTGAAATAAATTCCTTCGTTCTTGAGTTGTTAATCTGATTCTAGACTATAGCCTGTTAGTATCTCCCAGCAGTTTTTGAAAATCATTAAGAGTTTATAATTGATCTCTCATGATTTGTACTTTCTGTGATTGAGTTTTCTGTAAACTTATCTTATATCCTAGGTAATAAATAGACTCTCCTCTTTTTATTTTTTCAGTAGCAACTTGCATTCCCCAAGAAGGCAAAATTTTCTTTGTCTCATCAAACATTTTTTTCCTAAGGTATCTGAGTCTGAATCAGCTAATAAGATATCATCAATATAATGGTAAATATAGATTGAGGAAGCAGTTTACAAATTATTTCCAATGACTGTTGTGTAAAACATTTGCACAAAGTAGGGCTGTTTAATATCTCCTGTGGAATAATTTGCCATTGATATCATTTAACAGTCTTGGAATTATGATAAATATGCACCATCAAGGCAAAATTTTCTCTATTCAGGTATAGTAAAGGTATAGTTTAAAGAAAGGATATGCTCTCTGAGAGATGTCTGAGGTACGGGCAATGCTCTACCATCCATCATCTGACTTGGAAACCTACACACCATGATGGCCTGTAACCAAGAAGTGTGAGCTGAAAATATACCCTTTATCACAGTTATCTGTGTATTGTATTACAGCTAAAAGAAAGAAACTAAGGCATTTGGTAAATTACAGCCAACAAAACTCACAAGGCCTATAATTTTTTTCTTATTCATTAAATTGAAAGACACAAATTATCCATCTGTAACAGATTGGGGTTATTTTATACTCTGTGTTTTAAGAGAGCATTTGTATTCTGTGTTTTAGAAAGGAACAAAGGGAACTTATATTCTATATTAAAAGAGCACTCAAACCTGACATTATAGAAATGAAGCTGCCTGTACACATCGTAAGTAGTCAAGTCTGTATATGTTGCTAAGAGTTTGTTGTTCTCAGTTAACCTGGATGTAATTCAGAAGGTGACCCTGGAGGACAAGTGACACTCCATAGTCTTAGTGCATGTGACCCTTCTCACTAACCAAAAAGAGAAAATAATAAGGGGAAATGCAGAGAAATAGGTTTCTCTTGCAGAGGGTCAGGGTTCAATTACCAGAGCCCACATGGCTGTCTGCTCACAACTGTCTGTAATGTCAGGCCCAGTGAATCTGATGCCCTCCTCTGGCTTCCTTGAGCACTGCATGCACATGATACACAGACATACATTCAGGCAAAGATGTATACACATAAAACAAAATGGGAAAAAGTCCTAGCAGGATATATATCTGCTCATTGCTTCTACTGTGATCGATATCACAATCTAACTTGTCCCAGTTACAAATCTGTGTTTTGGCTATAAACATACATGGTCACAACAGATTGCCTAGCCAATAACCAGTCACATTAGGTTAGCAGGCAGGGGTATAAAACTTTAATATCAGCTCCAGGATATATTTATAATCAGAGGGTATCATGGACCATCCAGAAATACACATGAGGAAAATGACTTTCCGTGATGAAGAACTATCAGTGGAGACCCCCAGGCATCCCAACTCATCCTGAATCCAAAGATGACCAGGGGATGTAGAAATATAAGAAGGAACTCAGTCCTAGAGAAGAGACCCCGAGAACTGTTTGTATCCCTGTTCTACGTGGTTCCTTGTGAGTGAAAGGCATTACTTGGAGGCTGTGATGGTGAAGAGACCCCTCATCCCTGGGGAATTCCATCATTCGAGAGGATCCTGGGAACCTGGAAAGGTGTGTGTGGGCTAGGAGTAAAGCTGTAGTATGTGATTTAAGGTCAGCTGAGTGCAGAAACAGTTTCAAGGTTGAACAGGGAGGCTGGTGAAGAAGAAAAGTGAAAGATTTGTGGAGAGAGCTGTTTGTTTCAGTGCTAGTGTTTAGACTCACTGTCTTGCACAAGCCAGGCTAGTGTGCAGACTCAGTGCCTTGCATAAGCCAGGCTAGTGTTCCAACTCAAGCCTTGCACAAGCCAGGCTAGTGTTCAGACTCACTGTCTTGCACAAGCCAGGCTAGTGTGCAGACTCACTGTCTTGCACAAGCCAGGCTAGCAATCTATCAGTTAGCTAAATCTCCAATATGAAAGATGGTTTTGGTTTTGATTTTTTAAACTGAAAAGGCCAAAATATGAGAGGAAAGCCCATAGGCCTCTGGAGAAGGAACCAATAAGAGGAAATCATGTGGGACTCACTCATCTGTGACAGAAGAAACAAAGCTGAGTACGTATGTCACCAGCTGCCCTCCTGGCTAGTCTTGTGCAGAACGATGAATCTTCACTTTCTCCATGCCAACCTTGGATGGATCTCCATCTCTTCCATCTCCCAGTATTAACCGTTAGCACCATGCAACCTGAAATATCTCTCGTTCTACCCTCTCTCCTTTCTGTCTCCCTCTTAAGTCTGAATAGGGTACTATCGTCTTCCTTTGAAAGTCTTCCAGTATAAGAACCACATCCCAGACTTTCTAAAGACATTGATGGCACAGACCTACTTCTTGTGCAGTACTGCCTAAATCTAGTCCAGATGGGGTTTTATTGTTTGTTTCTTCAGTTAAAGCAATGTGTCTCATCATGATGGCAAGTCCATCAGCACAGAGCTCTGAAATATAATGCTACTGGCATCTGTGTAGATGAACAAAGGGTCAAGATGCAGTTTGAATCCACATATCACCAACTCCGTCTATGCTGCCCTGCTTGGAGAAAGGGGTAGACCTCCCAGGACCTGTAGTTGGAAGCAGGCACTCAGGTAGGAGCATCAGAAGCAATTCCTGGGAGTCATCCTTGATGTATCAGGGGTGTGCTAAGGTCCTCACCCCAGGAACTATTAAAGGAACATCACTTCTGTCACTTTGGAGGAACACAAGTGAGTAAAGCAGCTAATCCTACTTGATTAAGTAAAGTAAAATAAAATAAATGCCCCTGTTGTGTGTCTATCAACCACAGGGCACTTTAGGGTGAGAGAGCTATTTTGGCATCCGTTAAGTTAACCAAATGATTTAAGCTTTTATTCTGTCTAACAGAAATACAACATTGATTCAACCCTGTTGTATCAATTTTATATTCCTGGGATAAACTCACACTTTCATGTGATCCTTGGATTGTCAGGGCTGGGCTTACTGTACATAAGTGCATTAGTTAGAGTCCCTATCACTGGGACGAACCTGAGGCAGTCACCTCATGAGGAGGAGAGTTTGTTCCGGATCCTGGTTTAGAGGTATTAGTCTATGATCAGTTGGGACAGAGAATCATGGTGCAACAACACAAGGTAGAGAAAGCTGCTCATCTCATCTCAAGTGGTGGGGGGAGAGAGAGCTTGAAAAAAAGGCAAGGTGAGCCATCACCTCAAGTGCATGCCCCAGCTATCTAAGCTTCTTCTACTAGACCCCAACTCCTAAATGTTTCAATACCTCCCACAGGGGCCTCATTTGAGACTAAATCTTTAACACATGGGCCCTGGAGGAGCAGTCCATGTCTAAACAACAGTGATAAGGAGTTAAAGTGTGTCTCCACACAGTCTGGGTGGCTTGTGCCTAACTATCACACTCACAGTCCTTGTGAGAATTTAAATGCAGCTTCCATCTGACTGCAGGGCTTTTCCTGTGTCCCAGATGCAGATGTCCTCAGAGTTGGAGCCAAGGAGACATTTGCAATATAGTTGTGCTATTATATAATTTCTGGGACTGAAGGGGTGTTTGTAGGTTCAAATGAAAGGCAATGAAACAGGTCATCCTTCATCTGAGAGGTTTAGAGGGGAGTAATTAACATCACAACAGAGGCATACACACATATACACACATGGACCATATGCACATACACAACATACACATACATAAACAAATACATACGTACATACATATATATGTATGTATATATATATATATATATATATTTAGAGAGAGAGAGAGAGAGAAATGTAGCATGATTAATAAAAAGTCAGACACAGAAATTGGGGTTCAACCTGAAGGTCAGAAAAGCAAAACAGTCAGCTACCGGCTCTTATCTCAGCCCAAAATGGTGATCCAGCTTTCAAGAATCTCAGAATAAGACTGTGTCTGAGAGCTGTCTCCTCCCATTTTATATTCCTCTCTAGTGCTGCGATTAAAGGTGTGTACCACTACAGCCCGGTTTTTATGGCAAACTAGTGTGGCTACTAGGATTAAAGCTGTATGTCACCACTGCCTGGTCTATAAGGCTGACCTGTGTGGCTGTTTTACTTTCTGAACTTCTGGCAAACTTTATTTGTTAAAATACAAATGAAAGAGACAGACAGAGAGAAAGAGAGAGAGAGAGAGAGAGAGACAGAGGCAGAGACAGAGACATAGAGAGAGACAGAGACACAGAGACAGGGACAGAGAATGAGAATGTGTGATGGGGTTCTAAAGATTTGTTAGTAACAAATCTGAATCTCACATACTGTTGTTACAGTGCCACCCACTAGGGGGGCCTCACTAAAGCCGTAAGGAAGCCCCAACTATGTTCTGCAGCTTCCAGAACCATGAACTAAACACTTCTGTATAAAGCGTCCAGAATCAGATATTTTCTTTTCTTTTTGTTTCATCTTAATTTGTTTTTGCTTGTTTGTTTGTTTGTTTTTAATGGTCTCATGTAGCCCAGGCTTGCTTTGAATTTGCTATATACCTAAGACTGCCTTTGCTTGACTTCTGATCATTTCAACTTCATTAGCTAAGTGCTGGATTTACAGGTATATGCCACCAAGCACAGAATTGTCACAACATTTATTAATCCACAGACAAATCATGGATCATGGGAGAGGGACTGGGCAAAGGTGGTGGACTGACTCAGCAGCACCCTCTCTCAGGGAGAGGAGAACCGGCCACAGAACACAATCCCCTTGGTCTTGCAGTGCTGGATGAAGAAAAGGAAGGGGTGGTCGGCACAGAAGTAGGGGGGCATACACTTAAAAACGACACTGGAGGTGGCAGCCGCAGCCTCTGTGCCCTCCTCATTGACCTCCACAAAGGACTTATGCAAAACCTTGGACAGAGACAAGCTTTGCTTGGAAGATATTCCAGAAAAGTCTGCCCTGTCCTCAAAGGCATCAGTCATGCCCAGCTTGCACAGGAAGTCCTTCATGTCATAATTCTCCTTCAGTTTAAACCGTGGGAGGAAAACCTCCACCTCTTCTTCATCCATCTTGTCCCGTCTCGTCCACTCTATGAATTTCTCATAAGTGATTTCCTTTTCCACCTAGAAGAGAGTTGAACACTTTAGGACAATGTTGTCACTCGGGGCACTTGAGATGATGGGGAGGCTCTACACTGCCCATGGATGTGTGGCTTTAAGTTAATATAGTAGCTGGGAGGGGTGGGGTTCAGCTCAGTGGTGAGTGTTTGTCAAGCAGGCTCCAGGCTCTGGGTTCCACCCCAGCCTCACAAATGAATGGAAGATAAAAACATGGTCATGGGAGCCTAGGAAGCTGCCTCTGCAGAAACACAAATGCCACTCTTTCTCCCTCACAGTTCCATCAAGGTCTCTTGATCCTTACCGTACTCAGTTCAACATGCTCATCTGGAAGCATGATGATCATGTTCAGCTCATTGCCAGCATAGGGAAGCAACAGAATCGCAGTGGATATCTCTTCCACATAGGTCATCTTAAAGGAAGACTTCTTAAACATCATTTGTACAGGTTTCTCCTCATTCTGTGAAGGATGGATAAATATTAAGTTGAAACAAGGCACAATGGATACTTTGGGCAACAGAGGCAGCCACTCTATGCCTCCAGGAGCACTTTGGTAAAGCTTCCAGAATATTCCATCAGCCCCTCAACCTCTGGAGTAATTTAGAACTTACATGTGCCTCAAAGAACCCATTTTTTAAGGCTTGGTCCTCAGAGTAGAGTTTTGGGAGGGAGTAGAATCTTGAAGATATGGGGCCTAGTAGGGGACATTTAGGTCATTGGGATGTGCCCTTGAAAGGGATTGGAGAATCCTGACCTCTTTTTCCTTTCTTTCACTTTCTATCCTTGAGGTGAACCCTTTTGCTCCCTATCTGATCCCACCATCACCAGTCAGAACTCCTATTACAGGTTTAAATCATGGATTCATCTTATCAGGAAATAGAATCCCTAAAGATGAGTCAAATGAACCTTTTCTCTTCTTAAATTGATTGTCTCCATATCTGTTAATAGAGTGTCAGGAAAATGACTGGCTCAGTCTCGAATAAGTCTGATGTCCTATGTCAACAATTCTTTTCTATGGGGAATATCATTTAGTCTCATGACTTGGAATATAATTCCCAAATTCACTGTTTTAGCCTGGACTTCTCCCCTAGGGCTCCACACTTACATTTTATTTCCTGTCTGACTTTTTCACTTAGAAAGAAAACCCCAACTTAAGATGTAACCACAAGCTCTGTACTTTGCTTTGCAAATCTGATCTCCCTACAACTATTCTCTGTCTTAGTCAGTGTTTTATTTCTGTGAGGAATAGAACTACAGCAACTCTTATAAAGGAAAACATTTCACTGGGTTCTACAGGTTTAGAGGTTTAGTCCATTATCATCATGGCAGGAAGAGCATGGATGTATACAGGCAGACATGGTGTTAGAGACGGAGCCAAGAGTGCTACATCTTGGTCAGCGAGCAACAGGGAGAGAGAGAGCGCCTCTGGGCCTGGCTTAGGTATTTGAAACCCCAAGGTGACACTTTTTTCCATCAAGGCCACACCTACTCCAACAAGGCCACATCTCTTTTTTCCAGTTCCAAAGTTTTTATTGGTTTAGAAAAGATGATCCATTCATTCTGGGGAATGAAGAGCTGAGTCTAGGGATCCACCAGTAATGCTAAAAAGGACCCAGAGCTATCCACCTCAATTCATACACCCAGTCATGAGCACAAGACTTGTAGTCAGTCAGTTCTTCAAGCTTAAACCATAGACTGATCTCTTTCTCTGCACTTCACACTTGAATCACTGCCATGAATGATGTTTCTGCCAACTTGAATGCAACTCCCCTCCTCGAATGGTGCCTGGCTTAGAATCAGCTGGATTGGCCTCTCCCAGCATCCTTTGGCCTGTCTTCACCACATTGAGCCCCTCCCAGCTCATGGCCACCACAGGCCCCAAGTTCATGTACTTCCCCAGCCCCAGGAAAAAAAGGATGGTCTTTCATGTCAATGTGGTGCTGCTTCAGGTATTGCTCAGAAGCCCCAAGGAACATCATGGCCACCAGGCAGAACCCCTTTTGCTCGAGGTGCTTGATGCTTTCACCCACCAGGTCATGCTGCATGCTGTCTGGCCTGATGGCCACAAAGGTACACTCAAGGTTAGCCATGGTCCACAAGTTGGCTGTTCTGCCAGTGTCAGCGATGAGCAATGGGAGCAGAAACCAGAGCCAAGGCCAGACCTCTTACTAATACTCCTAAACATTCAAATATAAGTCTGGGAAATCCATTCTTATTTAAGCCACTACACTGTCCCTCATAGTCCTTCTAGCTGACAAAACCATTATCTGTCTGTTGTAGGAATCTAGCAGAGTCACCGTATCAAGGGCAAACACTAGAACAGAATCCTTGCTTCTCACTGTATCTAAGGTCAACATCAGAATGAACCGCTGTTTTCTAGAAGGACTTTGGCCTTGAAGAAGTCATGGTGGAAATCAGTGATTGCTGTCTGTGATTTATAGAGATGCTTTTCTGAAGCAGCGTTACAGCCTTTGCGTGGTTTTAGTCACAAGACAGCCCTGGCACACCTGGAGCTCTTGGGTTGCTGGGTACTGCCAAGAGTTCACAATAAAGACGAAAGGGGAAGGGCTGTAATGCTTTCCTTCAGAAACACATACAGATTAGATCAGGGACATTGCTATGATGAACTTGTTTATCCAAAAAACAACTTTGTGTAACCATCAATACATATGCCTTTGAACGGAGGGTCAAGGTTCAGTACATCAGAGGCTGCTCCTCCTTGCTGCCAAGGCCTGAAGTTCATCTTGGAGTGATTGTCTTTCTCTTATCGTCTCACGCAACGATGAACATATGACATCATAACGTAAATATCTGATATACAAATATCATTCCTTTCTCACACCCTGCATCTGCCTCATTCCCGTATTACCACCTCTGACCCTTTGAAATAGAATCAAAATCTGACTTTTTTAAAAAAAACTTCACTGTCATCAGTACAGCCCTGAGGTGCTGTGATGGCCTCCTTCTCACTGATCTCAGCAGAGCAGCCAGAGGTCCCAGCACAAGGCAGTGGTTTGACTTCCCAGTATGGCAATGCTCTCGTGCCGTGGTTCTCAACCCGTGGGTTGCTACCCCTACAGTGGCTGCATACCAGATAGCCTGCCTATCAGCTATTTACATTATGACTTATAGCAGTAGCACAATTACAGTTATGAAACAGCATTGGGGGCCATGAGAAATACAGTAGGCGATAACTAGTATTCAACAGGCCAACCTACCAATGAGTGATTCTCTAACAGGGAGGCCCACCTGGTAAGGTCGTGGACTTTCTGGCTGTGGAAACCAGTTTCTCTGTCTGTAGTTTCTCTCATGAGTCACTTTATTTCTTCCCTGAGAACTTTATTTCTTTCTTAAAAAAAAAAAAAAAAAAAAAAAAACCTTTGGGTGTTTTCCCACTGTGTGTGTGTTTATCTCATGAAAATGCTCCCTCTACTGGGCACATATATCTGTGGGTGATTAGGAAAATGGCTTTCCATTTGGCTGTGTAATTTTGATATATAGAAAATATACTGGGACATGCTTTATAACTGGATCTATTTGTCCCATGAGGACTGTAGACACATAAAAGCCTGCTTTGTACCTTTTTACTCAGAGTAATGTCAAAAATTAACAGTGTCTTCTCAGTCTAACACAAACTGGACACAATTAGCTAACTTCTACCTCAGAGCAAGTTTAAACTAGACTAAAGGTTTTTGTAAATAGATCTGTAAGTCCCAGTCTCTGGCCTCCATCTTTGACCACCAAACCTTGACCCCTCCCCGAAGGAGGGTCAAGGCAGCCTGCCAAAAACTTGACCACTTCCCCAGTCTATTTAAACCACTCCCCTGGAAAGTCCCCTTGTGGCCTTCACTCCCCTCCCCCCACCGTGGTCACGTTTGTGGCTGCCTGGTTTCCCTTGGGGCCATCCAAGAGCGCAGGAATCCCATTAAATCTGGATATTCTTTAATTTGGCTTATTGAGATTTGGCTTGATTGGAATTTTTGTGTTGGCAGAGAACTCGTGTTAGGAAAATCCCTAACAAGATCAAATGTTTGAAACCTTACAACTATGTATAAGGTCAGAAATGCAGATGTCCAACCAAGGTTACTAAGGAAAGCCTGCTGAATTCTTTGCTTGCCAGTCTGTTAACAAAAGATCTATCTCGCTGTACCTACTGTCTGCTGGTCACTGTCTCATTTCTGTAACCTTGGACCCTTGAGTTGTCATGGCAATGGCTCACCTCCCTATCACTTGCCTTAGGAATGTGCTCTTGACCAAAGAGAAACAGCTCTTGTAATTTCTTTATTGTTTCAAGGCTCCTGAAGGAGAAGAGTTTTTAGAGTAGAATAAAAAGAAGCTAAGAGAAGAAGCTAGGAGAAGTTAGAAGTAGGATAGAGGGGTTAGGATAGAAGCAGAACAATAAAGAACCTGATATAGAAAAGTATGCAGTGGAGAATTCATTTGCCCTCAGATTTTTCTAAGTCCCTCCACTTACCATAGCATTCTCTCTGAACCCTGAGGGGGCACTGAGACTGGAACTTTAAAGCCCTTGTGAAAATAGCAACAAAAAAATTTATGGATGTTAGTCTCCACAACATGGGGAACTGTATTAAAGATTCATAGCCTTAGGAAGTTTAAGAACCATTGCTCTAGTGTGAGCATAAGTTGATAACCTTAGACCAACCTAGAATCACAACACAAGCTTGCCCTGCTTGCACTCCCCCTCACCTGTGCCACTCCCCCTTCACTGCTCCACCATAGTCACGGGGCAGTTTGCGCGTGTGTGGCAAACTAATTCACTTCTTTCTTCCCAGCAAACTGGTCCTCGGAACACAGAACCTCAGATCCTTATGTCCTGGTATCTGCTCACATCCATCTTCCCAGTGAAGGCTTCCTTCGTATCTTTCATCCGTAACCACACCCTATACTAGCTAGTTTGATGTCAACTTGACACAAGCTAGAGTCATCAGAGAGGAAGGAGCCTCAGTTGAGAAAATGCCTCCCTAAGATAAGGCTGTAAGACATTTTTTAGCTAGTGATCAATGAGGGAGGGCCCAGCCCGCTGTGGGTGGTTTCATCCTGGGCTGGTGGTCCTGGGATCTATAAGAAAGCAGGCCAAGGAAGCCAGGGGAAGCAGGTCAACAACCAGCCCAAGCACAGCATCCTACTAGCTCCACTGTATGTCTCAGGAGCCCTTCCGTCAACCACAGTGTTCTTCCCTATGTTTACCTCTTACTGCTCTGCCTCAGGAAAAAGAACTTCCTGTGTGTGGGCACACTCAGCCAGTTAATGCCTGGAACACAGCAGGTTCTCAAGTCACACCTGCTGACTACATTAGTGACAACTATTGAGCAGCAATAGTGAGGGCCAGGCAAAATTAACACCTTCCTAGAAACAAAACTGTAGTTGAACCAGGAGTGACCATGTCCTCTACCTGTCTTCCTCGGTTCCTGACCATTCTTGTGATCTAATGCTAGAAACAACCACAAAATTTACTGAATATCTTGTGACCAACACAGCAAAAAGCTCTTGGCAGTCACAGTTCTCTGGCACAGCACACTCCTCTGAACCAAATGGAGCAAATGTTCTGTCTTCGCCATATCATGTCTGCCTGAACTAGCCCTGAGCCAAGCAGCTTCCTGGCCTTGTCTCTTCAGTCACGTCCCTGGCCTGCAGCTAGAACACTTTACCGGGATGTTTGGATTCCTGATCCATGGCCCACATAGTTTCTGTCACAGCCATGCTTGTCTGCCACTGGAGCATCTGCCAATAACAAGCAGGAGTGTGTCCCAAAGAAACTCTGGGAAAACGGGCCTAGACTGGCTTTTGGCCATAACCCACAAGGTGTTGATCTCTGCCTTGGTCAATTTCTCCCCATATGTCTCCAGTACCTAAAGCATCCAATCATGTAATATAAAAGTAATTTAATGATTCACTGATTTGTGTCTGTAATTCCTATCCATTTAGTAATGTGGAATATAAACAAAAATCTGTTTCAACACAAAATCTTGTGGTTTTGGACCTGAAGCTACTGCAAGTACATTATACTGGCAATTATCATGTGCTGTTTGAACTTACTCGGCAGCTCTCTCTGGAAGAGATGTTGCCTCTCCCCTCCACCCATGTTTCCAAACCAAACATGTTTATGTCCAGTATTATCCTAGGCTCCTGGTCTATGATCAGCTGTCTCCCTCCTCCCAGATCTGACAGGAAATGCAAAACAGTCCAAGAGTATAAACACGGTGTCCCTGAGAACAGCTAGAAGGTAAGCTGTTTCCAACAGATGTGTCTAGTGCTTATTCCATGATATAAAAGTACCCACAGCGGGAAAGAAAAGTTCTGCCATGGGAACCCCAGCCACGGAGAGGAAGCTCAACTGGGGTTCAGATGACGGCTTCAACTTCCCAGGAGGCTTCTGTTTGGTGGTGTTCTCTCCATCTATTGTTACTTAGTCTTTTACTGTAAAGCCTCACAGAGGGCACATTATGTTCTGCCTGGGACTCTCAATGGGGAACTCTAGCTGGCTAATTTATGGGACACCCTGCTCCACCTGGGGTTCCTTCTCTTGGAAACACCAGCTGACTGCTCTGTTTAGTTGGGGGTTTTCCGATCAGTTTCTACGTGATGTTCTGAGTTCCTGATTTGATGGTGGCCATCCATTCGCGCATCCATTCACCCGTCTATATCTATCTCTTGTTTTTTTTTGTCCTTTTACTTCAACTGGCTGTTAAGCTCACTCATTCAAAATAAGAAAAAAAATATGGCTATCATAGCTCATTCACTAGACCGGCAACATACACATATGGGTTGCGGTCAGTCTTCACTGTAGCCACAGCCGCATCTTTCTCTGCGGCAGACATAAGAAATGAAAATAGAATAAAATGGATTAGAAATATTTCCCTCTGGATGAAAGAGCAGGAGCTCAACGGAGAGACTTCTTGCTCTCCTTCCTCTCTCTGTCCTTTTCTGTGTTCGTACAACATTAAGGTCCAAGCCATGGTGTAAGCATGATAAGAAAGATCCTCTTGGAATGGAGAGATGGCTCACCAGTAAAGAGCACTTGCTGCTCCTGCAGAGGACCCAGTTTCAGTTCCTAAAACCCGTACACCAGCTCACAACCATTCATTTTAGAGCCCTTAAATCATGTGCTCTCGGTACAACATGGACTAGAGGAAAATGCACATATATGCATGCATGCAAAACACTAGTAATGCACAGGAAATAAAAATTACGTGTGTGTGTGTGTGTGTGTGTGTGTGTGTGTGTGTGTGGTGTGTGTAAGGCCATATGTTGAGAAAGCAGACAACAAAGGAGATCCTTCAGCAAGTGATATCCTCCAAGATGGAGGTTGTTAAACTTAGAGTCTATCTTGCACACACATGCCTTTGTTCTCTTATTGTAAGCAAAAATCTGTACCTGCCCCGCCAAAGCTGAACTGAATGTCACACACTGTTTCTGTGTTTACTGAGTAATGTTCATAAGCTAGCCACTCTAAAACAATTGTCTCCCTTCAAAAGCAGTGACAAAAGTGGTTGACTGCTGTGTTGTCTTGTAGAGACCGGCAGGGAGTGTGGTGACAGCTTGAGGAATGGGGATATACCATGGGAGTTTTGTGGAGGGCAGTGCTGGAAATACAGGGAATCGGGAAAGATGGGCAAGATCCAGGGACCCGAAGAGCCTTATACACTGTACATAGAAAGCTGAGGAGTGCTACAACCCAAATGAAGTAAACAGAGAGCAGAGCCATAGATTTGTCCTGTATGCAGACACCAGCAAGAACATAACAGGTCACAGTAGTAGGGTACTGACAAGAAACTGGGGAACAAACAGGTATCCATGTGGTACCCTACAAGATGAAATGGATGAGAGAAGATCCCCAAAGGTTAGCAAGGAGTCCTTGCCAAGCTACCCAAAGCTATATGAAGCACAGGCTGCATGAGACAGCCTTCTTGTATGGTTTAGAGGCCAGTAAAGGACCAATCAGCACTCACCATGGTGACTTTGAAAGGCATCTCCTGGGTGTCCTCTTTCTTAAACTGCTTCTCCCATTTTCCTTTGAAGTAGATGGCATTTACAAGGACCAGCAGAGTGTCTGAATTCACTGTGCCTGGAGACAGCAGCTCTGTAATTTTATCTGAAAGGAAGAATTAAAAAGCCATTGAACTAAGAGAGTTGGCAGATGCATGCAAAGGGACCACCTGCTTGAATGGTCAAGCACACATTTAATGGAATTCACTGTCCCTTAAATATAAGTCAAGTATTTGTCCCTAAAACAACACAACCATCACCACAAAAAAGGGGACACTTTTCAAAGGTTATAATAATAAGAAAAAATAGACAAAAGAAGATATTCAGGAAATAAAAACATCAGTGTTCCAATGAATACATAAAATGTATGAGTCAACACTAGTGCATCCAGTATAAAAAACCCTTAACACGTGAGCTAGAAAGAGAGCACACATGTCTTAAAGAAGAAACTTGAAGGACTTTTATTTTTAAAAAAATGGAGGGGGTGCTAGGAAGATAGCTCAGGGGTGAAGAGCGCTTACTGCTCTAGCAAAGGACACTGCTTCTGTGTCAAGTGGCTCCCAAATACCTGTGACTCAACCACAGGGGATCTGATGCCCTCTTCTGACCCCCACAGGTGAACACATTTACACTCAGACGCAAAGTCATAGGCATACATATAATTAAAAAGTAAATCATTTAAAAATGGCTTGGATATATAATCAAATCACTCAGTCATTAAAATGTATGCTTTACAAGCATGAAGACCTGAGTTCAATTCCCAGAACCCATGTAAACTAACAAATCCAAACAGGTAGATGTGATCTTGCATGTCTGTAATCTCAACCCTTTGAAGGTAGACTCAGATGGATCTGTTGAACTTATTGAGCATCCAGCATAGCCTACGTGGTGAGTTCCAGTCCAATGAGAGACTTTGTCTTAAGAAAAAATAGGAAATGATGGTGAGATGGACAGACTGCCTGAGAAACAACATATATGCACATGCACCCACATGTGAACACACAGGTGGAACTGCACACACACACACACACACACACAATAATATTTGGATCATTAACCTTCTATCTGAGGAAGATTATATGTGTTGCAAATAACACAGAGCCTTCCTTATACATATGCATAATTTCCTATGTTGGGTTTTTAAAATTCAATTTAAAAGTAGACGAGCACCTATGCAGTGTTCCTTATCAGTATAAGTGACAGCTTACAATTGCAGTGTTGCAGAATAATCTTTTTGTACACTGTGAAGACTTGTCACTTGGATTGGGTTTATAAAAAACTGAATGGTCACTATCTAGGCAGAATGCTGGGAAGCAAAGGAGCAGAGACACGGAGAGTCACCAGCCAGAGAAGGAGGAAGAAGGGAAGCAGTATTGGCAGTACAGAGCAAACATAATAAAATCACAAGGCAGAAAATAAATCAATAGAAATGGGTTGATTTAAGTTATAAGAGCTAGTTAGAACCAAGCCTAAGCTGTCATAGTTAATAATAATTCTCTGTGTGATTATCTGGGAGGTGGGACATAAAGAGCCACCTACACTGCAGGTGAATGAGGGCAGGGCCAACCCACCTGTAGGAATATACTAGAACTCTAGAATTTGAGCCACACTAGAGCAGGAAGCTCCTGACTCAGAGACTGTTGTTCAGTCTATTCTTTTTTTGTTGTTGTTGTTGTTGTTGTTTTTTGTTTTTCGAGACAGGGTTTCTCTGCAGCTTTACAGCCTGTCCTGGAGCTAGCTCTTGTAGACCAGGCTGGTCTTGAACTCACAGAGATCCGCCTGCCTCTGCCTCCCAAGTGCTGGGATTAAAGGCGTGCGCCACCACCGCCAGGCCAGTCTATTCTTAAAGAGACTAAAAGAAAGAAAAGAATGAAAGGGGGCAGAGAGAGAGATAAATGGGAAGGAAGGGAAAAAATGGGGTCTGGAAAAGCGATCTAAGATACAGGGAGACATCACAGATACACTGGTTAGAGCAGGATTAATCCAGACAGCATGTCAGATACTGTTAATTTATCAAAGGCAGGACTGTAAAGGTTGCATCAATTTAGAGCAAAGATTCTTCTCTACCCTCTTACTTTGAGACCAGTCCTCAAAAAGTGGCCCTGGTTAGCCAAGAACTCATTATATGTTGATCAAGTCTATAGACCAAGTTGACTTCTAACTCACAAAGAGCCCTCTGTCTCTTTCTCTGCCCACCAAATACTGGGAATAAAAACCTGCACCACTACACCTGGTTGTAGAGCAAAGCTTCTTAAAATGGGGGTCATGATCCCACCGTGTAACTGAACGAGGCAGTGGCCAAAAAATAGCAACAGTAAAAGGTATTTGAATGCACAAGGACAAAAAATTACTTTGAAATCAACCATGTAATCAGTCTGGGGTGTTCTGGCATTAATGGACTATATTGCACCACATGGATTCTCTGGAGCCATGGTTTTGAACATACATATGTGCACTGCACTATGCACCTTGTCATTCCTATGACACTAACCTGCACCACCTAAAGCACTGTGGTTCACATTCAAGACTCTTGAATGCTGGGAACTATAGTGTTTTCCCACACACGTTTTCTGCTCTTATACAAACAGAATGGCCTAATCATAAAAGATACAGGCTTCTAATATTTTCCTATCATCATTCTTCAGTGAGTAAATACCAAATTTTATATATATATATATATATATATATATATATATATATATATGGATCTTGTTGGGTTGGACAAGCAATACAATCTCATTAGTATGCAAATGTGTTTTCATCTTAAATAAATGATCACATGTGTATACAAAATAATTGTTCTAAGATTTAAATGTTTGCTTTGTTTGACACCTGATGCTCAGTCACAGAAGAATATCTTAGGTGAAAAGAGTCACAAACAGGAAAAGATGAAGAGGCTCCACTTTAGGGCTGAGGGCTATAGTTCAGTAGTGTAGGCCTTGCTATCTTATGCAAAGCCCTGGAGTTGATTCCTAGCATGGCAAAACCATAAAATAAAAAGGAAGTATCGCTGTGGTGGTTTAAAAGAAAATGGTCCCCAAAGGGAGTGACACTATTTGATGTGGCCATGTTGGAGTGGGTGTGGCCTTGTTGGAGGAAGTGTGTCATTGTGGAGGTGGGCTTTGAGGTCTCCTATGCTCAAGCTATGCCCAGTGAGACAGTTTTCCTGCTGTCTTTCAATCAAGATGTAAGGACTCTCAGCTCTAGCACCATGCTTGCCCACATGCTGTCTTGCTTCCCACTATGACGGTAATGCACTAAACCTCTGAACTGTAAGCAAGCCGTCCCAATTAAATGTTTTTCTTTATAAGAGTTGCCATGGTCATGGTCTCTTCACAGCAATAGAAACCCTAACTAAGACAATCACCTTAAAAAACAAAGAGTTGATGTTCTGAATGAGAGATAAGACTATTAAACGTGGCTGACTTTGACTAGGAGGTAACTCAGTAATAGAGAGCCTTCTATAGAGCATGCTCAAGGCCCTGGGTTCAATTCCCAGCACCAAAACCAAACAAATGAACAGAACAGAACAATACTGAGTTCACCTTCTGTCTTTTTGGCGACCCAGGTGTTGATGTGCTGTCGGGACTGCTCTGTATCACCCTTAAAGTCCAGCTCTTCCATCTCTGCTTCGTAGAACTTGCAGCAGGAATCTTTAAAAGACTGAGACAGAATAACACGATTACACAGCCACAAAAGTGATCAACACCAAAAGCCTCCTTCCCTGTGCACAAAAGCAGAAAAAAGCATGAATTCAATGATGTACAGAGGCACTTACTACTAAAAAAGAGGAGAAATCAAAAATACACTCTGTAGTCAACTCTTAATTTTTAGTTTTGATTGAGGGTGGTCTTAAAATGTCACATGCTGAAAATCCTGCAGGCAGTAGCTAAGACTGACTGAGCTCACTGGGGAAATCCTCAGATGCAGTAACTCTAGGACCTGCAGAGTGACAGCCCCACAAGGGCTACAACAGCACTTTATGGTGTCACAGGGAACACAGGACATGGGAAGTCACACTGTACCAGTCTTTCACACAGCCTTCTGTGAGAACAGAAGCATAAATTGGCACTATGCAAGCCTGATGTCACTTAGGGCCACAGACTGCTTCAATACAACAGGTGAAGTGAGGAGACAGAATTATTTTATTTTAATTGATGATTTGATTGTGAATAGCTACATGGGTCTAGTGCTTACCACACTGGGTGGCTCAGCCTCCCAGTGAGAAACTTACAAAAAAGCAATCAGGGCTAGGGGCATAGTCTGGTGAAGAGTTTGGTGGTGGAAGACTGGCCGAGCATGCACAAGGTCCTGGGTTTGATCTCCAGCAGCACAAAAAGATGCTCAGACTCTATTGCTGACATATTATATGAGATGAGAGTGATGTTGATGATTGCCTGCAATCTGCTGTGTTAGAACAGAAAATAATACAGCAGCACAAATGTGCTGGAACACGCATTATGTTGATAGTGTATAAGGAATGATAATAAGTAATAACAATAAAGCAGTAATGAGGAAAGAAAGACTAGGGAATCTTTCTTCCAAACTGCTCTTGGCTATATATTTCATTTGTTTTTTTCAGGGTACTGTTTTTATAATAGAACTTCACAATTCTCCTTAGGTGTGAGAAGGAGACAGCTTCTCAGAGGGTCCCTGTAAGTCCAGTGGAAGAACAATTAACAATGCATATTACAATGCATATTAACAATGCATATTACAATCTCAAAGCTTCACTTTCTTCCTTCCACAAATGCATCTGGGAGCAAATAAACAGTGTATAAAGTCATATTCAATAATATCACATGGTTGGCAATGGCCCAGACAGGGTACAAATTACACTCCCTCATGGTAAAATGGTTTTCCATGCCATGAAACAAGTATGCTCATGACTGTCAAAGGATGGCTAATCACAGGGGATGTGGCTCAATGTTTGAGTGTATGTATGCTTAGCGTGTGTGAAGCCATGTGAATCCCAACATCAGTAAAAACAATAAAAATAGCGGGACGATAATAAATAATAACATAATAAATTGTAATACAACATAAATACAAAGGATGAAAGAAACAAATTTTGAGGCAATATATATGTTCTGATAGCTGTATGTAGAAAAAAATATTCACAAATAATTTCCACATATGCAGGAAGATATACATCAACTCTATATTCCTTCTTATCCTGGGTGACATGGAGATTGGGAAACAGGTTGAGGAGGGCTCATGCTTTGCTGACTTAATTTGTATTCTGTACAATTCAAAACAACACAAATGCACATGACCACATACAATTGCACCAGTGCCCAGATAGTTGGGGACACCCAGCTCACATACTCCCTGCTGTACCACATAATTCTTTTCTCATTCATGAAAACTGGGAAGACTTACGGCTAGGATATCAAGAGTCTTTTCACCGAAGAGCCTGTTGGCTGTTTTGAGCAAGTACTGGGTGCCAGTCTTGTTCACTTCGGTGAGAAGTGACTGGAAGCCCTGGTGGACATCTCCACTGCCATTGCCGCTGCATTTCTCCAAAGAGAGTGCCTGAAATCAACACAGAATTCCAGTAAGTGCAGCTTTGGGAAAAGAGTCAACACTAAGCTCATTCTCAGAATTTTACAGATCCCTGCTGCCACTTAAATAATCACCCAAAAAGACGACAATGTTGCTTTAACTGTTCCCTATCTAATGTCCTTTTTGAGATTCTGTCATTTCTGGACTGAGCAGAAATGGACCTCCAAAAACCTCAATTCTTCATGCTCACTACTTAATATCTGGCTGAAATCATTAGTGCCAACCCAACCTCTAATGGCTCAAAGCAGGCAGCTCCCAGCCTGAGACCTTGGTAGTCTCTCCTCTGCCCTTGGGGCTAGGCAGGCTTTCCTACTGCCTGACTGTGTGAGTTTTACGTCAACTTGACACAAGGTAAAGACATCAGAAAAGAGGGGGAAACTCAGTTAAGAAAATGTCTCCAAGTGGGCAGTGGTGGTATACACCTTTAATCCTAGCCCTTGGGAGGCAGAGAAAGGTTGCTCTCTGTGAGTTTGAGACCAGCCTGGTCTATAAAGTGAGTTCCAGGATATCCAGGGTAGTACAGGAAAACCTTGTCTCAAAAAAAAAAAAATGCCTCAATAAAACTGGGCCAGTAAGCAGCACTCCTCCATGGCCTCTGTGTCAGTTTCTATCTCCAGGTTCCTGCACTGTGTGAGTCCCTGCTTTTACTGTTCTTGTTGGCAAACTGTTATACGGAACTGTAAGTGGAAATAAACCCTTTCCTCCCCAAGTTGCTTTTGGTGTCTCCTCCCAGCAATGGCAACCCCAAGACACTTGCCAACAGTATTCAGAGGTAATACTATTCCAAGCGTGGGTCCTCAAAGACCCAGTGCCTTATCTGTGTCCAGCTAGCCTCATGGAAGGAAGAACAAACTATCCTGCTGCTGTCAGCATGGAAACCTCTGCAGTAGGAACTACCATGCGTAGTGACTTGGAAGAGAACCAGAGCTATAGCCAACAGCTGGCGCCTCAGATGTGAGATCAGCCTCAGGGGATCTTCCAGCCCTGCTGAAAGAGTTCACCTGGTTCCACCCCAAGGAGAGGAACTCCTCATAAGACCCAAGATTCTGAGAAACATTGTCAGCATGGTTTCCACCCACTGCACGTCAGCTTGGCTCGTTCTAAAACAATTGATAAGGAGCACAGCAATCCAGAAATCTAGTTCATGTTATTGGCTTTAGACTCACTAGCTGGCATGGCAGGGGAGTGAAATAAGGACCACTGGGGTCTGGAGAACAGGGCCTGTGGTGTGGTGTCTACGGGCAGAAGTACTTGTTTGTGGCAAAAGACATATGAGACCTTGTCCCTGTGACCTTTGTTATCTGTCTAAATAATGGTGACCATATTTGGAGATAGGCCTGTGCAGGAATACTAAAGTTAGAAAGAGGCCATAAGGGTGAACTCTAAGCCAGTCTGATAAGTATCATTATAAGAAAGGAGATCAGATCGCAGCAAACAGGAAATACACAGTGAGAACACGGAAAGTAGCTGCTATCTGTAAGGCATAGAACACCAAAATGTCAGCCTCTTGGTTTTAGACTTCAGCCTGTAGAATAGTAAAAGTAAAAATGTGTGTTATTTAAATCACCTAACCAGTGGTGTTTGTTACATACGTGTGCCTACTAACACATGTCCCCATCCCCATTTCTGAAGAAAGGGTGCAAATCCCACATCCCTCATTGTCTCCCCAAGTTATTCCGGGCAGGTTGTCTCTGTGATTCACAGACCTCTGCACCTAAAGCACTGTACCCAGAAGGAGTTGCAGTTGCTTCTGTTCCTGACCGAATGTGGGAAGAAATTTTAGGGTCATGGAAGGGATCAATCCGGTGTACTTTCCTTGGAGGAAGACTGAGGGCCACGAGGAGTCAGAGAACATATAATGCGGGAAAGGGTGGACTTGGCGCTGAACCTTTGATGTTCCTGGCCCTAGTGATCCCCAACCTTCCTATTAACACTACCACCATTCACCCCACCAGCACTAATGGGTCAAGGTGCTCATGCCAGCGTCCCAGCAGCAATAGCAGATACTTCCATCACATACACCCACACTCCAGTGTCGCCAACAGTTGTTCATCAAGAGCAGTCACTTGGAGATTTGGACCAGCTCGACTGACAGTTCGTGGTATTTAGCTGCTGAGAAATGGTGCTGCTTACCTGAACCATCTGGCTTGCAGTGTTTCCCTTTGCCCCCATGAAGACCATGGCCAGGGCTGAGGAGATGCTCATGGGTGAGAAAAACACATTTTTCGAGCTGTCTTCACCCAAGATTTTCAAAAGGTTTAAGGCAAAGGTGCCATTTGCTTCCAGGAGAGGATCCATGATAGCGAGCCTGGAATAAGGAATTGAAATCAGTATCACATACATACGGGCTGATGCGCGGGCTGAATCTTCACTCTCATTCATACAGAGATGCTGGGGCTCAGTGAACAGGGCACACGCAGCATGAAAGGTAAAGCTTACATACATCACATGATACCGTCCTGCTGGGAGCTAATTTCAGGCCTTGCAGGAAATCATTAATTACATGGGGATCCAGGAGTCAGGAGAGAGGACAAGAGGCAGCAGTAGACTCACCAGCCCACAAATCTGCAAAGGCAGCAGAAGAGGCAGGAAGCTTGAGACTGCAGGAGCCAGGCCTGTCTTCTCTGACATCACCCACAAACAGTTACCAAACTCCCATTTCTGCACCCTAACAGCCTTGGCATTCGATGGAGCTTCCAGTGAAACTCTAAATAGTTGTGAGAAGAGATATAGAACAAGAAAAGAGGAAAGCAAGTGCCTACCAGCAAGGGAAGGGAAGGGAACCCAGCTCCAGTGCAAATGAAGAGACACAGAATACAACCTGGTTGTTAGCTGTGCTCAGCCTGACACAGGTGCTGAAGATATAATCCCAGGTCCCAACCTTTGAACTTACACACTCACAGCCTTTATAAACTATTTCAGCTAACTTGGTTTTTGTTTTTTTTTCTTTTAATTATTGATGCTCAGAAATATCCTATTTTGGTTAGTGAGATTCTCTTTAAACTGTTTACTTTTCCTTGGGATTTTTGGTCTTAAACATCCTGGCTTGTAACAACAAAATGGCCTTCCATGCGATACACAACCTCTCTAGCCCAGGGACACAACATCATTCATCTCCTCATTTCTGTTGGTGGAAGGGTTGTGAGTGCAGCTGTAGCGACAGAACTGAGTGAAAACCCAGCTGCTGCCATTGAGCACACCAGCACCAAGCTGGGAGACACACTTCCCTTCACCGCCCAAATGGACCATGCAGTAAAGGCCATCTTGAAAGCTCCCATGCACTTGACTCTTCTGAGACACACGGACACTCGGAGGCAGTCACCTGAGCCCAGTATATCATTCTTCTGTTTCATCATGCAAATGTGTTGTGCCAACTGGTATTCTTGGACCACATTATTCGTAGGGCTCCATTTTGGATGATTTTGCTGTAAGTGCTGCACAGCTCAGACCCCTCTACCAGTGTCATCTGTGCTGGGCCCAAAGAGTTTGCTGCTTCCTGCTTCCCTCCTTCACTCTGATGGCACATGCTGTCCAATCCGTTGATTTATTGATGTTCTGACAAGATCATTGTCCTTCCTTTCCACAGAGACCTTAGCAGCGTCTATAATAGGCTGGGTATTGTTTTCGTGTTTGAATCTTGGAGCCTTTGCTTGACTGTTTTACAGCCATCAGCTTTGCTGTTGAGAAGTATGGTGGCATTTGACCCTAGATCATGGCCTTTCCTTCCCTGCACTCACCCCTGACTCTGAGAGACTTCTCCTTCCAAGACTGCACCTGTGGCCCTTTCTGAGTTTCTTCTTCCCTCTACTGACACTGAGAAACTTCCTCCAGCAACATGCTCCCTGCAAACATCTGCAGGCCTGTCACGTCCTTGTCCTGTCCATCCCTCTCTTGTCTTGACCTTCTTCGAATGGCTGAAGATTGTCTCCTTGACTGTTAGTTTAACATGGCTCTCTGCGAACAAGGAGATAAAGTGCATAGGACAAACTATTTCTATGACCAGAATAACTAAACATCTGAATGCCTAAAAATCATCATATCTTTATTCCCCCTTATTCCTCACATTTTTGGTGAAATATGTCAGAACCTTAAGTAAAATCCTCACTCATCCATAGCTATAAATTTGAAAAGAATATATTGCATAACAATGAAACAATTTTCAGTTTCACTTTGCAATATATAAATTTTTAGCAATCAAATACTCAGAGACTAAAAATATTCAGTGCATATCCCCAACACATGCTAATCCTTATATAATGTGAAAGTGTTCACTACTGTATAAATACTATTCCTGGAGCAGACAATACAGATTAGTGGCAAAGCCCTTGCCTGGGATATTTCAGACTCTGGGGTCAAAACTCACATTGTGCAAAAAATGTCATGTTACTTTCAAAAATGAAAACAATTTTTAATTAGGGACATAAACCATACTATTAATGTTAGTATTGCACAGTGTCCTGTGCTGCTAAGAGCAGCTCTATGAGCCTATTACGGAATCATCTCCACTTGCAGCAGTGTTGCCACCTTGGGTACTGACTGAGTTCTAGGCACAGTATGTTCCTAAGTCAGGAGTCTCCACTTCATTGTGCTTCTTGATCTCCGTAAGGATAACTTCATTTCCTCACAGACTTTGACTGTTTAAATGCTGGTTTAATGGGTCCTTTGACTTTTGTTTGGTTCCCACCTTTTCTTTCCTGGTCGGCCAATTTCCCAAACCATACCCACCACCTGCTGCTCTTCTGACAATGCCCTTCTGTCAGATATGGGGAAACTGTTGATTCCAAACCCGGCTCCGATTTCATCTGTTGTATCTGCAAGGAGCTAGTGGAGATTCACTGAACTGTAGCAAGACGCTTTGGACTGGAACAGGCCTGGTAGAAATTTAAATAGCCTTTTCTGCGTATCTGAAAACCATTAGTTGAAATCTGAAGATACGAAATCCTCAGGTGATCAATTCTTTTTATAAACATAATAGGCTGGGCAGACTGTTAAAAGGTAAAGTGCTTGCCTCACAAGCAGGACAGGAGCTTGGGTCCCAAGAACCCATGTAAAACCCAGACAGAGGCCACAACCTCTGGATTCCCAGCCCACTGGAGGAAGAGACAGTGAATGCCCGGAGCAAGCTGGCTAACCAGAATAGCCAAAATGGCCAGTCCTGTGTTCACTAAGAGACCCTGTCTAGAAGTACACAGAAGGGAAGCATAATAAAGATGCCAGACATCGACCTTGAGACTTATGTGCCAAACACCCCCTCTCTGTGCGATGACAGAAGGCGTAGCCGATGCCCTTACTCAGGGAAGTCCTCAGACACTAACATCAGTCATTCCTGTAGCCACATGCATATCCCTGAGCCTCAGCACTGCTCCCAAAAGATAGTCAGACCCCATACCACAGCTATCCACAGGAGGAAGAGGGCAGCCTTGGGGACAATGCTATCACAAGCAACGACTTCCCACACAATTTGAAACCAGTGAAGAGCCAAACCTCACCAGCTTCCTGACACCAAGTGAATGCTAGATTTCCATATTTCTAATTATCAAAACAGATTCAAGGAGGAAGGTGGAAGAGCATGCCTGTGGCTTGGGCTGGAGCTGGGGGTGCCGGGGTAGGGGTGAGCCAGCATCCAGTAGTACAAGGCTGGGAGTCCATCAACAAAACAAAGAGGAAGAGAGGAAAAACAAACACACATTCCAGTTTCATCTGGCACAGATATCTTATCAAAACTTTGCCTATGTCCTATTAGTCCCGCAACATTTCCCAGACATGAGTTAAATTTTAAAAAGAAAGAAAAATCTGTAATTGTCCTCGGTATCAATCCTCTCAGGCATATGAGTTTATAAATTCTGAGGGCAACCTGAGAACAGCCCAGCCCGGTCTCTGAAACTAGGACACAGCAGCCAGTAAGAGGCCACCTGGGTAGCAGCAAATCCTGTTGCTCTGGACAGATTACTAGGTCCCTCTAGGTTCCCAACCCTCCCGGATTCTGATGCCTGTCTGTAACAGGGCAAATCTCAGCACAGGGAACAGAAGGAGACTTCTGGGCTCCCTCCTAGCTCCACGCCCATTCCTCCCCTCTACGTGGGCGCCCCTAGCGCCCCGCCCCACAGCCCCACCGCAGCGGAGCTTACCCTGGGATCCTAGGTTCAGGCCGGCCACAAGTTGAACCAAGGAGAGGAAGGTCTCTAATACCGGCGGGGCGGGGTGGTGTGAGTCAGGAAGTCCCTAGTGGGAGCGGGGGAGGGGGGTAGGGGTGGGGGTAGGGGACGACAGAGGTGGCTGTGGGCTGTCGAGGTGAGAAGGAAAAGCTAGAGGGCGGAGGCGAGACAGTCTCTGCTATTTGATCATAATCAGCAGTAGGGGGCCAGCAGCTAGCTAGCTTCAGGCCGGTTTAGTATTGGTTGCTCTGACTATACAAGCTATGAAAAAACAAGGAATTGAACTAAACCAGGAAGGAGTTTTTAAGACGATGCCCACTTGGGGAAAATGTGCCAGCTCTTAATGGGAATAAATGAGACAGTATTGAGCAGGAATTTTAAAAGCGGGGAGGAGGCTTTTAGGATTATGGCAAGAGGTCAATGCCTGCCCAGCATGCACAAAAAAAAAAAAAAAAAAAAAAAAAAAAAAAAAAAAAAAGCCACCATGGTCAATGCTGTGTCAGACTCCACTACAGGTATTGACATTTTATATAAATGGCACGGAAAACTGACACCTCACATCTCTCCTAGGGAGAAAGGTGACCTGGTGGGGAGATTGCTGGTCAGGTATAAAAGACTGGTCAATTCTGGAAACCTCAGATCCTTTCTGCCTCCTTCACCCTCACACTAAGTCAAGGATTCCCAACGTTGACCTTGCTAACATCTGCGCTAGAGGTGTCCTGCCTATGGAGCCTGCCAGACCTTATAGGATGTTTGGCAGCCCCCTGGCCTCTCTAAATGTCAGCAGCAAACCAGGCCGCCCCACCAGCTGTGAGATGTCACTCCTGTTTGAAAACACAGAGGAATGCCCCCACTATCCTCCTCCCCTTAGCCTTTCCAGTCTTTCCACCGCAGCTTTATTGCTTCTGGATTATTCTCCCAGTCCACCCTTTGCAAAACTACAGTGTGTATAGTCTATGTACAGGTGTATATTAGGGTTCTCTAAATAATTCTAATTTCCTACGTATCATCAAAAGGTAGCATTTTTTTTTTTTTCTGTTCTCTGCCCCAGATCTACAAGCTGCTATTCAACACGTTTTGGTGCTCTCCCTAAAATATTGCACAGAACTCTCTTGTTTCCTTTCCTAGCTTTCCCTGTGTTTCTTAGTGTGCATTTTGATTGATGCTTACATTTCAGATCATTTCAAATGTTATCATAGCTAACACGTAGCCAAGTTCCCATCAATGCTGATTTACACAGTCATCCAAGTGTGCGTCAATGTGTGCCTTCCAACTGAGTGAGCCAAGAGAAGGAAAGATATCCTGGAAGGAATCTGAATTCCTAAAAAAGACAATTGGCACACAAACACAAATACACAGGTCTTTTTGGTTAGTTATGGAATTCCCCTCCATTGGGTCGGTAACTGATGGAGGAGTCTCTGATGGTTGCAACCCCAGCCAGTCTACCAAACTTACCTATGTACTTCCTGGTTAAAAAAAAAAAAATCCATTTTGTTATTTGTTTTGAAATAAAGGCCCGCTGTATAGACTAGAATAGCCTCAAACTCTGACCTCCTGTGTCTATCTCCCCATTGTTGACACTACAGTCACGAGCCATCATGCCCACCTGTAAAATCTAGCGTTTACAAGAATTTTTGTTAGCTAACCAGAATCCCCCTTCCCTTTCAACATCTAATCAGTCTTGATAGCTAATCAGCCACCATATCTCGCCAGACAGTTTCTGGTCACCCTGGGCCCATCTTCAATGGATGCCAGAATGCCTATCACCTCTGGGGTTTGCTCCTAGTAATTTTCACCTACCGTCACCCGCCTGTTCTACAGCTATGAATTACATGCTGTACTGAGAACTGAGAACCGCAATCTCTGTCTCCTGCCATGCTACCCCCCACTGTTGATCCTGATTCTCCTTAGTAATAGTTTTCATGTTACTAGCCTCTCAGAATTAAGGACGGAATACTGTGTCTTCTCTAATAATTTACCAGAATTTTTTTTGGTTGGTTGGTTTCTTAGTTTTTCTTTTGGTTTTCAGATTGCTATCTCTCATTGTTTCTCTGTCTCTGTCTTTGTCTCTCCCCACCCCTCCCCCCCCCCCCGGTTTTCTGGATTTTTCTCTGTGTGGTTCCCCACCCCCCATGTGTATGTATGTTACAGGGACTCACAAAGCCCAGGATGGTCTCAAGTAGCCCTAGCTGAACTTAAATGTGCTTTGTAGCTGGGTATGACCTTGGACCTCTGATCTATCTGCCTCTATCTCCCATGTGCAGGAATTACAGGCCTGTAATATGAGGAAACACGGAGCTGAGGGAAAGCCAGCATGAGATCCAGAAACAATGTGGTATCTATGTACACAGACAAGACAGAGTTCTTCTGTCTCAATTGTTGCTACTAACATGGATCCAACTGCTGCTTTCTAAAGCCCAGGACAAGACCCAACCTGAAAGCAGCGATCCACACACAGACTAGGGTACAAGTGGCACAGCTTGATCACACAACCCTGTCTCCTACCTCCCCACATTGTGTTTCCTCTGTTCTCCGGCAGCCGCTGCTCTGTGGTAGTGCTCTATGACTGTGGTCTGTGGCAGTGATCTGTGGATGGCCCAGGTAAGTGTCTGTCTTCCTGCCTGAGAGGCTAAGCAGTCTGCGGTCTCTCATCTGGCCTCACCATGATAGCCGTACTCATAGGAAGCCACACAAGCTTCTTTCCCAGCCCAGTATCAAATGACTTTTGCTATATACCATGAGTACACAGCAAATATTGATGTGAGGTCTCCTCGCTGAGAGCTTCACATTTGATCCCAGGGCATCTCGTCTTTGCACTCTATAACACAAGTACCCTTTGAATAGCTGTCTGAGGAGTATGCGTGGGAAGACAGCTAGACCCTGGGCTCTACAGGCCTCCCCATTCCTCAAGAGGAGGAGGGGCCTATGCTTCAAGGCAGAGCTGGCTTTCTAGACTAATTCTCCTGCTCTTTCTTCAATGACAGATAAGTGATGGTCTCTGACCTTCTTTGTCTGTGGGAGGAATTGACCAACAGACGCCACAAAATAAGACATGGAAACCAACAGGAGGCAATAGTCACTCTAGCTGAACCCAAGATAATGTTGTTGCCAGGTCAAAGGAAACTCCAAACTTCCCCAGATTCCAAAAGGCTGAAGGAACAGATGGCTGTCTGTGGTACCTATTAGCATACCAAAGTACATGCTGGCCTCTCAGTATCATAAGAATGTATTCCACATTTCAAAATACATGCCGGCCTCCAGGCTCCCTCAGTATCATAAGTACCTGTTCCACACTTCAAAGTGCGTGCTGGCATCCTGGCTATTCTCAGCTGTTTGCCCTTCCCTCTTACCCTAAATTCCCTCCAGCTCAGGAGCATCCCTTCCCCCAGTCACTTACACTCCTTAATTTCAGCTATGCTCTCTCTTTTACACAAATTCTCTCTGCCTTTCTCTCTCTCTCCCTCCACCCACGACTCTCCTGCCCTCTCCCTCTCTCTGCCTCTGGGCTTTTGCTCCTATTTCTCACATGGCTAAGTCCAGTCTGGTGTCCATGCTCAGTATACTACTTTATTTCTCCCTCTGGCCTCTTCTGGATGCCTCTGGCTGTTCTCTTTCTCATATCTGCAATAAAAAAAAAAGCCTTCCCCTCATCCATACTAAGGAGAATGGGTCCTCTAATCAGTAGAGACTTAGGGGCTCCGGTAGTGCAATTGACTAGTGTGAGGTACTTATACAGCAGAGACTCCGTGAAACAGAACACACGGAGCGCTGCATGATGCTGGTTCCGCTGTATCAGTCTCAGGGACTTGCTGCCAGCCTTGCAGGATGTCCCGCTCTCAAACTCTAAAAGGCCCCCAAAGGCCTTTAGTCATTGTCTCAAGCCTGCAGTTACCTTGGATTCCAGAAACAACAATATGGCTAAACATCTTCATGACAAGTGACGAAAACCGCCCTGGATCGATCTTGCGCCTCAGAAACCAGAGCACTCAGTTCTCTATGGCTTCGAGGCTGCACCTGGAGCTGAAACGGATGCTGCGTGCCTAAAGCAATGAGAGCTTCCGCGAGGCAACTTTCAGAAGCAGACTGGAAATAAAGAGCAACTGGACTCACCCAGACCAGAACTGATAAACTATGGGGCCCTCTCATACTCCTGTTTAAATGGAGTTCATGTCAGTCCGCTGAAGAGGAACTTGAGGTCACTGGAACCCCTTTTCTGTTCCTCTCCCCTGCTTTGATTAGTTAAATCTCTGTTTCTCTGTGTTTCACAATGTCTGTGTCTTCCTTAGTTCTCTTTTTATGACTCTTAAACCTGGGCTATTTGTCATAACACTCTAGTAACATTCACCCGCGTCAGCCCCATCTATCACTGTGAGCTGGGACTAGAAAAGCACACTGTGTGTGTGTGTGTGTGTGTGTGTGTGTGTGTGTGTGTCTGTCTGTCTGTCTGTCTGTCTGTCTGTCTGTCTGTCATCTGTTGATTCTGAGAGAGGAAGTTAGTCCCAGTTTCCTTCAAACTTGCTACTATCTGGCCAGCTGTGGGACACTTGCAGGCAGTATGTCTGCAAGTGGTTCCATCCTGGAATCCACAGTGAAGGTACCAAAGTAAAAAGGAGCCAAAATGTCTGAAGAATTTCAAGGACATCATAATCAATGGGACTGTCAATGATGTGCTTTTGAAATACACAAAGGTACACATTCACATACAGCAACACATACATGTCCATGCACACACACATACACAAACACATCCAATACACATAAACATATTCATACACTCACCCTCTCTCACATATACACCAGTACAGGTTTAAGTGTGACTCACCTGAGTGGCGAAGCCCTCTCTCTCAGAGTCAACAAATTTAAATTTACTGGTGTAACGATGATCTTGATATTACTTGGTTCTCTTTACATGGATCTCTTTTATTCCTGCCATTTTCTGTTGGGTCCAGTGCTTGGCCCCTAGCTTTTAAGTTTCTTCCCTTTCTCAAGTATGAGGTAAGACTGGAAATTGAGCACAAGCAGCTAGAACTGACTTTCAACAGTTACTAAGTGACACTGTTAGTCCCACCAATTAAGACTAAGACTACTACCACATTTAAAGCCAAATTTTCAGGAAGTTTGCTTAAATACTGGCCAGATAGATGGGTTCTAGCCAGGTCCATAGCCAGGCTCCTGAAAAATAATTCAGAATCAAGTATGGCAAGGGCTTAACAAGGAAAACCTATAATGCATTGAATTCCCCATCAGGGCCAAGCATACATCCTAACGTACCTCCAGCCTATACCCAATCAAGGGCAAGCATACATCCTGACTTACTTACTGCCTGGGAACCTCCTGGCCACACGTGATCAAGAGAGGTCCAACAAACTTGTCGAGGGAAGTGAAAGACACGTGGCTTGTTATCTCCCATAAATGATGGCCTCCAACCTTTCAGAAACTATCTGTCCTTGAGCAAGAGACTTGC
The DNA here is from genome assembly GCF_903992535.2 of Arvicola amphibius. NCBI lineage: Eukaryota > Metazoa > Chordata > Mammalia > Rodentia > Cricetidae > Arvicola > Arvicola amphibius. The sequence goes on along the minus strand of NC_052052.2, from coordinate 132,175,087 downwards.
AGATCAGAGACATTTTGTTTCATGGGTCTCTTAGTCATAATAATTAAAACTTAAAACGTAACTTGGGCTCTCACAATAGCAGATACAATTTAAGCGTTTTTGTTTCCAGAATGAACTGTTCGTTATGAGTTTATGGAGTTAAAGACTGCCAGGAAAGGACCACAGACTCAATCCAAATTATAAGTAGATGAATTTATTAATGCTGATAGCAGGTGGAGAGCCTTAAGGCCAAATCGAAGTGTGGGCACCCAGAAGGGGCTGGGGGAGAACATGACTGTCTCTTTTCTGTGGAACCGGCAGCTGCATTGAGAGACTACTTCACTCCCCTTGGCTACAAGAGGAGCTGCCTCTCTCTGCACAGTGATAAAGGGAGCTGACCCCTCTCTCTGCACACAGTGTAAAGAAGCTGTGCCCTTCTCCCCTGCACATAGGGATAAAGGTGATGTCTCACGCACTGCTGCACAGCCACAAGCAGGATTACAAAAGCCTAAGAAAGGAGTTAATTATCTTGCAGGAGGTACATCATTCTGGGGGGGGGGGGAGTTCATCTTTCAGGAGTTTAGGTTAAATGTCCATGGCCACTAAGAGACTGCTTGGTACAGTGAGATTTCTTAGCCATCACAATGTGTAGGGAACCGTCGTGAAATTATACTGCGATTATTTTTCTTGGTTTATGTTTTCACCCATTGTGGGAAACTTAACAGAATGTCCCTTGTTGGGCTATTGTTCTGTTTTCAGAAAGTGACTTTGATCTTTCAGACGTCAATATTTTGTAAAATGTGAGGTACTCCCTTATAAATAAATAAATCCTATTTTAGGAGGGATCAGTGGATTCCCATCTCGGTGAGTGTAAAGGCAATGAAACAATGTCAAGACAGAGAAATCAGAGAAACCCTCACTGCCTACAGCAAGGACAGCGCAGGAGACACATCCAAAGCCCTGCCCACGACACTGTTCTTCAGAGAGCCTATGCAGATCTGAATGGGAAAGTGTCTACAGTGCGGGCACATTCCCAAGCATGCTCGGCTAAGGAGTTATATTCCTAAATATGCTCAGTTGAAGGCCATAACGTAAGCAAGAGAGAGATGACAGACACAACGTAGGGCATTCTTTGCTCAAGGTGATAGACTACACTGTTGAAAGGTTAAAATGTCAGACATGAATGTCTCTGATCATGTTCAATTTATTTCATACTGCTTTATATGAAAATAAACAAAAGGACACTTTGAAGGCACATTTATGTAGAACTTTAGTTAGGTTTCATAACCATAGCAACTCTTATAAAGGAAAACATTTAAACACTGGGGACTGACTCACAGCTCAGATATTTAGCCTATTATCATCATGGTGGAAGCATTATGGTATGCAGATAAACATGGTCCTAAAGAGGCAGCTGAGAGTTCTATATCTGGACTGGCAGGCAGCAGGAAGAGAGCGTGACACTGGGCCTGGCTTGAGCATCTAAAACCTCAAAACCCACCCACAGTGACATTCTTCCTCCAACAAGACCACACCTATTCCAACAAGACCACACTTCTAATAATACTATTCCATATGGGCCTATGGTGGCCATTTCATTCAAACCACCAAAGAGAGAGAAAGACTGGGCCTAGCATGGAGTTTTGAAACCACAAAGCTCAGCCCAAGTGATATACCTCTTCCAACAGTTCTACACCTCCTCCAAAAGTCATACCTCCTAATTCTTCCCTAAGAGTTTTACTAACTGGAGACCAAACAATCAAACATATGAGCATATGGGGTCATTTTTATTCAAAGCAGCACATATGCCATACATGTACAATAGAAGTTTATTCTGTTATAAAGACAAATTAATATTGCCAAAGCACCATATTAAGCAAGGTGATCCAGTCTCAGAAAAGCAGAAACATATCCCTCCTTATGTGGCTATCCTAGCTTGAAACATAAATGTTTATGTATATAAATAGATTTAAATGTGGGCAAATCCAAAAAACAGAAGTGACACAAAAAAGAGATAAAGAGGAAGATAAAAAAGAGTGTTGAGGAGGTGGGGTCTCAAGGACATTTGTAAGGAGAAAGCATAAAGGAAACTGGAGGGAAATTATAAGGAGAAAGGGTGAGAGACATGGGGAGAAAGGAAGAGGTGAATATACTAAAACATACTTTGCTGAAATAATGATATCTAATGCATTGCGTTCATCATGATGCAATAGAATACATTGCATGCTAATTTAAAAAGAAAACTGGGGTGGGGAGTGTAGGAAGACAAATACTAACATGTGTAGGAAAGACTGTCTCCATGAAAATGTGAAATGGTCCATTGGCCTTAGAAACTGGTCTAAGAGGCCCTTAAAATGTTAAACATGGAGTTGCCTTGGTGCCCAACTGTCCTGGCTAATTTTAGGTTAATTTGACACAAGCTAGAATTATCAAAAAGGAGAAATGTCAGTTGAGGAAAAGCCTCCAAAAGATCTGACTGCATTTTCTAAATTAGTTATTGATAAGGGAGGTGCTCAGTCCACTCTGAGCGGTGCCATCCCTGGGCTAGTGCTCCTGGGTTCTGTAAGAAAACAGGCTGAGCAAGCCATGATGGGGAGCAAACTAGTGAGCAGCACCCCTCCATGGCCTCTGCATCAGCTCCTGCCTCCAGGTTCCTGACCTTTCTGTGTTCCTGTCCTGACTTCCTTCACCGATGAACTGTGTGGAAGCATATGCTAAATAAACCCTTTTGTTTCCACGTTGCTTTGGTCCAGGTGTTTCATCACGGCAATAGTAACCCTAGTTAAAGCCCCAACAATTCAAGTTTAGGTATGTATTAAAGAGAACGGAAAATATTTATCCTTACCAACACACGTGCACAATGTTCATGGCAGCATTATTCATTGGTAACCAAAACATGGAAACACTGTAAGTACCTACAACCTATTGATGGAATTAAAAATTCCTGGTTCTTTAAAAAAAGATCGGGGAGAGAAGAAGGCAGGAGAACAAAAGGGAGGAGCAATTGTGGGGGGGGGATTGTTTGTTTGTTTTTCTGGTAATAAGAGAGACTTTTTGGAGAACTCTTGCTCAGACCATTCATGGCCTGTCATTTCCTGTCAGACAGCTGTGCTGTCATTAGCTTTGATGTTGGAGGAAAAGTCTAGGTCGTGAACCTTGATTCAGTTTTAGAAGAGATTCCTCCGATGATCAGCACATCTGCACGCAGAGCTGAGCAGAAGTCTCTGACTCAAAGTTTAAGGCAGGAACGGTTTCAGACACAACGTGATGACCAAACCTTTTCATCCGTTCCGGTCACCAATTAGATGTCTGAATGGGCACGGAAGAGTCAGTGTTTTCAATACAACAGGGGACCATGTCCCTGAAACCCATATGACTGATGTGCTCTCTACAGAAAAGCTATTGGAAGGGTAGTACTGCATTGTCTAGCTGTGTCACCTCCAAACTGAGTGAGTTTTAAGAAGTCCGTTAGAATGTGTGAAGATAAAGGTCTATTTCGTTTTTTCCCTCAATAATAATACTAGCTACATCAGGCAGAAAAAAACTAGACAGCAGTAGGAGTTACGCCATTCTTGGGAATGTAGGTGGCTCTCTATCAATCCATGGGCTCCAACCCTGAATTTATCAGTAGGTTGCTACCTGTAAATTCTGAAGCAGGCTTAACTTTGTCTCTTAACTTCACAGGGTTAGTCAGCTCTCCATGCCTATAAGGAAACACTCCAGCTAATCGACTTACAAAGTGACATGGCTTATTTGGGTTGACTTTGGAGGTTTCACGCTAAGGTTCACTGGCCTCAATTACTTTTGAGCCTGTGACAGCATGACATATCACGGCAGGGAAGGTGTAGCACAGGAAACTGCTTAGCTCCTGGAAGCCAGAAAATGACCAAGAGGAATATCAGGTGGCTTTAGGAAGTACCGGGTAGTAACCCTTTAATAGAGGGAACTTTGTTTACATAAATGTTCACTTCTTGAAAAGGAGATTGCAGAAGAATGTGACATGAGGTATCACTATTCTGCCTTAAGTAATACCTAGTTATACTTTTGCACTAGAATTTTAAGTTTATTATAGTTTCTTTCTCTCTCTTTCATTCTCTCTATACGAGGATGAGTCTGTCCATCTATCATCTGCACCCAAGTCCTTTCTCCTTTTCATTCACTGTCTCACCCCAGCAGGGTCTCGTGGCTGGGCTGCTGACAAGCCTTTCATATTCAATCAGTATCTGAATCAATGATCTGAATGCTGTTGCCTGCATTCATTTATCATTTTCTTCTACATATTGTTTTCTTTGCTTCGTAGCCTCTGTTTTTGATCCTAGCACATCCCTTTTCTATGACTCAAGAATTCATACTTCAGACAGATCAGGTTTTCCAAATAAAATTCTATTTGTGCAACTGAAGTTTAAATTTTAAATCTCTTTTTACCTAGATATTGGCATGTAAAATTCCTTAGTACAGAAAAACACTTTCATTGTCCAAGACGTAAGGCTGAAATAATTCTTGCCAGGCAATACACAGATGTGGTTGTAAGACTGGTGCGCTTATTGGGAGATTCTGGCCTTTTGAGTACCTAGACTCCAAAACTTCTTCCTCAAGAGTTAAATACATTCCTGTCGTTAGTGCCACTCCATTTAAGCCCAGGGATTAAATTCTACTGGAGATAATTGTGGTTATCAGGCTGTCTTTCCTTGATTTTTTGTTTGTTGGTTTGCTTTGTTTGGCAACTTGACACAACACAAGCTAGAGTTATTTGGGAAGAGGAATCTCAATTGAGAAAAATGCCTCCCTCAGACTGCCTAAAGTTAAGACTATAGTGCATTTTTTAATTATTATTACTGATTGATGTAGGAAGACACAGTCCACCATGAGTGGTGCCACCCGTAGGCAGGCGTTCTGGCTGTTAGATAAAAGCAGGCTGATCAAGCCACAGGGAACAAGCCAGGAAACATCATTCCTCTGTGGCTTCTGCTTCAGCTCCTGCCACCATGTCCCTGACTCGAGTTTCTGCCTTGATTTCCTTCAGTGATAGAGTGTGACTTGAGAGTCAGAAGCTCACACAGGTTGCTTTTGATCATGGTATTTTTCCCCAGTGATAAAAGCCCTTACAAAGGTGCCGTTCTTTAAGGAAGTTACAGCGGAACCCAGACACAGTACGATGTGATCAAGAAGACTGTTGGTGAGAAACAGTACTTTCCGTTAACGTGGAGTTTCACGGGAAGCATGGTGAGGCGAGGCCTGATCAACGCTATCACTATGACATTTTACGTGCTTTCCTGGTTCTGGGGCCAGCGATGCTGCTCCATTGTTCTGATCTTGAAGTTATGATTCTTGTCAAAACACACTTTAATTCAGTGTCATGAGCCCAGATTCCTGATCCTCCCTGGACAATACTGGGAAGTCACAGAAAATTCCCGCTTTGACCTTAGTTTATCTACCCTCTGAAAAAGTCCTTAAACACAAGCCAGAGAGGGAAACGTTGTCATAGATTCTGTGATGTACTAAGGATAATACAGTAGGGGGAGATTTAGAATGGAATAACAAAAATTTATTCTTATTCTCTTAAATTATTCATTTCTTTGTGAATATGCTTCATGTCTCTTGTGTATCATTTTATGAGGGGTATAAGAGATAAGAGAAGCTAATTATTCTTATATTACTAATTTATTTTATTAACCTTTGGCCAGATCTAGCTTCCAGCACTAGTCATAAAATTTGTAATAAAAGAAATTTCCACTAAGTTGTGTAATGCAGAGATAGCCAACATATTTATGTTACTGTATTTTTCCATCTTGGGGTAGTTTAGAACTTGCGGGCTCCAGTGATCCTCCTGTCTCCAGGTCCCCAGTAGCTGGAACTACGGGCAACATCATCACAGCTGACTTCACACCATATTGCAATGATCAACATTTATTAAGCCCCTTCTTCCAGTGTCAGCAGCAATGTTAGCTGTTCGTTGCCTTAAAATCACTATCCCACAGTTCTGACCACAAAAATGTACTGCGGATATTAAAGCAAACTCTAAAGACTTCTCTATGCCTCCCTGTCAATGTAAAACAATGAAGGTCAAGATGTGGAGTGGTTTGCCATCAATTTATCAAGAGCACATATCTCAGCTATGCTAAAGGATGGCATAAGCTGGTCATGGTGGTGCACAACCACAGCACAAGATAAATGAATGCTTTGTTTTTGGGATGAGGCCTCTCTGTTTCACGTAGGTGAAACATTGAACTCCTCCTCATTTCAAGGTCTACTCTTACTACGTCATGAGGAATACAGACATATGCTGGTACTCTACCTTGAGGTGAAGGATTCTTTAGGGCATAAGGCCTCATGAAGGAAGTTAGGTCACCCTGTCTAAGGAAAATAATAGCAATAAAAGTCTTAGGTAGAGGGGTCAGTAGGTAAGAGCTCCTACTCTATAAGCATCAGTGTCTGAGTTCAAATCCCAAGTTTCTACATAAAAATCCAGGGTATGGCCACACATACATCCCTAACCCTTGCATGGCTTAGGAGTGAAGACAGGGAAATCACTGGGTCTTGCTGACTGCCAGCCCAGCCCAGCCAGTTCAGTAAGATAACCCACCTCAAGAAAATAAGGAAGAGGATGAGAGAGCAGAACATAGATGTGCTTTTCTGGCTTCTGTACATGTATAGAGCACCTCCCCAAGCACATCCACCCTACACATTTTAAAATAAAATAAAATAAAATGTATTGGGTGCAAGATTTCCTTAATGCATGACTCTGTACACACCTACGAATTCATACAAATATTGACATAACTAGGTGACTTGCCAGAAAAACATACAATTCCTTTGCCAATGATATCTTCTCTAATGCAGCATTCGCCATAAAGAATGAGCTCGTGCCCCTTTAGAATTGGAGACATAAATAGTAATCACAAAGTCCAAGGGAGTGATTCTCAATGATGTTATACAAAATAGGGGAGGAGCCCAGAAGACAACTCCTAAGAGCAAGACCAAGACTCCAGTAACACTAATCTTGAAGTATTTACCAACCTGTTTTCTTTCCCAGTCATGTTTGATCTGTTGGGGAAAACAGACAGATGCGATTCAGGTGATGGAACTGCTGCATGCAGGTAGAGAGCTGAGCATGTGATGGAGCTGCTGCATGCAGGTAGAGAGATGAACATGTGATGGAGCTGCTGAATGCAGGTAGAGAGATGAGCATGGCAATTCTCTCCGTCTGGACAACACTCATTTATCTGTGATGGACCCCGAGCAAAGGGACAGAAAGTCTGTGGGTCCCAGCTGGGGTGACTCAAGAGCACATCAAGAATCCCCAAACTTAGGGTGATCACCACGAGAGACTGAGGATTTCTTAGCTGAAATTCTTGACACCAGAAGGTTGTGTGTTGTTGGTTGTTTAAAATTTGTTCTTTGGAGCGGGGGCTTGCCATCCAGCTCCCAAATAAATTACACATAAAGGTTTATTCTTTCTTAGAAATGCCCATCTACCTTTTGCCTCTGGGCTTTTACTTTTCTTTATTTCTGTATGGCTATTCTTTCCTTCTTATATATTATCTGTCTGTCTGGCTGTGTGGTTGGCCCCTGAAGTCCTCCTCTCCTCCATTTCTCATTCCTTGATCTCCTTTCTCTCTTTTTCTCCTTTTGTTTTTTTTCTCTCTGCCTGCCATCCCCACCTATCCTTTCTCCTACCTTGCTATTGGGTGTTCAACTCTCTTGTTAGACCAATCAAAGTAACACAGCTTCATAGAGTTAAACAAATGTAACATAAAAGAATGCAATATGGTCCCGAGGTGGTGGTGCACTTGGAAAGCAGAGGCAGGTAAATCTCCGTGAGTTCAAGGCCAGCCTGGTCTACAAGAGCTAGTTCCAGGACAGGCACCAAAGCTACAGAGAAACCCTGTCTCGAACAACAACAATGACAAAACCAAAAATGAATGCAATACATCTGTGCATCAATAAACAAATGTTCCACAGCATAAACAAATGTAACACATCTTCACATACTATTCCACAACAGTTGCGGTTTCTAGCTTTTTGAAATGTTGGAATATTTGCATATATCAAATGCAAATGAGACAAATCAAATGCAGATGAAATAAAATCAAATACAAATGAATATTTGCATATGACAAATATTAAGACCTTGGGGTCTGAATATGAAATTAATTTTTGTTTCACATACATCCTATGCCCATAGCTGGTGGTGATATTGTGTGGTGTTTTAAATGGTTTTGTAAAATAAATATGAGTTGGACATAAGAGGTTTTGTCTTTCAGAGAAGGGAAGCTTAGTCTTTGGTGCTAGATGAACACCATAAAGTATCTTTGGTGAGGACGGGTATGCATGGCCATTGAGTACCTTAGTATAGAACTGTCAGTGAGGACCAGTGTTGACGCTTACAAGAAAGAGTTCCACAAATACACAAATATCATTCCACATCCTGAAGGGAGGGACAAGTTGAGGTGCTCATAATTATTGGACATTACCAATTATTGGACATTATAAACATGGGTGAATTGGACATTATAATTATTGGACATTATAAACATGGGTGAATTTAGTATTCACTGGGTTGCCCTTCTGACTCTATTCTGTGTTTCCGTCCTTTTCTTTCGTATCTCTGTTTGTTCTGCCTAACATTTCTAACCCATAAGCCCCTGCCCTGGAATGTAGGACCCCAACAACTTCCTTTGTTTCAACCTTGTACAACCAACTTTTTGTAGTTTGAATGGTCTAATGAGTGTGTCTATTGTGTGGTCTGTTAGTAGCTGTACCAGCATCAGAGCCTTGGAGAATAATAGAGGCTCTTATGGCTGAAGTTTCAGAGTAGGGACATTTGAAACAGCCTTGAAGGGCTCTGCCTTTATCTGTATACCCTGACTGTAGGCACATTTGTATGCATGCTTGCAAGCTTTCTAGAATGCTGCTCTATATGCTACTAGGCGCAGCAAAATCTCTTGATTTTGCTCTCAGGGTGTCTGGGGTCCCCACAAGAGTGGTCTGTCTACCTCCTCTTGCTTACTGTGGAGTAACTGTTTTCTCTGAATTGAAATACCTTCCCAAGGTATTCATAAGGCTTAAAAAATATAAATAAAAATTAAATATAAAAATTGTTAATCATGCTTCCTTTCAATATCCAATGTTCTTTATTTTGATTTAATAATTTACAGTTTATTGGTTGTTTGAGCAAAGCAGAAGACAGTCTTAAAACATGGAAATGGCTGTGATCCCATCTTTCCTTTAGCCCCACTCCTTTTAGGGAAATGTTTTCTAGTAACTGGAGATGCATGCACTTACAGCCGCATGTTGTGAAGTGTTCTAGGAAAAGAAAAGCAAAAGCTTTCTATACACCACAGGTCCCTGTGGCTTTCTCTGTGCTCTGTGCTCTTCACGTTGCCCATTCTTTCCTAAGGCTGGGTGATAGCTTAAGGACTTGGGCCTTTTTGATGATTTGGAAGTTTTGCTGAATTTGTGCAATGACCTATGTTCTCATCATTGTGTGTGTGTGTGCTTTAGAAGAATTCAGTCACAGTTATAAAAATAATTTTGTGTTTTCAATTTATTGTTATTTTAAAAACAACTAATTTCTAAGACTGTGAAAAAAGAAAACAGTAGATTTTTCTTTAAAGCTATTTAAAAATAATTATAGGATAAAAACATAGGAGCCAGTGAGAGAACTAACAGAGTTTGGTCTCTGACCATGGTAGAACTCCAGCCCTTGGGAAACTGAAGCAGGTGACTCATAAGTTTGAGGCCAGTCTAGGCTTCAAGGTGATACCGGCCTCAAACCAAGAGGAAGGTGTTGTTCAGGCAAGCTCTTGCCCAAAGTTACTAAAGTCAAGAGGTTTCCTGACACTAACTGGGTGTGTTCTAGTCTTGGTCTCCACTTTTATTCTTTTTATGACTTTTTTCAGACAGAGACCTATTTTTTTTTCCAAGTTTGGGGTGTTAGAACCAAGAGGAAAATTATAACTGGACCACCTGACAAAGTTCATAAATAAAGTTTAGATAATTCTAAAGAGACATTTGTATTTCACTTTGGCTAACAACTCTTTAAACATCATTCCCCCAAAGAATTTCTATTTTATGCAGGAACATCATGCTGGTGGAAGCAAAAATCCCAGAGCCTTCCAGAAGACAATTCAGCTCCAAAGTGTGAGCATTTTCATTCAGTCTTTGGAAACAATCAATCCTGAGAGAGATTTTTCAGTGGCCCAATCAACTGTCTCCGATAATTAAGTCTCATTAAAGGAGCTCAAGTGAGAGGTATGATGGATGGCATAGGAGGAAGTTTTCTTAACAGAGGCTACACGAGTCCTAGGCAGGGTAGACAAAGGTTCTCACTAGGGATAGGAGGATGTTTCCATTAATCACTTGTCACAGAGATGGCAGAGTCACCTGACATGTGCCATAGGGTGTAAGGATCTTTAATCTTGGGAGGATTTAAAATTTACCATAGAGATGAAGACGTTAACCAGAATAGAGACAGAGTTACACATTTAATGTTATGCTCTTTAATGGCAGTGATGATGATCATGGTAACCACCCAAATAAAAACAGGAAAAGGAATTTGTGTAGACATTCTTGTAGAAGGAGCACATGAACTTATGACTGACATCAGGGAAATAAAACTCAAAACCATGAGTAACCACTTCACACCCATTGGCTAAAATAAGAAGTGACAAACCACACATTGAGAAACTAAAACTCATACCTTGGTGGTGGGAACAAGAAATTGCATAGAAGCTTTCAAACTCATTAGGTAGTTCTTCAAAATGTTAAATGTAGAATTGCCATATGACCCAGAAATTCCATTCCTTGGGCTATAACCAGGGTAATTAAAAAAAATCATATGTCTATCCATAAATGTTCATTGTAAACTTAATAGTAGATAAAAGGTAGAAACAATCTAATGCTGACCAATGGAATAAAATTTATTATAGACAGTATCGTTAATAATATCTTTAGCGAAGAAAAGAAATGAATGGCTGACAAATGATATATTGACATAGCACAGAAAACCTAAGAAAGTTAGGGAGATTCAACTTAGAAAGAAAAGAAGCCCTTCACCCCAAGTCTGATTGAAGAGTCTTATCAGCCCAGATAACACTTCCTGTGAAGGTTGGCAGGATGCACAGTACTCCTTCTGTACAGAGAGAGTTCAAATGAGAATGTTAAAACAGCCATCATGTTTTTAATCTAAGCATGCATGGTCTTCCTCCTCTTCTAGGTATAAACCTGTAGTTTCCTAGGAATCTTACAAGAAACCTTATTTACAATACAAGCCATGTCCAACAGCTTTGTAATCCATGCTTTTATCGTTCCATAATAAATACGGTTCTTGGGAGGGGAGGGAAGGGGGGAGGAGGAGGGGAGGAGATGGAAATTTTTTATAAAAAAAAATAAAGAATTAAAAATAAATAAATAAATAAATAAATACAGTTCTCTTGTAAGGCATCCCTAAAGTCCTGCTCATGTATGAAAACAAGGACTAGGTAGATCTTTAGTGTGGGGGTAGAGGGAAATTGCTATAGTCTTGCGGGTTACAAGCCCCAAACAGAAACAATATGGTAGATTTTGCGTTCAAAGGATTGTCCAGGTGGGAGGAGAATGAGAACCATGTGCCATCAAGCAGAAAGTACAGTGGAAACGATGCCAATGATTTGCTTAAGAAATACGAAGTAGATGGCAAAGGTCTATGAGGTCTGCGCTCATAAGAGTGAGCATTGTGTTATAGGGCAAGCCCATCTTCTGACAGACTACACATGGAAAATGAAAGAAGAAAATAAAAAGGCCAGAGTGTTCCAGCCAGGAAGAGAAAACAACATGGCCTCTTGTTAGAAGATATAGAGGAAGATTGCAGGGAAGACTCTGGAGGGAGTATGGGTGAGGAAGAAGAAGCAGAGCAGGATGGAGACACTGTGTCAGGGGACACAAGGACAAAGAGAGACAATAACTATGAGCCAGCTACCTCGGTGATGCAGGACCAAAGTGAAAAGTATCCCCAAGAACACAAGTTAAGACAGGATGTGATCAGAAGTTGTAGGTCAAAGCAGAGGAGCTAGAAAAACCTAAGGGACAGGGAAGGTTGAAATCCCCTTAGGGTGGAGAACACAGGGTGACTGAGGAAGCAGATGCTGCACGTAAAGGACCCAACCCTTCCCTCAAGCAAGATGAGAAAGAAAGCCTCAAGCTGATTCCCTTCAGCTGCTGTCACTTCCTGCTGGGTCAGGGGTTAGAAGACAAGAGGTACGAGCAGCCTCTGTGGACACATGGAGCCAAGCCACAGAAAATGAGCGCCCTGGAGAAGCCAATGGCACCAGGAAGCTTCTGGGAGGAAGAGATTGGTAGAAATGTGGGCATCCATAATCCAGGAAGGAGAGCACATGGAGAGGAAGACTTTCTAGACTGAGTGTGCCACAGGGCATGGGAAAGCTCTCTGCTAGGCAAAATGAAATCTTGACCTTGGGGAGAACTAGATGTGTGATCCTATAGATGGTGTTAGCTGATCATGTGTGTGTCCTGTGAAGTCTCTAGTGGTCCTGTTTCCCAGCAAGGCATTTTCCTATGGTGAAATTCTGTTTATGTGTCTTGTTCTCATAGCTTCATTCATTGTAGTACTAATATTTTCTCCTTAAATAATTAAACAAATAAAAAATTGAACCTCTATTAAATAACAATGGAAAGGGGGGGGGGTCCTAGCGGCTTTTTAAGAGGTAACTTGAGAGCCACCAAAGCCACGTGTGTAGATACCGCTAAGACACTGAAGCCGTGCTCTCCCTGCATACTTAGGTGTGTCTCACCTTACTAGACCTCCCTTTGAATGTTACTTGTATTTAAATATATATGATTTGCTTAATAAATCCAGCTCTACTTCATACTAGCTCGCCCTTTAGTCCCTTTTTGCCGCAGAGTCAAAAATTGTGGCTTCACCTGAGTTGAGGTCTCTGAAAAGAACTCAGCCCCTGCAGTAGACCTTGTGTAGCATGAATGTGGCTCGTGCCCCAGTCCTTGATGCCTTGAACCCTTATGCTAAGCCTTGGAAAAATCGGGCTCATAAGAGGACCTCACAGAACCACACATTTCATTCACAAGAAATGCTCGTGACTGGGAAATATAGGCAGAAAAAGAACTGCTGTTTTTCCTCCAGAAAAGGAGGGTGGGGTGGGGAATCGATAATAGACACCCCAGCCCGCCCCCCACCCCTGCCCGCGGGCCCCCTGCCCCAGGGAGCTGTTAAAATCCCAGGCAAAGCACCACCTCCTCCTCCTTTCCCCCTCCCCCCCTCCCTTCCCCTCCCCTTTTCCCTCCTCCTCCTCCTTCTCCTCCTCCTCCCTCCTCCTCCTCCTTCTCCTCCACTTCCTCCTCCTCCTCCTCCTCTTCTTCCTCCCCTATCCCTCTCCTCCTCCCACCTTCCCTCCCCCTCCCCTATCCCGCCTCCTCCTCTCCCGCAAAGACTCTCCAGCAAATACTTTCACTTTCAGTACGAGAGCCTATCCTCTTCCCCGCAGACGCCAGAGAAAGCTGCTGTTAGTCTCCCCGCCCGCCCTCAGAGAACTCTGAACAAGAAATTCCAGCCAGCAGAGTCTGCCGGGCTGCTCAGCTAAAGGAGCAGGACATTCAAGCTGCAAACGCTGCATTGAGAGGCCACGAAGGTGCTAAGTGAGGGCTCCTGTCTCAGGCTGGGACCGTGGGACCCACAGAGGTGAGTGATGTTTACAGGGTCCAGATTGAGTTCAGGAGGGAAGCCCAGGATTGCAGAGTTAGGAAAAGAGTAAGCAGGTGGTATTTGTTATGCCCAAATCCGAGAAGTCCCCCCAAAAGCCAACAAGGAGACCGAGTCCCTGTATGTAAAAGCAAAGAGCCTTTATTTTAGGCCAGTTTGCAAACTCTGTCTCTCCACATGTCCAACATATTGGAATAAACGGAGAGCCCCGAGTTCAGTTCGAGTTGGATTTTTATAATAGTAAAGGTGGGGATAAGGAGTTTCTGAGGTTCAGGACCCCTGACTGGCTGACATTTGTTTAGGGGTGTCCTGGTGAGTGTGTGCTGGCAGGTGATCCTATCTACAGTGGTTGGAACATTAGGCATTTTCTTTGGATGGTCTGTTCTTGGGTGGTGCTCAGGTAATCTAGTCTATGGTCCTTCCTGAAACCAGGTGTTGCTTCAGGGTAAACTCCTGAGACTCAGGCCTCTATTAAATTTATTGATGGCTGAGTCCTACACTGGCAGGTGATAATGGTTGGAAGTAAAGAACTTCCTTTGGGTGATCTGTTCATATTTAGCGTATCATGGCTGGATCCTACAGTGTTGATGGACATTTAAAAAGGTGATCTTTAGAAAACTCGAGCTGGCCAATGGCAGCAAGGCTGGTCCTAGGGCTGGTGTCCTAGAGCTGCCTTGGCCTCTCCTCAACCACTGCTTCAGGGGTCAGCAGCATCCTTTCTTACTGGCTTCTTTCCTGTGTCCTTTCAGTTTCTGCTGCCTAGACATTTGACTGCCGTTGCTCTCTCCTGGCGGATATAAAACATGTGTCTATCCTATTTCCGGGCCCTTTAAAATGAGCAGTCTCTAGACGAAGTTGAACATTCCTCATTTCCATTTATAAAATAATTCACTCCATGTTGATAAAGCCCCCTTTATCCAGAGCATGCTTCCAGGTGCTTAAAATCAGGGTGCCAAACATCTCTCCTGCCTTCAGAGAGCTCTGGGTGTGGTGGAGACAACAGTCAGTAAGAGACAGAGTGCACTTGGGAGGGATGAAAGGACTGAGCTGGGGCAGCTGCCTTAGGTTAGCAGAGCAGAGGCCCTGAACTTGTCCTGTCCCAGTGAAGGAGGGAAGGGTGAGTAGTTTGAACTCAGTGACAGTTACCAGGTAGATGACCTTCTAGATGGGATAAACAGTTCTTCAAGACTAGAAACGACTTTAAAGGACATCAGGATGGGCAGGAGTATAGGGGTCACAAGCAGATTTAGATGAGAGGACCATCCAGAAGAGAAGTCGTTGAAATAAAGCAGCCCCAGCTTTCCTGAAGGGAACTCCTGGGGGAGTTAAGGGGAGGAGTCACAGGATCTAGGTACAGTACTAGGATGCTGTGTCCTTCTGTCTGGGGAGTAGGAAGAAGTATGGGTAGTAATGTTCTGAGACTCCCTGTGCTATTTGATATGCATTTAAGCACAGAAGAAAAAAATTCTGGAACACACTAAGGTCATATGACAGCGAGAGCACAGCCATTGGATGCACATGGACTCAGTCTATTCAGCTGGGAGAGAGGCAAGCTCTACAGAGAAACAGCCTAGGAGCCACCCCCGATCCAAGGCTACCAGAGCAGCCACTGCAGGTGGACACCTCCTGCTGCACGGCAGAGCTAACGACACCAGCCTGTCTTAGTGTGTCCTCCAGCCTCTCAGTGTCTTTCCTGAAGCAACTGTAAATGCAGAGGCACTGTCTAATACACACTCAGACATCTCAGAGTCTTCACAGGCACACACAGAACACAGCTATGCTGAAGCCAGGCTAGAGGACCTGGATGCTCATGGTTGTTTTCTTCTTCCCTTCCACTGCTCTTCCTCCTCCTCTTTATCCTCAGCTCCACCATCTTCAGAGAGAGGAACTGGACTGTATGGAAGGAGACTAGAGCCCCCTCTCTCAGCTGTGTCCTGTGTGTGCAGTCCTGATGATCTGACCTTCTACCTACACATATGGGACAGACGCTAGTTTGGTCTGCTGCCGTGACCACACCTAGATAATAACCTTAAAATTGGAAGGACTGTGGCTGAGAATGAATTTGTAAAATCCAATTTTAAGTACTTAGGAATTTTGAAATGAGAACAAAGAGTAGAGTCCTAGATTTCCCCAGGCCAGATCAGTGAACCTCCAGCGCTGTGCTGAGTACCATTTCTCCTTTGCCTCCAGACTCTGCATCATGAACACTCTGTCTGAAGCAAACGGCACCTTTGCCATTCATGTTTTAAAGCTCCTTTGTCAAAACAACCCTTCGAAGAATGTATGTTACTCTCCTGTGAGCATCTCCTCTGCTCTAGCTATGGTCCTCTTGGGGGCGAAGGGAGACACTGCAGTCCAGATGTCTCAGGTAAGTTCCCTGTCACCTGACACCTGTCTTACTTGCCTAAGAGTTGCTGAGCAGGGAGGGTCGGAATGCATACACACTGTTTCATGGGGCAGGGGCTAAAGAGGAAGGGACAATGAGTTTCCCTCAGTAATAACTTAGAAGAAATTCTCAAAATTTTGTCCAGATTTCACTTAGAAAATGATGTGTAAATAATTTCATGCTAGACCTGGTGGCACAGGCCTTTAATTCCAACTACTAAGGAGACTGAAACAGGAGGATGCAAGTTCAAGACTAGCATGCACAACTTACTTTCAAATAAAAAAGAGTTTTTTTTTTTTAAAAAAAAAAGTGGGGGCAGCCACAAGTACAACGATGGGAAAAAAGGAGTTGAGATTATTTGAAACATAGGTTGCTAAGATCTATTTTTAGAGCAACAGACTTTATAATTATTCATTGGCCAAGAAAGGTTAATTCCTCTCTTAATTGTGTCTAACCTGCCTTATGTCAGCTGAGATACTGACTGAGCAAATGTCTGTAGCTGGTCCTCATCCTGACCAGGCACTGTGTTGGTTGCTTTATGAAGCATCCTATAAGCATTGCAGGTGATGAAGGATGGGTCTCTGACCTCAGGGGTTCCAGGGCAGGCAGGAGACACTGGCCTGAGAAAAAGCTCTCTGCTTCACTGTCACAGTGGGACACTGTTGCTATGAGGTTTGCCAGAATTTTCCTTCCCGTGATGAGCCTTTTAGGTGAGTGCATGAGGACACGAAGAAGACAATGCAGAGGGGTCTTCTTCATAATTACTCTCTCTGGTCTTTTAATAAACACAGAGAGCTTGTGCATGCATATGGCAGGTATACGTGTGTGCGTGAGTGTGTGTGTGTACATGCGTGCGCGTGTGTGTTTACATGCCCATGTGTGCCTCTTTAGGCAGAGGACATGTGTAAATGCAGGTATCTTCTTATCCCAGTGCTGGGATTACAGCCATACACTATGGAACCCATCTTTTTATGTGCACAGTGAGATCCAGCTCAGAGCCTCATGTCCTTCGCCACCTGAGCCATCCCTTCAGCTTGCAGGCTCCTCTTTGCTGCCAAAATGTCTCATCACTGAGCTCATATTGTTTCATTCTTTCCCTTCGCAGGCACTTGGTTTAAACACAAAGGAAGACATTCATCAAGGCTTCCAGGAGCTTCTCGGTAACCTGAACGAGCCCAGCAGAAAGTACTCGCTTAGAACGGCCAATAGGCTCTTTGCAGAGAGTACCTGTAAAATCCTTCCAGTAAGTTCTGTCAGTAGAATGATATCAATTGTATTTAAAATGCTTGTTGATGTAGATCCCAGGAGAAGGACCCTAGAGAACTTGAGAAAATTAAGGATCAAGTTCTAGTTGGTGTGATGATTCACATCTAAATACCTGAGACAGGAGGATCACAAGTTTTAGACCAGCCTTGGTCAAATAGTGAAACTCAACTACTCGACTCCTTAAACTTCCCCCAAAGACCACAATTCTATAATGATACTTTAAAGTATTTCAAATTTGACTACTTGTTATTTTTATTCAATCATGTCTGGTTATTCCCATGTAAAAAGACTTAGATATTTGCTGCTTAAAGTGGCATCTACACTCACTTTAGTTTTTTCTTGTTTTGTTTTGTTTTTGACATACTATCAGAGGGTTTGGAAGCTTGCAGACACTTTATTTTCCAGTGTTATTTTTCTGAACGCTTTTCTCTCCAAAGACCTTTAAGGAGTCCTGTCTTCAGTTCTACCACTCGGAGCTGGAGCAGCTGTCCTTTGCCAAAGCTCCAGAGGAGTCCAGGAAGCACATAAACACGTGGGTCTCCAAACAGACTGAAGGTCAGAATTTCAAGTTATTTCACACCTCACAATTTTCTCCTTTCCATCCACCCCTTCCTTTTCTTCCTTCCCTGTTCTTTCTCTTAACTTCCCTTCTCCCCCATGGACTAGTCTCATGTTATTTCAGGGAGTCAAAGGGATGCAGACTAGCATCATTATATGTGGTATAATTCAGACCTCAGTGACTTCATGGAGGTTTTATTCAGAAACTTAGATTTGAAAAATAGAGTTATCTGTATATTTCTTCAGGACAGGGGGATGATACAAATGTCACGAGAACTCATGGGCCTGATTTCCAGTCTAACAGCTTACCATAGAAGACAGGGGTGGCGTGCAGTGTTGACAGGTCATGTGACTTCACCATGGAGATTCATGTGGAGGCCTTCCTCATAATTCTTCCCTGGGCTCCTTCTTCCTACGGTCTGTGTTGCCCTGGCCTTCACTATCATTATGTCTTAAGAGGATTCCTGTTTCTGATTCCACCCTTCCTGCCTTAGATCCCTCACTTACATTTGGTGAAACTAAACTTGATTTCCTTTCAGGGCTGCTCAGTTCCATTGATTGGCCTAAAAGTACCTCCCATTTAGGTTCAACCCTATTTGTTTTTATTTCAGAGATGATATGTTCCAGCATCAGTCTTTAAGGTCATTGAAATCACTATCTGATAGTTGAACCCTTCAGATGCTTATGTACCACTGGATGCATTCCTATTTCTACTAACAGAGAGTATAAAATGATTTTTTTAATAAAGACGCAACAATTATTTGACAATTCTTGTTGTAGTCTTTGCCTCTTGTGCACTCTTGACATTGTAAGCTAGCGAGGATTTTCTTCTCTACAGAAAGGATGCTCCTTTAGACAGAAGAAGGGAATCTGCCCTCTGACCTGCATCTTCTCCCCTAGGATGGACAGCACTCCAAAGTATATGATAGCAATACCTCCTCCACAAACTATCTTTTGTCCTTGAGTCTCTGACATGTTGTGCTATGCTAGAACTGGGCATGACCATGGAGCGCTAGATGAGATACTGTATCTAACACTAGTGTATTAGTCAGAGTATTCTAGAGGAACAGAATGAATACATATTACTAAGGGATCTAGTAGATTGGCACACACAGTACAGACTATATAGTCCGACAATGGCCATCTGCTTGTAGAGGCCGAGAATCTGGTAGCTGCTCAGTCTGTGGGGTTGGAGACCTCAGCAATCTCAGCCTGGAATGGAAAGCCTAGAGGATTCCAGAGAGTCACTAGTCTTGGTCCACATGAAGACCAAAGCTACTGGGCTCCGGTGTCAGCGGAAAATGGCAGGTGCAGAGGTGTGAACAGCACAGACGCACTCACCAGCAAGGCTGAAGGCAGGCAGGCAAAAGGAGTGCTGCTTCTTCCTCAGCCCGCTAGTCGGGGCAGCACAGGAAGGCATTGCCCACTCTGGGAAGTGTCCTCTCCATTACTTACTCTTTCTGGGAAATGTTCTTGTCGACCTGCCCAGAGACATGTCTCTTAGCTGATTCCAGACCCAATCAAGTTGTCAGCTGACAATGGCACCCAGGGGGAGCCCTAGTCCCCTGCGATCCCTTCCACATCTCATGCTTCTTTGTTCTCCACCCTGAAGTGCCTTTCTCTGCTTTTCCCAAACCTGCTTTCCTTGAGGGACTTGGAAGTCCTTCAGCACCCTCACCTTGGTCATGTTACTCCCATGGCCATGACATCAAGTCAAACATGGGTGTTGGTATGTTGTTTTGGCTTATTTTTTTTTTCATGCTCATCCACATTCAGCAAATTTGAAAGCATGATGCTCAAATCTGCCAAAATGTCATATCAGCTTATTTCTCACACGTGTATAAAATGAACCTGAATGAAGTCTCTGCTTTCTCAAAAGGGAAAATTCCAGAGTTGCTGTCAGGAGACTCAGTTAATTCAGAGACCAGGCTGGTTCTTGTCAACGCATTATACTTCAAAGGAAAGTGGCATCAACAGTTTAACAAAGAAGACACAAGGGAAATGCCCTTTAAAATTAACAAGGTAAGGAACAGGATAAAAATTTATGCCACTGTGACGAAGAACTTGCATGGTAATGTGTAACCGTGAATGTGTAGCTCTGGGACTCAGTGGTAGAGACTGCATGTCCTATGGGGTGAGGATTGGGGGCTCAATCCTCAGTCCAGAAAGAAAGAGCATAGGAAAGCACAGAAAATGTTTGAAACTGAAAGAATGCTAGCTCCATAGAAAAATGATAAGAATAAAGAATATTTAATACTTGTGTTATTTTACATTGTTTCTGGCTCTTACATATTCTGATAAATCCTCATAAGATCATTGCTTCTAACTCACTCTAGAAACTAAATTCTCCTTTAAGTTCAAGAAAACAGAAACTTATGTGTTAAGGTAAAATAATGCATGTATGGATCATGAGGTAGAGTAGAAAGGAATATACAAACATTTATGTAATAGAGTAATTTTTAATTAAAATAATTGCTTTAAATTATTGGTCAATTTATCATTATTTAACACTATAGCATTTTAATATTGAAATTGAGTGGTTAAGATCTGTCTTAATTAGAGTATGATTTGAATTAAAGTAGATAATAGAATACTTTTCCCAATCCCTATAAAATATAATTTAATGCTGTTTGGAGTCTTATGAATGTTAACCTTTCCCATTCTCTTTTTGTTCATAGTAACTGAAAAAAAATATAAAATTATGAGTTATTTTATTGGGAAATTCAGTATGTATTATGTATGGTCTATAGCAAATTTTCATGTTTAATGTACCACTGTAATTAAAATCTTCCCTGATGGCACAATTCTATATTTAAAAAATAATGTTGTACTAATAGTACTGAACCAACTGGATTAAATCACATGAGGTTCTGTCCAAAAGACCCCTAACATTTAAAGGGTTTACAAGAATTGTAAATGATAGGTTATCAGATTGTAATTGTATCACAAAAATCCATGGAGATCTGTCCAGACAGTCCCCCCCCCCCCACTTGTAACTTAACTGGGATTTTCCTTCTCTCTGATTGGCTATCAGGATGGAGCTCTACCCAAAGCCTGTGAGTGTCTGTGCTCCTGAACTTTCTGCTCTTTGATGAGTTAGAAGGTTGTGATCCATTGTGAACCTTTGAGCATGTGTGCTCCTGTTTGCCAGAATGTTTTCTGAAAGGATGTATCTGTCTGTGGGCCCATTCACAACACTAGAAAATGTTCCGGTCTACTTGATGAAAACTTTTCCCTTATTTATATGCTGCTTCCTTAGATATAATTGTTGAGCACATTAAATGATCAAAATCCTACATCTGATAAGATGGTCCTCTTTCCATTAGAGTAGGAGGAAATGCTTTTTTTGCTCATGGTTCCAGCAGTTTCAGGATGGTCAGTTTGTCCATTATTCCAGGTTGTGCTGGTGCAGTACAGCATGGTAGAAGTGCATGGTGGGGGCTTCATCACCTCACAGCTGTCAGGGAGCAAAAGAGAGAAGCAGGAAGGGGTTGCAGAGCCCATATCCCCTTCAGGGCATTCTCTCCCCAGTATTTAACTTTGTTCCATTAGGCTCTACCTCTAAAGGTTTAGCTAGATCTCCTTAGTGCCGGTCTGTGGAGAAAAGCTTTGAAACATGAGCCTTTGTGAAACATTTTAAACACAAGTGGGACTTTAAAATATTAATATTTGAATGCCACATTCCTTTTTCTGGATAACGCATCATCTTTCTATGGTTAGTCCCTATACTGGCTGGTTGGGGGTTTTGTTTGTTCGGTGTGTATGTGTGTGTGTGTGTTCATGAACTTGACACAAGCTAGAGTCATTTGAGAAGAAGGG
The DNA here is from genome assembly GCF_903992535.2 of Arvicola amphibius. Lineage (NCBI taxonomy): Eukaryota > Metazoa > Chordata > Mammalia > Rodentia > Cricetidae > Arvicola > Arvicola amphibius. The sequence goes on along the minus strand of NC_052052.2, from coordinate 132,153,365 downwards.
CTGTACATTGAGAAATTGCTTCCATAGGATTGGCCTAGAGCCAAGTCTGTAGAGCATTTTCTTCATTAGTGATTGGTGTAGGGCCTAGTCCACAGTGGATAGTGCCAACTCTGGGCAGGTGGTCATAAACTGTGGAAGAAAGCAGGCTGAGAAAGCCATGGGGAACAAGTCAATAAATAGCATTCTTCCATGGCTTCTGCCTGAGTTCCTGCTCTGACTTCCCTCAGTGATGGAATGTGACCTGAGAGTTGTAAGAGCAAATAAACCCCTTCTTCCTCATGTTGTTTTGGTCAAGGTGGTTTATCACCACTGTAGAATCCTATCTACAACAGTCCCATGTCTGCTGACACTTGATTTTTTAAATGAAACCAGGAAGAGGCTGGCAGACATTGACTAAGTGTTCACTGGACTATGAATAGTGTTTTCATTGTGAGTGCTGAGAACACGCCTGACATTAACTGCAGCTCATTTGGAAACCTTCTGACCTCTCTGAATAACATCTTCTATGCCCTTTATTTGTGTGTACAGAAGGAGAAAAGACCAGTGCAGATGATGTGTCAGGAAGACACATTTAACCTCGCCCACGTGAATGAAGTACAGGCACAGATGCTGGAGATGCCCTATGAGGGCATGGAGCTGAGCTTGTTGGTCCTGCTCCCGGATGATGGTGTGGACCTCAGCCAGGTGAGGCAGAAGAGTCCTTAGCAGTCACCACTCTGTCTCCTAGAAGAATCCAGGATCCCCATTATCCTTCCTTATTAGAACAGAACTCATTGTTTTTACCTTTCCAACTGCCATTTGAGCAAGTGGTATTCCCAGACTGAGTCTCAAACTGTGTGCAGTTCCTGTGTTTTGGGACCCCCCATTGTGGGCAGTATGACCTTGTCATATGACATCACTTCATCACTAGAACGGAAGATGGTACCTGATACGATGAAATGGGGCAACTCAGGCAGGAAAATTAACACAGTGCTTGGAAAATAGTCCCTCTCTGTAAATAGAACTGTATTGTGGTCTTTGCCAGTGTTTTAATGTCTGAGAATGTAAAACAGACAGATAAAGTATTGCAGTTCACCAAAGATAGAGGACGAGGAGAGGTGCCAGCTGGGCAGGACAGACTCAGGCACATCTTGGTCTTCCTTGCAGCAGGATACCCACAGTCTGTCATCCATCCTCTGAAAGGAGGGCAGGGCAGTGTGCGTGACCCAAGGGTCTTTGTAAGCAGAACAGCTCCCTTGGCTCTTCTCATCCAGCTCCCTAGCTGTGACATTGCTTCTCTAGCGTTAGTTAGTTGTTCATCACTGACAAAATGCCTGACATGAATAACCTAGGAGAGGAAGCATTTATGCAGGCTCACAGATTCAGAGGACTCATTTTAAGTTACCTGGCACATCCTTGGTTTCCATGGTAACAGATGCATGTGGCAGAGATTTCAGACCTTTTAGCGAACAGGAAGCAGAGAAAGGAGAAGAGATATGGACTGAGGACCAAGGATGACCTTCATGGGCACACTTCCAGTAACTACTTCCTTCATTCAGCTAGAACCCTCATGCATACATTATAGAATCCTCCGAAAATGTTGTTACCAGCTTCAGAATAAGAATTCACTATGTGAGCTTTTAGATGGAATATCTCATTAAAGCCATAACAGTTCACAAAATACATAGGATCTCAACCTGGATAGACCTTCTTTCTGGTGTGGTTCACACCAAAAGTCTTTTTCAAGTTTTATTTTATTATTTTTGTTTTAGCATCTGTGGTTTATTGCCTTCATAACTAGGTCTAGATCAAGAGAACAAAAGCAAATACAACCTAAACCATAATCACCTGGACATAGACACCTGTCAGAATAAAAGATATCTTAGAAGGGATTTAGGAGAGGATAGCCAAGTCTTCCTACCACTGGACTGTTGGCCTCCATGCCCACTAGGGAAGTCACACACAAGCTAGCTAGATAGTTGGACACTCACATTATCTGGCCCTGTGAATAGGTAGTGCCCCATGTAGGATGATGGAGGGTTCTGTGAGCAGGAAGTTATTATGAACCTCTGGGTAAGACCTCAACTGTGAATCTGAGAGTCTCTAATTCTGCTTTATCAGGTGGAAAACAGTCTCACTTTTGAGAAGTTAACGGCCTGGACCAAACCAGACTTTATGAGGAGCACTAATGTTGAGGTTTTCCTCCCAAAATTTAAACTGCAAGAGGATTATGACATGGAGTCTGTGTTTCAGCACCTGGGAATGGTGGATGTCTTCCAAGGCGGCAAGGCTGATTTATCAGGAATGTCTCCAGAGAGAGATCTGTGTGTGTCCAAGTGTGTTCACAAGAGTGTTGTGGAGGTCAATGAAGAAGGCACCGAGGCTGCAGCAGCTTCTTCAGTCATGATTGTAGCTTGTTGCGCCTCCATTCCTGAAACCTTCTGTGCAGACCGCCCCTTCCTTTTCTTCATCAGGCACAACAAAACCAACAGCCTCCTGTTCTGCGGCAGGTTCTCCTCTCCATAAAGGCACAGTTACCATATGGGGAGCAATTATCTCTTCAGCATCTCCACCACTCCTACAGCTCTGTGAGGATAAAGTATGGGGGACACCAAGTTCCAAGATGACGGCATCTTCCTCTCCTGACTTTCATCTCTGCCCTTTGCGGAGTCACAGGACTATAGAGTGCTTTGGGTTTTGTTGTGGAAACAACAAAGAAGGCAAACTAATCCCACAAGATAGCCTATAAAGTTCTCTAAGGTGACCCTAAACAAACGCCCCTAATTCCTGCAAGACAAGCCATCCCAGCTATATACGCTGTGCTTTCCTGGCTCCTCACCTCTTGCCATCACTTGCCTTAACCTGCTTGCATCCTAGTAAATGCTTCTGTGGCTGATGACGGCTACTGCAATTTTCCTAGTGAGTGGTCCTTAATGCACATTTTAACTTTAATTTGCTTTGCTGTTCGCTGCTCACCAGGTATGTTCCCACCACTGTGTTAGGCTTGGGGATGTGTGCAGACAGTGTGGTCCTCTAATCGATAACCTTGAATATCTGCTTTCAACTTATCTAGCTTTCAGGACATGTTCCCTTGCAGAAGTCATGCTTCTGTAGACTATTTATTGTCTTTCTCCATCACTATCTATTATAGTTAAATTCTATGAAGTCCTTAAATGCTATTTCAAAATAAATTTATTTTTTCACCAACCATGTATGCATTTTGAACATTAATTGGACCACTTAGAGTTTTTGTTTTATCTGTTCACTTTCTGCATCTTAGAAAACCTCACAGCTAGAAGCAATGGTCACTAAGGGCCAGGATTATATCTTACTGTGCTGTATAGCCACTTACAGGCAGTTATAAGTGATTTCACTGTGTGTAATAATGCCATGTGGGACTGGAGAGGTGGCTCAGGTGTTTTGGCTTCCTGTATACATACAGTGCATGTATCCTCACTCAGACTCCTGGATCCTGTATACATATAGTGCAGAATCCTGGTATGTATATGTATACATATAGTGCATGTATCCTCACTTAGACTCATACACAGACAAGTGTATTTAAAAATAAAGAAAAATTTTAAACAAGAGTGCCATACGTTTTATTAATGGTTGGATAATATCTACTACTATGACTCTTTAGAGTTATTGCAGTTATTCTTATAACAAAATCAGCACTTTATGGGTAAGCATCCACATCTGTGGGTGACATGTTATTATATTGTCATCCCCTTTCAAACACACTGTGTCACCATCAAGAAATTCCTCTCCATTCTTCCTTCTTCTGTCTGTGTAACCATCAATCTCTCCGAGTCTGTAGGTTTACCGACTCTGGAATTTTATATAGATTTTGTCTTTGTTTTCTTCATAATGCTCTGGATGCCCACAGATTTCTTTTTTCAGTGAAGTTCCACTCATTTCCTGTTGTTTTTTCACACAGTCTCTCTGTGCCTCAGCTAAGAATCCCACAGCCAAACTCAAGGTTTCAAAGATCTGCCCCTGTTTCCCTCCAAGGCTTTCATGGCCTGTGCCTTTATAGTTAGATCACTGATCCAGTTTGAGATGAATTTTATAAAGGTTGTGAAGTAAGAGCCCAATGGGATTCTTTTGTATATGAACATCCAGTTGTCCCAGGACTTGTGGTTGTTTTTGAGTTGAAGAAAGAGTATTAAATGACCAAAGAAAAGGAAAAGTAATGCTTCAACTCATGGGGTAGGGTAGAAGTTACTCACTTCTTTATACTGAACAACATTGTAAGGCTGAAAAAAAATATTGGAAATCAGTAGGACGTGAACAGGGACAGATAAACATTTCTGCAAGTTAACTCAGTAGCTGAAGGTGCTTGCTGCCGTGCCTGACCCTTGAGTGATTGCTGGAACTCTCATGGTGGAAGAAGAGAACTCCAGCAGACCTCTGACCTCACTGTGAGCACCACAGCATGCACACACACACACACACACACACACACACACACACACACACACACAAAATAAATAATTACGGTAAGTCATAAATCAGTAAGTTCATAATCAGAAAAATACACATAAAGCACCATCAGTTTCCTGTCAGGAAGTTAATCTTACCAGAAGCCAGAAAGTCAGGTCATAGAGGCCCATGGGATCATGAAAGTGATAAGGCATATCCTCAGTCAGCATGTGTCATGGGTTCCAGAATATTCACTCTAGGACATACCCCAGTGGTGTCTCACACAAGTCCATGAAAGAACAGTGAGTTGGATGCTCCCTGTAGCCACATTTATAGCAGCAAATAATGGACCCAGGTGTCCAACAAACGCAGTCGATACAGAAAGCTTGATGTGTGCTAAATACTGAATAGGTGCCGGAAAATTGTTCTGATTGAATCACTGCTGAGTTCTTCCGGACCCTCAAAGAACTGGAACACCAATGTTCCTCAAGCTATTATGTAAATAAAAAAAGGAAGGAACTCTACCAAGCTTTTACTCAGCGCTAGCATTATCTTGATACCAAAATAAGATCAAGACAGAAAACAGATACAAAAAAGAAAATTATGGATGAATCTCCCTTTACGTAGGTGAACGCAGATGCAAAGAAAAACAAAACAACAAAAACCTGAACAAAATCCTTGCAAACAGAAAATATCAAGAAGACCATTTATCGGGATTAGAAGGTTTGTTCCAGAGATTGGTGATGGTGTGCTGCTTAGTTTGCATCAACTTGACAGAAACCAGAGTCACCCAGGAAGAGGGACCCTCAGTTGAAGAATTATCCCCATCAGATAGGCTTGTGAGCTTTCTGTTGGACATTTTCCCTTTTTAAAATTGTTTTTATTGAGTTATTGATATATATATATATATATTTCTGTTAGATCCCCTCAATGTCTACCGTCTCCCATGATCCCCATTCTCCCAATTTACTCAGGAGATCTTGTCTTTTTCTACGTCTCACGTAGATTAGATCCATGTATGTTTCTCTTAGGGTCCTCTTTGTTGTCTAGGTACTCTGGGATCATGAGCTATGGGATGGTTTTTCTTTGCTTTCTGTCTGAAAGTCACTTATGAGTGAGTACATATGATATTTGTCTTTCTGGGTCTGGGTTACCTCACTCAATATGATGCTTTCTAGATATATCCATTTGCCCGCAAATTTCAAGATGTCATTTTTTCCACTATATAGTACTCCAATGTGTAAATGTACCACATTTTCCTTATCCATTCTTCAGTTGAGGGGCACTTAAGTTCTTTCCAGGATCTGGCTATGACAAATAATGCTGCTATGAACATAGTTGAGCACATGTCCTTGTGGTATGATTGAGTATCCTTTGGGTATATACCCAAACGTGGTATTGCTGGGTCTTGAAGTGGGTTGTTTCCTGATTTTCTGAGAAATTGCCATAGTGATAGCCAAAGAAGTGGCTGTACCAGTTTTCACTCCCACCAGCAATGGATGAGTGTTCCTTTTACCTCTATGGGACATTATCTTAATTAAGAATTGATGTGGGAGAGCCCAGAGCACTAGGAAACGTGCTACCCATGAACACATGATCCTGGATTGTATAAGAAAGCAGGCTTAGGCAGCTATGGGTAGCAAGCCAGTGAGAAGCTTAGCCAGTCGTGGGGATCCAGCAGTGAACAGCGTCCCCCACAGTTTCTGCTTCAGTTCCTGCCAGAAGGAACTGCTTTGAGCTCCAGCTCTGGCTTCTCTTATGATGTAACCATGTAACCTATGAACTGAAATAAGCTCTCTTTCCCCCAAATTGCTTTTGGTCAGTATTTTTTCAAAGCAACAGTAAGCAAACTAGAGCAGGTAGTTCAATACATTCAAATCAGTAGCTACAATCCATGACATAAATGGACTCGAGGACACAATCATGTGATCATCCTGATAAATACAGAAAAGGCTTTTGGCAAAAACCTATATCCCTTCATGATAAAAAGTCCTGAAGAAACACGAAATAAAGGAAACATATCAGAATATAATAAAGCCTATATCTGATGGACATGTAACTAGTATTATGCTTGAGAATATTAATAATATTATGGGAAAAAAGTATTTGCACTAAAATCAGGAATATGATGGTGTCCACTTGCTGCATCTTGTCAACGCAGTGTTGAGAATACTAGTAAAAAGCAATAGAAGACAATCCAATAGAAATACTAGTAAAGCAATAGAAGACAATCCAATAGAAAGGCTAGTAAAGCAATAGAAGACAATCCAATAGAAATACTAGTAAAGCAATAGAAGACAATCCAATAGAAATACTAGTAAAGCAATAGAAGACAATCCAATAGAAATACTAGTAAAAAGCAATAGAAGACAATCCAATAGAAATACTAGTAAAAAGCAATAGAAGACAATCCAATAGAAATACTAGTAAAGGAATAGAAGACAATCCAATAGAAATACTAGTAAAGCAATAGAAGACAATCCAATAGAAAGGCCATAAATAGGAAAGGAAGAAGTCGAAGTATCGTTATCTGCAGGCGAAATGATTCTGTCTGAAAGAGATTCTAAAGAATCCACTAGAATATTCTTTTTAAAACTTGTTCATTGTTTGTAGGTGTATGAGTGTTTTGCTTGCATGTATGTCTTTGCATCAAGTACATGCCTGGTGGATTCCCTGGGGCTGCAGTTACAGACAGTTATGAGCTACCATGTGGTTGATAGAAATCAAACCTGGGTCCTCTAGAAGAGTATCTGGTGTTCTTAATCATTGAGCAATCTCTTCGGGCCCCCAGAAAATTCCTAGAGCTTGTGCATACTTTAAACAAAGTGGCAGATTAAGAAATTAGCATACAAAAGCAGCATCATTCTTATCTGCCAATAACAAACATGCTGAGGGAAAAACCAAGCAAACGATCCCATTCAAATGACTCAGAATAAGCCCAACAGAAGATGTCAATAACCTCTCTAATGAAAACTTTAAAAACTCAAAAGGGAAATTGAAGAAGACACTAGAAGATGTCTAGGACTCTTCCAGGCTCTTTGGAAGCATCAACAGTGTGAAATGTTCATCCCCTATAGGCTTTATTATGTCCAGATAGGTTTCTTTTATTTTCTGTTTCTTCAGGACTTTTATCATGAAGGGACATAGGTTTTTGTCAAAAAAGGGGCCCTTTCTGCATCTTACTGAATGAATCATACAAATTCACTGCAATCCCCATCAAAATGCCAACACCACTCATCACAGAAATAAAAAAAAGTTATCTGAATAATTTGGAAACACAAAAGACCTATGATAAGCCAATGTAATCCTGAACAAAACCAGTAATGCTGGAAATATCACAATAACTAATATCAAGTTGTACTACAAAGGACAGGGTGGTATTACCTCCCCCTCCCCGAGACAAGTAGATCCACAAATAAAATAAAGTACCCATGCAGCTATAGCTACCTGATTTTTGATAAAGATACCCAAAGCATACGTTAGTACGTTAGAGACAGAGAGTGCTGGGGACACCTGGCATCTTTATGTAGAAAGGAGACAGCGGATCCTTTTCTTTGACCTTACACAAAAATCAATTCTTAATAGGCCTTAGTGTAAGACCTAATTCTCTGAAACTTCTGGAAAAGTGAAGACTGCCTTCAGAATGGGAGGCAGAGCATTAATACCCAGAATAAATAAAGAACTCAAAAGCTAAACAAGAAAAGATTTTTTAAGAAATGAACGTAAGTTTTCAAGAAAGTGAGATGAACAGTCAGTGCATACATCTGGAGGTTTTAAACGTACTTGGATAGCAGGGAAATGCAGCTAAGACTACTGTGAAATTCCTATTCTTATCAGCATAACTGCCATGAATAAAACCAATGCCAACAAGTGCTGGTGAGGAGGGGAAAAGAAGCCCATACGCTCTTACTGTTTGTGTGATTAGAGCAGCCACTATAAAAACCAGCACAGACTTTCCTCAAAGAGCTAAACAGAGTGACCATGCAACTCTCAGGCATATTCCTACAGGACTCTATGTATTCATAATATCAAGGAAATGGGATCAGCCTGGATGCCCATTGAGAGATAGGTTGCCAGAACTGCAAAATTCCCAGTTCCTCTTGCGTCACTTTCTACGGCAGTGTTATGTGCTCTGGTACAGAGGTAACACTACCACTGACATAGAAATTGAGAGTCACAATCATTCCCCTAGGGTTTTCCGTGCAAACAAATTGCTAAGCACCAGAGCCTGACTTCCCTTTGGTGGCGTCATGTGAGCATCCTGAATCAAGTTCATGTTTCAGTGAGTTGAACTTTCTACCTCCTCCTTCTTGTTTTCAGTGACATCTGCTTCCTTTTTTTTTTTTTCACGGTATGCCTTCTTCTTTTAACATGAAGTTTTCCTTTCATCTTTAATAAATGGTAAGTTTTGTCTTTCTTTTCCTTTTTAATTGTTTTCTTTTTTATTGTGCTATATATTTTTCTCCGCTCCCCTCCCTTTCTCCCCCCTCCCATTCTGCCCTTTCCCATGCTTCCTTTTAAAAGAGCACTCCAACACAGATGACCTGTCAAGGGGCTCAGGTTTCAGGTCCCGACACAGGAGACTTCCTTGGCACTGTGCCATGTATCCCCCTGGAAAACGCGGCCTTCTCGCTACTTGCTCATGAAGATTAAGAGTAGTTTGCTTTAAAATGGAAACAATAAACCACAAAGCACATTAAAATTTTAGGGAGCATATTTGAACCTTCATGAACTGGGGTTCACCTGGAGAGACTGATGGGAAATATAGAAAGTATCTGCAGAATCCAAATTTTAAAAAAAATTAGTTTCCCTAGCCGGGCGGCGGTGGCACACACCTTTAATCCCAGCACTCGGGAGGCAGAGGCAGGCGAATCTCTGTGAGTTCGAGACCAGCCTGGTCTACAAGAGCTAGCTCCAGGACAGGCTCTAAAGCTACAGAGAAACCCTGTCTCGAAAAACCAAAAAAAAAAAAAAAAAAAAAAAAATTAGTTTCCCTGGGTTAGAGTGGAAAGTTCTAGTTCTGTACCTGAAGGCCAGGCTCACTGTGAATCGCAGTTTCAGAGGTCCCAAATCTGTGATCTTAATAGTTTGGAGGCCCACAGTGCAGGAGAGCATCATGGCAGAGGTGCAGGGTGTAGGAAGCTGTGCCTTCACAGTGGCTATGAAACATGAGAGGAAGAAGCCCCGGATCTAACAGTCCTTCCAGGGCATACCCCCAATGACCTTCAGATTTTTTCCTCTAAAGGTTCTGTCACTGCTCAGTTGTGCCACAAGCTGGTGACTAAGACTTTGGGGTAGAATTCAGGTCCAAACCCTAGCACTGGGGTTAGCCCATCAGTTAGTTTTCTACTTTTCTGTCTCTATGTCCCTGGCTTATCAGGAAAATAACTTTGAAATGACTGATCTGCTTTTAGTTCTATGTTTATTCATTCTTTATCTTGTTCTTTGCCCAGGATCACAGCCTCCTCTGCTCAGCTTTCCAAAATTCACATGACTCCTAGGAAGGAGGAACGCTGGACAACGTGGAGATAATTAGAACATGTGTCACTCTTCAAGGAGTATGTTGTCTATTTCCAAAGAAAACCATGCCTGTCTTTAATACAAGCTGTGGCACAGTAAGGCTGTGTGTAGAACATGTCTACAACTGGAAGTGCAGATCTCTGAGGACAACAATCGGGCTCAGCTCAGATGTTCTTCACCCGAGGACTCAGGTACCAGACAAGCAACTGTCACCAAGTCAGCCTGGACAGTTGATTTGAGTGTTATCTGCTGCTAGTGATGACTAAGAATGAACACACACACACACACACACACACACACACACACACACCCTGGCAAACTTACTTGTGCAAGTAACTAAAGGAAAATAGAGAAACTCTCTGCAGTAAGAGGGCTTCCGAACTGAGGGAAGCACTGAATTGCTTGTGTGGGAAGATCTTTAAAGGGCTTACTGCAGGAACCAGTCACAGACTGGGATAATTCCTATTGGGGTTAGTTAGTTCTCTAATCAACTAGCTCATGGGTGGAGCTGATGGGGGCCAACAGACTCTGTGCATATTCCTCTGGCCCTGGCAGGGAGATGATCAGTGCTGTTTATACACTGCTCATCCATCAGTGATCACACAGTTAAGCTCCAGTCTGACTGTCTCTGGATTGCTCTGCCAGCTGCTATTTTGGCTCTCTGTTGGCTGCTAGCCTTGGCCAACATTGCCAGTCACTGCGTTGCAGTTCTGGCTGGTCTTTGACCTTGGCTGGTGTCTTGCTGCTCTTTAATTGAACTAGGCTCTCTTTGCTCTCACATTTATGCACCCACTTGTGCTCTTACTCTTGGCCTTTCCCTTACTCCCATTGGGACAGTGATTCCTGCCTCAGTGGACACCAGAGTGCATGCCTGCCTGTTGTAATGATCTCTTCTGTCTCTTAAAGGGACAAGCCATGCCCACTCCCTCCCCCATCTGCTGAGACAGGCTGATCTTCAGCTTCCAGCCTGAGTTCCCTCTCGAATGCCTCTTCCCACTTCTCCTCTTCCCCTTCTGTCTCTCCCTTCTGTCTCTCTCTCTCTCTCTCTCTCTCTCTCTCTCTCTCTCTCTCTCTCTCTCTCTCTCTCTCTCTCTCTCCTCTTCTCCCCTTCTCCCTTCCCCCTCCATAACCCACTGAATAAATATCCAACCTCACTCTGCATAGCATGCCTATCCATGTCTCTATCTCTTGCCCACTGCCGCCCTGTGTTTCCCTGCCCTGGACCAGCCACCACTCGGGGACCTGCAGCTGTCCCTACCTGACACTGGCTGCTCTCAGGGCCTGCTGCCTGCCGCTGCCTGGGATCCTGTAGCATTTTAAATTTTTTCCATTACACCTGTCACCACAAACTCCAGAAGATAGAGAACAGGGAATGTTTATTCTGCATCACGGATTGAAATGTTGCCTGATTCTAGCTTAAAAATAAAGTGAGTCAAGATTTTTTGAAGTAAATTTGCTGAAAGTTTGCTTTTGACATTGGCTTTTGTTTGGTGAGGCTTCCAAATTCCACTTGTTGCTGTTGGGCTTTGGTTTGCTCACATAGAGACATAGACTGGACTCTAATAGCCACGCAATTAGATTCTTTTCAGCAGTTTCAAACTTCTATATAACTTTTAATTCACAGTGTTTGATTTTTTGATTCAATTTAGGATACTACCTTCTGGGTCCCATCTATGGTGTTAAAACATGCAGGATTTCTTTCTCTTTAAAGCTGAGCAGGGTTACATTGTTCCTCTGCACACACATCATGCTCTATTTTCCTGCATGCCACCATGCTCCTCATCATGATGATAATGGACTGAGCCCCTGAAACTAACTATAAGCAAGCCACCCCAATTTAATATTTTCTGTATAAGAGTTGCTATGGTCATGGTATCTCTTCACAGAAATAAAAACCCTAAGAAAATATGGTAGCTCTACTTTCAATTTTTGGAGCCCACTCCATATTGTTTTCTGTAATATCTGTACAGATATATGTTCGTACATGTAAAGGTTTTATATGTAGTAAAGGTTTTCTTTTCTTCTCATCCTTGTAAAAACATATTATCTCTATCATTTGGGTTTTATTTTTATTTATGTATTCATTTTAAAAATTTTTTTGGATGGGAATGTGGGAGAGCCGCACCCATGAGAATTGCCATTTATTCCCGAAGTTGCCAAAATCATCACCAAGGATTCACCAAGGGGTGCCAAGGGAATGAGGAGGCTCAAACACTGATTGGGGATTGTCAGGAGTTTGGAGGAAGGTGGAATGGGTGGGGGAACCCAGGCTGTTCCTCCCCCATCTGATCCTCTTCTGGCCGGCTCCCCTCCCCATCCCCCATGTCCAGTTTTTCTCAGGAGGAGGTGGGCTGGGGACTTGGGAAGAGGGTGTAGTGTGAGTGGGCCCCAGGAGGGGGAAGGGCACTGGGGGGAGGGTCCCCCATTTCACATGCACTCACAACACTGATCCCATTTTAAAATTTTTATTGTACATGGTACTGTGCTAGACAAGGACACTTTCACATAGTATATATTGTATATTGTGCACATTCTCCCTTCTCCTTGTCTTTATAGCAACTTGAAATCACAAAGGCAGTATTCATATCTTCTTTTTTTGTATGTGAGAAACTGAGTGGGGAAAGGAGTAACTTGTCAGATCAAACTAGACACTTGTCTAAAATCATACGGATTGTAGGCAAAGGTTGGGATGTACGTTTAGGCATTTGACAAAGAAGATACAGGCAGGAGACAGAAGAAGGAAGTCAGACTCCAAACTCATGGAAAGGGCTGGTTGTTACAGAGAGGAGCTGGCTGCACCCAGGGTCAGCAGGAAGATTCAGGGGGAGT